>NW_024609835.1:143804761-144404761 GCF_016920785.2 Ixodes scapularis | reverse complement strand
GCACCTTTCGAATATGCATACAATTTCCAATTCGAAAGTTGGAGAAAATGGATTAGGGTGGAGTTGAGCGAATATTCGCGTTTTCGAATAGTAGTTTCGAATAATACGTTATTCGATATTCGCTTCAATATGAACTGCGGTGATCCGTATTTTTCGAAGTGCTGATCGCAGTGGGCTAGCCCCATTCGACGCGCTTCTTACCAAGCACGGGCGCACTGCGGAGAAGCGATACACGTGGAGCTCGCTTTCGCGAGTGCTGCTTCGCCGCAGTGCACCGGGGCTCGGTAAGAAGCGCACTCAACGGAATTATCCCACCGCGATAAACACTTCGAAAAGTACAAATATAGCATTCGCGTGCTTAGGAGAAAAGCACACTTTTAAAGCGGGATGGTGCCCGCACGCGACTAGTGTATTTAAGAATAAACAAACTTTGTGAATGTTGATATCTACACTACAGTAGAACTTCATAAATTATAAACTGTGGCTATTAGGCAAGAGTATATGTTAGGCAGAGATTTCCTGACAACCTATGTCCATCCTTCATGAATTTCTCCTTTTTTTCCCTCAGGTTTGAGATTTAGGAAAGGATATTTGCATATAACAAGATTAATAAACCCCCGATTAGGTACTGCTGAGCATCTCTATGGGCTTAAATTTGTCAAATGTTCATTTACATGCCATTCCAAGTAGGCATCAGACTTTCCCGAGGCCAATATCCATAAATATAGCCAGGTTAAGATTAACAGTTTCAAAATGGACAGGTGGAAGTTTGGAAACAACCTTCACGAGTTCAGCTGGGTTTTCGATAAGCATGGTGCAGTAGTGAAAGGCTTGGAGAAAAACTATTCGACATTCGATTCGAAAATATTCGGCCAAAAGCATTACTCGCTTCGAACTCAAAATTCACTACTCGCCCATGAACGATTAGGGGATTCAAAATAATATTTTCTTATCAGAGCTACTAGGAAAATAATCTCATAAACCTGACTTAGTACGCTCGGAAACTTTAGAAGTAGCGAAGAAGGCTTTTAAAACTTACAAGGAAACAATCACACACACACACGCACACGGACACGCACGGACGCGCGCGCGCGCGCGCACACACACACACACACAAAAACAAACAAAATGAAAGATCAGATCGCTAAAGCTTTCGGGTATGTCCAAAGATCCAGGAGAAAAAAGGAAGGAGAGAGTTCACTCCTCATCTGCGAACGAACACCCGCGCTGCCCAAATCACTCGGCGCGACCCTTTTACCGCTAATCGACGCCCCCAACCCCGTTCTTCGCAGCCCATTACCGCACCTCTCTAGCGCATTACCGCCAACAGATGGCACACCGGTCGCAGTTTCCGCACCCCCCTCCCCTACCTCTCCCTCCCGAGCATTGCCGGTCCCCTACTTTGAGGCCGAAAACAAATGGCACCACGCAGACAACCAACGAACGTCACGACTGAAGCGCGTAACAAAGAAAGGAACACAGACAAAAGCCTCAGTATAAAGGGTCACGTAAAACATAGAACCGACAGAATTCAACCGCAGGCAGCCTACCGCTAAGACTGCTTATGTTATTCGCGCATTAATACTATATCGCGGGGGAAGGGGGAAGGAATAGATACGTAGCAGATACACACACATAAAGGCCCGCGCACACGTGCACAAAAACAAACAGATATCGACATAGATAAAGCGAGAGAGCGAGAGAGATGGAAGAGAGGAGGAGAGGAGGGAAAGACAAGCGTGACTAATGGACGCTTAAACAGGCCAGATGACTCTAGCAGCTCATGGCAGAGTTTACGACTGCAGGGTTCCGTTGGAGCGGGGGACTCGGTCGTCCTGGTCGAGCGTACGCGCTGATGCGGGCTCCCGATCAGGATGATTGGCTAACCTCTCTGCCCGTCGGGTCCGGACGCAACCGCACCGTTAGGCAGGACCATCATCGTCGCGATCGAAGCGTGCCACCACCGTGCACGCGTGCCCGAAGGGCTGTCGCCATGCTGTATACACTCGCGGGGCGGACGCCACAAATGAGCGCCGCCACAGCTGGCCGCCGAGCGGCCGTGGAGATTAGCGACGAGGTTCGATCAGCACCGAGCACGGCACGCGAGCAGCCCTTGGTCAATCGATACTTCCTATCATTATAACCATCGTTATTTTACGTCGCCTCGAGAGCTGCATCTGTTGGTGCGAGTGTACAAAACAAAAACAGAGACGGAATGACTCGACGAGGCCTTTGGTTCGGGTACAGGGGTGGTGCTCGCCGTTCACGCTGTCGGGCTTCCCGCGGCGTCCATGTGAATATTTTCGAAGGCAACTGGTGGTACCGAATGGCAGTCACGCGAATTCCCACATCATTGCACATTCAGGTTCGCGAAACCAGGGTGGCACACCAGTGTATACCCTCTTGCGGAAGTGCATTGCCCGCTGGCTGCCATAACGCTTTCCTGGAAACTTTCGGTCTTTTTAATATACCTGAGCCGGTCGAAGGGCAGTCGAAGGCGCAGTGCGCACTCGGATCACAAACAGTGTTCACCGTGGCATGTCAGATTCCCCCCCCCCCCCCCCCCCCCCCCCCCCGCAACCTCTTCGGCGCTCGAGCGTCACCGACTCACCCGCAGAGAACATGCCCGCGAACAAGGGACGGAAGATGCGGCAAAAAGCTGATTTTTGCCGGCGGTAAAGAATCGGCCGACAGAGCTCATCTGGCACGTCCAACCTAGTGAGTCGGAGCCAAAGAGCAGGCACGACGCCAGTACAGAATGAACGCGGAAAGAACCTCGGTATCAGCCTAGTTGGTGCCGTAAGGGGGCGATTGGGAGAGGTTCACCGCAATTCCCACAGCCTCTTCATAGCCAATGTGTGTTTATATTCCAATTCCTGCCTCCACCCGTTTCGATCTCAAAAGGCATTGCCAGCCTGTGGTCGCGCGATCACTACTGCCCGATACATGCTGCAACCCCAGCTTAGCGCGATCGCTCGCTTTCTCAATTCAATCTTTATTTAATGAGATGAAGATTTTAGCCCCATAATTTGGGGCCGGCTATTTCAATGCTAGTAATGGGGTAAACTATGATATGATATGTTCAATAATTATGAAATCTGGGCATAATGAGTAACAAAGTAAACTATGAACGTGTTGCGTTAATATCACAAGCAAGTGCACTTTGAGAAGTACGACATGTGGCCA
The DNA here is from genome assembly GCF_016920785.2 of Ixodes scapularis. Taxonomy (NCBI): domain Eukaryota; kingdom Metazoa; phylum Arthropoda; class Arachnida; order Ixodida; family Ixodidae; genus Ixodes; species Ixodes scapularis. The sequence goes on along the minus strand of NW_024609835.1, from coordinate 144,401,575 downwards.
CAGTGATACAAAATATGCGCAATTAAATCCTGCTCTACCAGTAACTCGTATTCATTGAACTATCCCCGTCGTGAACCGGTGTCACCGAATCTGAAGGGCAGAGCGACGTAACGAGCCTTTCAATAAACATTCAAAATGTAATCTTGCATTTTCTTCTTTTTTTTTCTTTTTTTTTTTTTTTTTTAGAATTTTCCGAGTCGCCGTTTGAAGAATGTTTGACGAATTCCTCAAATGCGACTAACGTAATCTTTTTTTTTTTTTTTTTCGCTTGTTTCGAGCAAAGTACGAGTTTAGTTTGTGGCCAGGTTCGAGGGCAGCGGTGGAAAGGATCAGGTTTTCCCGGCGGAGAAAACGGGCCTCTGCCCGAGCACAGGACCGCAGGGAGCACTGACAAAGGGAGCACTGACTCACGCACCCCGTCTAGACGAACCAGAAAACATCCAAGTGCGAAAAGAGGCTCCGGCGTCATTTCAACTTGGGGTCTCTGCGGGGCGCGGCGGCGAGGTCAGGAGAACGCTGAGTAACCACCGAGCGGGCCGGCACAGACGACGCTGCAGTCTTGATTGCAACTCAACAAGCCGTCACGAACAAACAAAAAAAAATGGAGAAAAAGCAAAAACAGTGGATGGAGAATGAAAGCTAAGAGAAAAAGCAGACACGTTGATCCCAACAAGCACGCCAGAATCGCCGCGCGAAGACGATTTTCCGGGTTTACAAACCAGAAATCGTTTCCTTAACCTCAAAAACACTTCTTTTTTTTTTTTTCATCCTCATTTCTAACAATTTTTTATTGGTTTTGTTTAATGTGTTTTTGCGTCTACAATTTTTTTTTACGATTTATTTTTTGTTTGAAAGACAATGTTTTCGAAAAAGCGGACAATAAAAAATAAATGTAAGGGAAAAATAAAAACAACTGAGCGATCGAAAACGGTACCTTCGCCAAAACAAAACAAAACGAAAATCTTCAGACTGTAAGCGAGCGAAGAGCACCCGAGAAACACGACGAGCAGTTCACGATTTCGGCGTTTAGACAAGAAAGGCAGATAATTAGGAAAAAACCATCCTTCGAAAAAAAAGAAAACGACGTGCACAACGTTTTACGTAGAACGGAACTTCAGGGTAGGGTGCCTTCCCTACTTTGGGGGACCTTCTGTAGAGCTTATATTGAGTGCGCATTCTCAGCCTCATCATCTCAAAAGTTAAGTGGAGTTCGGCGTGAGTGCTTACGAAAACTATGCGTTTTACGGAGCCACTTTCTCGCGCTCGCGTCTCTAGTAGCACAGCACACAGCTTACACTACTATGTTTCGTTATTTATCTTTTTAAAGAGAAGTAATCTCGGACGACTCTAGCAACCTCCCCCGCGTGTGCATTTGAGTTAAAGTTTAGCCGAACTGTGACTTCAACGGTCACCGGTTAAACTAGAACCACTACATAAGCTACGCTTCAGAGTAAGGACACTTACCCATCTTGTGGCTTAAAATTGTGGTTGCCAGTTACCTGACGCTTTATCTGAAATTACAGAAAACGCTTTTCCGTCCTCCACAAATGTTTATAGTTCGCGGCAGAGCAAAGCAATATTACATAAGCTTCCACCGAATCTAATGCTGAGGAAGTCGGACTTTTGAATCCTGTCGATCGGCAGTTGCACCTGCTCTGCAAGAGCACCAAAATGGCGACGTCCACAGCAATACCGGAGAACGGAGTGCCGATACTCTATAAGTATAGCTCATTTAGTAGCTCTAGGTTAAACCAAACTCAGTCATCCGTCGGCAAGAAAAAATCCTGACGGTTTCACCAGATTATGGGTTCTGACGGTGGTGGTGCTGTGTCGGCAAGAGCCAAGGACAAGATTTGAGTAAATGACAATGCTGGCCACTAGTTCGTCCGAAGCACCAGGTTGCAAAACGCTGAGAAATGTGAACGGAGAGAGAAATAAGTGAAAAGCCAACGTCAAAGGCAATGACGGGTGTCTTTCGAACGCTGAACAGTTATAAAGCTTGCGTTCATGTTCCTGCAATAATACCGCTTAAACGGACGATCTAACGAAGTTTACCGAAATCCCTAGAAAACGCAAACAAATGTTTTAGCTCTTTCATACAACGCAGAGGACTACTAAGATGACGGAAATTCGCTTCCGTGATGCTGACGACTATGCCCATTAGATTTCAGCAGCCGCCATAAGCATATAGTCGTCAAGAGCCACGCGACGTGCGCGCATTTTTGCACAGCCACAGTATCACGACAAAAAAAAGATACGCGACCAACGCCCGACATACTGCGCAGTTTGCCAACATCTTGAGGCGTGCACTGTACTGGAGGAGCATGTATAGACCTTTTCACCCTCCGCCGCATGGGCGCTGCCATCTTGGAATCACGTGATGCGGCCGCCATTAGGTTGCTTCAACTTGTTGCTCCGCTCTCCCGTCGGCGCCTTGGCGGATGCGTTGAATTCGTGTTTTTCGTCGCCTTTCACGGCGTCTCTTGCCTTACTCCGTAAAGTGTCGTCCGATACTTATACTTATCATGCAATTGCATTACATCATTATGGGCGCAACTTCTGTAGTTGATTTTGTAACACGTTTTGAATATTTTTTACCGTCGGCGTGCGGGATACGTGTGAAAAGGTTTTATAGGAACAGGAATCAGCGTTATCACTTGCGCACATTGAATACATATATGACTTGAAAAGAGCCTCGAGGGTTCAAATACCAATAACTTATGAGAACTGAGGTTCGGTTACTAATAAGGGCAGAACATTTGCAATAGGAAGCCCAATGTTATTATATATATGAGTGCGCATTGGTGTGAAGAAAGAAAACAAAAACACTCAGCGTAATTAGCCACGTGTTTTTCCTGAAAACATGGTGTTTTGTGGTTACAACAGATCGAAAACAGTTTCTTTTGATTACACTAGAGAACTAGTGGACAAGGCGCGGGAAGAAACATTTAGTTTGAATTCGTTTTTACACTAGAAATAATGGTACCTTAACATTAGGCAACTTGTTTGTTCGCAATATCACACCTATATCTGTTTTACGTTCTTAATCGCGTGTGTGATATAAGCATTCGCTTTATCGGTTTGTTTATGAATTCCACGGAATACTAGATCGTACTTGATCCCATGTCCATAGTCTTTCAGCTGCTTAAGTCATTTTTTAATATAACCATGCAGTTTCAATTAATTTATTTCTACACAAATATTTGACCTCCCCGCGTAAGAAACTGCCACGGACAGCTTGATAGTGCCTATGATTCATAAAATGTGACGCCGAAAAGAATCCTTCTGCATCAAAATCACCCGAGTGCAGCCGGTTGTCGACTTCGAATAGGGAGTTACTTTCAGTAGATGGCGACGTCAAAATGTGCAAAGCGCATCGTTTCAAATCAGTGAACAGCTTTCTACACGGGTCCATTGGGTGGCGCCTGGCGTTCGACTTCAGCCAAACTTATCGGAGGTCATTTCTTTTGCGCTCTTCAATTTCATTCGGCTAATTTTACGGAAGATGAATATCAGACTTTATTTGAAGTCTGGCATTCACTTATCTTACCATTCTCATACCTTGTAAACGTCGTAAGGAAATGTCCATATAACAAGAAGTTTATTTCATAAGGCCAATATGTTGAAATGCTGTTAATGAGAAATTTAGAAAAGAAATTTTCTAGTCAGCCTAGGCTGGTCTATCAAAATATTTCTCGAGCGCTTAATTTCTTTAAATAAAACAGGCCGAGACAATATCACATTTTTATATTATCTACCTGATTATATGAAACTTTTCTAGTCATTATAAAAGACGTTTCCAGTCTCGAAGTTAGAACGGTTGGTGTACGGAAACCAAACATCGAACAGCAAACTTGTCAGTTCATCTGTTCTTGGTGATTCACCAGATTGTTAATCATGTTGTCGACCTGCTTTTTCACTAAGCACTCATGCAATATAGTATGTTGCAATATAAGAGTATCAGTTCAATACCTGACTTGAGCACGAGCTATCCACTTCCGTACCGCTCGGTGCACGCACAGCCAAAGCACGGCGGCTGGCAACGAGCGCACGCTGCAGGCGGAGCTTGTCCTGCTCTTTATTTTTCTTTCTTCTTGAAATTAGTGTCCGCGGGTACGGCCGTGGACAATGGTACTTTTCCCTGTGCATTAGCGCAGTTGTTTCACCGCCGAACCTGGCCGAAATTAATGATGGACGGAATCAGACGCATATAGTGTTAGTAAAAAATGATCGCAATTTAAGCTCGAAACCACTTCGTGGTTTGCCAAGTGGCTCAATACTATTGTTTCATTCGCTGCGTGCCACTAGAAAGAAATACATATCGCAAAATTAATCGAAAGTGGCATGAAATAGCATCACAATCGCGTGTACGTTGAAACCGAAACCGACCAAATTGAAGCAACCTAATGGCGCCGAGTGCGCCAGCGCCCTCTACCCGCCGGTCAGGCAACTACTGAAATGAAAAGGTCTATAGCCGATGGATGGAAATAACGTCTGCACTAAAACATCGAGTAGGGCATTTTTTATACCCTTTATGCCAGTAAAGGTCGCATTTTGGAGTCATGGTACTTTCTGCGCCCAATCATTCGATCGTCGGTGAGCACCGAACATGTGCGTTTAGCGCAAACCACGCAAAAAAAAAAATTAGAAAAACTTAAGCGGGCTTTTGCAAGGATGCGTAGCGGAACAGTCTAATCTTGATAGTGCATACGGCTGGCTAAAGCAGCCCGCACGCGTGTAAAACAGATGCGCGTCAAATCCCCCCCCCCCCCCCCAAAAAAAAAAAAATAAATAAATAAAAAAACACGCAAATAGCGAGCAAGTTTTGCGATGACTCGCGTCACGAAAGAACGGGTCACGGCGAGTCGGCATTCGCTGTTGTTTGCGTTTCACTGTCTGGTTTCGCTCTTTGCGGAGGATGTAACCTGCACACGAACGAATACCGGAATTCATCTTACACGGGACAAGAACCATCGGACAATCGACGTAGACAGAACAGTTAAAAGATTATAGTATCACACAATGGGGAAAGTTGGAAGAGGCCCTAAAGTGCAGCTCGTTCACACCACAGCTTCGTCGACTACTTTGTTGCGCGCGCTGGAAGCAGTGTCCTATCATGGCGTCCTTTATTGTATGGTTGTACACGCTGCTTCAAAACGGGGACGAAAGTTCGTTCCTTCTCAATCTTGGAACAAGTTCCCGTCACGCGTTCCAGTGATTCGAAATTAGAGCGTTCCCTTTACATTTCTAAAATCGGAACGAGTCGTTACATTAACGCTACATTTGCCCAGTGTAATAAAATATTGCGCCGGATAATCGCTAGAAAATAAAGCGAGAAAGTTCACATATCTACATCGAACAACGTGTCGTGTAGCCACGATCACATTTGTTCCAGTTCCTCGTATTCGACTATCTCTCGCACATTACCCCCTCCCTCCCTCCGAGTCGAAAAATAACATTCTCGATAATAAAAAAAAAACAAAAAAAAACTACACGCTTCTTAAACTTGAGTAAAACTGCAGATATAAAGAGGGGAAAAAAATAGTCCTCCTGCCGCTCCCTCGAAAACATAACTAGTTCCGGTTCCAGTTCCACCGATGCAAGATGGCGGCGTTCCTTCGTTCCTCTTTAAAGTGGACGCCGTTCCGTACATCACTGGCTGGAGGTCTCGGAAGCCTTTGAAGCGACGCGCTCCCTGTATGCACGCATCCAGCAACGTCCACAAAGCCCTCCCGTCTTTCCACTACGGCAAAGTTGGCGAGGGAAGCGAGGATGAACTCGCCTCCTCTCCAGCGTTCGCTCTGCTAAAGTGCAACGAGTGGAGGGCTTCGTGGGAGGAGCTTTCACAGCGTGTTTGGCTCTCAGCTTGTTCGCTCCAGCTCTTGAAAGATGGGCACTGCGTCCATGGAAGCTCCAGCTCTTGAAAGATGGGCGCTGGGCGGCAAACAGCGAAGGGTAGCGTTCGAAGGACAAGGAAGGAGGAACAACGCAGTACGAAAGCTGGACGCTACGTCCCGATCCAGCTGCGCCGTGGTCCCAGTCCACGCGCGCGTGCCATCGGACAACAACCGTTTTCTCCCTCTTTCGATACGCACACAGCGCGGCCGTACGTCGGCAGGTGCTGGGTCCACAAACCGAGTTCCGAAGCAACCGAAGCTGGCGATAACAGGAAGGGCTCGAGACGAGGCCTGCTTCGGTTCCAGCGCGAATCGCCGTCGCCGTTATTCCTCGGGGAAGCAGCTGCCCTTGGCGGGAAGCACTTGGGCGACGGCGCTAATTAGGGGACGAGGAAGAGCCATCGGAAATCGGCGCATCGGCACGCCATCGGTCGGTCGCGTGCCGAGCAGCGGACGCCGTCCGTTGGAGGGGTCCGGCCGCCACGGGGGCCTCGCAGATCAACGAACCGCCCGCTTGGCCGTGCAGAGTTCGACACGAGGGACCGGGCGCAGCCGAATGCATACCTTCGACACGAGATAATTCGGTATACGCGTGGTTGTTGTTGCATCGGAACCCTGGTATGGCGTACGTTGGTGCACGTATACTATTGTTACCGGCAGAATGAGAACAGCGGGGCGTCTCCCTGGGATGGCCGACTTCTGGCACGTGCTCGGTGCCTTCCGCCATGCGTTGGCTGCGCGTGCACGCTCGAGATCTACGGGAAGAGGAAGCGTCAGCGAAGAGCTCGCGCTGGGGGCGGGACAACTGAAATAACTCCTTGCCGTTCTCATCCAGTGAGTAAGTAGAGCACATGCGATTCCAAGCGCAGAACAGACTGACCAGGTTTACTCTACGACTCCGCGCAACTATGCACATTCAGTGGCACATTTACTTCTATGAACGACCGCGAAAATCGCCACGAGGAGGCAACAAATTTAACGGCGTTGTAGTTGCCAAAAATCTGTCTTAAAATGTTTCCAAGGTTATGTTTCTGCCTTCCCAAAACAAGGAAGACTTTTCTGTCCATGCGTGTCCCTCTTTGCATACGCGTGGTAGCCTACAGCAGCTAATAAGAGAACATACCTAAGGCAATAACATAGTAAAAGTTACGTCATTTGACCCTTAAACAGATCTAACAGAATGGTCGAGAGTGCGAGTTGGTGCACGACTTATACGAATGAAAAGTGCCGAAAAAGACAGGATCTGTGCTGTCAGCTCTCTTCGCTTTGCATTTATTACCACTTCTCATCTCGAATCACGTCTGTCTCCCGATCGTTTGCGCCGCAGTCCCCCTCTCCCTGCCTTCCTTTTTTTCTTAGCTTCTTTCAAATGCTGCAGAAGCGGGTGCCCGTACGCTCACGTGCCATGTCCCCGCCGGCGGCGAAATCAAAATCGCTCCACGCGCCCCACTGACGGCCGGTATCTCGTCCGCCGAGGCTGCCTTCCGCGTGTGGGCCAACGTCCAGGGAGGGCGGACACATCCCTCACCGATTCGATCAACGGACAGGGTGAACGACCTAGCTGCGCGCCCACGGCACGCCTCTGAGTCAGCGACAATACGTCAGAAAGGAGCCTGGCAGTCTGGTTGAAGGTGTGTTCTCGCTGGATCAGTCATACGTCCATCGTTCGCCCCATAAGATCAGGCTCTCTCCCACAGCCACGCGCAGGCAGCGGCGTCAGCCACGTCAGCCCAACGAAAGGGAGACTGTTGAATGATCCGGCGGGCGCGTAGCTCCCACCGCACTGTTTTGCAACTTTCAGTAAACACGAAGAAACACTTCAACGCGCAAAATCATTTTTTTTTAATGCAACGGTAGTTGGAAAAAAAGAAAAAGAGGGAGAGAGAAAAAAGAAAACACGAGCAGTGTTTGCTTTTCTTAATTTGCAGCGAGAACAAATAGTCATATAATCCGGTGCTGATTACAGGCTTGCGCAAAGTTGGGAACGTTTGAACATAATATCGTTGCACGGCGGTGGGAACATCAAAACAGGGCGGTGGAAGCTTCGAATCTCTGGACCAACCAGTCGCCTCCCCCTCGTATCGCCTAACCTCACTCCCTCCGCAATAGTATGCGCAGGAAGTGGGATCAGGTGGTGCCGCAAGACCGACGGCTGACCGGTGCAACGGATACGTAGCCCACATCCATCGCCCCGTCAGCTTAGCGGCGAACAGGATATGTACCCCTCGAAAGAGGGGCTTCCCAACGGGATCCGACCTGTCCGATAAGATTCGCGTTTGAGCGCGTCTATGCAATGATAAAGGGCCACACCGGTCAAACTTTCGTGACATTTTTAACTGATTCCTTCATTGAGCGTCGAAAATTATAGCTCAAAAAACCTGATGCAATTACGCACAAAACTAAAGTAGAAAAGGTTCAATTGGTACCCAAATAATAACTCTTTTGAAACTATTCCGAAGCAATATGGGTACACCGAAGGCTTTCTTTTTCTTTTTCCTCTTTGAAGTTCTGTGTGTCGTTCGTACTACTACTACTACTACTACTATTGTTATATTATTATTATTATTATTATCGTGTATATTTGTTCTTTTCTCTGCAGCTCTTGGAAAGAAAGGGGCTTGTCAAGCAGCACCTCAGCTGTCTTTTTCTTTGGCTTCCATCTCTAAGAGGAGAGAAATATGAATTTGGTTATTAAAGCTTAGTCATTTAGGATAATTGGCAGCACCAAGAATACGGAGCATCAAATGAGCTTGCGCTTTGGAACGTCTTACCGATACGGACGCATACTGTTGTTTTATTAGGCTTAGATCATGACCAAACCTCGTCTCTGCGTGTCGAACTATATGGTTATGCCATCCTTTGAAGCGATACCGCCAACAAGCGATCGCAAAAAAAAAAAAGAAAAATGTATACATATGTTTGGATCTCAAACGGCCTCGAAGCGCCGGGAAAATTAAGCTCTTTCGAGCAAGGAAGAGAAATAAGCACGGCGACACAAAATGCTCCGACGGATTTGCTCGACACGCTCATGCAGGGTGCTTAATAAGCACCCTGCATGAGCAGGAATAAGCACTGCTTATTCCTATGCATAAGACCACTCAATTCCTAGCGTGCCGTTTGTTTCCTAAAAGACCCTCCAAATCCTAGGTTAAAGGGATAATACAACGAAATTTCGGCGCGTATTTTTTGTCTATATCTGTTCGAAGCAACAGTATCACATCGGACAGACCACTATCTTGTTAAAAAAGACACGAAAAGGAATTTTAAAACGAATTAAACGATTAGCAAAGAGCACCTGGTGGATGTCGCTAACGCCTCGTTCGTAATGACCGTCTAGGAACCTTAGCAGATAGTGACGACGTTTGTCTCGCCTCCGGCCACCACGAGAGGAAAGGTGGAAGGAGGAATTCCCCTCTCCTCGAAAATCCCTTTTGTGGGTCCCAGAAGTCGCAATTGTCCCTCTACAAGATTATAGAAGATAAACCCGTCACTCAAAATTCGTACAAAAGCAACCGCTTCGGTGGCTGGAACGACTAAGCTATCCTCTCGACGTGAGCTTCGCGCGTGGCCTCGCCGTAGCTTTGCTCGTCCCGAGACGAACTACGTCACGATTGTGTTGGCTGTCACGTGGTCTCCGTGTGCCTTCTCCGAGCGCTTGCCAGAATGGGCCGTTTATAACGAAAAATAAGAAATCAGGCTTAAAATACAAACATGCGATAGTCATTTACGGATATTGTGGATCATATTCAACCTATTTTTTAACACGACGGGTATATTTCAAATTTCGTTGAAGTATATCCCTTTAAAGTAAGAGGGCCGCACTGCAATGTACCCTCAGCAACACTGCGCGCAGACTAAACATCGCCGGGTTTGTATTTTTGGTGTTTTTTTTCTCTCTTTTTGTTTTCTTTTTAGTATTGAAGGATTGTTATTAAAGCTACTATATAGTGGGAAAAAAGTGCTCCATTGGAGTACTAACCTAAGAGGTAAAGCGTAACGCCCACCAGTATCCTTACGAGAAAAACAAATATGCGAAAAAGCGCCCAAGTTGTGCTCGCACTAAGGGCTCATTCACACTGGAAGCGGATCCGCGTTCGCAAAGCGGTTGCGAACGCGGTTGTATAAGGATTCAGTACAATTGCACGCGCATTTGATGACATCAAATGCGCGTGCAATTGCACTGGATCTTTATACAACCGCGATCGCAACCGCTTCGCGAACCCGGATCCGCTTCCAGTGTGAATGCGGGGTAACAGTGTTGCGCAGTGAACGAGCACACTTCGCCGAGCCAAGATAGAACTCCTTACTTTCCCCCCACTTTCACCCAGTTCTTATTTGCTTTTTTTTTTTTTTTTTTTACCGAGATGTAAGAAAAACACGACGAACGAAAGAAAATGGCATTCAGCGATAAGGTAACGCACAGTGGTCGACCAGCGAAACCATGAGGAAAGTAGAGCCTGACGGGGAAGCATCGGCGCTCAAAGGTCAGGGCACGCGACCGAGACCAACGATCGACAGAAAGAACAACGCGCGCGTGTCTCAGCGACATCGGGCTACGCGCTCCCAATCCTCGTCACAGCAGTATACATATATACTGCATACCTTCTTCGCTACGTGATTCCCTCCGCTGCCCGCATTTTCGTACCCAGGTGGGTCTCTGTGTATACGCGGGCGACACCGCTATTCACGGGGACGCTCACGTCAGCGATAGCCTGGCAACTTGTGGCTCGAGAGATACGACGGCAACTAAATTTCCAAATTACAAAAAAAAAAAAAAAAAAGTAGCGAAACGAGCGAACACAAAGCTCTCCGTCTCTTTAAAATAAAAATTCAAACACTTATTTTTTTTTCTTTAACTTTGCGGGCGAACTTCCCTGGAACAATCAGTTGGATTAAATGTGACGAATTTTTAAAGTCGTCGATAACGGCAATAAAATAGCCATATGAATTTCTTTGCGTTCAATTAAAAAAGGACCTACTTTTTTTTAAGTCTTGTTAGAACATGGGTGTCAGAAAATTATAATTTTACAGGAACAAAATCTTTTTAGGTCAATAGCGAGACGTGATTTAGTAGGTGATCACCTCTTTCCGTTTGTTTTCTCTCTGGACATTTCGGGCGCGTGAAGGAGAGGTGGATCGGCTTCGCCTTCACGTTGAGGTGGAAAGGGCGAATGAACATATCCTTGAGGTCGAAAGAGTGAATGACCATTCCGTGATGCCATGGATTTAACGCGCAGAATTTCATATAAATCTCTCGCCGTCAATCTCTAAAAAACAAAATCGCGTACAATTCATTTTTTTGACACGCGTGTCCCAACCAAACTGTTAATTTTTTTTTTTTTTTTTTTTTTTAAGAGTTAAACGAAACTAAGATTCATGTACCGAGCTGGTATCGCCCAGTTTTAAGATCCTGGATCTCATTAGGGGTGTACGCCTCAAACTGGAAGTCCACGTTCTTCGTTTGGGTGAGAACAAAAACGTGCAACGTTTTTGTATATTTCCCCCGATTCTTGTAGCCTTTTTCTTTGTTTTGTGTGTTTGCTTGTGGTGACTTCAATTCAATGACTGTCCTGAAACTCTTCCAGACTCGATAAAATTCCCATTCCAAAATTTAAAAAAAGAAAGAAAAAAAAAAGATTCGAAATTGTTCCAAAGAGTGAGCCGCGGCGACAACGCATTTGGCCTTGTCGTCGATGGCCTTGGCCAGAAATGAGCCAGCGGTCAAAACGAGGGCTATTTCGGTGCCCGTCTTTTTCCTCGTCCAACTCTGGGCGACTCCGAGCAGCGGAAGGAAGGCAAACAACGAGAGCAAGGCAATCATCGGGATGCGAAAGTCGTGCGTCGGGCATCTCCCAGCACGGCCGTCAGGATGCATTTTCCTACGAGCACCACCGAGACGGCCGCTCTTCCTATTTTCCACCAGGCCGTCTCGCCAATGTCGCGGCGAGTTGCAGTCAGGACGGACAACTACGTCAATAGGCTGAGCACGCAAGCGTGTTATAGTGCGTAGGCCCGTCCCCACTCCCTTCGTGCAAACGCCTCAACGTGTAACACGTGAACCGGAAATTCGACGCTGTATTTCGACCTGTCGATCAAATCGTCCTATGCAGAATAGACCGATCTCACGAGGAGTTGCGCGACGCCACCGCTGCCGCGGTGCATCCTGGTACCTGTAGTTCTCCCCAGTTTTCCGGCCGCGTCGGCGCGCATAGTACGCCCGGCGTTTGGAAATTTTCGGGTTAGCACGAGACTTTTAGCCGGGTGTTGACTCATGGTTCTCAATCGGTGGCTTCACATGTTGTATGCCACGGAGCTATAATAACAGCACCAGGACAAAAGGCCTCGGATATTATGTCTTCCCGCAAGAAAGAAGCATGGCAAAGAAAGGTCGACAGAGCCGGACAGAGCGGCAGGAAAAATAGCGTTTTACGATTTGTTTCGCGATTTGCTTCATAATTCATATCCAATTATTGCACGTCAGTTAAAATATGTAAGCTTACAGGGCACGAGACATAGAGCGTGCCAAAGTGTTCCGTAAGCTGAAATCTGACCATTTGCTCCGTTGCGGCCTATTCGTTGGTCTATCTCAAATAAGACCTCCGCACTGCTTTGCGGAGGCCGTTTTTAATACACTTCTTACTCGGTGTATTTTGGTGGTTATAACTCATATTGCGACGACATGTTTCAAGCAGAACTGTGCTTGAAAAGATCAGGACAATCACTAAAAAAGAGCAGCGATTCCCGATATGCACCACTTGATATAAAACAACTTTTTTTCGGAAGCAGCCTTCATTTTTTTTTTCATACCAACGCGAAAAGATTACATAATGCAATTTAGAAGTGCAACACATACTTACCGCCAAAAATGTAACAAACGAACAACATCCATTTTGTGGTGGTCTATTAGGCTAGTGTTACTGATCCATTCTGCAATTAACACCAGTCGAGACCGCAGAAAAAGCTTTTCCCGTCGGGCGACTGTTAGCGTTCGGATCATGCGCAAACAAAATAAAACTGAATAGAAACTGTGCACGAAAAATCATCTCCACCCCAGGCTTTCAGGTATCCGGCATGGTTGCTTTTTTTTTATAGGTGCCAGTTATTACGCCGCGTCAGGCATGGCCTTTCTGTAGATCAGTTCTTTGTGCGCAGGCTTCTCCTGATGCTCATCTGTACTCTGTCGCAGAGGCTGTCAACCAGAATGAAACAACTTTTAGAAAACTATCGCTGGCCGAGAAAGTCTATTTAGCTCCTCTTACTTGATGGCTGATTAAACGTTATGCACAAGACTGAGCACCACCGAGCTCAGTTTTTCATCACATTTGATGCTGTTCCGTGGTGCTAAACCGAGCCGATGGTCCCTCGAATTTTCTTGTTCTTTGCTATTGCACTAGATGTTCACTTGGTTGCAAGGTAATTGAGACGTCTGAGACGTCCGAGGAGTCGGAATGCTCGAGTAGTGGCGCCGTTGTTTTTTTGTTCTGTTTTTTTCCGCGGCCGCAGTGGGATTACCCCGTGAACGGCGGTGGGCTCACGCGTTCACGAAGACGAAGAAGCAGACGACGACGAAGCAGACGACAAAGCGATTCTAAAGCGATAAGAGGACTGAAACTGCTTTTCTGCACTTCCTGAGGAAAGCAAGGCATCACAAACAACACAAATTATGAAGTAAAAACATGCAAGAGAATCAAGGTGATACCGGGGCGCGCCAAATGATAATCTATTAAACATTTTGACGCCGGGCGTACGTACATCATCATAGATTATCAAGAAAAGGTAAGGGCGCAAACGAGTTGGTGGTGGTTAAACATTTTGACAAAAACCCCGAGACTGGGACAAAAAGGGACGGACAAACACAAAGTCTCAAACACAGCTGAATTTTATTTGACAACGAAGGGTGCTTATATAGGCGTCAAATCCTACACAAATCAAAAGAGACGAAGGAAAGAGAGGGAGAAACCTTCACAAAACAAAAAGAGACGAAAGAAAAAAGAGGGAGAATTGGGAAAACCCGTGCCACAAGCAGTACAACAAAAAACAAATATTACAATAGAACTGAGAAATAGTGACATCATTTATACAAAAACAAAAGCAAAGTAGAAGGACTTGTTGAGACTTTGTGTTTGTCCGTCCCTTTTTGTCCCAGTCTCGGGGTTTTTGTCAAAATGTTTAACCACCACCAACTCGTTTGCGCCCTTACCTTTTGTTGATAATCTATGATGATGTACGTACGCCCGGCCGTATGTAGCCGGGAAGCCGGGAAGGGATGACTACAAGTAGCATGGCGGCAGCACCACTTCCGGAATGCGCGCGCCTGCGCAGTTCGCTTGGTGACATCGGTCTATTGAGTTTTGCGAGGAAGGTAGCGAACGCCAATTTCAGTCTCGGCCTTCCAGGCACGCAACGCCGTGTCTAGCGACCCATAACCTTTTGTGAATATTTTTGAAAATTATTTTATAACATGGCGAAGTGTCCTCGAAGCGTCTCAAAATCGTCCATTATGGTTTTCCTTTTTCTTTTTTACAATAGACTCCGTAATTGTGACGTCATGGGTCCAAACAAACCGTTGCTAGGGTCGTTGTTATGGACAAATACATGTGGCTAGGTTTCGCTACGAAAACCGGAAAACCGGATATTGCATTTGTTTGAAATAAAATGAGTTTCAGATACTTATAGGAATTCATAGGGGGGTGCGAGGCAAAATACGGTTTATCGAAAGTCCGGGCGTCGATCGACATGATCGTCTGCTAAAAGATCGCGTTGGACCCGTGAGAAAAGCACTTCAGGTGATCGGGTGAGATCTCGAGTTTTGTTTGCGGACTCCAGCTATGCGAGGGTGCTTCGTACCTGGTTGTAACCACCGCTGCGATGGTTACTACCAAATCGCGATAGACGTGCAATTCTGTAATAACCTGACAACCCCAATAATAGAATAATTAACGACTTACCTCGACGGCGTACGATTTGTTTCTCGTGCTGAACTGCACTACGACGGTAATGCACCTCGGGTCGTCGTCGTAACTGATCTGCATGACGCGGTTTGATTTTACGGCATTTTCACCCCCCTGAACATAGCTAAGTTATTCACGGAGAAAAAAGAAAACGCACATTGCGGAGGCCTCTACGGCCATGGCGATGCACTTGTTTCTGTCGCTCGCTTACCGACGCAATTCAATGGAGACGCCCGCTGCAACAGAGGCCAGCAAATTTATCGTGTCGTCTGTTACCAAAGCAAAGCGGAGTGGAATACTTCAGAAATGGCTTTCATTGTTGCAATATGACACTGAGACAACAGGAACATTCTTCATGATTAGATATCAAGAAGTTAGGTCGCCTACAAAATTTTATTTACTTACTTGTAAGCACAATTCATGTGGAGTCCATAGCATTAGTCCATAGCAACGTCCCTAGCAACGGTTTGTTTGGACCCAGACGCCATGTTGTGACGTAGTCACTTGTGCGGTCAATAGGCTTGTTGCTATTGGCGAGGGGCGCGAGCGTGTTCACGAGGCGCGACAATGGAATGTAGACCTCGGCGTCTGCAAGACGCGAGTCAAAACGCGACTATAAAGGCGGCGCTGTAGCGCTCGATCACGCACGAACCATGCCCGAATGCGTCTACCAGCATGTGCTCATGCGCGTAATAGAAAACAAAATAAAATCAACAAAAAATGTACAGCTCATGGTCTTAGCGTCATATCGAAACTCCAAGAATGCATTCCTTTCAACTGTTTCGCCCAAACCTTTTTTTTTTTTTTTAATGGCGCTTTTTGCCAACGTGTGGGAGCGTAAGAATGTGCAATGAAAACGCTACCTAGAAATATCAGAATGTGCTCGGCAGCGGTGCTGCTCCGAGAGCTGCAGGCCTATTGCGTTATGCGGCCAGCGGAGCTCGTGGCGCAGATGTTTGGCAGAACTTCCGCGCATGCCCATTGCGATGCCTGAAGCTGCTTGGAGCACCCAAAGCTTGGAGCCCCCTATTCTAAAACTCGCTATTGTTTTGGCAGCCGCCAACTCTTTTCGACCGTGGCACGTTTCGCTTTTCGGGGCTAAATAGACATTACTTTCACTAAGTATGATTCTGCATTAAAAGGTCCGTCAGTCCGTCTTGAATGCTATACTTCACGTGCGTCCAGCAATCGTTATAATACCAAAGGAGAAAATAAACTCGAACGCGCGAGCACTGTTCGGCTGACAGTTCGAGCCCGGGCGGCAAGTAAAACCTTTCCGCTTATGTGTTCATCCGCCTATCTGCACGCATACAGGTTTTCGCATGCGCGTGAGAGTCATTTCAATACACACGCGGGGCCAAGTGAGTCCGTGGCACCTATTCTGTTTCGTTCCGTGCCCCACCCGATGCTCGACTCGCACACACCAGTTGAGGCCAAGGTCCCTCTGTGCTGCAGTTGGGGCACATCTAACACCTTCAAGGGCAGGGAGCCGCAGACGGTCCCTGCTTATTGGCGGCATGCAGTTTCGTAGCACTGGGATAGGATATTAACTATGGTGTTCTCGGTACTCTCAACCAACGTCACTAGACTGCCATAGAGACTGCTCTAAGAAGTGGCACCGTACCGTCCTCCAGAACCGAGCTAATGGCGATCACAACGCCGCCATTTCTCCCGCAGCGGCTACTCGAGGAAGTGCACGTGACTTCCACTGTGGCTTTAATCGTCCATTTTGGCGCCGAAACAGATACGGTGGAACGGGTGTAAGGGTGCCACACCCGTCTCCCAAGCGGACGCGCCGCGAATTATCACCCTAGTTAAAATGCGCCTAGGTCGGGACGCGCTATCTGAAATCACCGCTGAGGCATGGTTGCACAAAAACAATATTAATTGTGCTGCTAAACCTTACTAACTAAAGATTAAAAAAAAAAACAAAAAAAAAAACATCACCCGCCTCTTATTTTCTACTAAACCCCAATAAAAGTTACTACAAAAAGAGTTTTTTCCGTTGGTTTTTAGCCAAAAACATGCTTTCTAAAAGCTCAAAAGGCGACCACAGTACAGACAAATGATAAAGAGTGGCGCTGTTATCGTATTTAGCTCGGTCTCGGTGGACGCCAGCGGCCCAGGTTTCAACGGTGAGTTTCCCAACTGAGGGTTTTAGTAACGTTGCTCTCAACCTATGAATGTATATTGGTTGACACGGTAACCCTGGAGCCGGGGAAAAGAAGGGAGGACAGACACAAAACTCCGAACACAGCTAAAATTTTATTTCACCGTCACATCCTTACATAGACCTACGACCAAGCGACACAGACATAAAAGGTTTGTCAACAAAGAATCTACGTACGGCCAAGCGAAGCAGACACAAAACCTTTTATATCTGTGTCGCTTCGTCGTAGATCTATTTATGGACGTGACGGTAAAATAAAACTTAAGCTGTGTTTGGAGTTTTGTGTCTGTCCCACGTCCCTTCTTTTCCCCGGCTCCAGGGTGGTGACCATGTCAGTGTTGAACCAGTTTGCCAGCACCCTTGCTTTAGTTATTATGGTGGTTTCGTTTTTATTTCCCCAGCACTAAATTATACAAACGAGTGAAGTTCGAACGTTATTTTATTTGACCTCGTGACATTTTTATTACGATATTACTACGGCAGCGTATCAGCAGTATAACTTATAAACGACAGACTGGAAAACATATTTAAAAAGCCCGCGGAGCGGTGGAGGCGACTGGCGTTGGTAACGTCAGGCCTCAAACCGCCCCGGCCTTGTCTCTAGCTGGTGTCGACACACCTCCAGCCAATAAACACCGAGCATTTTTGTTCAAACGAGCACGACCAAATCTAGCACTCTCATGAAAATTCGGAAGTATGTCGAGAAAAGGTCGGAGCAGCTCTCAATACGGCCGTCAAACGGTCAAAGCAATACATGTATTGGGGAGAAGATGGAGCGGTGCACCCTAGCGGCCACCTCGGGAACTAACGCTGTGTAGCAAACAAACCCTCCGACCGCAGTGATTAGTGTATTAGCTTCCTAGGAAGACGACGACGCAAGGTTCACGAAAGGTATATAACACGATTCATTTCTCCTAAACGCATATAGATAGAAGCACTCTGCAATCAATGTGATCGAAGTCCTCTTGGAAGGCAAAAGAAGCTCATATGTGGTCACGCGCGGGCGTGCCGGGCCAGCCGCGTGGATCCGTGTCGGCCGCGCCCGCTGGATCGTGCGTGGCCGGCGCGGCGTCCGTGCTTTTCTGAATGTTTCACAAAACACGCACTCAACTTTTCAGTTACCCTGCCTCTTGCGATAATCATGGACGACATCTGCGAAAGCAAGCAGTGTCTCGTTGAAGGAGAGGACGTGCTCAATTGCGGTAATGTCATCGAGTGCAGCGTTGCACCAGAGCAGACGGCGGGCAGTGTCCGCATCGTCGCGTACGTGCTGCAGTCCTCCGCGCTGCATAGACCAGATTGAATAGCACGCGCACTGCGGTACGCAGCAAGTGCGGACCACATCGCTACAAACAAAGATGCAGCGCGCGTGGAGACGATGCGGGGTACGCTTGGCGAGTGCTGGCGTCGGAGTTGTTGGCCACACGGAGATTGTTTGTGGTGGTGATGATGATGAGAACGAAACAGCGCCCCGTATAGTTCGATCTCATCGCCAATACGACAAACTAAACAAAGGCGGAGGGGAGAACGCAAAAAAGACATTGTGGCTAGGTGTCAAGAGGGGGAGCGGACGGGAAACCATGGCCACCGTGGGGCAGAAATCCCCCGTGAAAATCGCACACGTGCACGAACCCAAAGACGTACGAGCTGGAGAAAAAAAAAAAAAAAAAGAGTGAACAGGAGAATAAAATACCAGACCGACATCTGCGTGACATTGGAGTACCATCAACGAACGAAGGCAGGGTGCATACCAATCAGTTTCTCTCCCTTTCTCTCCTCCGTGTGTCCCACTCCCCAACGTAGACTTCTCCCAAACTAAAACGTGAAATTTCAACGGAAGTGTTGTCCCAGACAATACTGAAAAAGACCAGGCAATAACCGACGATTTCAGAGATTACAAATCGTATTTCCTTATTCCCGTAGTCGCATGTTCTAAGTACAGATATGACGCCACACCTGTCTCTTTCTCAGAATATCTGTAGAAGTTGCGATAAACTCCTTCAGTTCTCGCGTATTTTGTTATTTTTTAAATTATTTTTATCTGAATATGAGAGTAGATATCTTTATTTTATTTTGTTTTTATGCGCCGAGAAGCTGAGGGAGTAGAGGAGTGGAATGCGCGCGGGGACAGCAGTCAACACCTCGGAGTCTGAGTGCGCCGAGCTGTAGTTCGAATGATTAGTGGGTACACCAGCTAGCCGCCTTTGTCTCCACTGCACACGTCGAACACGTTCGAATGAGCGATCAAAACGCCGGCGTTCCAAAGCGTTCCACGAGTGTCAGTGGAAACAAAAGCCGCCTTTCTCTTCAGTGCACTCGTCGAACGATTTCGAATAGGAAAGCTAAACGCTGGACGCCGGCGTTTCGCATTCAAACGTGTTCGACGAGTATACAGTGGACAAAAAAGGCAGATATCTTTAGTTGTTCCCACTAATCATTTCAAGCTCGGCGTTCCGACGTGCCAGCTCGCTCCCGTCTCCTTGTCTTCCTCGTTTTCTCGGCGCATAGAGTTGTGACAAGTTTGAAATCCACGTCAGTCAGCGTCCCCCAAGTCGCTTTATATCCCCACAGAAACAGACGACAGGAAATCTCGGCGTCCCTCGGACTGAGGTGACATAAACCGGCGGACGCCACTCTGTACAATCTCCAGGTCGGTTGCCACATCGAATTCGAGTCACGAGCCCCTCCCCATCACTCCGGCAAACTCTCTCGACTTTCCAACCCGACCCCGCACCCTCGAGAACGTCAAACGGAACGGAAAACGCGCGATTTGCGCAACATCCACGCGGACGTGTCGAAAACTGACTTCAAAAAATCCCGACCAAAACGTTTTTACGACACAGGAAGGATTCGCCAGGGAAAACTTCCTATACAGAAAATGGCAAAGAAGATAAAGCGGAGAAAGAAAAAAAAAAAGACCGAGACCGTCCGAGGAGGACGCACTGTTGCGTTCCTCGCGGTGTCGAAAGCCCCCGTCTCTCCCTTCAGCTTACGATGGACCGTAACGCACGGTAGGAGCCATCCCAGCCAGTCTAGGGCTGGGAACACACCACGTGACTACGCACGGGTCGCTGACAGTCCGTGACAGTCACGCGGCTCTGGATGGGCTGGGAAGTGGCGTGGGGCCGCCAGATCGTCCATCGTAAGGTGAAACGCAATCCAGCCGGGGGGGAAATGACAATCGTCAGGGGCGATCGACTGGACGCGGTTGCGCCACCCTTTGGTCAGGGAGCACGCCTTGGCCTATCAAGTGTTGCGTGTCCGCGGCCGAAACACAAGATGCGTCTCGCATGCACTGGGCCGAGGCTAAAGGGAACGAGCGACCCGGACGCGAAGGTCCTTTGACTCATACGGCCTCGAAACTCGCGAGCGGCCGGCAAACGACGGGTTTCGACAGCAGCGCACGATCGGTCCGCGACGCTGACTCCCGCGCAAGTGGGCGCCCACCTATTATACCTACCTAGAGCGGGGGACACACCCCCGCCTTGGACGAGGGAGGTTGGCAAGTGTTCAGTCGGGAGTTGAGTTTGAAAGTGAATTCTCACTGGGCCGACGTCCAAGGGGCCCGGGATCGTTTCCCCCGCTTTCAATCTCTAGCTCCAGGTTCGATCTTCGTCGCCCACCATTTACTCATCCGTCCATATTCACCGCGCACGACTGACTTGCGCGGCTAAAGCCAGCGCATACTTCGTCCGACTCCACGAGGTAATGGGACAGATCCAAGCAGCGTTAAAAGCGAGCGGGTCACCAGGCTTTTTCCGTTTACGAATGGTTCAGCGGTGATAGAACATGTCGAACACCACTGACGATGGTGCGCTTTCGTCGCCGTCTGATTGGTCCTGCGAGCTCGTAGCGTCGGCTGCGTCTAGACTCTATATAAGTGAAATGATGCGTGCTTTCGCTTACCAACGCTAGGTTTCGAACAAGTACCTCTCAGTTGCAACTGTCATATCGTCATATTGTCAAGCGATTGTGATTACACTTGCCAAGTATCGAAGCGTATTTGATTACATATGACTGGGTTACTCTACACCAAAAGTAACTGAACGATCACTCCAAAAAGTATACCGTTATATTTTTTTTTCTTTCTGACTGTTTTATTTGGTCATTAATTATTCTAACTCCTCAACATTTTTTTTTTTTTTTTTTACATTAAGCGCATTTTTAGAGGTCGGAACCTATAGCTTACTGAATTTGTTTTTTAGACACGAGATATTTTCTGCGGCTTCTTTACTTTACTTGTACAAAGGCTTTGTTGGAAAACGTCTGTAGCCCTACAACAAAAGGGAGGCCTAAGTAACCCCTAAGATACCAATTGGTTCAAGCATTATTCAGAAAGTATTTAAATCACTTACTTCAACGTCACGTGGTCAAACTAATCAAGATACTTCAGAACCATCGATAACGAGTGACCTGACGAACCCGCTCATAGTGCAAGTATCTTCCGCTACGAGCAGATCACCATCCAGAGTCAGCAGATGAGCGTTGGGTCAGTAAAAACTGCAAAACAACGACATGTAAAACCCTGCAATCGTTTTTTTTTTTTTTTTTTCGTTTTTTTTAAAGAGCACAACAATTAAAGCTTTTAATTTCTAAGTTCAAGTTACAATGAGACCGGGGCATGCCCTCTCAAGACACGCAGTAAGGGTTTGTTGCCCGCATACAACAGAGAATGATCAGAGTGCGAGATGGCAATGGGAGCTGCAACCCGAAATGCAGGCGGCGGCGGCCCCAGAAGAGAGCCGGCCGCTGCAGATCGGGCGAGAGCCGCTAGCCCGCTCCGGCGATCAAGCGTTGCGCACTTCGACGCGCTTTCTTGCGCGCGATGCAGGCGTCGCAACCCGAGCACGGCGGGGAACGCGCCGCACCACAGGGAGGGAGCGAAGATCGAGGGCTCCGGGGAAACAACGATAAAGAAAAGGACGACCCTGTTCGCCGGCCTGCAGGCGCCCACCGCCGCCGCACGGTCACGGCACGACGGTCAGGGCCGCCCGCACTGCATTGTGCACTGCACCGTGACCGTGGTCGTGCCCAGGTATACTCGGCGAATACGGTCGGCCGTCTATATCCATACAAAGAAGAGCGACCGAGAGAAAAATATCGACAGATACGACAGTTCTCGGTCCAGTGGTGTTTTGAGAGAGGTAGAGTGTTGCTTTCAGACGTCTAAATTTATTTATTCGTCGTTTGAGCGAGATCGGAGAACGCAAACGGAGTAGACTATTGTTGTGTGCGGATTTGGTTGTTGGGTGGCATTAGAAGAACCGTCTCGTCGGGAAATCTTCGCATTTCGCCGAGAAAGACACGGTCGTCAAGCGCTGTCACTACACCCTCGAGTGAAAACTCCGTTCTCACTTTCCTTGTCCTATTACTGCATCTGAAAGGGCATAGGCACCTTCAGCTCTATAATTACATTGTCTATGTAATCCTAATAACAACCAATCAATTCTTTTTTTTTTTTGGGGGGGGGGGGGGGAGTTGTACGCAGTGCTTGTACCTGCTTGTACGTGATTTGTACGCAGTGCTCGCTTCGCTGGGATGGCTCCTAAGGTCCGCTCCGGTCCATCGCGATTAAGTGATGTTGAGCAGAAACGTAGCCTCACGTGTGTTTTAAAGTCAGAAAAAAACAGGGAAGTATTTTAGTTATCTAGGCTATAGGTGGCGAGAGCTAACGCCCGTTATAAATATAACCATTAGCATCCATCCATCCATCCATTTGGTAGAGGGATACCCGAAACTGGGCGGAGCTGAACGGAGCGACGCAACGACGCGTCGGAAACTATGTGTCGCGAACCGTCCTGTGCGGCGATTCGGAGCAGCCATCTTCCCGACAGTTCGCACGCCGATTGGACGGTTTTGACGCGCGTGTGTTTCGCGCTTTAAACATTGTACAGAGACTCAGACGCGGCATCTTGTAGTAAGCAGAGCCGACTCGGGCTCCTCAACACTGGTTATGCCCGAGTCCCACTAGGGCGACAAACAGAAACAAACGATAGCGACAAGCCTCCAACGCATGCAGCGTGCTCGCGATGGTGCCTTTGGCAAACGTGCAGTCGTTCGGTGCTCGTGAAGAAAGGACGAGTGATTGCGAGCCTGCCAAAGATACCCTCGCGTGCATAATCTTCGTGTTTGAACATATAAACCCCATTCACACGATCAAAAAAAAATTGGGTTGTGTGTATGTTTATACAGTCTAGAACTTGGTCTGCCTCAACGGGCGACGAGTCTCCCAGCTGTAGATGAGCAATTTAGCCAGTGCGGTACAACCGCTAGCCTGGGGTCTTTAACGTGCACCACGCAGTAGCGATACACGACCGCACGCTGGTACGATGCTCATCCAGATCGATACGGGCAGGGGCCGGGAGTGAACCCAGGATCCCTGGGTTCAGCAGCGCGAGCTTTCGCTCCACGTGCTCCGAGCTGGTGTGCGCTAGACTACTCCGCCACCGAATCCCCTATCCACACGATCATCAAGATACGTTCAGCTAAGGGACCTTTAACCCCATTCACACGGTCAGCATAAAGGTACATTTAACATAGGTCCCTTTACTATCGGCGAATCAGCCCGTGCTCTTGGGTCGCGAGCACACGCCACGCGGAAGATTGTCAATTGATTGGCCGCAGAGAATAAAGGTCCCTTAGCTAACGGTACCTTTACGGTCGTGTGAATGGGATTGATTTTACAAAGGTACTCGCACATTAGGTGAACCCCCCCCCACCCCCCAAAAAAAAAACGTTAGATGAGACTGTGGCTGCGTTTACACGGATGCGACCGCGTATTGCATCGAACAGATTTGACTGGAAGGGTAGAAGAGGAAGAAGTAGCTGCAGACAGGATGCCTGTGATTGGTCCCTAATCGACTGGATGCGCTGCGGCAGCATTCGTGTAAACCCAGCCATAGACGAAGCCGCTTATCTGACTCAATGATTGAGAAAGCGTGTGTCGCACGGGCATAAACGGCTCCAAAATTGCCCTTCCTTCGCGATTCGGACGAGGCCGCGCCGACACTCGGGCGTGTCCCTCGTCCTCAGTATGTCGCGATGGTCAGCGCGCACCGCAACAACGCCAAAAAAATCACAACTCTTCCGTCCAGAGACGGCGCTCGACGTTGTATATACCGCACTGGCTCAATTGCTCATCTAGACGCCAGACGCCCCCCATTGGGCCGACGAACTTCCTGCTGTGTAAACATACGAACGACACAACTACAATTTGCGCGACTCGCCAGACGGCCGACCGCATCGTAAATAAAACCGCGAGCCGGAAGTTGTAAACACCGGCCAACGGCGTGGAGTATATCCGCCCCCGCATCGCTGTCGCTTTCCGCTCGATCGCGCGTGTAGAGTGCACTGTCACCGTGCGCACGTCGCCAGCGGCGATGCACGTGCAGAAGAACCGCGGTCGGTTAGCGGCCGATTCCGTTCACCCCGAAGCCCGGCAGCGCGCCCGTTGAACCAGTGTCTGTCTGTCGCCGGGCGGTCAAGCTCCCGCTCCATACGCACGCGCAGAGACCAGGCCTTTGGAGATGAAAGATTGGTCCTGCGAGTGGCTATATAGCTCCCGTCCCACGGTCAGCTTAGGAATCAAACGAAGTTTTAAGGGATCCCGCACAGGCAACAGCTGCACAAACGGTCGGCCGACTGCGACGCGCCCGTTCCGCCGCCACGTTTACACACATCAACCGGACGAATGACGCAAAACGACTTAGACGGAAACAGTGCTCGAGCGTTTTCTGGGTCAGTCGACTCGGCGTTCCTGACCCGAATAGACAGCGGACGTTGCAGCGACGTGCATTCGCACGATCCTCGACACCGGATTGGTCAAACGAGTCCGCGTTTGTCCACTCGTTTTCACCGACGCCTTTTCTTACCAGACGCCGCGCGACGTAGTCCTTACGAGATTTGCTTGTCGGAGGAAGAAGCGATGCTTTCGGCGTTTTGAAACGTGTACGTCTTGATTAGATAACTTATACCTAATCTAAAATGCACCTGCATATCTTCATTCTCTGCATAAAGGAAGGAAATTAGTAGCGCTCCGCGAGGAGCCGAACTACTTTTTACTGCGCTTCTTGAGATGTGAGCACAGCGCGTGCGCAGAAGCCAGAATCGCGCGGAGTAAAGCGTCTGCGAGTGCGCCGACAGCAGCGACACGGCAGCGGCGTGATGTCAGAGCAGTCTGGCTAGAGCGACATATACGGCCTCACGCCGTGCGGAGATCTATACGAAAACATACTTTGAATCCCCGAAAGATAGCTGACGAGAAGAGGAATACCGAGGCATCCGAAGTGTGGATGCCTTCGCCCCGCCTCGCTTTTCGCCAAGAGGCCCAATCATCGCGTGACGTTACTTGATCGCAAGAGGTAACAGATACGCACGAAATTACGATAATTAGGCGTGACTGCACCTGTGACACGGACGAATGCCCTACCCGAGGGCACGATGAACAGCCCGACCGGTCCGCAGCGGACGGAATTTCAAAGACGACAGCCGGCAGGCAGAGGCTCCAAACACCGACCGAGATACGCTCGGATGCCTCGAAGACGCACTGTTGACGACGCAGCCGTCTAACAACAATAACTACGAAAAAAAAAAAAAAAAAGAATTATATATTTTTTACGTGCACGTGTAGATTTTTTCATCCTTAGTCGCACGGGCACTGCCATCTCTTGGAATCACGTGACGTGGCCGCCATTACGTCGCTTCAGCCGACACGTCTTCAACTCGCCGCTCAGCTCAGAGCCCTCTGGCTCAGCTCACCCCACAACGCCTTGGTGGATACGTGGTATTCGTGTTTTTCGTTGCCGTTTCACCGCGCTTTCTTGTCTTACTCCGTAAAGTGTAGTTCAACACTTATATCTACCTAATTGCATTGCATCATGAGGTGCACATCTTCTGCAGTTAATTTTGCAGCACGATTTGACTAGTTTCAGCGTAGGACTCAGCGTTAGCACTGACCTACATTCATTATGGAGGCGACTTATAGAGCACGAATGTTCAGAGCTCAATTACTTATGACAACTCAGGTTTTGTTTACTAATAGTGGCGAAACATTCGAAATAAGAAGCGCGTATATTTATGATCGCGCATTTACGATCGGAAGGTGACAAGTATAGTAGCGGGAAACTGTACGTGTTTCCGGAAAGCATAGTCCCTTGTATGCATAATAGACCAAAAAGAAGTTGCTGCTCATTATGTGTTAACTTGCATTTTATCCGATGCTAGGAATAGTAACTCGTCAACATTAGGCTATTTGTTTGCTCACATCTGTTTGACGTTTTCAATCGTTTTTTCCGACATCAACATTCGCTCGATCGGTTTACGTATTATCTTAAAAAACTGTATACACCAACTCATCTCTGTTACGTCACGGCGCGGTGGTGGCGCGTCGGACGCACTTCCGGTCTGGGGCTGTGGGCAGAAGTGCCCATTTGAGACGTGTATTCCTGCGTTGTTTTGAAAGGAACCAGACAAAAAACTGCCTTGTCGTCAAAATGCTGCGACTTGGGCTGTACCAAGAGAGTCGCGAAAGGTTTGAAGGTCAGTTTTCATGCGCTCGGTTCGTCCGAGAACGCGGCTATGTGCCGTGAAAAGGGAAAACCTGACGCCGTCGGACAACGATTGCTTGGGCGGGAAGCATTTTGGGTTAAATTCACGGATACTACTGGCCATCAAATTTATTTGTTTGGTTCCAAAATGAACGCCGGAAAACCGTCAAGTTGTACGGACCACCTGCGGACTACGTTTAGTGCGTCTTCAAGTTCAAACGGTCACCTGATCGTTCGAACTGTCGTCTGCTCTTTCAAACGTTTCTGCTTGTCGTCTGCTCTTTTAGAGGACACCGGCCCGTAGACCAAACGTGGGCCCGGTACTTGCGATAAGAATTAAGTGCAGGCCTTAAAAGACTTAAGTTTGAAGATTGGTAAGCAGGCTCGACGTAAACAGTAGATACAAGGAGATGTTGATCATTGTTACCAGTGGCCATCACCGACTTGTTACGCCTGATTCACTTGGTTAGATTCTGCTTGCGATGTTCAGTATCGACGTCGGCCATCTCAGCTACGGTTCACGCTTTTGCAGTCCGAGCGACGTCGCTACTGAAAATTGCGAGCGAAATCTCATCATGTGAATCGTACGTTCTGCGGCGTCCACGCGGAATGAATCGCCGCATGCCAGATTATTCACGCGAAGTTTTGCGGTGTAACGAGCCTCGTTAATTTCGCTGACGCTGCTCAAGTAGTCAGACATCGTTAGGAGGACATATAATCAACAGTTCCAACGCGAAAAAGAGCGCGGGGACTCACACCGGCGCCGAAAACATCGCATTTCAATGGTTTGTTTATGGGCGACGGCGAGCTTTTTGCCCACACCCCAATCGCGCATGCGCGGCGCCGGTGGCGTCCGCTAGGGGCGCTCCGGGCGCTCCGGTTTGTTTGTAAACATGAGTTGGTGTTATCATGCTCAAACAATCTGATTCTGTCATTATATGAGACATGTTTAGTCTTTTCCGCCTGGTACTGGAATCGAACCAAGGACTTCTCCATTTCCAGCGGTAATTCCTGTCCTTTGTCCCTCTCCAATGATTATTAGCGCTATAATTGTCCAGCCCGCTTGCACCTTCAGCACACTGCTAACCAAGCTGCCGACCTGCTTCTTCACATTCATGTGTTAGTCTATGCATTCGTTTATTTTTCTGGAAACTAGTGTCATCAGGTACGGCCATAGACGATGATAACATATGTCCCGTAAATTAGATCAGTCGTTTACCGCCGACCATAGTCAGTTGTATCGAAGGTGTTCGTTGAAAATCCCGCAATTTAATCTCGAACCACTTCGCAATCCTCGAAGTGGCTCAGTACCACCGTTTCATTGGTTGTGAGCTACAAGGGGCACATTTGTACTAAAACATTCACCAAAAAAATTCATAAGACAGCAATACAGCCGCGTACACGTTGAAAACGAAATCAACCAAATTGAAGTACCTTAATGGCAGCGAGTGCGTCGGTGCCCTCTATCCATCGGTCAGGCAACTGCTACCCCTCGATTGTTTCCTTTCGTTATACGAGTATAGCTAGCGTGGTTCAACTTTCGCGAGTAAACTTGAGCAAAGCTCTCTTAATTCTTCATTGCCGATGCTTCGAGCACACTTCAAAGTAGAGCCGCCAACGAGTGACTTTCACCAGACGCTGACACCCGTGGTGACAAACTTATGCCAGAACTGCCGTCCCACTCTCACATGATTGGTTGCCGCAGCACCGTGGTGTCTTCGAATAACCTCCTGTGACCAAGATAACGTGAGGCGAACAAAATGAAAAAGTGACGCACAGTGAAGACGCTAAGCACGAATACAACATCGGCATTGGCAGTGCCAATGCCAGCCTTTTAAGAGCATACATTATAATCATATCGACGCTTTCATATTCCGGAATGTCGTATCGCACTCTAGCTCTACGTCGCATCGCTTTTACCTATTAAGAAGTAGAAAACAAATCTTAGTCTATAGACGTACGGCAGTCCGTTGTTTCTAGAATCACGCGTTCATTGTACGAGAGAAGACGTGGTCCACGCGTGTCATTCGATCCCAACAATAGAGTTTTAGTACTGCGTACAGGAACAAACGCAAGCGCCGTGCGTTTGCGTTGCGTGCTCCAAGCTGCGCATACGCGCCGTCGCCATGCGCCGATCCAAAGGCGCAGTTCGGGATCCGCGCAGGCGCAGTGCGGAACACACAACGCTAACGCAAACGCACGGTGCTTCCTTCCATTTCCTCGTGCACGCAACACTGTAAGGGTGCATTCACACTGTCTCGTTTTCATCACCAAGTGCGCGTGAATTTGTATTGCATCTCTAAGTAACCGCTTTGCGGATGCGGTTCTGCCACCATTTAATGTGGATAACTCCCTAATACAGCACACCTGTTCCAGTAAGAAAGCAAAATAAGAAAAGAAAGAAAAGACCCCTCAGCACAAGTCATCGTGGAGGCATGCACATATTTCGAGCCGAAAGGAGGGCATGCACTCCCGCCGCCTGGACCCCTCTTCTCCTTCCTGGCGGGTGGCGACCTAACCTCGGAAAAGAGCAAGGGCGCGGAAGAGAAGCGGAGACGAAAACAAAAACGAGAGCGATTCCGCCAAAGAAAGGTAATCGTTTGCGAACGACCAAGCGCGCACAGCGGGCGGAAACGGAACTGCGTTTAAGAAGCGGAAGAAATTAAACCACCCGTTGTGCATAATGTATACCTGCACGTGTAAAAAAAAGAAACAGAAAACGGCCCAACGATTTTGGAGGAAATTAACCTGGAAAATTGAGCCCGACGAACGCCCCCACGCATGTGCTTTCATTCATGCATGCTCCGTAGAGCAAACAAACGAAAAAAAGAAAAAAAAATGAAACAATTTTGTACAAAGCCGGAAATTCCTTGACGGTTACAAAGTGTCTGGTTCCTCGCCGCTACCTAGGCGGGGTGAGAACTCCCAACAGCGGCAGTAGCCTGAAGTTAAACCCCTACGCACTGACAGGAGAAAGACGGCGACTCTTTCGAACGTAAATTGAGCGGGAAGAATAAGCCCACTAAATTTAGCGGATGACGGTCACCGTGTTTCGTGACGCTCTATCGTACACGTTACGCTCATCTAGTCCAAACTATAGCCTCATAATGCATTAAAGAGTTTTGGTAGACCGTTTTTACGCGCCGATAACGATACCCGATAACAATACGATGCAGGCGAAAAGACGGTGGGGTGGAGTATATATCGACTGGTAGTCCATAACGGAGTTACCTAAATATTCTACGGAAACTCTCTAGTCTGCGGTGAAACAAGTGAATGATAGAGAGTTTGAGCAGACCGTTTCGATATCTCCGACAACGACACCCGAAGCCTTCCCGGATGGGTTGTTTCGTTATGGGGTGTCGTTATCGGAGGTATCCGAACGATCCACTAACATGTCGGGAAGTATACGTCTGCCCCAAAACGCCCGATAAACCCCATGCACGCGCAATGATGATGATGACGATCGCCAAAAAGATCCCAGCACACCCCGGACACAGGGACGAAAGAGAGAGCGTGGAGCTCACCGCAGGGCAGGACCCGGTGCTTGCCGTAGCAGCGGTGCGACGACGACGACGACGTGGCGCCGGCGATCTTCTTGATTCGCCGGGACACGCGGAAGGAGCGTCGGGCGAAGGCCAGCGTGAGCATGGGCATGCTCACGGGCTGCCGACGCACGCCCTTCGGGGCCTTGGGGCCCGGCTCCGAGCTCGGCTTGCCCGAGGGCAGCCATTCCGAGAGCGACGGGAACTTCAGCCTGGACGCGGGTAGTGGCCACGCGGGAGGGCACAAATCCACCGACGATGGGTCACAGGCGATAGCCAATGGCGACGACGCTGGACGGGCGGATGGGATCGTGTCACGAGGTTTGTACGTGAGGGGAAGTTGGAGAAGAAAAAAAAAACGTGGCACTTCCAAAGATAAAAAAAATCCAGGTAAGGTCTTGAGGGAGATCCCAGCGATATTAAGAAGGTTCCCTCGTTTACGGTTACGTACTTATTATTCGATAGAGAGAAGAAAAAACTGACAGCTTCTTGAAACGAAGCTAAACATGAACGAAGACTAAGCACGAAAGCGCGTGGCGACCACGTTTCTTTCGAGCGGATCTAAATCCCGATAGCGCGCATGCTCCAACAGGTGCGCGGTGCTCTCGTACGTCCCAGTTGGTTCGTGCGCTAACTGCTGCGCTCGAACTAAAAAGGAAAATAAGAACGAGGAAAAACGCAAGTACAATTGAGACTGGAGATCGCACAGACTGTTTCCGAGGGACCGAGTCTGAGTCACTGGACGCCCGACGAAGGTCAGGGTGCACACGGCAGACAACGTCGAATCGTCGGCGAGGGTCGTTAAATTGACCACAAAAAAATTGTCCGCAGAGATGCACGTTTTGCAATCCGCACGAGTTTGCGTGAAGCATCCACTTATAATCCGGCGTCACTTTGCGAAGTCCAGAAGATGAGATGCCACCCGATCCTCGTTGTTTTCCTTCGGGCGGCCGCCACCTTGAGTCGCAAAAATCGAGCACACCATATCACACACGCGATGCTTGGTCGAATCAAACTCTCGCAGAAGCGATCCCATATGAAAAAAGTCCTTCGAACAAAAATGAAACGAAAATAAGATCGAGTGACGAACACGAGGTGTACAGTGAGCGGACGACCGACGAGGTCTTCCAGTACTCCAGCGCGATCGCCCCAATCAATCCGCTAATGAGTCAGCCATGGCGGCGCAGGTAATGAACGCCGGCATCCATCCGGATATCTGGATCGCTCCGAGGCATCCCAACCACGCGCACCCGACGCAGACCATTGCCTGTCCTACACTAGGCCGGCCGGCCCCCCCTTATACCTGGGGGAGAGGGGGGCAGGTCACGTGGTACTGAGAGAGAGAGAAGGGCAAGAGAGGCGAATGATCCCTTGTTCCATTCGTGAGCTACGTCGCACTCGTCGGCGCCAGTCCCTAAGGAAAAAAAAAAAAAAAAAGAAGGAAATCGTTGAACACCTGTCGGGCGGCAGCAGGGGAGACGAATAAAAGACGCAACCACCGTGCACACCGCTCCAGAATTTTAATTCGTCGCCATCGAATTTTATTGTAATACTATGGCTGCTCTTTTTTTTTTTTTTTCCTTTTCTTTTTACCCAATTGAGGAGGTGCAACTTTGTAAAAGTTTTTTTTTTTTTTTTTTTTTTTCTGGTTTGGGGGGGGGGGGGCGGGGGTGGCATCCACCTGGTTGCGGGAACAGCGCAAGCGCAGCGAACGATTGTAACAATCAATTGGAATTAGACGCTTAACATTTCGCTTTATATCCATCCGGACTAGCGCCCTTAAAACCTACCCGTCGGTTTAACAAAAGAAAAAAAAACACGGAGGGACATATACATTTTGCAGCACTGTTAGCGCGAACGAGCCATGGCTGGTTTTCTCCGTAATTATAGTAGTATGGAAGGGCTCTCATCAAAACTATTATGGAGGAACAAGTGCTTAGTGTCGGTATACACGAACTAACCTCTGTTACGTCAAGGTGCGGTGGTGCCGCGTCGGGCGCACTTCAGGTCTCGGGCTGTGTGCGGAAGTCCCCATGCGAGACGCGTATTCTTGCGTTGTTTTGAAAGGAACCTGACAAAAACCTGCCTTCTCGTCAAAACGCCGCGACTTGGGCTGTACCAAAAGAGTCGAGAAAGGTTTGAAGATCAGTTTTCATGTGCTCGATTCGTCCCAGAACGTGGAAACGTGCCGTGAAAAGAGAAAAGCAGACGCCGTCGGACCACGACTGCTTGGGCGGGAAGCACTTCGGGTTGAATTCACGGATACTTGTGGTCATCAGATTTATTTCCTTTGTTCCAACATGAACGCCGATAAACAGCCAAGTTGTACGGACCACCTGCGGACTACGTTCAGTGCGTCTTCAAGTTCGAACGGCCGCTTGATCGTTCAAACTGCCGTCTGCTCTTTTAAACGCTTCTGCTCTCGTCTGCTCTTTTAGACGACATCGGCCCGTAGACCAAATGTTGGCCCGGTGCTTGCAATAAGAAGTAAGTGCAGACCTCAAAAGACTTAAGTTTGAAGGCTGGTAAGCAGGCTCGATGTAAACAGTGGATAGAAGGAGATGTTGGTAATTGTTAGCAGTGGCCATCACCGACTTATTATGTCTGATTCACTTGGTTCGATTCTGCTTGCGACTTTCAGTATCGACGTCGACCATCTCAATTACGGTTCACGCTTTCGCAGCCCGAGCGACGTCGCGACTGAAAATGGCGAGCGAAATCTTATCATGTGAATCAGGCTTTATCGTCCATTCTGCGGCGACCACGCGGAATGGATCACCGCATGTCACATTTTTCACGCTCAGTTTTGCGGTGTAACAAGCCTCGGTAATTTCGCTAAGGCCGCTCAGTTAATGAGACATTGCCAGGAAGACATAGAATCAACAATTCGAACGCGAAAAAGGGCAGGGGGACTCACACCGACGCCAACAACATCGCATTTCAGTGGTCTATGGGCGACGGCGAGCTCCTTGTCCACACTCCATCGCGCATGCGCGGCGCCGGTGGCGTCCGTTAGGGGCGCTCCGGTTTGTTTGTAAACATGAGTTGGTGCCCACCAGCCCTCTCAAAGTAAACTGCGAAAAGCGCAAAAGTCGCGTTCGTGCTAGCAGTGCCGCGAGGTGTACATCGCTCAAAAAACTCAAACAACTGCCCGTTTAAAAAGAAAAAGAAAAAAAAAAAAAAAAACACTATTTTAAGAGTTTCAATTCCTCCGCTCCAAAAGACTTCATTTACCCGTTAGTCGAAACGACAGAGACATCATAAGCGCGCCGGTGAAGCGGCATTGGTGACCGCTCCAATGTGCGAGCTTCTCTCCGTACATTATACACTAAAGCACCTTTCAGACAGCATCAACAAAGAAAATTCTAGCGGGAACATACTTTCTGCCAGCTGGGACGAAGCGCCCATAACCGAAAATGTATAACGGGGCGTATTTCTCTACCACAATCGATTAATTTTCATGAAAGGAAGATTTACAGGCCCCTATACGCTCTCCCTACCGCCCCCACCCCAAAAAACAAAACCGGCCAAAAAAAAAAAAAAGTGTTATGGCGCTGACGTCCGAGCAAGAGCGATCAGCTCTTGCTCTGACGTCAGCGCCCGAGGCTCGTTTCACTTGAAACAACATGAGCGGGGAACGCGGCAGGTGCCCTCCGCACTTGGTGCTCCGTCCGACATCTGGCTTAGAGGGCATGCTTTAACGTTGAATACGTCCCTAAGTTTTATATTAATCTACCTCACATGAGAGGATCCCTCTCTCAAAAATACAAGCGAGTCTAATAAAAAAAAAAAAGAGTGTTTTAATTTTTTGTTTTAATAATTTGTGCGGTCGCGGCGCGGGGCTAGAAAAGAATGACGTCAAAGACCTCGCCAACATCGACGACATTCGGGTAGAATTACAGCGTCCAACGTTCAGAATTTTGGAAGAGCCAAATAGCACTCCGCGTGGTTTGCTCTAAACGCAGTCTACGTGGCAAAAATACTTTTTTTTTTTTTTCTGGAAGAAGGCGGGGGGCGATGGAGGGGGGGTGTTGTGCCTTGCGCGTAGGAAAGCTCCTGTGTGCGTGGTACTTGTTTTTTAAGCGTCTCGAGTTAAACAGTCTCCCGCAATAAGAAACGAACTACTACTTGTTAAACGAACTCTAGGGTATATTTTCCTCGAATCTAGTGACTTTTCGCATACCGGTGCTTGGTACGGAAAATAAGTGCTGATCTAAATTTTCTTCGTTCGTCGGTTTGCGTTTGCCAGGCAGTGACCCCAAACAAGGACAACGGAGACGAGACACGAACAAGGAGGCTTCCCTGCCTTCATCCAACTTTCGGGAGGCCACCAGGGAGGAAGGAGGAAATGCGAAGGTTACCAGGAAAGACATTTAAAAAAAATAATAATCGTAGCAAGAAAGGCAAACATGGAAAGGGAACGACGAGGCACTGGCAGCAGCCTTTCCTTCCCCTTGTCGAGTCCTCTGCGAACGGACCTTCGACCGCAAAAGTGGGCTTCTTTTAACCTTCACCTCGCTCCCCGTCGTTGTGAAGACCGTCACGTGCCTAGACCCGATATATGGAAATGAAAGCACAGACAGAATAATGGGACCGCCGGAGCTTCTGCAATTGGCCTATTTCGAATAGCGTGGATTTTTAGTCGCGCTGGCAGCTTTTTGCTTCGCTCCATGAAACAAGGTACAAATAGCGGGGACATTCGGTCGTTCTGCGCACACTTGTACCACACGCAATCACCATTGTTTTTTTTTTTTTTTTTTATTCTACACTAATTTCATTCGCTATTTAGTCACTGCGCAAATAACTTGATTACTTTCGTCTTCCCTTTCTCAGAGAATGAGATTAGCAATCGCTATTTTTACCATCTGGGTGGAGCGAAATCTGCGAGCGCTTCCGTGCGTAAGCTTAATTGGTAAACAAAGAGAGGAGCGGCGGCCATGCTCATTTCAGGCCTATGCGAAGAGAGAGTCGTCTGCTTCTAGCACAGAAGTTGCGGTGACGTCACAACGACGCCCAGCTCCGATGGGCTTTGATTGCAAAGATAGTAGGTAGACCTTAATGCTAGACACCTTAACGTCCACCCACTATTTTTCTTTTTTTTTTTTTTTTTTCAATCGGCCAATAAGACTTTGGCGTACTGACATCATCGCAACCCCTGTGCAAGGAGCAGACCAACTTTCGCTGCGCATAGCGCATCGATCATCGAGCCGACCCGTGCAGCGTGATCGAAGCAGGAGAGACCAGAACTGAGAGCTCCGCATTCGCGTGTGATAATATCGGATGAAGGTCAAGGGCACGATTAGCACGACGGAACACCCAAACTACGCTCGCTCACTTTCCGCTCAATGGATCGAGAAAAATAGCCTCGGAAAAAAATCCGTTTTAAGTAACCGATTACTAGTAAACCATTGCCTTTTTTACAAATTGGCTTAACTGCCAGGTTACATTTTTCGTGGCAGTAAGCCTGCCTCCGCGCCAAAGTAACGAAAGGCGTCTGGGACGCTCCAACGGAGCACTGAGGATTAATTGGGACCAGCATGGCGATCTTTTGACGTGTAAATGGAATCGCAGTCACACGGCGCCTTCTCCGTAATAAATCACCGTCTGATTGAGGCCACCTGGGCCGGGATCCGAAGCCTCCAACTGAGAATCTGTCGGCACACACCTAATAGTACAATTACATAGTTTTTGTTGTTGTTGTTGTTTTCTGGAACAGCCACACTAAAGGTGGCGATGTGGAAAAAAAAGCAGTAGTGAAATACATTTTTATATCAAATATGTTTTATTATGTTCTTGAGAAGTATGTAGATAAAGTAACGGGAGAAAGACATTTCTAACGTCACAAAGTCTTCAATTTTTTTTTTTTTTTTCACGAAGGTATTTAATCACGGTAATCCATTACATTTAAGGCCGAAGAACTTGCACGTCAATCGAATAGGATCACACGAATAATTCGTAATTATTATATTTTCCAAGAAACGCTCACAAGAATGTAACTATACCCAGGATCTGTAATAAACATGGCGTAACGCGACGAGAAGCCAAACAAAACAACACGGCTGATAAGGATACAGCGAATCCAGGGAGGAAAGCCCCACTCTAAAATTAACTTTCCGGACGCGCTCTTACTGCGAGGCAGCAGGAACAACACCGATCCCGCTGGAGGTGATAAGGCGCTCGCGCACACGCCCGAGAGCGATACGCCTTCATCCGCCGCCCGTCGGCAGAAGCCCTTTCGATAAGGAGATCCACCGAGCCACGCTGCAAACGGAAGCGTGACGCGACCATGTTTGACAAAAAAACTTTGCCGTACATTTTTTGCTTCTATGCCTCGTACAAAGATGAGACTTGCCCGGAAGGTACACGCAGACGGTAGAGTGATAAGGCGTGG
Organism: Ixodes scapularis; assembly: GCF_016920785.2. Classification (NCBI taxonomy): domain Eukaryota; kingdom Metazoa; phylum Arthropoda; class Arachnida; order Ixodida; family Ixodidae; genus Ixodes; species Ixodes scapularis. The sequence goes on along the minus strand of NW_024609835.1, from coordinate 144,365,076 downwards.
AAAGAAGCTTCGAAGCCAAATATTAAAGTTCACTAAAATTGGAAGAAAGTTTTGTAGACATTTTCGGCGTCCATTGGCAGCATGCAGACCCGTCCCCTTGACATATCGCATAGCGCACACACGGTGATCCTGGAAGATTTCCTTTTTTTGCCGTTTCGCTTTATTTTCCGGTTCTTACGTTCATGTATGGCAAGTTAAAATCATCTTATCGCTCAGCAACCACGACAATTCTGCGATCATTAAAAAACAAGAACCGCAGGGTGTAGCCGGATGGCGACCGTATACACAAGTCAGGGGATTAGGTGATAAATTGCTAACCTAGGTGACGTAAACTACCGTCGCATGAAATTGCGTAGTAACTAAGGAGTTTTAGTAGACCGTGTTTCCCCCTCCGCTAGCCCTCCGCCACGAAGAAACCGCCACTGCGCCTGCGCGCCGATGGCCTTGGCTGTAGAGTTCCGGCTAGCGGAGGGGGAAACACGGTCTACTAAAACTCCCTATTAACTGTACACGATTCATGATCAGTCCGTATGTCCGGCTAGATATACTCGCGGTCCAAAGCATCATGCAGGGTGCTTGGAGCGCGTCTCCGACTGGTGTATTGAGCGTTCACTGCCGCCCATACATCCAAAGTGGTCCCGAAGTGCCAACAAATGACGTCACAAAAACCAGAGTGTCACGCTGTCGGATGTCGCGATCCTGGCGATCGGATCGTAAAGTACGAGAGAACGCGAGGGTCGCTGTCCTCACGGCGTCCCAACTATACGACTCCGGATTCAGGTCGAGCGAGACGTGGTCCGTGCCCTGTCTCGCATATAGGCCAGGAATGACCCGCTTCGGGCCTCCGCATTGACACAGCACGCAGCCTTTTCTTCCAGTCACCGCGGCTACACTCGTTTTGCGATGGAGCGGAGGAGACGCTACGAGCCAGCCAATCGCACCGCGGGAACATATCACGTGACGACGTGCCTCGCGCGTCGCTGCGTACCTCCTATAGGTTACCTGACACTCGAACGGTGTTGGATTGGCTTCGATGGCTCGCACTGTCCTCATCCGGGCGTGCTAAGGTGAAACCGTGCACGCCGGAGTGACCAAGCAACCGGACGACGTATCGATACGGGTCATCTTAAGTATAGGGAGTGCAATTAATCGCCCGCCTTCGGGAGAAAAGCGACAAGCCATCAATACGACCGCGCGATGTGCATTCCGTCTGAAACGCGACAGAATCGGAGAAAACAATTTGCGACGCCGATGAGAGATTCATGGTCTCGCGGTAACGGGTGGGTGTGATAAGCTACGGTATTAGTGATATTAGTGCGACAAAAACCTCACCAATTACATTACGTTCGCGTTTCCTGCAGGTGGCGATATGACAGAATATTACATTTTCGAATAGATGGCGTTAAAAGCAGACGCCGATACTGTTTTTTTTTTTTTCCTTCCGGAGCACGAGGAAGTTATAGCGTAACTATATAATCGAGAAAGAATAAGTAAAGTTTTGGTAAAGGCACTGGCCTAAAGATTTGGTGTCGTAGAATCCCCCAATGTAGTGACAATGGGTTCTACAAAAAGATCTACTTCATTAAGGTGAAGTTACAAGGCCAAATTTCGAGTATCGATGAAGACGCCATGTGGGCGTCTGTTCCGGCCGCTGGTCCCTATAGTCGTCTCGCCTGGTGCAGGCGGTACAGGAGGCTCGCGCGTGGTGTTCTCTGCGTCCTCCTCTCCTCACACCTCATCGCAGCGCATCGCTCCGTTGGCCGAAGGGAAAGCGCGAGAATGCCGTCCGAGGGACGTGTCGGTGTACAGAGGAATGCGCTCGCCGCTATGGCTGTCGGCCGCACTACCACAGTGTATAGAGAAGTAGAAACATAATGCCTAATGTTTCGGTATAGTACTAAAGATAGGAATCCCATAGGTGTCTTGATCGAGTCCCCTATCAGGATACCAAACTGGGAGGGGGAGGGAAGATGGGGGGCGGAAAATGCACAGCTGATACCACCAAGCTGTGCCCGAACGTTTACGCAGGAGGAAAGAGTACACACACCTCCGCACGCCGGCCGATTCCACGTGCCGTTCCTTTTGTCGCCGGTGTGTTCTCCCCGTTTACTCTCTCCACAGACTGATGTAACACGAATGGAAACACAACTCCCTGAGCACGGCGTTGACGCCAGGCCGGGCGTCGCAAACACTTTTTTTTTTTTTTTTTGCAGCTGTAAAGGTAAGCGCTTTAGTGAAGGTTCCCATATTCTCCTTCTCAGCGGGAACTAGTTTCGATTATGGCTCGAGAACAGCGATTTGTGCAGGCAGATACTGCTTGGACTGCCGCCGTCAAAATATCTATGAATAATTATTTCGACGTTTCTGACGTCACTCCAGTAAAACGTCAGAATAGTGACTTCATTATTTCGACGCCCTCCTTCAATGCAGCAGCTGTCGCAGAGCCGTTTTGTGGTTTGGTTCAGTTTAGTTTCTGATGGTGTCGTCGGTGTCGTGTTGGCGTTTTAAAGGATTCTTTCAGTCCTAGTTGGCGGTGGAAATGTCTTATTCAGCGTGTGTCTAGGACCGGCTCGACAGTTTAACCTTTCGGGTGTGACACGACCGATGGCGATGTTCGTGAGCGTTCTGAGCTCGCATCTCGGCACGCCCGTCTCATTTAAAACAATCTGTGACAAAAGCGAGCTGGATACCCCTTGCTCTTGACTGCACGTAACCAATGTAAGTGCGCACACCACGTAACACTCAGATATTTGCCGCACTTTTTGTGCCTCCATATCGTACGAACGCGTCCTCGTATGGTTGCAGTCTCCCTTTGCCTCTGGCTCCCGCCCTGTTTCTCACCGGATTTCGTGAGTTCGTTGTTTAGTATTTCCGTTTGGTTCGTGTTTGACTAGCGGGTTAACTACGAAACGATCGAGACGTTAAAGAGAAAGTTTTTAATACAAACGTTTTCTCCTTCATGTTTCTCGACCGGTGCGAACGAAGAAAGGTTGTGGCGCGCTAGTACGAGATATATACACGCATTTTCCAGTGAACTACATATTTTATGACACGGCATTCAGCTCGTTCGTGTTATATAAATCACGTGAAATAAATCGAGAAAAGCAGCGGTGCCGCACTCTAATGTTTCGCACAACCGAGCAAACGTCACTCTCGGCATGATAGCTTATGTACCTTGAGAAAGTCCTATTTGCGTTCCACATCACTTCAAAGGTCATAAAAACAGCAGTCGACTGCATGTTTTGTTTACGGAAAAGCCGTGTCGATTCGCGCCAATGCCTGCAAGCAAGATTTTTTTTTTTTTTTTACCGCCACCTTTAATCGTTTCCCTGTCCAAACTCCGAAGCTCCGAAGTTCTCAGTTTTAGACGTCAAAATAATTGCAAAAATATTTTAACTGGGACTTTGAAAGGTTTTCGAAGGTAATTTCGTTATCAAATGCGCGTGACAACACCCACGGCGGGACCACGGAATCGGCCGACATTCCCTGCTTGAAACTATACATAGACATCGCGAACACGAAGTCATTTCTATTCACCACATCTCCATGTTCCTATATATATTTATTGATTGACTTCTCCCCTCTTTTTAGTGCAAGCGGCAAATCCCTCGCTCACGCGTGCAAAAAAGAAAGAAAAAAAGAAGGTTTTGACAGCCTAACCAAAAATTCAGAAATCACCTTCAGTGAGATTATTTTTTCTTTTCGAATTTGTTACAGCTTCCTGCGGATGCGCGCGAGCACGTGCGGCATCCCAGCACAAGAAAGAAAAAAAAAAAAAAAGTTTAGCGCTTTGTTCATATGCCGCGCGGCAAGCTTTTTTTTCAAGTTTCTGTTTCTATCCCAGTCTCGGGTTAAGTTCCATCACGGTAAGCTCTTATGTCGGGAAAAGGAGCGATGCCTTTGGCGATTGAAACGTGTACGTCTTGATTAAATAACATATACCTAATCTAAAACGAACCTACATATATCATAGTTCCCCACATAAAGGGGAAAATTAATAACGCTCCACAAGAAGACCTTCTTTTTCTTTTTTTATTACGGTTTTTTGGGTGAAAGCGAGAAGGTATACGTTCCAGGACAAGAACACTTCGACAATCTTGGTGCTTATTACCAGTGTTGCCAGTTGCTTCGAGCATGATTTGAAATACCAGGTAAACGCTCTTCCGTCTTCGAGAAACGTTGAAACAGACCACGACAGGGCAAACCGAAATCGCCCCAGCTACGCAACGCAGAATATACCTAAAGCTAAGGAAGTCGCATTTCCAAATTGCCACTATGACCGATTCCGCCAGCCCTATACGCTAGGCAACAAAATGGCGGCGCCCTCGACAAGATCAGGGAGCGGAGTGCCATACTCTAAGCGGAGATTATTTATAGCGGCTCCAGACGGGACCATCGAATCGGTCCACATACACCAACGGCCGAGATCAATTAAAAACGAAAGCACTCGAAATGCGAAGAAATGAATCCTTCGTGATCACGTTATCGACCGTGGCGGACGTCAGATCGCGGATATAAAATTAGAACTGGAAAATTAATTACCTATAGTCGGTGAGAGGCTAAGAATTCGGAGGAAGCTCCTCCCATCTCTTTCCACTTTAGCAGAGCAACGCTGGAGTGGAGGTCGTCTCCCCTTCAGCGTTCGCTCTGCTAAAGTGGAAAGGGGTGGGAGAACCTCTGCAAGTACGGCCTCCGCGGCGCCGCCATCTTGCTCGCGGTGCGCTTGGGCGCGGCCATAGCCCGATTACGACGCCTTCGGATTAGTTTGCTGGCCCAGCAGGAATATGGCGGCGCCCTCAAACCGTACTTGCAAACGTGTATACAATCCACTAATAACCTTTCGAAGTACTCGCCTCAATCGGCACATTCCAATCGGAGATGTGTGATAGTTGGCCAGGTATAAAGTCATGACGAGTGAACAAGACGCGGAACAATTACAAAGTGGCTTGGTACGTGTTGAAAACTGGTGTTGTAAATGGAAGATGAATTTGAATCAAAAAGAGTGCGTGTCCGTGTAAGTTTTACTAGGAAATAAGAAAATTGATACTCAATACATTGTGAATAACGATACTTCATCGAAACGGAACGACGCCCAAAAATATCTGGGTGTTTCGTTGTCGAACGACTGTTCGTGGAACGTTTAAGTCGGCGACGTTGTCTTGAGGGCTGGCAGGATATTGAACTTTAGGGAAATTCAAGATGTTCCAAAACCAACTCGAAAAAAAAAAAAACATGTGTTGTATATGAGACAGTGCACAAAAATATATCATTGGAAAACTAGAAGGAATTCAAAATGGGGCAGCGAGGTTTGTTCTGGGACGATAGGGACAAAAACAAAACAAAACAAAAAACATTGTACTGACATGAAAAAAATTTAATTGGGAATCGCTCACCCCGACGGAGCGAATTAAGACTTAAATTTTTATTCTCAATATTTAATGGCAGACTGGGTATTAACAAAAAATACTTACTTAAAAAAAAGAGTACTACGTTCCGAGTTGGACCGATCGTTGTGTTACTAGAGAATACCATACCGAACAAACATGTACGCGAATTCATTTTTGTCAAGACCATCCAACAATGGAACAAGCTGCCGGAAGAGTAAAGATCGGTGCACACAGGGGCGCTTTCTATCGGTTACGTTAAGTTACGTTACGTTACGACCACTTACGACCACTTACGTCGCTGGTCCCCGGGACATCCGTGCTTCGAATGAAGCGTGCACGACCAGGACAAGGAGCAGTTTTGCGCGCGACATACGAAACACGAATGGCCCGTGTGACTCCTCACGTAACGTACGAAATCGTAAGCAAGCGCCCGTTCGTAAATAAATGTGCTCTGCAACTATCCCTTTTTTTTTTTTTACGTTTGTAATCTTACTGAAGCAACGCCTTCGGGCAATGAGGGGTAACTTCCGAATAAATAATAAAAAAAAACTATATACGCGAGCGAGCTCTATGAAATCTGGGTTTTTTCTTCCATGCAGTGATTCGAAATGCGCTCACACTCGTATCGGCGGTTCGCGTGATTTGACGGAATTCCGCGTCATCCTCGAACGCGCTATGCAAAGAAAGTCGGCTCTTCGGCGCCGCGCACAACCTTCAAAAATCCCGGAAAACAAGTTATGCCTCGTTGCATGAATTTCAACTCGAATGCCACAAAGAGGGGACGGCGACGAGGCACGATCTGCCTTTCCGATTCACGCACTCCGAGACAGCAAGGCTGCTGCAAGTCGACTTGGCCCCCCGTCACCTACCTGTCCCCGCACACGCGCGTCTTTGGACTTCACACCCTGCGGTACCCTCCCCGACTCGCGACGACGTCGCGCTGCAAAGGAAAAAACCTCTTGGAACGCGACATGCAAAACAAGGCCCATGAGCGCTGAATTTCAATTTTTAAATAAACGGAGTTGTTTTTCTGCGCCGCAGACTGTATACCTCAAAATGCGATAGCATTAAGGCATGGAGCACATGATGCGAAACACGACTGAACCGCAAACGAAATTGGAACGGCAGCTAGGCTCCTCCCTCTCGCCGAGAATCAAAGACAATTCTTAAAAACGCCAATTTTTTTTTTTTTTTACGAAGCTTCTTTATTTTTTGTTGGCTTGGCGACAGAAAACCTCGCAGAAATAGGAAAAAATTCGTAATTTGCGCGCAAGAAAAAAAAAAAAGCCTCATGTCTCGCGAAAATTGCGTACAATGGTTTTCGGATGGTCCGATATCCGTCGATTCTGGGTTCATTTTTTTCGCATCGTGTATTCCAGCCTCCGTCTTCTGCAAGCTTCCTTATCTATCCCGAGCCGAACGTCGATCTGGCTTTCTCTCCTCCAGCGTTAGCACATGGAGCGCAAACGGTCCTACTCGGAACGACGTCGCTCCTGTTCAGATCACTTCTGTTCGGTCCAAGCGAGGCAGCGTAAGACTGCGGCACACCCAGCGAGCTCCTCGTCTTTCGACCTGCGCGTGCACGCGATAAGGAGAGCATAACGGCCCCCGTATACCTCATTCTCCCGCACCTGCGTTTCAATGGGCGTGCGCCCATCGTCACAAAATAAATCTATAGTGCTTGGACAGCATCATGCACGAACGAGCGCGAAATGAAGAAAAGAGAAACAAAAGGCTCCACACCTCAGGGGTCCTGACAAAACAGTAAGAATGCTTCGCTTAAAGAGCTGTGCACCGACTAGGAATTTCTAACCGACTAATCGGTGACCTTTAGTTCGGTATTTATTCGCTCGAATATGCAGACTGATAGAAATCGCGAGGAATTGCGGTTTATAACCATAGCCTCCTCTATACAGTACAGAGAAGGCTATGACATAACATATCACACATTTAAAGACACAAGTATCGGGATTTGTATTCGCAACTTTCACGACCCGCACTGGCGCCTACCAAAATGGCTGTCATCTGGATGATCGTCGTAGAACAGCAATGCGAGGCTGAGTCTGCGACGCGTAAGTAATTTTAGTTTTCCCATATACGAGCAGTATTAGAGCCTTACGTTATTTTTTCACGCCATGAAGGTGTAGGCGAGCCCATTTATTATGAGGCCAATCATGCAGGAACTAGGGAACGCGATTCTCACACCGCGATACGTGCACCATCGCTGAAAGTTGCGGATAGCTCCAGCAATGCGGACAATACGTCCAAATGAAGGCATGTCAACTCGATTTTTGGTTCGTTTGGCACACATCCAAATGTCCTATGTCAGAAAAAAAGACAGAATGATTTTTTCTTAAACTTGCGTCAAGAGGGCAATTATAGGAAGTACCATATAAGTATAATTTAAAAAAAAAAAGTGAGATACGTATTTACGTAAAAACGTTTATTTTTATTTATTCCGAAAAACCCTACAAATGGAAAGAGACGTGCTTTACTGACTTGTCCCCATTCCAGGGAAGGAAACAATGTGGAAAACGCAACACAACGCCTACACTATAAAAAAAAGGGGGGGGGGGGAGGGGTGTAGTTTTACACTTCACCCCCCCCCCCCTCCCTTAGTCTTACACCTCCCCATATATTGCACTCAAAAACTTAAGTTCCATGTACAGCGCACTGCCGTCGAACTAACGGTCCCAGCTTTTACGGGGGACTTGATAACGGTGCGGAATTAAACAACTAAAGGACGTATCAAAGACTACAACAAAAACAACACAAAAAAAGAAACACTGAGGTTTTGCCGAAGGGCCAAGAAAACCTCGATTAACTTTTTTGTAGAAAGTAACACGTACATTAGCTATTTTAATAAGTTGTACCACTCGGCTATCAAGTCGCTCGTGAAACTTGGTACCTTCGATTCGACGTTAGTGCGCTGTACGTCGAACTGAAGTTTTAAGGTGTATTATATCGGACAAAGGGTGTCAATACTACACCGCCTATTTCTGAGAGTGTATGAGAATTGGAACACTCGCCAGAAACTACTAATTATAGTTAACATACATAGTGTTTTCTTAACGCCGGCAGATGTTCAGGCGTTAAAGGAAACGTAAAATAAGCCAAGAAGCCAACAGCAACATAAACCTTCCACAAAGGGTATCTTCACATAATGCATTTATCGTACTCAAATTTCGTGTGTGCGCTCCCAGAAAAAAAAAAATGAAGAACGAAAACGTGTTATTTTTGCATGTGAGAACAACACGGACCTTGAGGCACTGCTCTGATATACAGGCGTTGGTTTGCTGCGACCCCCGCAACGTACTACGACGACCCGCCGCTTTCTGCGAGTGAAAGGTGAAAAGTCCATGCAGTCAGGGGACATGACCAATTCGGCTGCCACTAAAGTAACTCCGCTTCTCTGTGTACTTTGTTGTACTTGCCGGTAGAGTCCGAAGGCCGCATTGTTTGCACGAGCATTCGCAGGAGCACTCGTAAAGACGCGTTTGTACCAGCACCTCTCACAGGGCATAGACAGAACGGTTCAGATTGATGCCCGCACATATACAGGCACTCAAGCGCCTTCTCTGATCCGACCGTTGGCTGGCACAAAGATCGTCGGCCAATCCAGCGTCTTTGTTGTCTACGTTACTGCGACGTGCACGGTGGAATTGCAATAGCAAGTTTTAAATCAACACAATCGTACACGTTCTCTAGCGAGTAAAACACACATACGCACATACACACACACGCGAGTACTACTTACGTAGCTTGGACAAATGTCAGTGAACAAACCTTCGCCGCTTCATCTGCGAGCGTTTACAAATAAAAAATTGCTATTTTTGACGTGACTCATCTTTCTACAGCGGAGCTGTTATGGGCTAGTTTCCCCAGTTTCGTGTCCGTGGACAAATCAATCTCTACACAACCCTCTGGACAGCTAGCGCCATCTATGAGCGGCGGCGACAACCAGACAATCGGCTTGCCGGTCGACTGGTTGTCGCCGCCGTTCCTCGTTTCGTGAAGCCCAGATAAAAGCGTGGACGCGAGGCTCAACACTGAATCGTTGACGGGTGGGAGAGGAGGAGCGAGGTGCTGAATGCCGATTGGTTAACGGAGAGGTCATGTGACCAGAGGGGTAGGAGGAGGAGTGAGGTAGGCGAGGAGGAGCTCAACCACCTGTGCGCACTGAGGAAAGGGAGCTCGACAGTATGGAAGGCTCTGGAAGATCACCAGGTTTATCATCCCGATTAGCGGGAGCATCGCTTCATTCTAGGAATAACTATCAACTGTACAGATGGTTAGTATTAAACTACCTGATAAAGAGCGCCGTGAACGTGGGCGTCATGAAAACTCAAGAGTATCACTAAATTTCACGTGTGCAACACAATTGCCAAACAACTTGCCTTTTTTTTTTATTTCTTGTTTACTAAAATAGACGAATCGATTGTCGCTTGAATTTTAAAAATTAGTTCGCTACGTTCGCGGTTATGGATATATGACGAAAGTGTGAAATTACCGCGTTTTCTCCAACGGGATAAAATAGCATACACTGATGTCCGCACGCGCCGGTACCGCTTTGCACGCGATGAAGTATAGTACTTGCGTTTGATATTTTCGTCACGGAAGTTCCATGGATTTACTCTCATGCCACGGCCTTACGTTGCTTCCACTTGAAGCGAAATTGAGTTCCGATTCAAGAAAGATACCAGACCCGTCAAAACGACCGAAACAAGTTGGATTGAGCTGACGAGAAGGCGTTTTATCTGATTCACCGCTAAATACGGCTGAATTCACTTCCGCCTCACGTTTAAGTAGCACTGGCTCCATGAACTTACTCTCAAGTCGTGGACAGAGATGCTTTCCCACCAAAAAAGTGGGGTCATCAGAGCGGCTCTATGAGCGACGTCCTATCGCGTGAAAGGGGCGACTCAGAGTGGGTTTCGTGTAGGGCTCTGCATTTTAGGCTAATATACCTATAAACCCCACCCCCCCCCCCCCCCCCCAAAAAAAAAAAAAAAATGCGCCTAATTTTTTTTTTAAAAAGTTGAAAACAGCGAACTTTAGCTACACGAACTCTGCCTACACCTAGCGACCCCGAGATAATAACGATCCCTTTAATTATAATAAATGTCCCTGCGCAACTAAACACAACTTGGATTCATCTACCGTTAAAAATAAATTGTTGATTTTTTTTTTAACATTTGACATAAACGTATGCGTATTTTATTAAACGTCTTCTGGGGCAAAGTTTATTTCGTTGTGACAGGCGCGTCCTATCCATGGGAGCTTTAAATAAAGACAGTATTGTGGGGAGTACGGTGTACGTTTAACAGGGTGTCTAGCAAATTATTCTTTTGAAATTTCCTGACTTTTCCAGGTTTTCCCGGACAATTTCATGTGAAATTCCCTAACCACTCTAGAGGCGGTTACATATATAAGACCACTACAACATAAGGCATTGAGCAATTGAGCACAATGAGGATTATTTTGCACGGGCCTAATCTAACTTACATCTTCCGAAATATTTGGGTTCGTCCAGTCCGGATTTACGAGTACTTTCTTGCCACCGACATCGTCAGTGAAGAGGCCACTTCCGGAAACACGATGAAAACACGACCCTCAACCACACACGTCAACAACCAAATGGCAACATGGCCGCCAGATGCACTTTCGGATACTTTCGGCTTAAGGCATGGATTGGAGTCTGCGGCTTTCCCATTTGTTACTATATCTAGTAGCTCAAACTGGATCTAGTTCAGTGTCGCGCTCTCAATCCAATCCAATTTATGGCTTGGACTGGATTTGTCGAATGTTCTCTTTGCATCGGGTAGCACACTGTACATCAGGTGAGCAGAGCTCTCGCTCAGCTCCAAGCAGAATGTATTGCCTATTTTTCTGCCCCCAAGTCCTCAAGTATTTGCTCAGGGCACTCGATGGCGTTTCCGCCTCATTTTCCCTGATTGGGCTGGCTTTTTGACGATTTCCCTTAAAATTCCCCGATCTTTCCCGGTAATTAAAACTTCCCTGACAATTCCCTCATTTTTCCCGGTAATTAAAATTTCCCTGACAATTCCCGGTTTTCAGGGTAGCTAGACAACCCCCATCACGTCAATGAGAGTGACGGTTCGAACGAAGTGACAACTCTTCGCAGGAGGAGAGCACTTCGACAATACGTTGTCACGTGCCTCGGGTATACGACGCGCCGATTGGCTCACCGGGGCCGTGGCCTTCGCCGTGTGCCAAGGTATGACGAACAGCCGTCGGCAGCGCTCACGAGCAAAAGACTAGTGTAGAAGCGCGGAGTCCGTAAATAACGAATCCTGTTCTTATACACAGACTAAAGCCAACTAATCTAATAAAGGACACGCGGCAGATATAGCCGCGCGCAACTGCGATGGCACCGAAGCGAAACGCGCAGTACGGGCACACGGTGGATTCAAAGCGAACAGGAAGAAGCAAAAACAATAAAGAAAATGCGCATGTACGGGTACAAGAACAGTTCGCAATAGAGCGTGTCGCGAGAAAAGCTCCAACAAATGCACGATTCGCCGCAAGCTGTATACCGCTGCGTTGTTTGAACGCAGCGGGACTTTCCGTAAAAGCGGAGGAATCACGAGGCCACCGAAACGGCTTATCTCTTCAGGTGGAGCAGCTGGCAGCACGAAAAGACGAAAATTCATATCGAATACAAAACCGTCGTAGAATAAAAACGGACCCCTGCCAGACCCCGTTCGGTCAACTAAAGGGACGGGGATCCAACATTGACAACTCCCTCCTATTTGTACACGAAGGAAACGGAGGAGCGACGATGAAAGTATATTTGAAAGATTAGTCGTCCGTCCCGAATGTGCGTTCTATTCTGTCAGTATTTGTATACGCTTTCGAGCCTTCTCCACCGTCTCTCACTGCGAAACACGGGTGACTTTTGGACCCCGGCTTTTTTTTACTCCACGTGAATCCAGATTATCAGCTTCTCTTATCGACTCGCGATGCGGGAAGTGGTCACTATCTTTCTCGAGACACTCGAATACACTTCCGTTGAATCTGTGGATACGTTGGTTTTGTCTAACACTACGGCATTTTTTTTTTTCTTAAACCTTACTTACGGCGTTTCCGAGTCGACTTGCGCTGGTCCTTCGAGGACTTGTGCCTCAAAATCGCAGCGGTAGCCTCCGCAAAGCGACGCCCACCACCGGTCACGCCCCCCTGACCGGAAGTGGACGATCCACGTCTCCCACCGGAAATGGGTCCCGGTGCCGTCGGCGGGGCCGTGTCGGCGCAGCAGTATGTGTACGAACGGCCCAGCGCTCGCAGAAAGAACTTCTCCATCGGAACCACACGACACGGGCACCAACACAACACAAACAAACACGCTGCTCCAGCGTTGCTCGCCGCGTCGTCTCGCTACACGCGCGGCAGCATTCTCGACGCGAAGCACTTCGAGACGACACGAACCGACGGTCCCGCGTGGGTAGCGCGAAACTTGGTCATCTTCGGAAACCGCGACGTCACGTCGCACGGGGGCCAATCGAAGGACGACGATCCACGTCGTAACCCCCGGAGCTTGGAACCGGAGCGCGGAGGAGGATGCGAGACGCGGATTCCCGGCACGGCCCGAGTCGCTCGATTCCCGGGAATGCCCGCCGAAGGAGTCAACAATCGGGAAGGAAGAGGCGGATGACGTCACTTGCAGCGCCAGATGATGATGACGACGGAGAACTCACAATCCTTGAGGAGGGGGCGTCGGGCAGGCCTCTGTCTCGCACGTCGCTCGACCAGGTCTCCGCGCGAGTATATTGACCGGCCACCTACACGCAGGGCGATCGAAGCACTCGAAGGATGAGACCACTTTGCGCGCGCGCGGAACACCGTTATCCCCACGAGGTACGAATATCTTATCGCGGGCAGGCCGGTTTTTGCTCTCGCCCGAAGCAGACGACAGGTTCAGAGCAAATACGGAGGGATTCCGGTGAGCCAACAACATCTGCGAGGTGCGAGCCAGAAGCTGACGATGGATCGCTGCTCCTCGGCACGTAGTCGGCCCATGTCTTCGGATCGCAGCCCTTCGATGCAAGATCCAAAGAAGCGACGGTCCAAAGATGGGAGGAGCTAGTTTGAGTCCCGCCGCATGAACCGGGACGGCCGAAGCGGAACAAAACTCTCGTTGGGACTCGGAGAAATCGTGGCTGGCGCGTTGCAGAAGGGAAGCCGGAATGGAACACGTACGGCACGGCGGCAGCACGACGTGCTGCGTCTAGCGAAAGCGAGGGGTATATACATACACGCCGTATGAAAGACAAAAAGAAAAACAGAAAGCCAAATGCAGTCTTTAAACAGACGATAACGCTCGAGAGCCGAGGGAGAGAGCGGCAATAAATAGTACATCAAAAAAGAAGGCGAACGGAGGAAAGAGCTACATCCGTCAAGCCCGAGCGTCGTCTGCTACATTCCGTCGTCGTTGATCGCAGCCGACGCGAGTCGCTGTTGCGGGGGCGCTCGTGTCGACGTCAAAATGGCAGCCGCGCACTCATTAGCCGCCCTTTCCCTCTACCCCCGTCCACTTCTCACCCGTATCATTCATTTAAGCCGCACGAAGGAATGGAGGTAACAGTGAGCGGGCTAACGGCAAAAGGGATGACATAGTTGATAGACGCGCACATGAATGAGGACCTATTCATCCGACGACATAAAATAAAAATAAAAACCGAAAAACAGGTCAGGGCTTTGTGACAATAGAGTTACAGTGTGAAACACCACTGTAGAGGTTTTCTTTTTTTGTTTTCAAAACTCGCACCGTATATTTGCTCGATGGTTGTGTTGGAAAGAAAGGCGCTTTGACACTTAGCGCATGAAGCGCGACACGGATAGCGCCAACACGTGATCGGAGGTTGTTTTTTTTTTTTTCCCTCTTTCTCTAGCACAGTTAAAGACCTTTCAAAAAAAAAAAAAGCAACTTCAAATCACGAAGAAATATAAAGTTAGACAACAAACCTGCAGATAAGGAAATCACTGAAGTCGCGTTCGCGCTAACTATGCCCCGCAGCCACTTTTTTGGTTTTTGTTTTTGCCGCGATTGATTGTTTATTTGTTTTAGTCAAGTTATAGCGCCAGCTTACTGAACAAAATCCACGGCAGAAAAAAAAAAAAAACTGAGACTTTTATTCATTAGAGCTACGTACACGCCGCACACGGCCACGATTTTGCACCAAACATACACGGTCCTAAACTCGCCTTCATCGTTCACCAAGTCGACTCAAACATGGACATGGGCCACCCATCATTAGCACAATCCGCGTCGCACGCCGCCTACATTTTTTTCTTTTCCGAGACTATAAAAAGAAGGTGTGTCCGACTCCGGGAGCTGACTAAAGCCTCATCCAAGACCGTCATCGACGTCGCTGACCAGAGCGCGTACACAAGTCCACGCGTGGACATTCGTGCGTGCAGATCGTGAGGTCTCCTGACGCAAGGGTCGCACGAAGGAAACGAATTAATCAAAAGGAAAGGAGCAATGGAAAACCAGTCCGCTGCCAAGCGGACCTGCGCGTTCACGATCCTCCCACGTCGTTCAGCTGGCAACCGCGGCTGCAACCGCTTTACTCTCTCTCTCTCTTTCGAGCGAGGCCAAAGAGCCAAAGGAATCAAAGCGTTACACTCCACGCCTCATCTTCCCAGCACGACATGGGAGAACGTCTCGATGTCGTTTTGCGGAGCTTTTCTGTCCGTGTATACTTCGGTTTCGCAACCTAACGATTTTACGACACGAAAGAATCAAAATGGATTCTGATCGTCTGCTACCGTTCCGGTAGTGGCCGGCCCTTCAAAAAAAAAAAGAAAAGAAACATTGAACGAACGTTAGTAACACCATTAGCGACGCTTATTCTCTTCATTTCACTTCCGGATTTAAAGACAATTTAGTTGACGAGGACTCCCCGTCCTAGATCCAGACCGTTGGGGAGTTGAAAGAAACTCGTACACGTCGCCCTAGCTCGGATGGCTTCCTTATGGTATGCCTTGCGGTGAATGCCGCAAGGCATATCATGCGTGCAGGTCATCCGTCCGTCCGAACGGATGACCTGCACGCCACGTCTCGGACATAAACTCGACAGCTTCTATGTGAAACCTGAGCTTCGTCATCACGTGCGGGCTAAAGAATTCTTCGGTCGCGAGTTAGGAAAAGTGTGCATCATCGCATCCCTCAACCAACGTAAAAGAAGTGCAAACAGCGCAACGACGCGGACAGAGTAAAAGAAGACAGACAAATAAACAGCAGCGCTGACTTGCAACTGTCCGTGTCGCTGCGCTGTTTCTGCTCTTACTAATGAACCAACTAGCCCAGTCGTCTAGTCTCTAGTACGTTATTCACCCTCAAACAGCGGATGCGAGGGAGCGTTGTCATCCCGGCAAACGGAAAGCCTCGCACGCTCGAACTTCGAAGGAGGCACCCTGTCTGAAACGTAGTGTTGCTCGCCTAGGGCGCGTAACAGTGACACAGTAGATAAAATCACTCAAAGAACTATTCACAAAGGAGTGAACACCTGAATGTTTGAGAAGAACTGATCAACACGACGACACTAACAAACTAAAAACTTGATCGAATCCTCGATGCGAAAATGATCGTTAGATGGCAGAGTCTGCCGCTATACACCCAGATCGCCACGCTCACGTACCATACAAACACATTGTGCACCAATCAAGAACGCTGAAACGGGGACACCAGACGTACCCAAGAAGGCAACAACAAACCTAAAGGTCGGAAGAAAAAAAAAATGAGACGTTTACAATTCTCTTTAATGCCGAATTAGAGCGCAGCTCTTGAGGAGGAGAGGAGGGGAGGGCACGGAGCGGAGGGTCACGTCTGACGTCACGAGGGTAAAATTTCCCCGCTAAATTGGGTGGGAGATCGTTCCGCAAGATTTAGCGGGAAACTTTTTACGCTAAACTTAGCGGGCAAATTTTACCCTCCTGACGTCACGCGTGACGTCGTTATGGGAAACGTCCCATAATGCAACGCACGGTTACGGCGACGCTCTCAAGCCGGAAACAGGTGCCTAAGTGCTGTGCTCTAAAAGAAAGATGACAAGTTAAAAAATGATGCTTTGCTCCTACGTATAAAATACACGCGAATCTTCTGTCGCCAGTGATAAAAGGTCCCAGGTTTTTAAGTCAAATCTTTCGTACACTACGTGTGTGTGTAGGCGTTATAAACGTACACCACGCACTTGACACACAGCTGGCGGATAGTGCGAGCCTACAAGAAGCTACAAGAGCGAGCTCGGGGCTTTCAGCGTCCCTGCAAAGCATGCGCGCTCAAGCAGTGCAAATATCGTTCGGGCAAACATATATGCCCATGCTTGACGCTATTCGCTCGCTCAGAAAGTGAGACAAACTAGAGTTGCGGCGCAGTAAAACCGAGTACTGCGCCGTTGGTCCACCAAAACGTCCTCGGATGCACAAGTACCATGCGTAGAGACGAACAAAACAACTGCGTAGAAATCTTGTCCTTTAGCCGCTCGTAGAAATATATCTATATATATATCGATCGCGACAGTCTCATATCGCAGCGGAAACGACCGGCACTCCCCGTTACAGAAAAAGGCGACCAAAGATAAAGCTCGAGATTACGATAACAAAACAAGTCCCAAAACACATTCGAGGCGTAACTATACGGCACACACAAGATAGGCGTCTTCACGTTCGCAAGTACTTCTCAAAGAGCGAACGGCTGGACCGAAAGAAAAGCAGACTGGCAGCGCATCACGACATCATCGCTATCAAAAGCCTACGCGCAGCCTTCCCGCCCCATGCGCAATGCATGACGTCACGCCAGCAAAGCGCGCACACCCAGCCGGCCCACGCGGCGGCGGTGGCGATGGCAAATTTTAGAGGTGACGGAAATTCTCTAACTCGAGGACAGGGAGGCAGGAGTGAAAGCTACCTCAACATCCGTCAAAGCGAGTCTCGGGCAACAAAAACGAAAAAAAGAAACAGATCTTAAAGGTACGAAACAACGCGGAGGAGGACGCGGCATTCTACAGTGACGTTTTACCTCAGATTCCCCTTTCTCCCTCTCTCTCCACAGACGTCAGTGTATACTATACATCTGAATCAAGAGTCGGAAGGGGCGCCAGATCCGCCCCGAGCGCACGACGCATCCCGGCAGCTCCCCGAAGAAGGTCGCGAGTCTTGTCGCTTGACGGATGGGCGGGGAAAAGGGGGGCCCCGAATAATATCAAGAGGTCGTTTCTCCCTTCTCGTCCGGGCAGCCTCCCTGCTCCTGCCTCCGTGAGCACAGGCGCACGCGCTCGTTCTGGTGAACATGAAGTAGTCCGACAATTTTTGTAAACGCTAGCAAAAGAAAAAAAGTACACCAAGTTGATCAGGCTGGTAAAGATAGGGGTGCATTTAATGTGTCATGAAAGAGCTGGGCGCATGATGTCTCTGTGTGTGTGTGTCTGTGTGCGTCTGCGTCTGCGCGTGCGTGCGTGCGTGTGTGCGTGTTTGTTGTGTGTGTGCGTGTGTTTGGTGTGAGCGGGTGGGTGCGCGCTCGCGCGCGTGTGTGTGTCTGTGTTACGTAACATAACTGTAACTGAAGCGTCAAGTGACCTCATGGCGTCACATGAAGTCGGGGTGTAACGTGACATTATGGTGTCACATGACGTCATGTCACGCGACGTTAGAGTCCTCCGTGACGGTTCTTCGAATGATCCTAAGTGGGGGTTCTTCGTCAAGGTACTTCGTGACGGTTCCTCGTGACGATTTTCTCATAGGATTCGGGTGACGGAGCACACTGTGTGGTAGAAAAGGTGAGTATAACGACTACGTTACTGTCGCCGACAAACTATTTCACTGTTAAGTGATTTTGTTTATGTTTAGACGCTACATTATGAGAACTTTTAGCCAGTGAAGTACCACTCCTTACCTGTTTTTTTTTTTTTTTTTTTTTTTTTAACGTGCACCAGACAGTAGAGATAACGCGACCGCATTCCGGTACGATGCATGCTCATCCAGCTCTTAACGGGAAGGGGTGGGATTGAATGCAGAATCCCTCGGTCAAATGTTCGATTATTCGATTGTCAGGCGATACGGCCAAAGGAAGCGGCGGCTGCTACTCCAAGCAGCTCTACGGGAGGTGTTTTTGAGGTGAGATTAATGTTGGCAATTACAATAAATAAAAAAAAATAGTAGTCAATCTTTTTTTTTTTTTTAATTTACGGTGGTGGGCATTAGCTGAGAAGTAATAATAGCCATAACCGCGACAAGGACAAAGTATCACGCGGCCCATTGCAAAGACGTGTAACATGTAATTTTATTCAAGCGGTAAATACAGGTGCCACCCCGAGGATCCGGGGTTAAATGTAAAGTTGCAGGTTAACCTACAACTGTAAGGGTTCACCTGCAACCTAACCTGCTGTAGGTTATGAAAAGCCGGACAAGGACCTCTCGCCCTCCATTCTTTCCCCTTTAGCAGAAGGAACGTTGGAGAGCAGCTGAATGGACTCTCCTCATCCCCCGCGTTCTCTCTGCAGCGTTCGCTCTGCTAAAGCGGAAAGCGCGGAGGGCTTGACCGCGGAAGGTGCCTTTCCGTCTATTCTTAACCTGCAACAAGGTATGGCACCAAATTGATCGCAGTACACTCTGAGATCAGACTGAAATCTCGTACCACGCATATATTCGGAGGAATCGCAGCTAACACGATATTTCATTAAGATAGCAACATCATTCGCGCATAGGCGTCGCGCAGACCCAAAGACCACCCAGTCTGCCGACTACGACGTAGATTTCACCGTCTTCGCTTCCCCAGTAGCGCGTAGAGACAGCGAACGTTAATCAACTTATCGAGGGCAACAGGTACGATGGACTGAACCGCAGAGTCGTCGGTTCCTCGCTCGCAGACGGTATAGCAAGCACAAGATGAGCGTCTTGACCGTCCGTCCTTACTCGAGCATGGCTTCCTTGAGGGAAAAACAAAGCAGAGATGCACGTCTCCGGACCCGACAATCTCGTTTCACGGATCAACCTTGTTTTCGGGCTCCATCGGGGTTTACCCCAAAAGCTGCAAAACTTCCGCCTCGCTCGACAGCGCACTAACGCCGAAGATTAGACAAGCAACGGGAGATCTCAAGGAGCATGAATGACGTTCTCCACCAAGGTGCTGTCGCGAACGCTCTAAAAAAAGACGCCAAAGTGCGCTTCGAGGTCATTACTTTATTGTTGTCCGACAGGGGTCTCTCGAACTACGCGGATAATTACTTAATTCAAACGGAAAATTCATTTCGTCAAAAAACAATTACAAAAAAAAAAAAAACGAGTTTATAGCATTTGCGGACCAAGCCGTCGTGACGTCATGTGTCTCTCCCCGTGGCCCGCACGCTGAGACGCTGAGTTCAAATCTGCTTTCTACGTTCCTTCTCTCAGATCCTCGACAGATGTCTGGATTTTGGTTTCGTGCTGCCCAGTTTACTGGATATTCTCAAAAACGTTAGCCCGAAGAAAGCAAGGAACACATAGAAACATAAAACTCTAAATCGCCACACACGGGAAAAACAATGTGTGTGTGTGTGTAAGTGGGGGAGGGGGGGGGGGTACTCTACCATAACGCTGACGGATACAAGTGTGCGGGCAGTTTGTTATCTCTATATATTTCCGCTGCTCCCGACCAAAAGGAAGGAAAGGTGGAAAACATTTACCTTCATGTAGACTGAGCACATGTATCAAGTTTTAGTAAAGCCCGAACTAACTAAACGAGAGAGACGGCCAGCGCCTCCGTGTGAAATCAAATCTTGTGCCAAATTCGAGCGCTACTTCCCGAACACCGCAATAATTAAGTTGGAAAGCCTGCCGGTCACCAAAAGGTTTCGCGTCCTGAGCACAAGGCAGTCATCCTACAAAATGAGCATTCTACTCAACGTAAGAAAAAAAAAAAAAAAGACTTCTTCAGTCCCCTGACTGAGGAAGCCATTCTAGTTTGCTTCTGCGTCATTTGAGTCGCTTTCAACCTTTGTCCAGAGATTGAACTGCTCTCATGACCCGGGCGGCGTTTGTGTGTCGGCGATGCACGAGATTATAAACCGCTGAACATTATGAAATTCTTGCGCCATCGTACTTGCGCGAACCAGGCGCAATTTCAGCGCCACGCGAGTAACCTCTAAGCGAGCCTCACCGGACTCAAAGCGTGAACGCTTTCGAAACTCGGCGGTACCTTGACTGTACGTTCTTTGTATTTATTTTTGTGTTTTATTTTTTCTTCCTTGCTGGTCAACCCGCGTGCGATGCTCCAAAACTCAAGCGAAAAACAAAACAAATACATGAAACCCGAGAGAGAGAGAGAGAGAGAGAGAGAGCAGACACGCGACAAAGAAAGCGTTGATTCTGAAACTTCACGACTGGCGTCGCTACATCACGGGAGCATTTGAACGAAGCCGTTCAGTACAGCTTTGTCTTCGGCGGACAATGTAAGCTGATACACTCGACCTGGCCTTCTGCTATGCCTGCGGTCTCCAGAAGCTTCGCTGTCTCTCGATCTGTCAAGGAGTTCAGACACCGCGGGACCTAAACTTTGAGTTTCTAGCCTTAGTCTGGACCCGAGCTTTTTCTCAAAAACCGACAGAAAGGAGCATGGAGGGTGGTTTACTGTCACATTGTTCGCGATAGAACACTCGGGATACGGCAAAAAGTCGTTTGGTGTCCATTCTAAACCGAAATCGAGGACAGCTCGAAGTTGGCCCAAGCGCGCGTCACTGGTGGAGTCGCTCTGCAAAGATTCACTGCGCGAAGAACGTTCGAAGAACGGGTCTGATCAAACTGGTCAGGGGAAAGGCAGGTCAGCAATTAAATATATGTAAACGAGCGAACAATACTCCGGACGCGAACTCCTCGTAAGCGCACCGTCTGCGCCAGTTACATCCAATTCTTCTACCCCTCACCCTTTCTTATATAAAACCTTTTTCCACTCGACTCGATGTGTTACCGTTCAATATTGTTTAAAGCTTTCGTGACCCCGATTTTCTTTGCCTAAAGCGGTGAAATGGAATGCCTCGACTCTAAGTACAACCAATAATACCGTATTCATCAAAACGTTAAAAAAAGAAAATTGAAAACGTGAACAACGTAGTGCTTGCGTCAGTGGTGGTTGTAGACACGGCTGAAGGACTTTGCCAATTACTTTGACCAGAAACTAGTCAACAACATTGATTCCAAAAGAACGCAAGGGCCATTCCCTTTCTCATTTCTTTCGAATAAATTCACCGCAAATCTCGTTACCCAGATAACAAATAAGGGGTCCATTTTTCATGGCTCGCCCATGTGCTAGGCTACGCAGGATCACAAACACGTCTCATGGTAACAACGGCCACGCATTTTGCCTTTGACAGATTCCAAAGAAAGATAACAGAAATATGGCAATTGGGGCTGGTCTTCAGATATGCTGGGAGAAAAAAAAAAATATTGCCCCACCCGTTACCCGTAAGCTACAGCAGGCGTAAAATAGTTCGTGAGTTTTCTACTGCTAAAGCAACTGTTTTTTTTTTTTTTTGTATAATTCGTACGCCCGCTTTTTTAATGACATTGGCGGATCATTATTTATAAATACATAATCTGATCCTGTTACATGTATCCTGTTCTCGAGGAAATATACAACAGATAACACGAACCTCCATCTGAGAAAAAAGACGCAAAAATGGACAGTTTCGTCGTTGCGGGTCCACGTGGCCTTGCGCATTGAAGCTAAATGTATCCGCGTAGAACAGCTTAGCGGACAAAGAGAAAAAGAAGGGGGGGGGGGGGGGGGGACAATGAAAGGAGAAAGAAATAACATTTTCAGAATGCAAAACGATCAAGCGAAAATATTAAGGTTCAGTCGCAATAAGCATAACAGAAACGCACGCGCGAAAGCAGACAGACTATGAACCAAGTGTCGTCTGCCATTCAGGCACGCTTCATTGCACCGCAGCGCTCTCAACTCCGTACGCTTCACTATTTTGAACAGCCAGTCCTAGGGAAGTCTAAAAGCGGGGTTCACTAGAATAAATGTGTATATGGAAAAAGAAACTTTGTCGCTTTCCAAAAAGAAAGTAACACAAAGAAACGGGCTCAAACACGATGAAGCGACACTTCATTTACCCATCGATGTCGACAGAGCGTCGGGCGATTTTTCAAATTCAACACCGTCTGCCGAATTCAATTTGCATGACAAGAGGCTACACGTAAGCGCCCATCACAAGAGCGCCACACCGGCATTACCAGCGGGAGCCTCCGCTCTTTGCCCGAGCGATCCACAGGTGGCGACACTGTACTGCGCGACGAAATCGTTGCCACCAATGCTGCAACGAGCTTCCCATTGTGAGCCGAAAGAAAACCTTTCCCCCCTTCTGGCTGCGTTTTCAAACTTCCGACACGAATTTGTGCGAAAAACAAAACTACAAAATGCGCCGCGAGGTGTGGACAGTGTACTAAAGACGAGGCAGGCTGCTTGCGTAAACACAAAGCGATCGGGCAACCGTTTTTCATATCCCGGCAAACAATACGGACGCTCGTTCTAACGCACATGGGTGAAGCAAACCCCGTATATTAAATTAATATACACGTACACCAAGGTTACCAAGTTAATAAAAAGGGTGATAATAATGACATGAATGTAATCAAATTACAGTAATTTCATTTTCTCTTTTTTTTTTTTGGTAGAAATGATTTAAGCGTTACATGTTGCTCATACTTCCCCCCACGATAATGCGCCGAGAAAACGAGGGAGAGAAGGAGTCGAGAGAGCACGCGGGTACGTCAGAACGCCAGGGGGTAGGCACAAAGCTAGCGGGCTTTGTCTCAACTGCACTCGTCGAACGCGCAAGGACGCGGATCACGCCGGCGTCCGGCTTTCGCATTCGAACGCGCGTTCGACGAATGCAGTAGAGACAAAAGGCAGGCAGCTTCAGTCCTACTTTCTTTCGAACCAGAGCTCGGCGTTCTGACGTACCCTCTCGTCTCCTCCTCTCCCTCAGTTTCTCGGCGCACGCTCTCCGACTGTAATTTTAATTAAATTCCCTCATTATTTTTTTTTTTTTTTTTGGCGCACAGAGGCGCATATAAACTGCACACCATGACGTGCACACCATGACGGTTTCCGCGCAGGCGCAACGCCCGCACCACGGTACGGGGCAAGCACCAACTTGTTCGCAAGCAGAGCGCTGGTTTATAGTCGCGTTGAAGATCAGCATCCGAACCTCGTTCCGAAAAGTTCTATAAAGAAAGGATAGCTCCGTCTGTGCCCTGAGGAGGTTTCTGAGATCTCTTATAAATATGGCGATAATAACCCACTCTGCTCTAAGCATCCTAAAAATCCATGAATCATAACGATGCGCGGCCGATTCCCCTCTTAAAAACTTTCGGCCTTTCCACTCTGGTGAAAAAGGAAGACCAGCGGAGCTGTACAATGGAAAGAAATGGCCGGCCGCAAGTCGGCAAGCCAGAGTGGAGAGGCTGCCGTCATCTACGAGCGACGGCGACAACCAGATACGTGGCTTGCCGCCGTCGCTCATAGATGGCGGTAGGTGTCCAGAATTCAGTGTTTTTTTTTTTTTTTTTTTTTTTTTTTTTGCGGGAGTGATGTATTTCGTGGTCCGGGCATTCTGGGCAACGAACCGCGCGCATTCGAGATATCGCTCCGCGGTTCCAGCGGTCGAAGGCACGAGGATCCTTCGCTCGCTATTCGCTGACAGTTGTCCATGGTTTCGGAACATTGTCCCCTCCCATCGCCAGAGATGAAATCCGTGTGTTGCGATCTTTAATGTGTGTGTGTGTGTGTGTGTGTGTGTGTGTGTCTGTGTGTGTGTCTGTGTGTGTGCCTGTGTGTGTGTGTGTGTGTGTCTGTGTGTGTGTCTGTGTGTGTGTGTGTGCGTGCGTGCGTGCGTGCGTGCGTGCGTGTGTGTGTTTTTTAAATAGAAAATTTGGCATGATTTGGAAGATTTCTAGGCTGCATAGAGCCAGCCGAGTGAGTTACCGCCATATTTAGGCGATGTCAGAAACCTCCTCAGGGCACCTTTAATGCCCGCAAATCAACTTCGCAGTAGCTGCAGTACTTTCAAGAACTAATGTAACCGTAATCACAATACCTTTTCCTTTTGGTTTCGCTTATTTGTAAATGTACTAATAGAATTTAACTACAGTTCAAGAATTTTCAGGGAAGCAATTCGAAATTTGGTTTAATTGCAATCTGGAAGCAATGTACCCACTTCTGTCGTAAAATCGAGCAAGATGCTCTGTATAACTCGTTATCAAGAGTACACGCGGCTACGCCACCCTTGGTGAAAAAGCAATAAAAATTAAGCAAGCTAATTTTGTATTTTTACGGGGAAAAAGATATGCTTGAAGTATATTTTTTGCAGTATACAGAAGAGTATTTATAAAATACTTTTGATATATATTAGCGGTGTGGTTTACCCTTCGACCCTGTCTGACATCTCTATCAAGATAGACAAACAGTCAAACACTGGGAGCAATATGAAGACCTATGCACCATCCACACTTCAGCTGTCTTACTCGGATTCCTAATTTGGGCTTTTGTAGTGAGAACAGCGTTTCTTAATTTATACGTTTTCTGAACATACTATAAAAAAATTGATTTATTCTGTTATCCTTGTGCTAGGAATAATGCTACAGCAATTAATTATTTAAAAACCAAAAATCCATTAAAAGACCGGACTTCAGTATTTCACATGGCAATTATCTGAGGGAAAAAAGGCAGCGAGAACGCACAAATATCAGCACTGATTTTTCAACAGATAGAATATTCTGTTACGTATCAGGTGTATGAAAGACCCTGTCTTTAATAGGACACTGAACTCTCCAAAATATTTTTGAAGTGACTGGATCGAATACGCATGTCAAAAAAAAAAAAAAAGTTTCCGTGAACTTTAACTAAATAATTACGATGTGAGACACATCTTGAGTTATGAAAGAATCAAAAATTATGACCTACACCGAGAAATTAAATCCAAAATAGAGGTTAGTTTCAGTTTCGCTCGAGAATTAGAATGTGCATCCTTCATTCATTCCTTCATTTTCATTCGTTTATTCCCGTTAAGGACATTACATAAGACGTAAATATTACGCCAAGCACCGTTTTTCTGTTCAGTATAAAGAGGTGACCTGCGCTCATAACATTCTAGCTTTCTCGTATTAACAGAAATAATTTGTGTCGCTCAGTGAAGCTAGCACAGGCACGCATCTCCGACCTATTCCCGCCATTTTGGAAAACGAGTGGCGCCACCTACAGTGAATTGGAGTCGCGAAGACCCGGGCATTCGGAGCTGGTTTCTCGCTAGTTTCGTAAGCGCAACGGCGTGATGCAATCTAAAGACCCCAGGTCAGAAGTCGTGCCGAAATGACCAAATTAGCGCTCTGGAAGGGAGAAACGCCGCCCTATATTCCAAAGTTCCACCGTTTCGCCCCTCGAAAACTTGTACCGCTAACTTACAACTCACAACGGTATCGCAGCCGAGAACTACGAACATATGCCCTCGTTTCGCGGATTTAAAAAGAGCTTCAGACAAAAAATACCTGGGAAAAAAAAAAAGGTACAATCTGTTTAAAAAGGTAAACTTGGCAAACTGGCCGTGTCTAGACCGTTAATTTGCGCAACCTCCGAAGACGTTCTTTCGCAACACTTCGTTTCGTCTAGACATCCACGCAACACCTTGACGAGAGAACAATGCCGCGTTCGTAAAAATGTGGCATCGTTGACGAAACGGAGAGGCTTTCGTCGGTGCGCACGTTTTTCACACCGATTCAAAAGGAGAAAAAAAAAAAAAAAATCTCCGAAAGCGTTGACAGAGTCCTTCCTCGAATAAAGAAACGATAAAAAGAAGGCTTTTTTTTTTTTTTTTTCTTGCCAGGCGTTTTATTATGGTGTCGGAGGACTACCCAATTAATATTCTGCAACAGAGTAGCGTATATTTTTAATAAAGCCAAAAGACGCAACTGCTCGAAACCAAAACCAGCGCACGGAGGAAAGAGTAAGTGGTGTTCCGCTATTTTTTTTTTTTTTTCCTCTGCTTGTGGCGGCGTAGCGGGAACTGTTTGGCGTGCGATTCTTTTGCAGTTATGCTTGTTCCGCTCGCTGTTCTGTACTTCAAGATGAGTTGTTTTGTACATTGAGGAGTTGGAGATGAGTAGTGAGTGCCCGTGGTGAATTTCCGTGATCGGCTCCGAAAAGAATACACCCAAGATGTTGCGTGAAGAGCTGGCTCGCATGTCCTCCGTCCGAAAAAAAAGCGGCATTGTGCGACAGAGTTCCCGGAAGATCAACGGGATCGGGACCAATGGCTGGCTGCAATTCCTGTAGAACATATACGGGCACCTCGGAAAGCGGACGCTACCTGATTTATATGCTCCTTGCATTTTGTGGAAAGTGATTACATTGAGTTCGCAGGTGTCAACAAGGATATACCATACCATTTATTTCAGCAGCGTTTTATCCACAACATCTTTTTTTGTTGTTGTTTATTTAGAGATAATTGTAAAAAAAAAGAAATGGAAACATCGCAAAAATCTCTGAAAGAATGAAAACAAATGGTTGCACTGGGTATCGAACCCGGTCCCGCCGCGTGTGAAGCGGACGTCTTTCCTCTGAGCTACCTGGGGGAACTCCCTCCTCAGTCATAATACAGCCAGTAAACTGTAAGTTGTAAAGTTTGCTGGCGATTTTGCTCCAGCAAAAGCACTCCCGGATCGAAGTCGAAGCCCCACGCATTGGCGCCATTCGCACCTAGTAAAGAAATCGTACGCGTGCATATTCAACTCGAAGTACACACTTCGTGCGGTGCTTGACGTTTGCGCGAGCGATGTCTTCAGCCACGAGAAGGGAGCGACGACTCGGCGACGTCTTCGTGCAAATCGGCTTGGTGGTCGGGCGTGTCGTCCGGGGTTGAATACCAATTATTTTGATTAGTCCCAAGTTTCTCTTTTAAAGGCAGACAGAAATCGCCGGTACCGCGAACGACAGTTCTGGAATAGAGGTCCCACGCCCGTCGTCCGCTACCATCGCCGTCCCCGCGAGACCCACGATACGCGAAACGACGCACGCACAGAATGCTTCCGGTTCTCTGTGCAACATTTTTTTTTTTTCAATCAACGTATTTACAGCTTTTTAGAAGCCACAAAAAATTGTTTTCATAATCTTTTTCTATTTTTAATATTGAGTGTGTGCTTTCAGTGACCAACGACTTTGATTAAATTTGGTGCTCGCGTGGAAACCTTACAAAACGGCCCGTGACCCCGGAAAAGAGAGTGAGCGAGACTCGAACCGGTCAGTCCTTGAACGGCGGTTTTCGGGAGGAAAGAAACCGAATTTCGAGCCGCAAATTGTGTTCTGTGTAGTTGAGCTCTCATATGTCATGTACAACTAAAAACCTCGGCGAGCATAAATACCGTCAGTGTCCGTTTAACGTACCAGACGATTTTTGAAAAGTGGGCGCGTAGGTGTTCGCCATTGTTTGTCCGCCATTGCTTGGGCACGTCCCCCGAGCTTGTACTGGACACGAGGGCCGGGCAAGTGTTCGGTCTGAGTTCGGCTCAGCCCGCGCCGAAAACGAGTGCCAAGTAAGGGCTCGGCAAGCTCTCGCATCCGATCACGCGCATCTTGCAACCCCCCCCCCCCCCCCCCCTTCTCTCAAAAAAAAGAAAGAAATGGCGACCGCCAATGTTGCTTGGTGGGGTTTCTGAAAACGGTCTCTTGTGTTTCGTGTATATTTAGACTGCGGGAAGTTATTTCGGCCCAATGATAAAGTATATCTATTACGATTAAGTTATCGGGAAGTTAGCCAGCCCCAGAGGGTGTCTGGTGTCTCAGCTTCAGATTCGAAATTTTGCCGGTGCAGTACTCCTGCTAGCCTCGAGCCTTTAACGTGCGCCACGCAATTGTGATACACAACCGCACGCCGGTATCATGCTCATCCCGATCGAAACGGGCAGAGGCGAGGATTGACCTCGGGATCCATGGGCCCTGCAGCGCAAGCTTTGTGCCTCAATAGGGAATTGTCGTAGACCGTTCCCGCAGCCCGCTAAGCACCCGGATAGCGCTCCGTAATCCACCACAAGACCTTGAACTATGCAGAGAAGGCTGGCGGCGCGCATGCGCAGCTGCGGCGTTTTCTTCGGGGATACCGTAGCGGAGGAGAAAAACGATCTACTACAACTCCCTCATAAAGCGCGAAACACATGTACGACGAAAGCGTCCGATCCGACGTCCGACCGCGCAATACGACGGTCGGAGGCGAGGGTTTTCAACGCTCTCCGATGCTACGATAACCCTCTCCCCCCAAGGTCATTGCGGCAGTCCGCACGTCGGATCGGAAGGTTTCGTCGTACGTACGCCTTCCCAAGCGCGTTGCAAGGGCGCCCTGCCGCCGACCTCGGGCTCAGCCAGCAAACCGACCGCGAGAAAACTTAAGAAAACATACTTCGAAACAAGATTACACACAAAAAAGGAAGATTTATTGGTGGATTCTTAGGGAATGCGCTCGCATGGCCCTTGGGAAAAGCCACGCACGTCCCCCTTTGGGAAACGCTAACGCTGACCCCGTAACGAAGCCAAAAGGAGGCAGCAAAGAAATGGAGGAAGCCAAAACAGAAAAGCGAATTAGCATTTCCCAAACGGAGACGTGTGTGGCGTTTCCCAGGGGTCAGGATAACGCGTCCGCTAAGGACCTACCCATGGGTTTCCTCTCTATTCTTTTTCGCCGAAGCGTGCTCGCTGAGCCCCGCGTCAGCTTGCAGCTTTTTTGCGCCGCATTTCGGTCACCGGAGCCGGGCGCTGCTTCCGCTCCTCTGTCTCGTTCGCTTGCAATTCGAGACTCTGGTCAAGCGTCCGCGCGCCCATTGGCTTCCGCCCCGTGACGTCACCTCCCTCTCGCCTTTCTCCCTCACTGCTTTCCTCCTCTCCACGTGTTCACCTCAAAATGCTAAAAAAAAGAGAAATGGCAGCATCCCGAGTATCTAGAAAAAGTAGGATCAATTTGACGCGTGGAAGTTTAGCAGGCAGGAAGCCGTTTTTTAAGATGGATTTCAAAGCGTTCCTAAATCCTCCCCGTGCCGTTAACAAATAAAAATGCCACCCCCCCCCCCCCCCACAAAAAAAAAAAAAAAAAAAAAAAGACCGACGCGACAGCGAGAGCGAGAAAGAGAGAGAGAGAGAGAGAAACTCGTTCCAACCAGAGGCGCATCCAACCAGAGGCGCATCGACTCCCGCGCGGTGCTTACACCCGGGCCGGCATTGCCTCACGGCCACGCGTTTCGACACACCGACCGCAGACGGCAGCACCGCAGCGGCACGCAGCCAGGCAGCAAAGCACGGCCGAACGCTTTCGCAAACGGCGGATCAATTTCGAGCCCTCGAGGCTCCGGCTTAAAAGCCTCCAGCGGCGACCTTCACGGACCAAGTGACGCGAATGTCCCCGATTTGGCGACTGTCGCGACACGGCAAACAACGGCAGCATCTGCAGACGCAGCTAAAAGAAACAAAAAACGTTGGATCTAAATTAATACGATCTATAACGAAGAAGCGGCGCTTACTTCGAAGTCCCCACAATGGGGGGGATCTCAAACGAGCGCTACACGAACAAAACGAAAACTAAAAAGGGGAAAGTGAGAAACGAAACTACGGTTTCAGTAGCAGTGCGCAACTGCGGAAAAAGCGTGTTCGGTGCCAAGTAAAAAGTTGCGAGAGACGAGCCTAAAGGGGAATCAAAACGAGAACGAAGGAACTTCAGGGAAACGAAACAAATCTCCCGAAACTGCTGTCGAATCGATGAAAGCCCCCCGGCACTTTGCAACTCGGAGCTCAACCCTAGCCAAAGTCGGGCAGCTACGCACTGAACCCTCCAAGTGACGTAACGGTCTTCGGCACCGTGCACAGCGAGTCACTGAGGCTCAGCCGGCTCCGCTGCCGACGGCCCTGGCTCGAGGGGGCCTCTCGAATGTACGCGGGTCTTCGTATCGACGAATGAAAACCAGTATATCCGCTACTCTTCCGTCTCAAGTTTTCGTGACACGGGAAAGGGGGCCACTGAACTGGTTTTCCTCGAAAGTAATAAAAAAGGGGAAAGGAAGGGGAAAAGCGGAGGCGACGAATGGGGTCTGGACTTCGGGAATACGGGAAACGGACAAGTGTACAAAATGGTGTACAGTGCTCGACGAGACGAAATGAACCGGCGAAGTGCGTATAGCCTCACTGAGTAACCGCGCACGCTAGAGGAGCACATGCTCTAGTGTTACTCTAATCTACAGTGACCGAGGCCTCCGCCATGTGGTTACTCCCGAATGGCTATATTCAGTGTGTACGGGCGAGGCTACGCACTCCGTTGGTCTATTTTGTTTCGTTGATCACGTTCCCAAAGAGCGCTATCGAAAAGGCACAGGTCCGACGCCGTGGCCTCGACTAATGTCGATGGCCTTTCCAAAGCATCGTGCCCGTGCCTCCCGATACTGCCACGGCCGATGCGGCAGAGCTGCTGTCCGGCCCGAGTTCGAGTCCGACCGCAACCTTACATGTCAATTAAAAAAAAGTCCGTACCCAAAAAAAAAAAAAAAATACAAAACCTTTTACCGTTTTGAGCCCACAAAAGTCACGGCTCAACCGACCGGCGACCGGCAGTCACTCGTTCGTCGCCGTCACGGGTTGCAAATTACCTCTAACCTTTTTTATTTTACTTGTTGTTTGGCTCCCTACATCTACACTAAACTTGCATGTTGAGTGCTAAGTACTGATTTATTAAAAAAAACCGCGCCCAAGTTCCAATGTCATTATTATCATAAAGTTACGGGTATGTGCACCTTCTTTTTGGTTTCACGTGACCCTTTCAGCAATATTTAAGTCATCCGATGCGCAAACACTAATAAAATATTAACAAAAACACCGAGCAGAGCGCTTACATCAAACGTAATGGCATCACACGCACGCAAACAATCGGCCACACACACACACACAAAAAAAAAGACAACAGACAACTCGGAGACGTTTGGATCATGTCGGATATATATACGAGCTCGCCGACTGTAATTACTCTGGGCATGTGATTACACCGTTGCTCCGACGATTTCATTCCCATAATGGCCTCCACATCTCCCAATACGGGGCGATGCTAAGTAAGTACGTGCCCGCCGGACCAATCAATGGCGCCTGACTTTCATCGACCGACCCCGCTCCCGCTTCGGACGCTCGCGAGCAACCGAAGAGAGCCTGCTCACGTGATCCAACACCGCGCCCTTCCGGCTTAGCGGTAAACGGATAAAAGTAACGAATCGTGAAACAGGTTTCACTCGTTTACTCAGCTAATAGCAATCGTGCATCTTTTTTCTCGTTTCCTCTCAGCAGCGTGGGCTAATATGACAGCACTGCCAGAGCGACGCCATTATAGAGAACGAAACAAAGTGAAACAAAGTCCACCTCCGCAGTGAGTGAGTCAAGGCGCCGTGACGTGTATCAGCTAATCGGCGACGTTCTGGCCGCCCCGAATCCCGTTAAGTTAAGATAAATTGCCCGCGTAAAGTGATTACAGCACTGCGCGAGGAAAGGCGTACGCGAAAACGCCCCCTTCGCCGTCAACGGTATTCGTTCCTCCACCCTATTATTATAGCTTCTCTTTTCTTTCGTGTTTATGCACTGAGGAGAAAAAAAAGGGAGGAAGGGGTACAAACGAGGCCGGGTGGCTCGTCGTAAATAAACGGTACACAGTAATGTCATACACGCCATCGTAGCACGCTGCGCCGACAAACATGAGGTCACCGATTGTTCGGCCCGTGAGGAGATGAAACCTCCGCGGGAACTTTTCGTGCCCCCGTTAAGACTACAACACTGCAATGCACTATAGCTCTCAAAAAAAAAAAAAAAATCAATAAACGGTACGACACATTTATACCGTCGAACGTGAGGAGACAAAACAACGCAGGAGTGGAGAAACGAAGCCCGTACAGAGTTATCGAAAATATATAAAAGCGCCAGAGTGGATGCGATTGGCCCGATAGTGTGGAAGGAAAATCCAGCAAGGCATGTCGCGCGCTAGATATGTGTTGCGGTACGCCTCGTTAGTCGTGTCGTCTGCCATGTAGCTATAGGTAGACCACCCGCGAGGTATGTCAAGCTCTAGTACGCCGAGTGGCTTCGCGCGTATACAGGAATCTCGCTTGCAAAGCAGACCGTCTACTACAGGACCGCTCCTACGTGGCGGTATACGGGCCCGTCAAGTATGCGCAGTCTGCCAGGTGGCCAGAGAGGATCGCCTGCGGGATTCGCTCGCGGTCACCGCCGGCGCGAGGTGCCCCCCCACGTCGCGAGGTCGTCTCTTCAAGCAGACGCGTTTGGAGAGCGAGGAGGATGCATTGTCCCCTCGCTATTCTTATCGCCGCTTATTCATCCCCGAGAAGGGTGGCACGTGTCACGTTCTTTTCCTGCGGGAGTATTTCCGTCGCTACAACGGCTGACTAGCCTGGAACGGGACATTCGACACGTCACGGGAGTCCTGTCGGGTCTCCATTCAAGATGCAGACGGCAAATGGACGCTCGACGTTCCAGGAGGGGAAAAAGAAACACGACTCAATTTCAGCCTCTAGTCTCGTTGCTGTAACGCGGAAACGGGATCCAGCTGTACGCTTCGTCAAGCTCGTTTTCCACGTAGTAGTGCTCGGTGTTCGCCCGTCGGTGCCCGGAACGCGCCTTCGACCGGTGTTTCGCGTCTCACCTGCACATCCCAAAGTGGTCCCCAAGGGGCAACAAATGACGTCACAAAAGCCGGAGTGCCACGCTGACGGATGTCGCGATCCTGGCGGTTGGTCGCAGACATGCTGGCGAAAAGCGCGATCGACCACGAGTGTCGCTCTCGTCGCGGCGTCCCAACACCTGGCTGCCGATGCTTCCGTGAACTGTCACAGTGGAGAGCAACCTGCAGCAGAACGGGCGTCTGCCACATCCCCAACCGCTGCTGTGACGCCGCCAGGATCGCGGCCGCCGGCAAACGCGACACTTGTATGACGTCATCAAGCGGAACTCGAGGGAACATTCTTTTTCGAAAACACCCCCCTCAGAGACGCGTTCCAGACACCGTGGAAATTAGTGATGGACCGAAAGTGCCGAACTTTTAATGGAAAGTTCGGCGAAGATTCGGCAAACGTCTGCGCAAGCGCGAGAACGCGACGGGGCAATGGATTCCAAATGGACGCCGTGCGATCGTGCGGTTTCCATCGTACAGTGTAGTACTACCAGCAGTTACGGCAAGCCCACGGTGGAAGAAATACATTTAGGTGATGACTCTCTGTCCGACGCGGCGACCATATTATGTTCGGCGCACCGAGCGCGCTTCACTCGCACGGGGATAGATGGCGCCCAAGTATAGAGGGGCTTGTGAAGGCTTGTATAGACCTTTTTCGCAAGGGCGCCGCCATCGTGAATTGTCGTCACTTCCAGTATGGGCGAAAACATTGTTCTGCCGTCGCCACGCCGCTAAAGGCATTTAGGACATAAACGTAACCGTCACACATTCTCGTTTTGCCTCCCCTCTATTTTTTTACTATTTGCAGGTTGAAACGTTCTGATATTTTTTTCGTCGCCCATACCGGATACGCCTACTGGCGGTCGAGGTCGAGAGTAAGCGAAGGAAATTAGGAGTTCTTTTCTCAGTCCCTGTGTACTTTGTGGTGAAATGATGGATTTATGTTGGTGCATTGGCACTGATTGCCTTTTTACCCCGTGCGGTTGCTGTTTTCTAAACGAAAACAGTCCGATGATGACTCAACGTGACGAAAATACTCCTACAAGTACAAAACTTCCTGGCACAATCTACTGGGCTTTCAATTCTTAAGAGTAATTTAAAATAATTCCGTTGAACAGCTGGGTCGTGCTCGCATGCTTTGTCCCACAGCATGTTTGGTACCAGTTCCGTAAATTGTTTACACAGATTGCGTGGCTTTATAGAAGGTCGGGGATTTTTTTCCACCCTGCTCCTGCCTTCTTATTGAAAAAAAAATTAATTCTAATAATGCTACATGGGGGGCCTAAATAATTCTTTACATGCGCAGAAAGGTATTAGCATTACAAATGGTTTACACATACGATGTCAACTGTACTGTGGTACATACAAACCAAGTGAGAAGAAATCTTTTATTTATGATGACATGGTGACTGAAATGATGACACAGTATGATGACATACTGACTGAAGTTATGACACAGTGACTTAGTAGCGGTTATAGGACATAAATCAATTTTCATCTATACGCTCACAATATGGTGTCACCCCGTCTTACAGGCCTTACAGGTATTACAGGTAACGTGAAAGGTACTTCGGGCAGCCATGGAAAATGCTCGGAACAGCGCCTACAGATAGCACGGGCTTCTTTGCAGTATCGAGGAGAATCTCCCACCGAACTTCGCATGGTACCATTTCGATATCAGTTCGTCGGGGAAATGCTTGGCACACACATGACCACTAGGTAGTAACTTCCGATCGGCCCTCAGGATTGCACGACACCATTACTCCTGGCGAGCGTGATTCGATGGAGCTTTAAAGGGATACTACAATGAAATTTCGGCGCTCATTTTTTGGTCTATATGTGTTCAAAGTAGCAGCATCACATCGAACATACGAATATCTTGTTAAAAAAGTCACGAAAAGGGATTTTAAAATGAATTAAACGATTAGCAAAGAGCACCTGATGGATGTCGCTAACGCCTCGCTTGTAATGCCCGTTTAGGAATCTTGACAGCTAGTGACGGAGGTTGTCTCGCCTGCGGCCACGACGAGAGAAGAGAGGCAGGAGGAACTCCCCTCTTCCCGAGAATGCCTACAACATTCTAGAAGATTAACCCGTCACTCAAGATTCGTACAAAAGCAGCCGCTTCGGTGGCTGGAACGACTATCCTCTCGACGTCAGCCTCGCCGTAGCTTTGCTCGTCCTGAGACAACCTACGTCACGATTGCGTTGGATGTCACGTGGTCTCCGCTGGGCCTTCTCCGAGCGCTTGGCAGAGTGGGCCGTTTATAACGAAAAATACAGCCACCAGGCTCAAAATGCAAACGTGCGATTGTCATTTACGAATATTGTGGATCATATTCTACCTATTTCTGAACACGACGGGAATATTACAAATTTCCTTAAAGTATCCCTTTAAACAAGGACACCCGCTCTGCACAGTTCTGGTAGCCCGAATTGCAGTTGGGAACGAAGCACGTCTTTCCAATCCCTTATAGTATATATAACACGAACGAGCTGAATGCCGTGTCATAAAATATGTAGTTCACTGGAAAATGCGTGTATCTCGTACTAGCGCACCACAACCTTTGTTCGTTCGCACCGGTCGAGAAACACGAAGGAGAAAATGTTTGTATTAAAAACTTATTTAAAAGGGACCATGAAATGACCTTTTTACTTTTTCCAGATAACTTTTACATTAAACCATCAATGTTCACTGAATGCCGAACAGGCATCCGTTTTCGTCTCGGTTTATTAACTTCTACACAAAAAATTATTGAAATATCGACTTTTTCATTCTCTCCAACTGACCGCAAAAGAAGCCGTGACGTAGGCCGTTTCCGGAACCGGAAGTTCTCTCGGCAGTAGGAGAATGGGAGTGTTAGCGGCAACGAGTTGGGGTGCGCCGGTAGGTTTTACTGCGCTGATGTCACCGACGTATTTCCTGAATCGGCGCCTCTCATCGCCGCATCGCAGCTGAGCGAAATTCAATGAGATACGTTGCGCTACAGCGACAGCATGGGACTAGTCCCATACGCCGGTATGCCTGTTGGGAAGTGCAGCGAGTCAAGGGCCGGCCCGTGTCAGTCGTTTGCAAAGCGACGTAGATGGCGTTTTTCGCGGCCTCGGAGATGCAGGAGCGAGCCGACGTTAAAAAAGATACGTTTGAACTACGAGTGTCAGCAAGAGCCACGTAAATACCTGTTTACACTCGGAGCGGACGCGCGCGCTTGATGGAAGTCTTGTATTCGCGCTGTTCGTAAGCGCTTCGGGACCGTTCTTTTACGATTGCAACTCGATACTGACGCGACACTCGGCAAAGAAAGGTTGGACCGGGGTTGTACGTATACCTCCCACGAACTGTTATAGCTCGACAGTGACGTGCAGTCTGTCAGAATAAAAATGGCATACCAATAACAAAGTGTACATACCGTGTTACGAAGGTAATCCATACGGCGTTTATTTCAGCTCTATATCACACAAAACAAGAAGATAGAATCGACGAGAGTCCCTTTTCGACGAGTGTTCGTCAACACTGCCTCGGAAAACAAGGGGAAGAGATTGACCTCACCTCTTAATCTAGAATTGAGGTCAGTGATCAAACTATAATACGGGAAGGGTCCACAAGGGTCGCGCGGGCATATTCCATTTAGCACGCCAGCCGATCGTAGGCAGACGGTCTTGCGACGAAGCAACGCAGCGCCGAGTCGGAATGCCTGCTAGGCCTATACGCTTCGTCGGAGTCGGTGCATCCAGCGTTCTTGTTCGTCGTGGTCTGTTTTAACTACTGTTTTCTTGCTGCTTGAAGTCGGCACGCGCGGGAAGAACACGTAGAAAAATAAACGTTCAGTCAGTCAGAGTTTTGAGAGGAAGGAAAACAAAGAAAATAAATGTTCGTCGGTCGCCGTCACCCAAGTAACTGTCGGCCCTGCCCTACTGCGCACGCGCAGTAGTTGCTTCGTTTACCACACGATAGATGGCGCTTGGCTCTCAGCATTATCAAATTTGGCAATTTTCGCCACACATCTCTAATTATGCTACAAAATGTGGATCTGAATATTATTTAACAAAACTTTTAGGAAACATTCGCCGGCTATTTGTTGTTTACGATCGCGGTGCTGGTGAGGCGACCTGGATTTGGCTGACGTGCTCAATTTCCGCGGATGCATCGTAGTGAACAGGCGAAGGAAGGAAGGCGCAAAAGAGTCCAGTTTTCTTTTAAAAGTTCTATAGCAAATAATTTTTTTTGGCTCCCTATTTTTGTGTTTTTGTGTTTCTTTTCACACCTTTTACGACGTGCGGTGGATGAAACTCGATTTTAAAATCATTTCATGGTCCCTTTAAGGCTCACCTTCGTGCACGATGGTGGCACCTGCGATCGACACAGCACCAAAGCAAAACAGGAGGCCAGCCACTGGCCGCACATCACGACCACCACACACCCACACCGCGAAAAAGGCGAGCACGCTACGCCGCCGACACCTTGGCCGCCGAGGAGGGACCTCATACCCACGCTGCTCATACCTCAGCGCCCTCCGCGACGGCGCGGAACTAACTACTTCTGGCTCGAGGCTAGCTCCGAACACGATCTGGTCGCTCGCCCCCCGCGGGAACAGCGGCCAGAGTCATCAGCTAAATGGTAACTGTGCGTTTGTCCACCTTTGCGAGTGTGGTTCTCTTCAATAGTTTCTGTCTCAAGAACAGAAGATCGACTAGAAATTGAAGCAAAAACGACGCACTCCACTACGCAAGTTCGAAGTTATGCGGTACATTCCGGATGACGTGACTTTTATTTGATCTTTCCAGCGAAGCAACGAGGAATTGCAACATTGACCAACAAGTACTTTAAACCACTCCTCGCTTTTAGAGAGCAATCCTGTTATCGGCTCACAAGTAGTTCGTGCCAAAACAAAATTATATTGCTTTTCAATTCGCGTTATTTCCCGGTTTTCATCTATCCGCATAAAATGAAACACAGGACTATCATGCTCGATGCTGCACATCCGCCATTCTTAACCTTTCTTATCTTTCTAAACGTCCCTGTGTCCCAACATCAGAAACCGGCATTTTAAAAGCTAAAAATGAGACGTTGCGAATATGGGACGCTTTCATGCAAAGCCGAAGTGACTCAAATCGAAAAACATGCCTATTTACAATAATATTGTTATCTCTTCTGGTGAAGGCTCAGCAGCCGTTGCATTCATTTTCGCGCACGAAATGGTGACTCGCAGAGAAAGTAGGAACACACTGTTGGCCTTTCAGGCTTGCGCTGATGAGGCCTCAAAGCAAACTGGCGTATCGTGACTGCGTCCGCTATTACCCAACCCTCTTGCCACACCATTTCTGCAAAAAAGTCACTTTCAAATTACCAGTAAATACCCAAAAATGACACCGGTACTATTATCTTGTAGAATATCTCGTTATTGTGTATAACTGCGTCAATATGCATTAAAAAAAAGAACCTATTAGTTTTTTGGCAAACAAACAAACAAAACAAAACAGTATTTATACTCTTAGGCCTGGTAACAATGTACTTTTGCCGAATCTTTAGAAAAGTTCGGTGAAAATTCGGCTTTGCCGAATCTCAAGATTCGGTGCCGAATTTTCGATTCGGCAAAAGTTCGGCCCATCAGGTGAGTTTGATTCTTTACGCCAGCTTCCTCGGCCGGGCGGGGGGCGGAGATTGGGGACGAGTGACACGACCTCTGCGTCCGTGTTCGGCTGGGTTAGCTGAGGCTTCACCGAGTGGACAGAGTCCCGGCCGGCCGAACGGTGACACAGCCATCGACTGACTACGTGAGCCGAGGCGCTGCGTCAGAAACGTGAACAAGTCGTTCCTGTAGTTTGTGCAAACAGACAGCCCAACATAAAGCGCGATGTCCCCTCGCTCCAAGCCGCGCTTTTAAATCGAATGAGGCAACGCACCTCGAGAGTAGCGTACGTGAGTAGCAACTTAATTACAGTAAGTTAATTACCGCGACTCGTGTCATTCTGATTTAGTAACCGCTTCCCGCCTCCGTCGTTCATACAACACACCATTTGCGCGCGAGCCCCCCAGAGAACGAGCCACGTCCAGCATGCGGGACGGTGCCGCCATCTCTGAGTGAGGATATGAACTAGGAGGAAAGGGGGACGAGGGAAAGGAGGGGGGCAGATTTGTTTTCCCCGCGCCGCCACGCCGCTATTCGCCGAGATCCATCACGTGAGGAGCAAAGTATTCGTTGGCGTGCAAGAAAGCCACCTTTACGGTCGCTCCGCCGACGTTTCTCTTGCCCCGGCGTATGTTTCCCTGCTTTCCGCCTCCTTTTCCTCCTCTCCAGTTTTCCATGCGCGGCGGCGCGCGTGGCGCCGCTATTCGCCAAATTTAGTCACTTGAGGAGCAAAGCATCCAGCTCTTGCGGGAAAGCCGGCGCTACGGCCACGCGCCGAGGCTGAATGCGCAACTCTGCAACCGTAGGTAGCATATACAGGAACTCTAGAAGCGTACGACTGCTTGCGCCACCTAGTAAGTGCTTTCTACTCACTTTTTGAGATTGCCGGAGGCGTGCGAAACCTCCTCCGGCCTTTACAAGCACTCGGCCGTCTTTCGGAAGGAGCGTGCTTGTCTTCCTCTAGAGCTCCGGTGCGCTCAGCGACCGTGCGCTGAAAGCGCAAGAAACTCGGGACGTCACTTCTATTATGTTACAAAACGGTGAGTTGGGCCAGTTGGTTCATTATGGGAAAAGACAAGCGCTGAAAAACTAGGACAAAGTAAGAAAACGACGACACAAGGCGCACTCGCAACTGAAGTTTTATTTCTGGAAAAGCATAGTCTTATATACACTTTAAAACACCCGACGTCACTTTCCACGTGCCCACTCTTTATCTAAGAATAAACGCTCTTTATCTGACAGAGTCACGGAAGGTTCCGCTTATGCACTTATCTGCACCCTTCTCTTTTATTGCATGCGCCTCATGAATTTCCCTCGTAATCTTTTTGCTGTATCGCCCCAGGATTGCCATGTCATTGAAAACTGGTGTGCACTCACATCGGTTGCAATGCACAGCGTGGTGCGCAGAAGGTGACTGTTTTAAGGAAGCAGCGTGCTCTCTCGCGCGATCATTTACACAAAGCCCAGTTTGGCCTACGTAAGACCCACCGCAGGAAAACGGAATGTCATACACAACACCGGTCTGACATTCCACGAACTTATTCTGGTGTTTTTTCTTACACTCGTCACTCTTCCCTTCGGGATCATTGATCTTCCTGCGTAACGCAGAGAGCTTTTAGGGGCTGAGAACACGGCAGGAACGTCGTAACGTTCCGCTACCTTTTTCAAGTTATGAGCTACCGCGTGAATGTAAAAGATTACAGCGGTTCTTATTTTTTGGCGTTCACGAACATTTCTTCCCGCGCCCCTAAATTTCCTTTCAAGGCCCTCTGCAGCTTCTACAACGGATCTCAGCTGAAAACCCGCACTTGCGAGCCGATCTACCTGTAGAAGGAAGCTCCTTCCCATTTCCTCAGGACAGGATTTTTTTCAGAGCGGCTCCGAGGCACG
Source organism: Ixodes scapularis (assembly GCF_016920785.2). Classification (NCBI taxonomy): domain Eukaryota; kingdom Metazoa; phylum Arthropoda; class Arachnida; order Ixodida; family Ixodidae; genus Ixodes; species Ixodes scapularis. The sequence continues at coordinate 144,324,420 of NW_024609835.1, read as the reverse complement.
AAGAGGCAATACCTCTTTTAACTAACTTGGAGTGAGCAGAATTAAAAGGGAGTACACCTTTCTTGGAGCGAGGCTCACAAGCTCAGCACAGATGGTCATCTAAGAATTTTAGTTTTAAATCCAAAAATTGTACCGAGCCCTCCGTGGTCCTCTCATGGGTGAATTTTAACCCATGAGAGCAGGACGTGAACATGCCGATTACGTCAGCCACCTTCTTATTTGTAAGCTTGCTCCCTGGGAGGGCGATGACCAGGTAATCGTCGACATACCTGTATATTTTAAAAAGGCTTTCTCCGAGCCTCTGAAGAATAGCTTGGTCGCAGTGTGCTAAAAAAAAAATGTCGCACAGAATAGGCGCAACCCGCGAACCAATGCAGATACCCTGTTTTTGCAAAAACACCTCTCCACCAAAGGAGACATAGGTGTGGTCAAGATAGAACGATAAAAGTTCAACGAAACCTTCTACACTCATCCCGCAAGCGCTACGAAAGGCTGTTTCACCGCTGCTCTTGATGCAACTTCTAACAGTGTTAAAAAGGGCGGTATGCGGAATAGAATAAAAGAGATCCTCAACATCAATTGAAAAAGCGTCGCCCTTCCCTCTACACCCTTCTTTCAAAAATTCAATCACTTCTGAATTCCGGACCAAAAAATCATCCTGCAGTTTCAGGCTTGATAGGTGGGTGCGGAGAATGGAAGGTATCTGGATCTACCACGTATCTCTTTCAGTAACAATTGCTCTACAAGGAACATCTGTCTTGTGCGTTTTCGCCGTGAAAAACAGGTTCATGGAAAGTTTCTCGCCGAAATTCACCTTCCTCTCCAAAGCTGAGAGGGATAGTTCGCCGCACAATAGATTACTTCCCTGCATGCAACGCGGCGCGCGTTGCACTCTGGGAACTAGTTGGCCAGGGAGGAGAGTGCCATGGTTTCGGTTTCGATCGACACGTTGGCAATAAATTATACACAGAGCGTGGACTATAAACGGCCGTTATTTTATGTTTTCTCGTCCCGAGAGTGTCATTTGTGGTCTCTAAACTAACCTAAATGGCCAGACCTCGAAGCTTTAGCACAAGCCCGAGACGTATAGCTTGTCTTAACGCATGCTTGTTGTACTTTTTGTACTTGAGCTTTTCTGTTAGCGTTTCGAGGTATGGTAGACTAGCCAGCGCTGGGAATTTCGACGCTGCGAAGCTCGGGGATCTTGCTTGTGTACGAATCAACAGGCTGTAGACTCCAGTAAGTATGGACACATCGAGCTCGCGCCTTTACATTAGTGTTGTTGATCAGGAAGTTTGTTTCGTGCGTCCATAAACGAAATATAACTTTTTGCAATTACTGTTTTTCTTAATACGCCTAAGTACGCGAGGTAAATCATAGTAACTTTTGTGCAATAGTGAGGTCGAATTTATGGCGTTTCCTTAAAAGTTAATGCGCCAACGCCGGCTCAACTTTGATACTCCTGTGCGGATACGGCTTGCTTTTCGCCCAATGAAGTAACAAGAGCTGGACGTTTGGCAAACAAATACGTGTAGGGCTCGAGGTGACCAAATTTCAGTTGTAGTTCACTGGTACTAGACGGGATTACTGACACGAGCTCAAAGATGCACTGGTGGGGTGGCGTGACTAAGCCACGTCTTACTACGTTTGCATACACACGTACAATATCCGGTGTTTCGGGAACCAAGGAAAGTGCCCCGGTCTTCGTTTTTCTATCGCTCGAGAATGAGTGAGCTGTACATTCGTGAAAAGTCAGATAGTCGAAAACGCAAGCAGCGCGTTCGGTCGCGGCGTGATAGTATGAGATGAAGCTGCTCAGTCGAAACCGAAACTGAGTGGCCAACTAGTTCCCAGAGTGCACTGCGTGGTATTTCGCCGCGATGGGGCGCGTCGGTTGTGGAAGAAGTCTATTCTGTTGACGCTTCTTGCTTTGATTTCTTCTTCGGCCTTCTTATCACCTAATGCTGCAATCCGATGGGCTGCAGGATGATAACGAGAAGCTCGGGACTGCGTTTCTTCGTCTGCTGGGCTGTGGAACCCGCACTGAGCCTGCGCAGACACACCGTGCATCCGTGCACGGCCCAGTGACTCGGCACTTTTCACCCAGATGACAGAGCGCGAAAGGTGTATAGGAACGCTCATTCCACCATGAAGAACGAGCGTCAGTCACCACGTGGCAGCAGTACACTAAACATTTTATTTTATTTTTTTTCTCGATACTTCGATGCTACAGAAGACAAAAGGAACAACGTCGCAAAGCCGAGATGGTGTGCGAGACTGAGACAGAACCAGCAACCGCGGCTGCTAAAGCAGGTGGCTCTTACCTACGAACCACTAGGGACCACAGACCAGCATGTTCGAAGGCCGCATTGCACCAGTATGTTCGAAGGCCGTAATGTTGCAAATTGTACTGATTCAACTATCACAGCGATGTGACTCGTTCGAGTAATTTGAGAGCCACTTTTGACTTTTGGAGCAGCCAAAAGTTCGTTTGTGAGCACAACCAGAAACAGAAACAACAAATATGTTTCTGTGTGTGACATCAGCATTCATCACGTTCTATTATTTTTGTCCTTTTTGTTTTCAGTACCTGCTCACAGACGCTGATCGCAGTTCAGCCCTGAAAGAGTGTTCGACCCCTCAACATGAGGCTGCGATGAAGCGACCGACACAGAATCGCGAGGTCAACTCCGCGGGCGTGGCTTCTCTGCAGTGCACCAGTGCGCGGTGAGGAGCGCACTCAACGGAACTGACTAAACCGCCCAAGCAGTTAAAACTCCAGATTAGGCGAGTTGGTTGTTCATGTTGGTCGACGTTACAGAGCACTCGAAAAACTGTCACTCAAGCTTTCAAACACACAAAGAACAAAACCCTCACACAGCACTCACTAACAACTCTGTATTGCGTGATAAACTTCTGCTTCATATTAAAACAATTTTCAAATAGAAAAACGCAAAAATTCCGTTCTAACGACTAGACAAACTTGCGGCTAAATAACAAATATCGTTTTGTGACAATATTATAGACGGTGTACTAAGTAACACATTTGTCGTACAGTCATACAATCTTCTCAGCTTCGATAATTCCCCCCTTGTTAGCTGGTTGACACTTTTGCGTAACACGGTGCAGTTGTTGAAATGCGCCGAACAACCCCGATGAAAGTGAATTCCTAAACGCCCAGAGTTGGCTTCGACGATGCTGGTGAGATCACGTGACATTCACGCGGCATTTGATATGGCTGGTAGAGTCCTCTACGGTGCATCGGGAGGTGGAACGGAGTATAGCATTCACACGACGACGCAAAAGCGCCGGAAGTTCGAGGAATTCAGCAGTCACCCACCGCAGATGCCAGCGCCCCCAAGTGAGCTCATGCTCCGTGATGAGATCCCACCGAAAGGAGCTGAACTCCCGTCAGCCATCCCTTATTCTTCCATAACAATAGAATGGAAAAATTGGCCTTGTTTGGCCCCTTTCTTGTCCGGTTGTTTGGCGCTTTGGGTTCCATAACAACTCTGGGACTAGTATATGGTAAATAACGAGCACAATCGATCAAAAAGCGCGTGTGCTCCCCCTCCTTTTAAGGAACGCACAGCGAATCGCTCTACTACTCGGGCGATGATGCTTTCTCCGAAAGAAAATCGCAGAAATAAAATGGAACCACGGACGTGCAATACAAACAGGGCGTGAACAAAGACGGACGCACGCGAAGCAAACCCATCTCTCCTTTTCTCTGCAAACACAGACGAGCGGACAAACAGAGGTTCGACATACATACACACACGCTCGACCAGTACGCACACGTTACAGCGTAACGGCGAACGAACAAAAGGAAACCGACGGTAGAAATAGCAACGCGAACAGCCGCCTCCTCCCGGCGCTGACTGCTGCTGCACGTCAGTCATGCACCGGCAGCGAAACAGCCTCATCTGTGCACTGTGGAGGCTACGCACACACACATAACCAGACACAAACATAACACACGCAGAAACACAAACACACAAACACGCACAAAGGGATACACACCCACGCACACACCCATGCCAGCACACACACACTAGCGGACAACCAAGGAAACAGAAAAGGAATATTTTGACTCGCGCGATTGCACTATTTCTTCGCGAACCACTCGTGCTACAAGCTTCCACGAAGCGAGCAGCAAGAACGAAAGCAAAATAAATAGAGGCATACGCGGTACAAACAAATATGGTATTCTTCTGGGCCCCCGTTCCGACTCGGAGAGCAAAGAAATTACGGTCATTGCTGCCGCCCGAGGCACGAGGAGGAGCCGCGTGCCGCCGTCTGTCCGGGTCAAAAGAGAAACGCCAGCCGTCGGCGGAGAAAGTGTAATAACCGCGGGGCGGAATAAGCGCGGCGGGGGAACGCGCGTACGTGAGCGCATTCCTCCGACAAACTCGGCACAGCCGCCGCCGCCGTTGCCTTCCGGGCGAGGAGAAAGGGGCCCGAAGAGCGAAGGAGGCTTCCCCGGTGTGGCGGCGGTGTTACGTGCGAACGGTGGCAAGGCCAGCCGGGGCAAGAGGATGCCGCCCCGCCGTTATCAAAACGTAACACGGCGCGACCTCGGCGCCAAGCCGAGGAGCCAACAAAGCGCGGGGCGCCTTCGAACGAGCTCGAAGCGCGCATTCAAAGGGGAACGGGAGGAAGGCACCCGATTCCGCTGTAAAGCCAGATACGCGTATGAGAACATCGTGGCCGCTGGCGCGAGGAGAGAGCACCCAGTCCAGGACTTGATCTTTCTTTCTCTATCTTTGTTTCGCATACATTTGTGAAAGAATCGGGTGCTTCTTAGCAACCTTGGGGAGTGAGGAAGATTTAGGAGATCTGCCAGGATGGCGACCAGTGAGAATGATATCTGGACACTCAATTGCCCGCACCGACGACATGTGCAACAAAAAGGGCTGCCTATCGCGGGTTTAGGTGTTTTCTGTCCGCGTGCATCATGAGGGAAGAACCAACGTATAAAAAGTGCCCACATATTCGTGATTCTAATCGGCTTGCTCTCGTGAGAATAGTGTTCCGAAATAGGCCCGACAGTGCGCTATTTGTCCAGCTCAGTTCCGAACCAGTATGTCCAGACTAACCGCCGAATTCAGAAACCTCACTCAAACCACACTCAAACTGAAGGGCCCCTCCACTTCCTCGAGGAAGGCGCGAGGGCCGGCGCTGGCCAATCGCGACGACGGATCCGTCCTCGCGATTAACCAGCGCCGGCCCTCGCGCCTCCCTCGAGGAAATGGAGGGGCCCTTCAGTTTAAGTGTAATTTGACTGAGGTTTCTGAATTCGGCGGTAAAGCTACCTACTTCATGGTATGACACTTTCAGCACAGAGAGAGCAGGTGACTGTTGGTACCCTCCCAACTTACAAAAAAAGTTGGGCCGCTGCAGATTTCCCCAACCGTACGTATTGGCCCCGAACAGTACGCGGACGGTGGCCCGCGAATTAGGAAGATGAAGGCGAGATAGAAGGCAATAGAGACGGCACGGGCTTTCAACTGACAACGAAACGTTTCCGTTCTAAATTTGCGAACGTGGGATGTCCGATGCCTCCCCTAACCCGAAGAAGCGTCGCAGCGGTCAACGTGAAAGCCTTCTCCGCGAGAAAGATGGCCGCCTTTGCCTCGTTACGACGCCACGCTATACGCAGATTGCTCGCCCTCCGCGTGGCAAGCCGCAGCTGGCTCCCCCGATTCCATTTCTCCGCCATCTCCCGGTACGGGCCGAATCCGATTGCACCGGTCGCTCCACCCCGAACCGCGCCAAGGCGGAATCTCGCCACAAAGCCCCTTTTGCGCTCTCACCGAGGGGAGTGACTGATGGAACCTTCGACAGAACCGACTGCGGTTCGTCCCCACACGGGGCTATCTCCCGTCCGTCCCGAGAGCGGCTGCCCATCCATTCTCCCTCCGGGAGGTCTCCCTCAAAACGGCCTGGTCCCAACTCCGTTTCACCTAACGATAGCGCAGTGGACGAGCCACCGAGGCCACTGCAGTACCCTGCGAGTGAAATCCCGGAAGAAAAGCCGACTCGAGGTGACACGTTCACAGTAGTTCACTTCACGTCGCTCGGCTGGCTATGGGGGTGGCTCCGTCCGTTTATCATAAGCTGGAATGGCGTACGCTGCTTGATCTCCGGATTTCTGCTCGTTTCTCGACACAGTGCGGAGAAAGGAAGACTTAAAACATTTGGACTCGGATTAAACCGTGTTCGTGAGTCACTTCTGCCAAAGCCCGCCCCGTCCCGACAGTCTCACCATGACTAATGGCGAATTACACAGGTCGTTTTGGAGCGCACCCCGGGATCGACTTTTCTGGAGCGCTCCTTCTATATATATAAGTATTTTTTAAGTTTAATTTCCGATTAAACAAGACGGGACAAAAGAACGGAAGCGAGAGAAAATCCGAGAGGCTCATAGCTCACCAAGACGTCGTAAATACGAACCTCATGGCTTCACCTTCATTCACAAGCTCATTCTTGGCTTATTCACCAGTTCGCAGTCATCTGTACACGTATTATTTCAGTGCCACTCACTACAGGCGGCGTCACTTGCATTCATGGTAAGCGTGCTCGGCTTCAAAAACAATTATAAAAAATTGATAATAATAATAATAATTTAGCTTTCATCTCGCACACAATAGAAAGAAACATGCTAACCAAAGACAGCATGGGCCAATATTAATAACATTTTTAATGCGAGCAGTACGCAGGGTATCTGCTGCAACAAGTGTATCCATGTCACGGGCTTTCGTACACCGTGATCCATCTCATAGCCATGGGTGCATCTTCCCGTCACACTCCGGAATCATATAAAGCCCGCTGACACACAGCGTTAGAATGCCACCCATTATTACGGAGTTTAGGTAGATCGTTCCGGTGACCACGTTAACGATATCCGATACCCATGCGCCGCATGCGCGAAGGTACCGGCTGAGTATACGGGGCATTGTTACCGGCGTTATCGGAACAATACGCCGAAACTCCCCACTGTCCGACCCTGCAGAGCGTATCGCTGACGGCAGTTTGTGAACTGTCGCTGCTTCGTGCTGCGCCGAAGACGTGCGGCGGTTTCCCACCGACCTTTCAGGTCCGCATGAACTCCAAATTTGCTTTGAACTGCACCTCATCCAGAGTGATCGCCGCACCAACGGAGCGCGCTATTAATCCCCTTTCCTCTGTTTCACATTTCGGCCACCAGGCTCGCTCCAGATTCCGTCGCACACTCGCCTAGGCGGTAGCTGCCCGCCGCTCTCCTTCGCGTCTTTACCGCCGGGTGGCGTCGAGTCGTCAGCCCAGCGCTCACGCGGTATAGAGCGTGAGCGCTCGGATAAGGCTCGTGTCCAATCAGTGAGAACACGAACCCCAGCTGAAAGCTGCGAAAGCACTTCTGTCCAATCTGAGCCGACCGTTGGCCCTCTTTAGCTGACGCGGAAAATTCGGCACTACGGTTTAGGCATCTGTAGTTGGTGGCAGGTTAAAGGACAAGCCGCTGCCGCAAGGCCCTCCACTCTTTCCACCTTAGCAGAAAAGACGCCGGAGAGGAATCTTCGTTTCCGGCGTTCGCTCTGCTGAAATGAAATGGGGGGGGGGGGGGGGACCGTTGTGGTAAGTACTGCACTTGCACGACCTGCGCGCTTTTCCAGACTTGAGGAGGGAAAAGTAAAAGGCGCCGCAGTCCAGCACCGCGCGCGGCTGTTAACTGCACGAATAGCAACAAAACACATTTCCAACGTAAACGGTCTTTTTTTTTTTTTTTAAGGTTGAAGACAATAAATTTAGAAAGCGCAAAAATAAGACAAAAATGGCCGCGAGCGCCGCGATGACAAAGCCCAGGCGAAACGCCTTAGCAGCCATCTGCGAACTCTCGTGTTTGCTTCGCCCGCTTCCTCGGGGAGGTACCGAAATCTATCGACAGAGCCGTGGCATTCTTGGCGCGTATAATTCGTGCAGACGAGTGGTTTCTATAAAAGGGCCGTTCCTCCGCATTCGCGGCGCAAGAGGCGTGCCTCCGAGAGACGAATGTTTCGCTCCCTCCCCGATGTTGACGCACCTCCACGCCGAGATCACCGTTCACTTGCGCTGCACACACATGCAGGGCAGCGATGAGGCAGGACGCCACTTATTAGGTCCTTAAACGCATTTACAGAAATTCCCGCAGCGCCGAAACAGACATGGAACCCGCTCGAACCTAAAGAATACGCGGGAAAGGATCCCGGCCGGTGCACGCTCACAAAAGAGCGAAGACAGCGCTACATCAGCACATTCAGCAGTAAGCTCGCGCTGCAGGGAGGGAGGGAGCGAGGGAAGGAGAGAGAGAGAGACAGAGACAGAGAGAGAAAGAGAGAGAGTGTGTGTGCCTTTGTGCGTGTGTGTGCCTGTGTGTGTGTGTGTGTGCCTGCGTGTGCCTGCGTGTGTGTGCATGCGTGTGTGCGTGTGCATGCCTGTGTGCGTGTGCATGCGTGTGTGCGTGTGCGTGTGCGTGTGTGTGTGTGCCGCGAAGAGCTAATCTAGCGCAGTGTTGCACGAGTGAACGTGCCTTTAAAAACATTACGAATCATGAAACCAAATTTATACAAATATGTACTAGCAAAGCATCCAAATCACGAACAACCCATGGTCAAAACAGAGCAACGGTTACAAAAGTGCGATCACAATGCGGGGATATATGTAAATATTCACTAACAGTTCTCACCCTAAAAGCCGGCAGGGCCTTCCCCTCTGATATGGTTCTCTTGGAATGAACGATAACTTCGGGGGTCCTTCAAGAATGCAGAGACGAACCGAGTGGTTACTATTGTTGATGGCCTATTGGCTCTCCTCCTGGATTGTTGTATAAGCCATTCCCAAAGAACGACGACCGAAACACGACGAAAGAAAGGAAAAACGTATTCAATGGTGAAACGGAAAACAAACCTGACGCTGACAACGGACCGCAAGACCGGCGAATTCAGCAGACCGAGACGGACCAAGCCACAATAATCTCCGCACAAGGGCGCGCCACCGTCGAACTTATAAATGCGCGCGAGCGTGTCAGCGATAGACGGACACCACTTGCGTCATCATACGAGCGTTTCGAAGGCAATAGCTCAAACGTACTTGAAAACTTTGAAGAAAAGAAAGGAACAGCGTAATAAATTCAGAAACTTCAACTCCCTCCAGCGTCTAACTCCGCTCAAAGATTTATATAAAGGAACGTTGAACGTCATGCGTGTATTAGTCTCAGTCCCGCAGCGAGGGACACTGTAAACGATCGGGCACGTTCAACCCACGTCTCGAAGGGGGAGGGGGGGGGGGGGGGGGGGGGGGGGGGGGGGGGCGTCCGTGCTTCGGCGCCCCTGCTTGAGGCCCCAATGCAAACAAAGACGACGCCCGGGGCAAGGACGACGTCGTCGCATCACCACTGGACGACGACGACGCGCAAACAGTGCTCGGCAAACACGGGCCGCAAAGATCACACGCATGCACGCGCGCACGCACGCACACACTGTGCCCCGAGAAAGCTAAAGCAAACACGTATCCGCGGCATCCCCAAACACACAGACAAACCAGTACAAACACGGAGAAACGGACCCGTTGTGACAAAGCCCCGCAAGCAGCAGCCTCGCACCGCAATGCCAACACGGGAGCATGCGCAGGCAAGTACACACGCGCACACTGTGCGTAAACAAAAGCGCGCAAATATTCGGAGGCGGTCGCGATCGGACGAACACGGCGGGTCTCTCCAAGCAAAATCGCATTTCCAGATTACTCGCCGCTTCGAGCTGATTTCCTCTTCTAGGAGTGTACCTCTGGCGAAATACCTCGCGCCGAGGGCTTCTAGCGCTCGTGCCATTCGGTGTAGTCCTTCGTCGTCTTGCGTTTTAGAAACTAAACGATATTAGACGTTCCTGAGATCGTCTGTTCTTTGTGATAACTTATTTTACGGGCTTCGAGAATCCTAGAAATAAAAAAAAAATTTATGCTTGTACATCGTATATTTCCGTATTAAAAATATGATATAAATTTGCGCCACGTCCCTTTCTGAGCGAAAAAAAACTCTGGAGCAGCGAATCCAGGAGAGGCGCCGTCGGTTAGGCGAGGGGCGCGCGTCAGCCAGTCGCGAGCAGCCTCTCTCGGATAGGCGGCTTGCGATTGGCTGACGCGCGCCCGTCGCCACGCCGCAGGCGCCTCCGCTCGATTCTGTGCTCCAGATTTTTTTCGCTCAGTAAGGGACGTGGCGCAAATTCCTATCAGATTTTTTATATGGAAATAGACGATGCACAAGCATAATTGTTTTTTTTTTTTTCTAAAATGATTGGAGCTCGTAGAATGAGTTATCAAACAAGAACATACGATCTCAGAAACGTGTTTAGTGTACCTTTAAGTCTAACAAAGACGTTGAAGTCTATGCAGCCTCGGTTCTTTCAATTCTAGTGAGCAAGCAGACAATCGTTTCGTTTATACAACGGAAGATGGCGAAGGACTACACCGAATCGCGCGAGAATGCCCCATGAGCGAATTGAGGGACCGTCTAAACCCTTTGCTACAGAACTATCCGAGGTAAAAAGTGTACCGCTCGAGCGATCGAATGTTGTCATTCGTAGGACACTCCAAAAACAAATGGAAAGTATATACGAAAGGCACCTTGGCATCGCCAAATGCAAGTGCAAAAATGTTGATGTTCTGGCTCGGAATGACGTCCGAGATCCAGGATATGGTCAGCCGCTGCGAGAAGTGCAAACATCATGCGTATCGTCAGCCAAAAGAAGCGCTCATGATGCGACAAACACCGAGCCAACCATGGGAACGTGCGGAAGTAGACCTCCGCCAGTATGGTCGAAAGCCATGCCTCGTGGGCTACGACTTATACTCAAACTTCTCAGAAGTAGAACTTCTGCCCGATACAATTACAACCACCGCAGTCAACAAACTTTCCAGTATGTTTGCGAGGCATGGGATGCCTCTGCAAGTATGCTCTGACAACAAGCCACAGTTTGCCTCACGAGAATTCAGAGCGTCTGCCTCAAAGCACGAGTTTAAACGCGTGACCTCGAGCCCAGAATTCCCACAGTCCAACGGCCTGGCCGAAGAGGGCGTACAAGTTATAAGGAGCTTAGATAAGTCAACCAGTCACGCAAATGAGGATTTCTACCTGGACTTGTTAAATTACAGATCCTCACCATTAGAATGAGGAAAGTCGTCTGGCGAACTTCGGATGAGTCCCCGGATCCGTTCCAGGATACCTGACTTCAAAGAACCATTACAATGCTGCCCAGAAACAAACGGACAAAAATCATTGGACAAAGCCTCTCATCGTTGCAACCAGGAGACGTCATCCAATCTGGATGAGCATCGTACCGGCGTGCGATCGTGTCTCACTACTGCGTGGTGCACGTTAAAGACCCCAGGCTAGCGGCTGTACCGCACTGGCTAAATAGCTCATCTACAGCGAGTGACTTGTCGCAACTTTAAAATGGCTGACCAACTACACGCCGTATAAATATCCACACAACCCCAATTACTATTAATAGAGACGTTATTCGTGTACGGCACGATGACGGTTGGAAAGTGAAAGCTCTAGTCGAGACATTGGGAGCACCGAGATCTTACAAGGCCACAGCCCAAGACGGACGTAATCTTCGAAGAAATAGGAAGCACCCCCTTCCTCCGAAGACTTCGATGCTCCGGACCGGTCACAGGGAACCGAGGAGTCTAACAAGACACCGAAGGGCGAACTTGACCTACGGCATCGCAGCAGGGTGCTGTGAGAACAGCGGTAACACCGACAGCTTCGTGTGCAGCTGAACCACACGTATCACTGCGACAGCAAGAAAACCGCGCCGGCATTCCTGTTCGCACCTCAGCGCGGTTGTAAAGCGCCTCTATCCTGGGAAAAGTGGCGCCATTCATTGTTGAGGCAATACTCGAGACACGTGCCGCGCGACTTCTGGGAAGAACATGGCGCCTGAAATCTAGCTGCCTCGTGCATCGACAAACCTTGTGCTACTTTTGAAACATGAAGGGGCTTTACGGTTGAAACAATCGTCCCGTCACATGGGATATGCCACGAACATCAAGCAGATTGCGTGAGCCTGCAAATCCGGAATTCCTGCTCACTCAATAAAAAAAAAAAAGAAAAGGGGGGGGGGGGTTTATTGGGTCATGCCAGCACGACGAGTAGGAGAAGACGATAAAGTGATATTCCCCTGCTCGCCATGATGGTCTTGCGTCGTCGTCCATACAAAGGTTAGAAAAACGAGAAATAGCTCGCCGAAAAAAAAATTGTCTTTTTTTTGTTTATAAGCGACCCGTGTAGTTTTCAGTTGCGTACCACTGCTTTACAAAGGCAAGTCCTTTTTTTTTTTTTTTTTTTTGCGGGTTGGGCTATTTGTATAGACGCTTTGCACACGCGCCAGATTACAACCGCCATTGCTGACCTTGTCTTACCCAGGTGCTGAGCTGCAGGGAAGCGGGCGTTGACGAACCTCCACAAAGGCCAATGGAAAGACTAGAATCTAATATGGCAATAACCTTCCCTGCTGTGGTCATGATGAAGTGAACTAAACGTATAAGACAAAACAAAAACTGAAGGTCGCTTATGACGGCAGCCATGCACAACTACTGCAAAAGCGTCTTTACTTAAACAAAAAAAAAGTTCAAGGCGTATTTGTCGTGTCTGTGAACGCCACGGTTGGCCTCTAAAACCAGCAATGACGACAGTAATAACCGCAGTATTCCCTACGATAGATGGAAATAAATAGGGCGAACTTCAAGCGGAGAGCTGAGACTTTTGATGAGAGGGAACCTTATATATGTGGATGAGAGTCCCTTCAGAGTGCCAACAGATTTTGGCGTCAAGGACTGCAACGTTTTGAGACTCGGGAAATCCTCGAACCTCGTCATTTTTTAGTTGTCGGGCCCGGCAAGCACTCAGCCGGGGACACGACCTACTGCAATCCTGAGCTACCCACAGAAGGCCTCCCTATGAAAGACGCTGTCGCCAATGAAGTGCGTCGCTTTGCCGTCTGGGGCGCTCGGTAAAGGCTTTTCTGCAACCCAAATGTGGTTCATAGCCTGTCTAGCGCACGGTCCGCACGGCTGACGACTCGATGCCCCGAGGAGACCAGGTCAGGACCAGATAAGGCCGCCGCGCCTTCGCTTGGTATGCGGATGTCCCAGGAAATCAAAAAAAGCCTTTATGCAACGCCGCAAAGTCGTAGCGTGACGAAACGCTGTGGCCGCGGCCATGTACTAACTAAAGGTGCGCGTATACGCACATTCTCCTGTGGGTAGGTCAGGATTACTGTAGGTCGTGGCCGGGGACACGAGCAACTGGCTAACGAATATTCGTAAGCCAATATTTAGGAGTTAAAAGCGCTGAAAACGTCGGACAAGTGACGACAATGACGAACACCACAGCTTAGTGGTGTCCTTCGTTTTTGGCGCTTTTATTAATGAATTACCAACTAGCCCCAGTACACAATACCCTTTTAAAACATTTTAAAAGCGTTGCGGATACAGGCTCGAAAGCAGTCATATCCAAAGGTCAACCCTATTCTCAACCCTCGTGGGAAGACAGACCGTGCTTCCAGACGCTCGTCGATCGTTGCCGGAAGCTCTTACGGCGCCCGATTTCAAAAGAGCGCTATTGAGCCGCCCACGACGATCTCCTTGTCCCGAACGCTGCTTCCCTGACTCACGCCGCGCCTTCGGTACATGGTTGAACAGCTTTGGTTCTAGAATAGATGCCAGCTCGTTGCTCTAGGTTCCTCTAAGGAACTTAATATAATAAGCGCTGCGGCGTTGCCGAGTGTTTTCTTTTGCCGATTTTTCTTGTTTAGTGACGTGTACAAATAACCGAGGGCAGCCACCAACGTTACTAGATTACCTCGCTAACGTAGCAGCTTGGGCGAGTTGGTTGATCATATTAACACACAATACAGCGGACTACTGCAAAAGTAGGCTCCCTCCTTACACGCAAAAAGAAAGGAAAAATTCACAAAAAGAAAGGAAGCTGCAGCGCGGTTCGTTTGAATTTTTCCTTTCTTTTTGCGTGTAAGGAGGAGTGTACTTTTGCAGTAGTGCGCTGTAGTGTGTGTTACTAGGTGACCTCAGTTGTTAACCAAGCCCCCGCCTCTTTCACTCCCTCTTTCACCCCCTGATGCTTCTTTTTATAAGTAACGACGACAACTAAACAAATGACGAAGCACATTGCATACGAACAAAATGGCGTCATTTAGTACACTCTTGTGCTGTGAGCCGCCATTCGCTTCCTAAAATCTGCACCGCAACGTTACTAGAACAACTGTTGGGAAACTCCGATCCACTCGGGAGTTATGTAACTGAGCTAATCTATAAGTAATACCCGTGCCACACGGTGAACTCGAATGCCATTTACAACGAATGACATTTGAACGATCGGCCAATCAGCGCGCGACACTCCGAGCATGGGGCGTTCCACGCGCGACAGATCGCGAGCCGATTCGTCGATCACACGAATGCCATTTGTAGTAAATAGCATTCGAGTTGCCCGTGTGGCACGGGTATAACGTTGGCAGCAACGCGTATTCGTGGCTTGCGCGTGGCATCGCCCCGTCGGCCGTTGGTGCCCCCGCCATCGGCAATCGGAATGCTTTTCCTATAGTCTGTCAGCTGTAAGATGTAATCAATACACAGTGTGGACGGTGTAACAATTTCCCCCCCCTTCGGGACGCTGTATAAAACGCTGCACGCCTCCTAACTTTTTTTTCTTTCGGAAAGCGACTTGTTAAGTGGCTCTTTTCAATGGTGGCCAGCGAGTTTTTAATTGAATTCTCATACTTGAATATTAATTATTTACAAAATTAATTACGCGAGTCTACTTGAGTATACTTAACCATTCCAAACTCTAGGTGCCTTACCTAGATAGGCCCCTTACAGTAAACAAAACAGTTTTTGTTTTGTTTTGTTTTTTTGTTGTTTTTTTTTTTGTAAAAGGGGGGGGGGAGGTTATACGATGAGCATTTTTAACGAGAAAATATTGGCCCTGTGTCCCGTGACAGAACGCGTGTATATACTAGAAACTGGGGCAAAAAATGTTTAAATTTACGCAACGTCAAAAAGTGACCATGAATGCCGCATAGATCTCGTCGCGCCAGGTGCCGCATCAAAATGTGGGCTAGGGCAAAATAACGTCGCAACATGTGGCCATAATTGCTCCGCGTAGGTACATGGTATATTCGACGCACGAACCGCGTGAAGCGGAGAGGAAATTGGCGTCGCGTGTATATTTCGCCTCTTGCTCCGCTGCTGCCGATTCGCCCCATCTGCCGCCAGGGCCGAGACAAGGTCGCACCGTTCACGACATCAAAAGTTTAGAAATCTCCGCAGAGGTTTAGCTATCGGTGCAACATCTAAAAGCGCATCGAATGTGTGAGCGTTTCTCTGCGTGAATACTCTCTGCGCCAAACTAATAAAAAAAAAAGTGCAACGACATTGCGCGGAAGATTAATATAGTATATATCACGGGGAGCCAAACTGCGTCTCGCTTCGCAGGCCCAACCGCGGCTCCCATGACATTCCCTAGTAAGCGCCCCCCCCCCCCCCCCCCCATCCTAATTCCTCACGCTTATGGCATGAAATGTCCAAAAAGAATCTGAATATCCAACGACACAGAAGATCCAACGGATATGGAATGAACTTTGGATAACATTAAAAAAAATTAAGTTTTTTCTTTTTTTTTTTTTTTTCGACCTGATTACTGATAGTTAGGGCGGTCGTTCCGGTATATACCTGGTCGTTTCGGTACCGGGCTTTTCTGTGCGCGGCTATTTTCGTGCGCCGCTGAGCCGTCCAATCCCAGCTCGGCGCTCCGACATGCACCCTCGCGCCCTCGTCTCCTGCTCTTCCCGATGCTGCTCGGTACGACGTCATACGAGCCCAACTTCGTGGTGCCCGTCTTTCTTTTTGTATGATTGGGGACCCAAAATATAAAGAAACAATTAAAAATCGTGTGCGAGTGAAATTCGCAATGTCCTAAATAAGACGAGAGAAAACAAAAAAAGCTGCGCCGTCCAATTTCCGCCACGGCTCTTCAGACACGTTCTTTTATTTTTAATTTCGTTCTTTACGTACGTCAACTGGCCAGCCCTAATGCAGAGGTTTGCGAGGGCGGCCTTTGGGCGCCGCCATGTTGCTGCTGGTGTGTGTACAACGTCCGACAGTTCAAGCGCGGCTAAAGCGTAGCCTCGGTTGCCAGACTGGCGCCCAAACGAAGCATCTTCCATTCACGGTGGCCAGACGATAGCTTTTGAAGCCTGGTTACTCGCAAACATTCCGTAGCGTGTTGTTCCTGTTGACTACATATACTTCTAAAAACGAAAGGCCTTCGAAATGAAGATACGATAACTTTAACGTAGCGTTACTTAACGCGGATGTCTAGGCACCAGTGGGCCGCAATAATAATAAAATGAATCCTCTAACATGCGCTAACATCCTCTGAAATACTATACTTCGCTGGCACATATATCTAACAAATTTGTTTCGCTCGTTTTCCAAGTAGTTGTTAGATTTCGAAAGAAATAGGCTTCTTTCTCCTTCGCGCAAATATTTAATCGCGAATTCAGGTTCTCTCTAGTGAAGGACGGCCATAATCACATACTGTCTCCGAATGAAGTATGGTATTATACGTTCGGGACAAATGCGACGCTATACGGAGCAGGTTTCACAATAATAGTGCGGGTTAAAGAACTACAGGAGTGTGACTTTACGAGCGAATGCATGTTACAGGAAACGACGTGACTATTCGCTCTTTCTCGCCCGAGTTGAAACGTGGTGGCGCCAGTGGGCAAATCGTCCCCAACGACTTCAGGTTTTGAGCCTGACGGCCGGTTTCGCAGTATTTGGGAACTCAAATATACACGCTATCTTCTGGAAAGGGCCGCTTAAAGTGCTTTCAGACTTCATTCACACTTATGATAAAAGAATGATGAGCACAGAATTGTGAAACGTACCTGAACCGGAAATGTGCCGTGGCTAACCAATAGGTGGCGCCACTGAGTTTGTCGCCAAACAAAAAAGAGGGGCGAATAGTTGGGTCTTACGGTACGACCAGCACCACTTTCAGGCGTCGTCGCCATGTCGGCCGAAAAGTGAAAACTCCAGACTAGGCGGGTGACCAACATTGATTGTGTGCAGACAGGACACCAGTAACGAGCGGAGCCGCGTAACATTTGACAAAAAATGACACAAAAAAAAAAAGTCAGCCACAAAATGCACCCACCGAAACGAAGACGAAAAATGGTCGGCTATAAATACCGCCGGCCCCTCCCGTTTTTTTCACACACACACACAAGCGCGCGCACGCACATATCGACGTAGAAAAAAAATAAAGCAATGAAACAAAAATAGTACACACGCGTAGAAGAAAATTTCGACGGCAAACGGCTAAAACGAACTCGATTTCAACTTTTGACTGCATTATGGAAAGGAGACCACGCAAAACGTCTGCCATTAAATAAAATAAAAAAGAAATCGACGATAAAAATAAAAAATAAATATATGCATGGGGAAAAAAAAAAGGCTAGTGCCCGCGGCCGTTTGTGTCAGGCGCCGTTAGCACGAAACGATTTATGAGCCCAGACGTGGAGCGACTTTTCGCGTAATGCGAGAGCATTTCTCAAAATGGCGCCTTTCTGGACGGCGGAATGAGCGTTATAACGACCCGTATTTTAATCGCCAATCATTTTGCCAGATAAAGCGATAAAAGGAAACGTACCAAAGACAGTCTAAGCGTCTCAGTATACACCGATGTGTTAAGCGCGGAAACATAAAAGAATATGTTACCGAAACAAATATACAAAAAAAAGTAGCCCTAAAAAAAAAGGAAAAAAGATGGACTGCGTTTGACCCGATACATTTTGCTCCACATGTTTGGCGGCGACTTTGGGAGACGCGGGAAAAAAATTATCCGAGGAAAAAAACAAGAAACGTTAATCCCATTTTATCTGCAAGGGTTACCCTTCTATATAAAAGGGAAAAACTATTTGTGTAAAAACTGCCAGGAACTACATGCCTTAATTAAACCCGGGTCATTTATCCGATTCGAAGCTTTACAACCCCGCGACGATTAAAAAGAAAATACCGGCACAGTCAAAAAAATAAAACTATAAAAATGCAAAACTGATTTTTTTTTTTTTTTAGACTCGGTGAAGTAGGATTAAATAACTGTCTAAGCAACGAACACGAATTACTACATCACGAAGAAATGAGAAGCGACATAAAAAGAAAATATATCCACGAAAAAATTATAATTGATCCACGCTATAAAGGCGCGAAAAAATTATAATTGATCCACGCTATAAAGGCGCGAAAAAATTATAATTGATCCACGCTATCTCCCCTGTAACGTCACAATGCTCGGTGGCACACACAAATTATAAAGAAAAAAAAATACGAGGAAAAAAAAGTTACAATGTATGAATCGTCATGTCGCGCTACAGAAGTCGTTAAGATATGGTGGGGGCACGACGTGTGATGGACAGCACGTAAACGTTCGCAGTACAACCATATTTGAAGACCACAAAGGAAAACACGAGCGAGCACACTGCGGTTCACTGCGTATTGTTACTGCAAAACAAAGAAAAAAAAAAGCGGGGGGGGGGGGGGGGGGGGGGAAGATAAGAGAGTGCTTTGTACCCCAGCTCCTGATACTGCGTATACAAATCATTAAAGGGGATCAACTAATTCCAGTTTCGCCGAGAAAGACGGAGAGAGCATTGAGAGCGACTTGGCTATGCACTGGAGTGTCCAAACATCTCTAATATTTTCCCCACTGAAGGGTTTTGTTCGATTTCTGGTCCAGCAGTTCAGTAAGGACCCTAAAGATTTCATTTCTGGTCGTCAAAAGGAGCGATTATGAAACAAACAGCTCAGGAAATATTGAGGCGCAATCTATAAAACAAATGCCCAAGCTTTTTTTTTTTTTTGTGTTGTTTTTTTGGTTGCAGTTAGTTTTGTAGAAAAGGATCGAATAGACTGATCTCACCAGCCAGTTTGACTACGCCACCGCTGCCGCAATGCATCGAGGGAGCTTTAGTCTTCCTGCACGTGCGACAACCTCACTGAAGCTCTGCGCGTGTGGAGCATGAGGCGGCACGAGCCGTCTTGTGCACTGCTGCCTGCCTCCTGTGAACTAAAGTTATGGCGGCGTCACGCGCGCCAAACGCTTGGTGAGATCGGTCTATAGACGCTTTCCAGCAGCTGTGCATGGGCGCCGCCATAACTGACCTTCAGTTTTTGTTTCCTCTTACTACGTTTACTTCACTTCATTATTACCATAGCAGGCTAGGTCATTGCCATCCTAGATTTTATTGTCTTTCTCCCCAACATTGGCCTTTGTGAAGGCTCGTCCACACCAATTTCAGTAGCTCGGTTTCTCGGTAAAACAAGAGAAGGTCAGCAATGGCGGCTGTATTCTGGCGCGTGTGTAAAGCGTCTATAGGGAGTATTCACTGGCGGCCGTATCCGTGTGCGCTGCTGCCGAGCGCGTGCTGACGGCGAGCTTCCGCTGTCCTTTTGGAGCGTGCATTTAGCACCATCAAGGTTGCCGGTCTTAGCAGGCTATTAATGTGAGCTTGTTCTGAGCATGCGCGCTAAACATCGCCCTCAAATATGGCGTCCAGTGAATACCTCCTATCGGCAAACGTGTTTCGTAATCATTCGAAGGTGATGCTTACGATTCACAAGATCTCGTGTTTTCCCTAACCTGTCTTTTCTTCTCGTTTTTTTACGAGACTGTGTTTTAGCTTTTGTGCGCGGACTCTGTTAGGAAACGGCAGTTAATCGGCACTTTCTGGGGCTGCATTCGCGGTTTCATTGCCTGCAACACCAATTTGATCAGGTATCCACCGGATGGCAACTTTGTGGCTAGCATCTCGAACATGAAGCAAGTGCAAGAACGCTCTCGCTCGAGGTGTACCCGCTCAGAAGGTTCTCGGAGCATCGCAGCACTGAACGAAAGAACAGTAACTTTCCGAGAATTGTGGCACGATCCACGCGAGTCCGCCCTGTTTGAACTGCCAAAACATACGTGACACTTTAGGGGGGTTCTGAACCAAAAGATGGCGGTGGGATCGCCTTCCAGGCTTGCACATCAATGCGAGAAATCGTGTGTGGTGGCGCTTCGATACATTGGGGTATTTTTCTATATCCTGAATTTGGCATCCCTGGTCCTTCGCTTGTTTTTCTCTGCACGAGCTTTCTTCGGAACGCGCCCAACTGCGCCAGCTCTCGTGCAAGCTTGGGGTCAGTTGCCTACGCCGAGCTCACGTCTCCAGCATATGTGGTCAGAACAAAACGCGAAAATCGTCCTTAACCAAATGGCGACGCACGTATCTGCACAACTAAACAACCGACGCGTTGAAATAGATAAAATTGCCTGTGCGCCGTTAGCACTCCCCAGGGATTTCCAAGGCCAATTACATTTTTCAATCCGATTAGATTTATATGACGGGCCGAGCCTTTTGTCGTGCATTTGTTTGGCTCTTTGTGGATTGCCAGGAAAGCCTGATGGTGTGATAGACTTAAGTTTCCAAAATCCTAGATTGAGGAATTAACTACCTCAAAAATCAAAACAAATGAATTCTTTTTTGGCGGTCAGGTTTTTCATTTAGGTGGCTGGGTATTTATTTAGACAAAAACCACGAGACTGGAAAACACAACAAATGACACTCAGGTTAAGATATTGAGTTTGGTAAACCCAAACTAGGACTGGTGGGGGAGTCGTAATAAAAAAAATGCCAAGGTTGAAATTAACTCGCAGCAATAATTGATAAGGATTAATTTTAATACGAGTTGAGTGATAGTTGCAATGACTGGCCAGGCAAAAAATATGGGTATGTGGCTATAGCTTTTGCGCAGAGTTTAAGCAATGCACAGAGGTTAAGCAACGGGTAGAGTTTGACGTTGTATAAAATATAGTGTAAGAACGCACATGGTACCCTGATTAAGAATGAAACAGCCCTACATTTTACACTAGGGTTGAGCGTATGGAATGTTAAGGGTGCATCAAAGGCTAAAGCTTATACACATATACTGTTCAGGCCGTTATGTTTGAATGCTCATAGTACCTGATGACCCTCAGATTTGGTGTAAGTTGCCTCCTGACTGCTTACAACAGAAAGAAGGAAATCTTCTAACTCTGGGTTGATAGAAAAGCTCCACCTGTTGACAGCTACCAATAATCTCGGCGCCGATTATGAGTATTCACTGCACGCCAACGGTCGTGTGCTTAGAAAGTTTTCCCAACGTGATTTCATACAATCGAAATTGTTCTTGACAAACAACGTTGTTTGCTCACGGAAGTGGCCACGTGGGAAGTATAGAATATTTTGTGTTGATTGTGGCACACGTGCCGAGTAGCATGTTTTCTTTTTCTTTTCTTTTTTTTAACAATTTGCGAAATGGAATGCTTTTGGGTTACCTTGGTCTCAATGCATGTAGCACACAAATGAGCACGAGCTGAATCGTAGGGGGAAACGAAAACAATTATGATAAACAAGTGTGTAATCACGTGAAAACTCAGGGCATTGCACATACGCAGAAGGTAAGCTTCGTTTCACTAAATACATTACCAGTAAAGTATTTGGTTTCATCGTGCGAGCGAAGCGAACATACAAGCTCGAGCATGCTGCCCTGAACTATTCTTCCAGTGAACACGCGCACCGCACCGTTCAAACCATGGAGCTCGCTTTTAAAGCTATTGGTGCCCTCAAACCCTTTAAAACACGTTTGTATTCAATTCTATGATTTCATTTATTTTTAATAAGTGAGCCTATGTTTGTTTTTCTTGTTCTTTTTGTTGTTGTTGTTTGTCTTTTGCGTTCATTTTTTAGTTATATAATAGTTTTCCAGAAGTCCGACAACTATAGTCTCCTTTATCATAAATAAAAGTTACATAATCAAAGATGTAGACAAAAAAAGACGCGAACACGCGAACACAGATTAAAAATGCAATGTAACGGAGCATTCGAAATTAGTCATTAGTTTTTTAGAGAGCAGGAGTTCCGTAGGGCGACATTGTTATCCGCTGTAGAGTATAAAAAGTGCTGTACAACTGTTAGCTCGGTGTCTTTAACGTGCATTACGCAGTGTAGGTGGTACACGATCGCACGAAGGTACGGTGCAGGGCCCGTTTGCTCGAAGCACTAACCGCGGCTAAAGTTAGCCGCAGTACCTAGGAGAGGGATTTTGAGATCACGTGACTGGCTCGGTAGGGATGAGGGGAAACATGGTGGTGCTCCAGTGAGTGAGCGCCACTCGCTTTGGAACTAATGTGTCATTGTAGCTGCAATATCGGGCGCGTTAGTCAGCAACGAATGGTGCAGGGGGCTTTCGCTTTGCCTTACCTCACTTAAACCGCAAAGCATGGGCAATGACATCGACGCAGTTTTTAGATAGTGTTTAGATTCTGGGCATTCTCAAGCCTAAATGAACGCGATAATTGTCGGCATGGCAACGACTTTGGAAAGCGGATTGTTGATAGCACACAAAAGCAAACAGCGTCCCAACAGACCTTTTTTCTAAATTATCCAAGCACCGAGGTGCATGCTACGACTGTAGTTGCACGCGTCGCACCTGCTGGCGTCTGCAGTAGTAACCGTTCTAAAGCAAAAAGAATAAAACAAATTTCCCTTGCACGCGCGTTCGTTAAAGCCTTGTTATGATTTTTTACTTCGAATATTTTATAAGAGGAAGGCCAGCGCGCGTGGACCGTAGAATTACACTTCCAGCGTTCTCCTCGCGATGCTTGGATAATTTAGAAAAACGTCTGTCGGGACGCTGTCTGCTTTTGTGTGCTATCAACAATCCGCTTTCCAAAGACGTTGCCATGCCGACAATTATCGCGTTCATTTAGGCTTAAGAATGCCCAGTATCGAAACACTATCTAAAAACTGCGTCGATGTCATTGCCCATGCTTTGCGGTTTTAAGTGAGGTAAGGCAAAGCGAAGGCCTCCTGCATTATTCGTTGCTGACTAACGCGCCCGATATTGCAGCTACAACGACATATTATTTCCAAAGCGAGCGGCGCTCACTCACTGGGGTGCCGCCATGTTTACCCGCATCCCTACCGAGCCCAGTCACGTGATTTCAAAATCCCTCTCTTAGGTACTGCGGCTACCTTTAGCCGCGGTTAGCGCTTCGAGCAAGCGGGCCCAGATGGGCGACAGAACCCAGGGTCCCTGCTAAAGCCCCTTGATAAAAACTTTTTTTTTTTTACAAGTACTGTTAATTATTGTTGTACAAACGCGCGAGACACGTGCCACGAGCGGTTGCTCCGCCGCCATCCGCTTTCAAGGGTCAGTCATTTTAGTATATTCTAGTTCGCTGTAATTTTAGTGCTGCACCGCCATTTGCCTCCAAGGGCCGCTCGAGACACGGGCCTCGTGCAGTGGCAACCTTCTGACGTTACTTGAAAGGCCAACGCAAACACATCGGGGGGCTTTAGTCCCTACGGGTTCTGCAGCGTGAGCTCCCTTCTCTGAACGGAGCTCGCACTGGCGAATTTCTCCACGTGCTCTGACCTGCGGTTCCACAACACACTCGGCCAACGATCCCCCAGCGTACTTGGTTTAGCCTGTGAGCTAAACCAAATGAGCTGCGCTTAGAGTATCGGCACTTTTTCCCCCGATATCGTAGGGGGCGCTGCCACCTTGGTGGTTAGTACGAAGCAAACGCAACTGCCGATCGTCACGATTCAAAACTGCGACTTCCTCAGCATTGGTTTGTGTGTTAAGAAGCTCACGTAATATTGCTTTGCTTTGTCGCAAACTGTTTAAACATTTGTGGAGGACGGAAAAGCGTTTCCTGTGATTTCAGATACAGCTTCAGATAACTGACAACCATCATTTTAAGCACCAAGATGTGTATGAAGCGTAG
Organism: Ixodes scapularis; assembly: GCF_016920785.2. NCBI lineage: Eukaryota > Metazoa > Arthropoda > Arachnida > Ixodida > Ixodidae > Ixodes > Ixodes scapularis. The sequence continues at coordinate 144,300,512 of NW_024609835.1, read as the reverse complement.
CTTATTTAGTGCCTCTAGTTTAGCCCGACCGCACAGGCACAAAAAGAGAACGAACTGCTTGACCTCGCGCTCTTGGCGCTGCTTCAGTGGCTTCATCTGCCCGTAGCGTTGGCTGCGCTCCGAACTAAGGTAAAGCAAAGCCAATATTCAGATCTTAGGGTTTTACAAGCCAAACCAACAAAAATCACTTAACACGGCCCAACAAAAAAAAATTTTGCGGGTTTGTTTTGACTAACTGGAGATCTTTTGACGTGCAACCGAAATCTCAGATTGGCCTCCGTCAGAGTGCGGCACCTCGGCCGATATTCAAACCCGACAAATATGAATTCATGGGCCAGCGCTTTGGCTCAGAGACTCTAAAGACGTTTTAATGCTTTGTGATTTGTTTTGATATCATTGCAACTTAAGAGCCACCGAAGTGGTTTTTGAAACAAAATATAGTGGAACCATTCCGACAAGCGTGGTTTAATTGCGAAAATTAGTTTGCAAGTGATAAAAATATTCAAATTTTTCTTTTATGGGCGGAATCCCATTCATGGCGCCCGTTTTATTCGGACTAATTTGGATCGCGTCAGCCATGTGTACCGACGCACAATAGAACGCGCGCAAAAGCAGCTGTGGTGCACCCGCAGCGTCGCGCTTGTTGTTCTGACATCTCTGGGTCGCTCACTGCGGGCATCCAGGCATCTGACACCCTGACAACTGACGCTTTTTCTGTCTTTCACGTGGCGTTCCAAGCGGCACACGACGGAAAATGCACATCAAGCTATTCTTGAACACGTGTCGCAATCTGTATTTTATATTAATAAACTGCAATTGGCCGTAACTGAATGGCAAAAGTTTGAGGTCTAATAACATTCTTAACGTGCAATACATCCACATGGAAGTTTTGGAAAATGTAATATCGAAGGATGCTTCATATTTTAATGTCTCGTATTTTTTATTAATTGACGGGATTCCGTTTTTATAGCGCCATGAAATAATACCATTTTAAACTTTATTTTTTTTTTTCAAATGTGCATTTTCTGTACAATTCATTGCTTACGTTTTTAATTCATTATCTCCAACCGACCGCTCACGTAAAATACCGTGGACGATAGGACGTTATAACTCGAGAAATGTTTTTTTTTTCAATAATAGAAACTGTTGTCTATTAAAAGCTGAATAATTAAATACCGAACTGAAAATAATCGTAATATCGAGGCATTAAAGTATTGTGAAAAAACAGCTCTTCAAAACGACAGTTTTATAATTGTAAGATAGAAAGAAAGTTATAAGCCGTCAAAAATGCACCAAAACGTCATGCACGGTGGGGTTGCACCTTAGAACCCACGGACCCTGGGTTCCACCCCCCTGTCCGTTCATACCCATGAATACGCATCGGACCGGCGTGCCGTACTGTATCACTAGAGCGTGATGCACGTTAAAGACCCCAGGGGGCTGTCTGTGTATACGGGTGGAAACCCAGGGAAAGGAGATCGCGCAACGACGTGCCAGACTGCCGAGCTCTGACTGGAGTGGTTAGTGCGAATATACGCAAAGCAAGCTGCCTCTGCCTCCCCTGCATGCACTCGTCGAACGCCTTTGAACGTGGAGCGCCGGCGTCTGGCGTTCTGCGATCGAACGCGTTCCAACAGTGCAGAGGAGGCAGCTATAGCTTCGCGTCCTCGTTCCAACAAGAGCTGGGTGTCTCCTCCTCTCCCTCAGTTTGTGCTCGCACAGTCACCGACAGACAGCGCAAGGAACGCGAGGCAATTAGGCTTAGAATGTTCACGCCTTCGCTCTTCGTCGCTTTTATCGGCTAATGCCGGGATAGCAAGGGCTACGGAGCGACCAGAAAATGCTTCCGATTCGCCACGACCCGCATTTCTCGAGCCGTCAGCGGCAATACTGCACCGGCAACTATTTCTCATCTACGGCGGAAATACCGGACGCTCACTGAGCCTGACTATATTCTCCTTGTCTAGACAAACGCATGATGCAATGGACCTTTCCCACATACCGACGGCACCAGGCGGTGGCTGCACGAACTAAAACTCGAGGAAGTGACCTATACCTGCGCTACCGATCGATAATGGGAGTTTCGCTACCAGTTTCTTCGCTCTCTGAGCTGCGGCGCGTGCCCAACGCGACTTTAAAGAGGGGCATCCGTGGCCCACCTAAACGTCTTTTTTTTTTTCTTTCCGTCCACTTTCTTTTTTTTAATTTTTTGTAACACAATTATATATATGCTGCAATTACGTGTTCTACTCGCTGACCCACAGTCTCCTTCCGACTTTCCTCGATTTTTCGTGCCGACTTCCGCCGCTTGGCATCGGGCACTCGCCCGTGTGCAGAACGCTTCTCGGAAAAGGTCTATTGCTTTCAATACCTATTGGTTTCCTCGCTCTCAGCCATAGCAGACACAGACAGTGTGTTATTATTATTATTATTGTTGTTATTATTATTATTATTATTATTATTATTATTATTATTATTATTATTATTATTATTATTATTATTATTATTATTATTCCTTTGCCGGCTAAGGTCGAGGATTCGCTCGCCCTTAAACCCGTTATGGAAGACCTAAAGGCTCAAGTCAGCGAGCTCCAAGCAACAGTTGAATTTTGTTCTGCACAGTACAATGCAGTGTTGGAGTCGATCAAGAGTAATGACGAAAAGGCCGGCCGTCTTGAGGAAGAACTGTTGGAAGTCAAGAGCACTGTTGCGGAGCAGTCTCACACCATGCAGCAACTGCAGAGCGACCTAAGTGATATGCGGACGTTAGCAAATAGAACTACTATGGAAATACACGGTGTGCCAGATTGGGACCGGACATTTCATCGAACGCCGTTTCGTCGAACCCCGTTTCATTGAAGCCGTTTCATCAATGCCGTTTCATCGAACGCCGTTTCATCGAACACCGTTTCATCGAACACCGTTTCATCGAACACCGTTTCATCGAAGCCGTTTCATCGAATGCCGTCTTATCGAACGCCGTCTTATCGAACGCCGTCTTATCGAACGCAGTCTTATCGAACGCCAGGGTGACATTCCCGCTTCCTGAAGCTGGTCGGAGGTGCCCATCCCGGGTTCTGGAAATTTTTGACTTGCATCGCCGCAGAACGTCAACTGACGGAAGACAAGCTAGAGGCAATGCTGAGTTCCCAAGAGCCTCCTCGCCAGAAGAAGGCCATAGCGGCAAGAGATGAGAAGGTCCGCCTTTTTTATGAGAACCGGCGGAGCATGTCTGTGGGTGACTTTTTGAGAGCAAATGCTCATCATTTGAAACGGTGAATGGCTGTCGCACGAACACATGAACCCCCGAAAGTTTTCAAATAAAATTTGAAGTGACGTGTACTTACTTTTGACCTCATTAAATCTTAAAACTAAAAAAAGAAAAAAAAAAGTGCTTCGTTGTAGTTTTATAAATAGCACCTCAGCTGTAGCTACTGCAAGCTTCGGGCAGTAAAAAAATATCAATAGCAAGACATGAGAGGCCAGGAGGCTCACATGGCTAAAGTTGTTGCGCCCGCACAAAACCTAAGTCGCCTTCTGGCCACCATGAGTTTGTAGTGCGCTCTTACCGGGAGTGCGACTTTTTATTTATTTTTTACAACACCCTCAATCCCATCGGGTAATACAGAAGGGGTGAACAGATAAGCACAATAAGCGAAACAAACGTAAAAATCGGTACAAATATCCTCATGGGTTACTTGCATCAAAATAAATTGTAACAGCTACAAGTTTGGACATCAAAAAACCTAACGATGAAATGGGTGAATGACACGAAAATGCACTCGATTCGTGCATAAAAGAGCATCTTTCACTTTTTTTTATATAAAATACATTAGATGAAACGGCCGTCAACGATTCGATGAAACGGCGTTCGATGAAACGTCCATTTTTTCGATGAAACGGCGTTCGACGAAACGGCGTTCGATGAAATGTGCGGGAACCGTGCCAGATAGCCAAAATGAAAATCTGGGTCTGCTTTTGAACCAGGTTGCAACAAGTTTGGAGCTTCCAGCCCCCGACAAACTGACGTAACTGAACTCTACCACCTGCCGTCTAGCCACTGCACCTATCCTTGTGAGGTTCGCGCCGAGCTCTGTCAGAGATAGGTGGATGAAACACCGCCATCGACTCCGGGAATTTCCACGTACGGATGTACATTCACGCGTTTTTTTTTTTTTTTTTTTTTTTTAATTAACACTTTTTTTTAGTTTGCAGAGAGCTTTTCTGGAAGGCGAGAGTGAGGGGCAAGACCATGAATTACAAGTTTGTTTGGGTCAGGTCGGGAAAGATTTATGCAAAAAAGGCCGAGAATATGGACATTGTCCGTATCAACAGTGTCCAGGATCTTGAAAAAGTATGTTAGATGATCATGGCAGTCTCTTTCAATAAGTGTGCAAATTTTAACGAGTTTGAGCAGTTGCTCACAACACCTTTTAAGTCGGTTACCGTTGACGAAAGTAATCCCTGGAGAAGGGGAACAAGAGGGACAAAGGACAAACATAAATCTCCAAACAGAGCTAGGTGACTGGTGAGCGACCGAAACAATCCGCCTGGTCCGGGTATCGAACCCGGGACCTCTCCATTACAAGTGGAGAGGTCCCGTTCTTCATATTAATATTAGAAGTTTGAGAAAACACTGGGAACACTTTAGAGTGTTGTTTAATAAAGTCTCCTCTCATGTTGACGTGTTCGTTTTAACGGAATCGTACGTTGCAGAAGATATGCGGAACCTCTTCAATCTGTCAGGTTGCAAGAAATTAATGGTTGGTCTCAAGACAAAAGGTAACTTTTAATTACGCTGAATGTATTTTGTTAAAACTTGAGTTCTAAGCACTCTCTTGGTGTGCCCGTCGAGGCAGTGACCTTGAATGAGTCGAATAGTGCGTCGGCTTTTCTGTGCGACATGAACGAGGAAGGTTTGCGGTCGATCTTATTCAGCATGAAATGTTCTAGGTCCCCTGGGGCTGACGGAGTCACAGTCGGTTTTCTTCAAAGGAACTTTAACTTGTTAAAACACGTGATTCTTTTTTATGATGAACACTTTTATTAGGTCGCGGTCAGTTCCAAAAGAGCTGAAGACTGCCATTGTTCGGCCGGTTTTTAAAGGCGGCAAACCGTCGAGGATGGAAAACTATCGCCCGATATCTATATCGGCGGTTTTGGAACACCTTTTAGAAAAACACATTTTCCGCATTATGAGTAGTCTTTTGGACAGTTACCCACTGTTATCTGATTCGCAATACGGTTATGTTCCGGGAAGGGGGACGCAATTGCTCCTGGATGACGTCGCCGATTATTTGCACTCAGCGGTCTACGACAATATGTTTTCCTGTGCCCTATTTTTAGAACGTTTCCAAGGCGTTCGAAACGGTGAATCATCCTATTCTGTTGAGTAAACTGTTTAAGTACGGCTTCCGCGGGCCTTTTTTTTTTAATTGCTCTCGAACCTTTTATCTGGTCGATCGCAGAAAGTGCGAGTAGGTCTACAAACAAGCGACCCTTGTTATCTTCGAGCGGGTGTCCCCCTCAAGGCTCCCGTGTTATCGCCTTTGTTTTTTAACATTTATATCAACGATCTTGCTTCTGCCATTTCCCAATGTTCATGTTACCAATACGCCGATGATACTTTACTGATTTCTCGACATATCTTATTTGACAACGCACTAAATATACTGCAATCATCTGCAGTATGCCTCCAATCACTTAAAGGTTAATCCTGCGAAAACTCATCTGACATGTTTTCGAAACCCATTAAAGCCGAGGGTTTATAAACAAACCTTTCTTCTTGCATGGAGCAGACTGTGTAGGTTACAACTGTATTCCAATTAAGTGGGTTGACAACACTAAATACATGGGCATCACTTTCGAATCCGATTTGTCGTGGAACAGGCATTTGGGCCACCTATGCCGTGTGTTGCGCAATGTAGCTTATTTATTGTACAATATTAAAGTTTTTTCTTTACCTTTCATGTTAAAAAAAAATGCTTGTTCACGCCCTAGCATACAGTGTTCTCAGATACGGGGTGACCGTGTTCGCGCATACATCGGGGCAGTGGCACTCGAAAGTGGATAATGTTTTGAAATCTATTTTAAAAAGTGTTGCTTACAAGTCTGTTTTTTTTTTTTTTTTTAGACAGTACAAATATTTTCCGTGACCCGGAAATGCCCGATTTCTATTCATCGTTCAAGCAAACTGTGACGCTTCGATATTTTTGGACGGATAGCGTTAAGCTTCCAAAAAAGCAGTCCCGCACTCTCAGGCAGGCCGAGCGTTTCGATATGCCGGGGCATTTCACTAGGTACGGGAGGAAAACACGAGCTTGTTATGTGCCAGATGTTTTCAATAGTCTTCCTGACTCCGTTTTTTCGCTTGGTTCCGAGACTGAAGTTAAAAAATGGATCCGTTCAGCTATGTCAGACTCGGCCTAGTTTTCTTTCAATGTTCCAGTGTGTTTTATGATATGTTTTTGTAAAATATAATTATGAATAGTTTCTAATTTATAGTTTCGAATCTGTGTACGTATGTGTGTATGTGTGTGTGTGTGGGTGTGTGTGGGTGTGTGTGGCGGTGAGTGGGAAGGTATGAGTATGGAAATTTAACCATGTTCCCCAAAGCTTCTAGCTTGTGACTCCGTTCTACAATTTTCCGGGTCCCCGTCCCACAAGCTATCGTAGGCTTTGACGGACCCGGTAACACCTGTACTTTGAGTGTTCAGTAAATTATTATTATTATTATTATTATTGAGACAAAGGAGGAAATAAAAAAGGTTAGTCCGGCTGGCTAGCTCTTTCTGTCTCACCTCTTTCGATGAAGTAAGACAAAAACCTCACAATGTTCGCAAAATAGCGTGCCCAGAATGTAAAAAAAGGAAGGAAAAGCGAGAAAACATAGGTTACTAAAAAAAACTTCATGCAAAAAAGAAAAAAAAAAAAGAAAGAAAGAAAGCATGTAAACAATACGCCACCAGCTCCTGCCGTAATGATCAGCGAAGCTGGGTCTCACCGCCAAAGAAAGGAAACCACCGGAGGTCAGGGACAAACCACTTAGCTGTATATAATACGTGCCGCAAGGCGCTACGTGCCGCCACTGCCGACGAGACACACGGAAACCGGAAGCAAACGCCAAACAATCTGAAACACAACGCGACACACGCACACAATTAATTTCTACAAAGTGGGGAAGACAGCGAGGCTCCTTGTTCCCACCTGACGCCGAAACATTAATCATACGCCGCGGACGATGGAGACGGACAAATATATATACTTATCCGAAATACCTACGCATGTTGGCTCAGCTCAATGGGCGACTTCAATCTATTTGCCTCCTCTTCTTTTAGCGGTGTACTCGTGAAAGTTCTACACTTCGGGAATAACAAAAAAAGGGGCGGGCACGCGCTGGTCAATCCAACCTTCAGCATCGGGTTTCCTCGATGTTCACAGTTCCATACTTCGTTCACTGCTAACCTGTAGGGTGGTGGAAGCTACAGTACGTGTCCGTTAAACACTGCACGTCGGCCCTGCATCACCCCATCCCAAGCTTCCTGCGCACACGCTTCCACGTATTAAGGTAGAGTAATATAAACAAATGCGTGAAAAAAAAAAAAAAAGAGTTGAAGTGACAAAGACGAATTCAGAGCTGCAGCAAAAGAGAAAACGAAAAAAAAAAAAAAAAAGACTCCCTTTTTTTTTTGGAGTACATGCGTTTTTTAGACGAGTTGCACGAGAAAACCGCCACGAAGAAGTCCCGTTCAATGTTTCGTTGAATTTAGCGGGGAAGATCGATGTTACCTGACCACGTCATGTGACCTCGAGTCACGTGACGTCACTACTGGCAGGTCGTTCCGCGAAGTGGTAGTTTGCCTTCGAGACATTTTGCACTCCCCGGTTTTGGTCAGCATGATCGAGCTTTTTGTCATTCTTTCTCTCAGTCGTCTTCGTTTAATCCACCCGTAACAAACTAAAGACGGCAGACATTATAGACGACTCCGATAGCACGGACGACGTGGTAGGCGACGTCACGTACGTCGAAAAAAAGAAAAAGGCTACCGCCGCCAACGCCAGACGCACGCAATTCGGGAATATCGCAGGGGCGCTCGAACAATCAATCAGCCGGCGATGAGTAACGACTTGCCAGGAACGAGAGCGACGACCACAGGAGGTCTCGCGCAGATCTCCCCGAGCATCTCCGAACGATCGCCCCCCTCTTCGAGACAGCGCAGTGATAACGAAGCCACGCTGAGGAGGAGACCCCGTACAAATAAAACTCGCCGCGCTTCCGTCCGGTCCCATCATCGGCGGTCTATCTTAAGCGACCTAAGCTTCGCTTATAAAATAAGGGCGGTGCACACGGCCCCGCTTTCTCACGTTACGTTACGGTAGCTTACGTCTGCTTACGAACAGAGTCATAGGGACAGCTGTGCTTCGTGTGAAGCACGGCAGCAAGTAACCCGGCAAGCGGCATTCGAAGTGATCCATAAGTTCATAACGTCACGCAAGAAAACGTAAGCAAACGGCGCTTAGGTGAATGCGCTTTTACGCCGTGCGGACAAGCATTCATTTCCCGTCTATTCCGAGACGCAAACACACAAAACAGAGTAACTTCCCCGTCTCCCGTTGTGTCCTGGGAACTAACCGCGGTGACTGCCGAGACGCTGCAGCCACACTGCTGCACACAGATACACTGCCGCGTATCTTATCTTATGTATCTTATTGTATGTATTGTGTTATCTTACGTAACGTATTGCGTTATCTAAAGTCGGGGTCTCACTGATTATACCATCCTACAAAAGACAGTCTGCAAACCGATTCAAACGCGAGTCACTGAGAGATCCGTGCCTCGAATGCCGCATGGCAAGGAGGAAACCTGGCAGGCGGCATTCGAAGCACGGATACTGCGGGGACCCGTGCATCCGTATCTTTTGTATGATGTATGAGGGGTGTGAACCCGACTTTATACATCGTGCTTGGGTTATTGCATTTATGTATTATACAATATGTGTCTTAGCGGACGCTGCTTATTGACACTGGGACGTCACGTGGCGCCATGATATCGCGTGACACTGACACGTCACTTGGGTCCATGCACGACGTCAAGTGAAACTAAATTCCCGCTAAATTTAGCTATTTTTTTTTTTGGAAATGTAGCGAACAGGTTTTCTTGCTAAATTTAACGCAAAATCCGCGACGTCACGTTACATATCGTCACGTGACACGGTGATTCCACGCTAGCGGGCCGCGATGCGCCTACTTACACGAAAAACACACACGGGGTACCCGCTGCGAGACATCGTCGATATACGAAGATCGGTGTAAAAAAAAAAAAAAAAAAAAAAAAAAAAAAAAGAGAGGGGAGAGGGGAAGCTAAATATGACCGGAAATTGAAATCGCCGCAGACGAAGATATTGCACCAATAGATATTCCAGCAGACGGGAGGAGCAACACGCACCTGTGCACGCGAATTTACGAGACAGCACGCAGTTACTAGAAACATAAAAGCAAACAAAAAGAAATAGAAAAGTAACGAAAACCTAACAGTAAAACGCATTCCCTAGCGAACGACTAAAAAAACATGTCTCATCAAAGCAACGGCGCGCACGCGTAAAAAAAAAAAAAAAAAAAAAAAAAAAAAAAAAAAAAAAAGGTAAGGACGTTTTTTTTTTGAGCAGACGATGCCCATCAGAGAGTCGTTATGTTGCCCGAAACGAAAACGAAATCCGTTAGATGTGTGCGAAGTCCGGACGGCACAAAGCCCACGCCGAATACGATATAAAGATGTCACGATATAATATAACAATAAGAAAAGAAAACCAAGGAAAGTCGGGAAGCATAAATAAGGAAGATACATGTCACAGGAAGTATAGTGGCGCATGAAACGAACCCGAAATGAAAGCTAACAAAGCAAATTGTTTTGTGTATGTTTATACAGCCAGAAGTTAGTCTGCCTCAGTGGGCGTCTGGTGCCTCAGCTGTAGATGAGCAATTTAGCCAGTGCAGTACTACCCCTAGCCTGGGGTCTTTAACGTGCACCACGCAGTATACTCTGTTTCATACTTAGCGTGCAACGCTGTCTAGGCTACTGGCGCGAGCGTGGGGCTTGATCTCGTTGATCATTTGCACGAGTTCTCGCGCAAACAAAACTATAGATGAAGCCACACGCTCGCGCCAGTAGCTTTGACAGCGTTGCACGCTAAGTATGAAACAAAGTATAGTGATATACAACCGCACGCCGGTACGATGCTGATCCAGATCGAAATGGGCAAGGGTGGGGATTGAACCCAGGATCCCTTGGTGCTGCAACGCGAGCTTTCGCTCCACGTGCTCCGAGCTGCTGTGCGCTAGACCACTCGGCCACCGATCCTTTTTTTTTTTTTTTTCTTTCTTTATTGCATGTTTGTTACAGCAACATTCATGTCATTCTAACAGCGCTGTACAGTTTTTTTGCACAGCGTATTAAAAATCACGCATTTCGAGAACAGACCGATCTCACCAGCCAGTTCGACTACGCCACCGCTGCCGCAATGCATCGAGAGAACTTTAGACCCTCGGCACGCGCAACAACCTTGCTGGAGCTTTGCGCGTGTGCACCATGAGACGGCACGCGCCCTCGCATGCACGGACGTCTGCCTCCCGTGAACTAAAGTTATGGCGGCGTCACGCATGCGCCGAACGCTTAGTGAGATCGGTCTATTACAAGCTACAAATTAGGGCCAATGCGATTCATAGCCAACAAAAAAATAAAAAGAGACGTCAAATTAACCTGTTTCTCTAGTAATCGGCGCGAACGTCGGCAATCAGGCGTACGAGCAAAAGCAAGCACCGTGCGTTAGCGTCGCGTGTTCCACACTGCACGCGCGCGGAGCCTAAACTGCGTCTTAGATCGGCGCATGGCAGCGGCGCTCACGCGCAGTGTGCAGCACGCACCAGCTAACGAACTATCTACTGACACGGAGCACGCGCATGCATACACGCAAGGTGCATGGCGCGATACGGCGACGTTGCTTGGATAGCGTCTTCGACCTATGTGCTTAAAGTCCTATATCCGCCAGTGCATCGAGAGTGGTCACGAAGTGGCGATAGATGGCGTCACGGGAGCCCACCTATCAGGCTGTCGGAGGTCGCGATCCTAACGGTTGCTCGTCGAAATTCCGGCGAAAAGGACGATCGAACGAGAGTGTCGCTGTCGTCGCGGCGTCCCAATTCCTGGCTGCCGAAGATTCGGTGGACTGTCCACAGGAGAGTGACCTGCAGCGGAACCGGCGTCTGCCACAACCACCAGCGATGCTCTGCCACCGCCAGGATCGCGGCAGGCGACAGCTTGACACTCCCGTGACGTCGTCGGGCGGAAATCGAGGAACCACGTTCGAGGATTCGCTATAACACGGAACGTCGGAGACCCGTTCCAAGCACCATTATACGGCTGCGCGAACAGAAAGCGAATGACCAGAAATATACGCGAAACGTTATTAAAGGGAAACCTGTACGCATAAGCGCACCACACCGCGAAACCGGGCGGCGCCCGGACCGTCGAAAACGTCCGGCTCACACTCCGAGCGATAGTTTTGCGAGGGGACGCGGACGACCTCGGTTAGGACAACAAACGTCCCGGGTGTCCTTCGTTCGCCATCATTCCATCAATCAGTCTCAACAAAACAACAAAGCGATCGAAAAAAAAAGTAAAGCGCGCTGCAGTCGAAGTAAACAAAGAAACACGGCCAAGAGCGGACAATGAATGCGTAAGAGGCGTCCTTGGACGAATTGCTCGCTGAAATCACGCGCAACGGCGGCTCACAGAGGCAAAGACATCCAAGACGAAAGTAGCACAGGGAGCGTGAGAGATGAATCAGCGAAGAAAATAGCGAAGAAAATCAATACAGACCAATCCGGAGATCTTCCAACGGTTATGGGAATCGCGACTGCACACCCGCGGCCGAGACCATGAACAGCCCGAACGAACTTTAACTTATTCATTAACTAAGAACAGGTGATAGCATTAACACGCACGACGTGCCAGCGACGTAAAAACTGGCTTCAGTCCCCCTGCAAACGGAAATAGGAAGCTTGAACCCGGTAACCCCGCCGCAGATAAACTAGGCAACCCCGTAACAAAAGATAAAACGTCGATAATATTAAGTAAGGCGTGGCGTCATATCGTAGACCGAAGCAAAAAGGTCCGACAAAAACCAAAAACAGCAAAACAAAACCAGCCGAAAGAAAAAAAAAAGTGGACGCAGGTAACCGAGCCAGCTCATGAATTATTCCCGCCGAGTTCGCGAAGGTACAGCGCGCGTCCTCCGTGCACACACCCGTCTGTTTGACGACGCTGTAAAGAAATGTAGGGTGCCCTCCTGCAGGGTACATCCGATGCACATTATGTATACGGTGTTGCAGTGCACGCACACACACACACACGACCGAGCACAGGGCTTATCTCCGCGTTACTCCGAGCGTGTTGTACACGTAAAGATTTTTCGTAGCGTCTCAATTTGACATTTGTTCTATTTTGTTTTTCTCACTCAACTTACGGAGTCGCTTATTACTGGCTCTTCCTCGTAACTGATGAACCTTTTCTGCATTTCCAGGTTCTCTGCGCCGTGGAGCGAGAACCGTTAGTTGCACCGATGAAACGCAGGCGACGTCGATACTTGAACACGTATCGTAGGGGCACAGGTCTCCCGGAACTCGCCGTTTCTCATACGGCATCTGACGTACGGCAACCGTATACTGTACCGACAGTGGCACTAAACAGTCCCCTACCTGAAGGGAAAAACCAATCTATTGTTTAATCAATCAATAAAGCAATCGAGGCGTGGACAACGCTAAAAAACGAACAGCACAAGTTCACCGGAAGGTTTAAGATGTGCCGCGGCTACATCGCTAGAGTCTGTCGAACTGGCCTGCCCCAAGCGGCTCCCACAGGAAAAGCACTGAAAACTGCATTAGTCCTCTAAATGTTATACATCTTACGTCTGAAAAATGTCACTAACAAATGAAGAATCTAGTGAATCTAGTGCACAAATTAACGACTAATGGTGGACGGTGGCGTACGCGTGCCTGGTCTATCAAGTCTCGAAAACTCGCGTTTTGTTATTCCTCTCCACACACACACACCAACAAACAAACAAAGCCGAGACTAACTGAGTTGCGAAGTTGCCGAAAGAAAATGCGGCAACTTCTCCGATTACATCGATTTATACGTATATACTCTTCGACCCCAGTTGGCTGTCGGATAAGCATCACTCCAGCGTATATACGTGCAGCGAATGTCTACCATCGATCGGCGTGGCTTCCTCGACATTTTCAGGTCGGGCCGAAGGATCGTCCTACTTGGAATTTTTGGGCAAAGCGTTTTCCAAGTCCCGATCTCGATCCGCGCCGAACAACCGGCCCTGCCCGCTGACGTCTTTGTCTGCCGGGCTGTGGGACGCGTTCCGAGTGTGCACAGTCGATCTCTTCCGCCGCATATCTGACGCAGCGCATGCATGCACAGACCCCTGCCTCGACATTTTACGCCTGTGCTGCCAGAAAAGTGTGTAGGAAACCATGGCCTCTACTCCAACAATCCAAAAAAATTTGGAAAAAGAAATTATCAGGATAAGACACGCAGCAGCTTTCAAATACACAGCATAAAGTACCGATGACACTTTTCGGCTTCAGCTCTTCTCTGTAATACAATAACATGAGCGTTGGACAAGGCTGCTCAGGGGATCTGCGCCGCAAACAAGTCGCGCTACTTTACGACAGACCATAACCTCGGCAAACGTTCCATTTTATCCCTTTGCTCGCCAAACGGGGAAAAAGAAAGGATGCATAAATTCAAAAAAAAAAAAAAAAGAACGACTGAGCAACTTTGGGCCCACACAAAACAAAAGATAAAAAGAAAAAGAAACAAGCAAGAACCGCTCGCAGTCATTACGTAATGCGATATCCCAGACCATAGACCAGACTCCAAGGCACTCTCTCTTTTCCCTTTTTTGTTTCTACTCCTCTTTTTACTTTTTTCTTCTCTCTCGGGTTTCTACATATCGGTTTACGATCTTCTACGAGCTCGTACATCTGATGAGAATCATTACATCTCTCAGCCGCTTTTATTATGAACGGATTGTTTGTTTTACGAAATCGCTGGCGTTTCCCGGGAAACCACCAGAAATTTCCCGGGGCTTGCCTCATCAACCGTCTGAAGACGTCATCGTCAGACACGAGGGAAGACAAAGAGAGAGAAGGGGAAGACCACTAACGCGTTGGGCCGCCGTCATTTCGGAAGAAGAGCACGCGACAGGCCAGCATTACCCCTTTCCTTCGGGCGGAGTGCGGAGCAGACGGACGGTCGCGCTTCTACGGGTCGAGGAAAAGCCGACAACTCTCCGGGTAACGACATCGTGCAATCGAACAGAGCTGACTCCTGCACCAAAGAAGAAAAAAAAAAAAGGTCAGGAGACCAGTGACGTCACCGGCCGGCCAGCAACGCGAACGCCCGACGCATCTGGACCAGGGTTACCATGGCGACGGGAGGGTGAGGCAATCCGAAAAGAACGGTGGTCCGCCGAGCGCTCGCCTTCTCATCCCCCCTCTATCAGCATCTCTTTCCGACAGGGAGGCGGGAAGATGAGGGTCCGAGATAACATGACGTAACGCCAGGCGGCCCACATTAGTCAAGGTCACCCGAGCGCGTCGAGCGCACATGTTGCGCCGTCAACACAAACTCGGCTCGGGACGTCCATTCCGAGAGTTCCATCCCGTTTCATCCCACACACACACTGCTCATAGATCACAAAAAACACAGTCTGCGGACATTTTGCCCGAGGTCTTTCTTAGGCTATAGGTGGCGCAAGCTACCGCCCGTTCCAAAGGGCATAGCCAATATCCATCCATCCACGAACAACGGTCACATTGGTCATACAAAAACGGTCTTCATACATGTTGGCAGCATACATATGCACGAAGCGTGAGGCCTGTCCGTCCGCAGGAATCAGCGTGCCTTTGTCCACACGAGGCGTGAGGGAGGCTTTATAGGCTTACCGAGGTACTTTGAACGACACAGCTAGCACGAAAACACGCTTTCCGGAGTTTACACTCGTGGTAAACTATCCAACGAGTAATTTGACCGCGTGGGCTCGCGTCAAAACGGTAATCGAAGCCTGCGTGCAGCCTCGCTCCTCTACTTCCACGCGGGGTCATCGCACTCGGATGGCGTCCCCCGCAACTGGGCCCGACGCCGAGCGTCCTTCTTCAACGCACCCGTTCAACACGAAGCTCGGCCGAGCGCTGCACTCGTGTCTCTTCCATTGTCTGCACTCCCGTCTCACTGGGACGACGCCGAAACGCGCGGGTTTTCATTATTCTAAGTGGCTTTGGGCAATGATCCACCAATGGTCTCTCGCACCAGACTCGTTTCCCGCAGACGCCGCAAGGAGGCGAGCGTTGCCAGGTGCCAGACTTCCGTCATCTGACCGCATGCAGTCGCTTTCAAAGACCGACCGAGCATCTTTAGAACCACACTCGACAAATTCTGGGCCACGGGGATCGAAACCTCTCGAGTTCTCATCGTGTCCTCTACGTGGCAAGATGTCGAGGGTGTTGCGTTTGGTGCCGTTCCGAGGACGTCGAGGCAGGTAGCGGCCCAGGAGTGAAGCGGACAAACAATCTTTTAGCCGCAAAAAAACACACAAAAAAAAAACACGTTGAATTACTCTGTTAAAGACGGTTAGTTACACAGTGCAGAAAGACGCACTTGTAGCTGAAGCGATATGAGCGAACGAAATCCAAGCAGAGAACTGAGTCCAGACTTGTACGTAATCCGTTACAAGTAACGAAATTACTTGTAATCCCTTACATTTACCAGTAATTTAGTAACGGAATAATTACATATTTTCTAGAGTAATTTTAAAGTAATTCCGTTACATTTTTTACGTAACGGATTCCTTGTTATCCGTTGCTTTTTTTATAGGACCAACCCCCCCCCCCCCCCCCCCCTTTTCAAAAGAAAGGGTTGTTTTTATTTTGGTAAAGTCAAGCGCAGTGACACTGTCACGCGCAAAGGGAGACCCTTCAGTTCCGCAAAGGCTTTTTTGTTTGCAATACCAAGCCCCCAAATCTATTTTTTTAGACCCAAACAAGAATGTAAAAAAAAATAAATAAATAAATAAATAAAAAAAATAAATAAACATTTCTACAAAAAAAAAAGAAAAGAGGGGGGGGGGGCAAGTATCCGCTTTTTTTAGTCGTTTTTTTTTTTGTTTTTTTGGTGTGTGTGTGTGATCAAAAATGGAGAGAGGAGGACGCGAAGTGATTCTGTACCTCTTCGAGAAGCTCCAGAGTCCAGACGACAAGCGCACAAAGAAGAATTAACAATGTCCTCGTTTATAATGACTCCGACCATGTTCATTGTGTCACAACACCAGAAAACGTTCCGTCTACCCTAAAACCCACTAAAAGAGATGTGATAATATGTGAAGATGCAATTGCCACAAACATCCTCGTTCTTTGCCGGCACACTTATCATCTTCTCGAAAACAGGATGTAGTTTTTTTCTGTTTCTTTCACCTTATTATTGTAGTGCAACTTATAAAGTTGGCCCACTTTATGTGTGAATTCCAGCCAGGTTATCTGCTTCTCAGTCACCCTTTTTGTGAGTCAGCTTCTTGCGAGCACTTCGGAAATGGTTATAGTCTTCCTTTCTTCTTTTTCCTGTTTTTACTCCAGCAGGACGCATCTCATCTCAAGCAGATATTGTTACAAATGAACATAATAGTGGCTGACGTAGACTTGATAATTTGGGCATGGGGGAGGGAGTGAAACTCGAAAGTGGGGCCATAGCGCGGCTTAGTACTCTGCTCTTCGTTTGTGCTCTGTGCGTTTTTGAACGGCACCAAGAGAGGTACACACGGCAAACGTGCGTTTACATTTCGTTTTTCTTTTGTTTTGTTTTTTTAACCGACGTTCAAATTAATTGTTGTTATGAGTGTCCTTTTTTTTCGATTACTTATTTATTTACTGGAAACTTTTTTTTATTCACCAACGTCTCAACCGAGGCTCGACCTGTTCAGAACCAAAGGAAGAAGAACATCGAGCCAAACCTTATTTACAATTTATCACCTTACTGTTACAACTATGTTTTGCTATTGTCTGGCAGTATATGCCGGTATAGTAAGATGGACATAAATCAATTCTTATTCTAGTTTTGGCCAGATGTATGACGACTTCTACAGCTTTGCAATTTCGAGAATGGAGAATTTTAGTCGATCGGTCCGATGACTCCATTAACGATACCCGATACTCCGCCGCCACCTGTGCGCAAATGGAACAAGCTGCAACAATAAGAACTTCAATAACCCTCTTCCCATTGTTTCTTTATTGAGACAATATTGTTGAAAGTAACGCCACGAAAGTAACGGATTACTTTTTGGGGTAACGGTCAGTTACTTTCATGGAAGGGTAATTGTAATTGTAATAAATTACAATTTAGCCTTGAGTAATTGTAAATGTAATTCCTTACTATTTTTCAGTAA
Organism: Ixodes scapularis; assembly: GCF_016920785.2. Taxonomy (NCBI): domain Eukaryota; kingdom Metazoa; phylum Arthropoda; class Arachnida; order Ixodida; family Ixodidae; genus Ixodes; species Ixodes scapularis. The sequence goes on along the minus strand of NW_024609835.1, from coordinate 144,283,008 downwards.
CGTGTACAAGTCTGACTGAGTCCTGGGTCATATGCCCCTTTCCGAGGCGCCCGCCTTTCCGTGGTCGCCCGTAAGCTGGCTCTAATGGTGACCCTGGCTCCCATGGTAGCCCTGGCTCTGAAATTTGAATGATCCTTTTAAAGGGTCTTGACGACGAAAGAGGGGTTGGCGACAGGTGAAGGTCATTTCCAGTATCGGTAGCGCCGGCAATTGGGAAGTCCGCGAGACTTCACACCTTGTTCTAAGATGATCCTTCTTGAAAGGATTCGTGACTTGACGACAAAAGGGGCTTTGCTGGCGTTAGCGACAGCTGAAGGCAGGCACGTAGCCAGGATTTTGCCATGGGCCCGCCCATGACAAAATGCTCTATGAGAAGGAGCGGGGAGAGGAGGCCCTAACAAAATGGAACACATCAGGGGGAAGGGGGGAGGGGCATGCCCTCTCCCTTTCCCCTGGATACGTGCCTCAGTGAAGTTTAAAACTCCAGGACTAGGGAGCCTTCGTGTGCGCTTTGCGGAGTCACGGAAGGCCGTTGTAACAAAGGACGCAGCAAACCGAATAACGCGGACTGGAAAACTCAAGCATTCCCGCGGTCAGGTCGAAAGGGGAAAAACAAATTGTGTTGCATGTATGTTTCGACAGCCTTGATGCTATAGTACGCCTCAACGGATGATTTTTCTCTTAGCTGTAGATGAGAAATTTAGCCCTTGCAATAACGTTTTTTTTTTTTTTTTTTTTTTTTTTTTTTTTGACGTGCACCACGGAGTAATGGTTACACGAACGCGTGCCGGTACGAAACTCATCCAGATCGAAACGGGCAGGGGGCGGGGATCGAACCCAGGAGGTTTTGCAGCGCAAACTTTCCCTCCCCAAGCGAGACGCGTTAGCCCTCTCGCATCACCGATCCCCCTACTCGAAAGAGAAGAAACGATTCGGGTTCTGGTGTACGTATCCCTCGCAGCAGCAGGTTACCAACCCGAGAAGGGGTCAGCTCAGCCAGCAGCGACGCGATGACGAATCACCGTCACCCTCCACCCGCATGTCTACACCGGTACACGACACAACGGGGCCGAGCTGCCAGCGTGATGCGCGCGAGACAGCGAGAACAAAACAACCGCCACGAGGACGCGTACAGCGTTGCTTCCCCTTGGACCGCAGCTGACGCGACGAACCATCCCAGCCAATCCAACGCTGGGAATGCATCCCGTGACAGCGCACGCCCCGATCGCTTCGGTGGCTCCGAGGCAAGGCGCCGGCTTACCGATACCCGTTTGGCGTGCTCGAGACCCGGCCGAGGTGCCCTCAATGGAGGCTTATTGCGGAGGAGGCCCCGTGCAGCCAAGACTTCGTCGGTTGCACGTCAAAAGAACCCCGGATGGTCGAAATCAAACCTCAGTCGCCCTCTGGTACGTGCAACATGGCCATTGTTAGTTTAACAAAAAAAAAAACACACACCAAAACTTGACATTTTGTTTTGCACGTCACTGCACCCCTTCCGAAAGTCCTGTGACAGCCAAGTTCGTCTGCTCCAGGGTGTAAGATAGACAGGTGGGGAAACGGCCCATAGAAGCCTACCGCAGCGCTGTGACCGGATTGTGTACTCGTCTGCTTGCGGGTACCCCCGACTTGCGACAGATGGCGCTGCGGCGAGAAGAAAAAAATCGGAATTGAATTTGCGTGGAACTTTATGGGAGAGTGCGCAAAATAAACCGAGAGCACGACAGTCCTTCATCAAAAATCCACGAGAAGCCATCTCCGTCAGTTTAGCAGGTCGCCACCGGTCGCCCACCTGGAGTGAGAGTTCGCGGTGCTCCACATAGGTGGCGCCACAGAAAAAGAGAAAACCGAGGGGGACACAATGCGGTCACTCATTTGGCTCTCGTTCCCCCACCTGTCTATCTTACACCCTGTTCTGCTCCTTGCACAGGGGTTGCGACGATGTGAGAACGCTAATTGCTTATTGGCTGATGAAAAAAAAAATATATATATAATGGGTTTATCTCAAGGCATCTAGCATCCAGCTCTACCCACTATTCTTCCAATCATAGCCAATCAGAGCTCGGCGTCGTTCTGACGTCACCGAAACTCCTGTGCAAGGAGCAGACGACCTGCTCTCCGCATTAGATTGACTCAGAAGGTTCGTAGCGTCGTTCGCGGTTCATCGCGAGGTGAAACGGCAAACGGCAGGAGGACAGGACATTACCCACACGCGCAAACACACAGACATACAGTAAAAAGGCACGAACAGACGGGAGCGCGGAAGCCCAACGGCGGACACGAGGAGCGAGCGAAGGCAAACCGCCCGACTAACGAACCGCGCCACAACGTTGGAAGACGGGGAGGAGAAGCACAACGACGCAACAACAGCAAGAACAACGAACGTTTCGAAAAGAGAAAAGGAGTCGCGACAGCGCTGCGCGTTCTCCGTTCGGCCGCCATATTCCGCGCGCACCTTTCGCTGCACCAAAACACATGTTGTACAGAAAAATAGAAAAATAAAATAAAGTAAGCGCAAGTAGCAGAAGTAGCAACGAAGGAACGAAGGGCGAAAGGGGGTTACGCATAAAACGTCGCCTAATTTGGGGGGGCCTCGTGGTCTGACAGCAGCCACTCCGCCGCGACCCGGAGCGTCGTAAATAAGTGGATAGATGGACGCAGTCGTAAAAGACGGGACGGCAGACTATAGGTCAATGGTCGAGTCCCTTTGCCTGGCGCGTACGTCTGTATGCGTGTTAAAGGGCACTACGATCCAACGAAACGCAAAAGGGGCGCAAACTTTTAGAAACTTTCGACGGATGTGCCCACAGACTCAGCATCTTTTGTCCGTGTGACAAGTTTTCATAAGGTGTATAGCATGGAAGGAGGGAAAGGGCGACCAAACCAGCTGTGGTCATCATTGGGGGCATGTCCCTCCACACTTGGCTCCAGCTCTGGTGGTGTCATGTCACCTCCGGAAGCTTCCTACCTCCATGGTGTATAGCCGTATGGCCATCAAAAGAAATCCTTACACGACTCTACCCTTCACACGTACGCAGCGCGGGAAGCCCTCGCAACGACGCAGCCCATCAACAAGCGCTGTTTCACCTCCGGGGTTAGCACTAACGAATGAGAAGAATCGTCGTTTGGAGACGGGCGGAAACAATCAATTACACGGTCGAGTCTCTTCGCGTCGTTTCCTTTGCTTTTTGCCCTTTTCCTCGTCTCCAACCTTGTGTCGAACGCTGCGTGCGAGCGTGGGAGGCACAGCCTTCGGCGTCCCGCACGAGACGCCTCTCAAAAAAGACCTTAATTACGGGGTTCTTGCGTAAGAAGCACGCGCCCCACGAACAACCTTTACAAGAAGCGAACTCTCCGACCGGTCCAGCCTCGTTCACACGGATTTGCGTTTGACTGACGCTTACGATGATAGTAACCACGTTGGCACCATCCATCGCTGTGGCCCCCGGAACACTCCCGAACTGCGTATAACTACACTGAAGGTTTTACAGTATTTGGAAAATTAACTCTGCGCGATAACTGTGACAAGGTATTGTTTATATCTATGTCGTAGACTTTTAGTTTTAGCCGAAACACACACAAAAAAAAACACGTCGGTAAAGAAAAAAGAAATTGGTTAAAACTGAAGAATACCGATAACAGTAAATGTTATCGGTACTCTACACCAGTAAATACACCAGTAAATGTGTGTTGCTAGTTGAAAGAACTGTGCTGTCTGTCCTTGTCCTTAAGTGTTTTTATTCTTTCTTTGACTCCCAATAACAGCTACTGGTGTGAAAAATAGAAAATCAATGAAGATCGAAAACAACAGCGATTTCAAGACATTTTTGCTCTATAGCTTTTATCGCGTTCGAAATCAGGTCGCCCCGTGCCATGTGCCAGCTTATAACGCACAACGCCGGGGCATCAGCAAGCAAGCATTGAACTCAAGAGGTTTTGCCCCAATTTTATCCTCCACGTTTCGAACCATATGAGGCGACGCGTTTGCGTAAGCGAGCTTCCAGAGGCTTGAAATGTTTCGAGGAAGCGATGGAGAGACCGCCTATACTGTCCTTCCACGGTGCTGATAAACGTTGATGAACGCGGAATATCTGGTTCTGCCCGGAGGTTGTGCCCGGAGGTTGTGCCCGGAGGTTCTGCCCGGAGGTGCTGCCCGGAGGTGCTGCCCGGAGGTGCTGCCCGAAGGTTGTGGCACCTAACCGCGCAACAAAAATCTCACCCATCCACGAAACAAGTCGAGCACAACAACAAAAATGAAGCACGCTGCGGCATTCACTCGCAGGCAAACAACGAAACGGACATGCTCGCATTGCGTTATGTGACCTCAGAGCTTCAATGTTGCCAACGAAAGCACCGTTCATGCTATAAGATGCGATCGGAGCAGTTTAAAATTCAATTACTCATGCAGAGGGACATATAAAATTCAGATATTTCACGGACGATTCGTTTCGAGGCAATAACGATGACACACGAGAGCCCAACTACCCAGAAGACAATTTGCGTCCAGTTTCTGTTTCAATTTCGAGCAGTTGCGGTTTTTTTTTTTTTTTTTTTTTTTTTACTTTATTAATATTATACGTGACGCTGTAGCAAAACTTTGATTAGATAGTCTTCTAACACCATAATGGATCGCCTGGCAAAAAAGGAAAAAAACAAACAAAACATTTTGGGGGGGTGTCAGTGTCCCTTTAATATCGGTAATCCACCACGCCAAAGAGCAACAGTCTGGTGAGGAGCCGTACTAACCTCCTCCTCGCAGTCTTCCCTGATCACGGAAGCGAGATTAACTGGGCGTAACCGGTCAGGACACGAGATAAAGTATAGCGAGGGAGACCGCGACCTTGAGCATTTTCTTGGCGACGACCGCCTGACCAAGCGTCACACTACTGCGCAATTGGGCGGCTTTAGTAGTCACAAAAATGCATAGCTAAACACCTAAGACCGGGGAAAGTCGGCGACACAATTTCCCGCCATTAGCGGCGTTTCCGCTTCTGTTCGTTGCTGCCGCGTCGCGAGCGCGTCCTCGGGCGTTACGAGCGAACCGCACTCCCCTCTCCCCCGACACCTCGCAGGAAGGAAAGTGGTTATTTAGCGCCATTATATCCCTTCGGTTACCCCCCCCCCCTTTTTTTTTTTTTAATCCTTGAGCGAGAACACTGCCGAGTCCTTTTTCCCGCGTGTCCATTAGTTGCACTGTATGCCACGCAACTTATGCAAATGAAAAGCTGTGTGTGTGTGTGTGTGTGTGTGTGTGTGTGTGTGTGTGTGTGTGTGTGTGTGTGTGTGTGTGTGTGTGTGTGTGTGTGTGTGTGTGTGTGTGTGTGCGTGTGTGTGTGCGTGTGCGTGTGCGTGTGCGTGTGTGTGTGTGTGTGTGTGTGTGTTTCTGTTTGCTACAAATTGGGTATTTTTCAATATCTATTTTCGATGTCGCACGAAAAAAATTTCACGTTTCTTGGGGATTATGTTGAAGGGAACGGTCGTGGGATACTCCATTCTACAACGAGACTTTTGTGACCCGAATGTTTGAAAAGGAACGTCCCAATACAGACCACAGAGAAAACCTAGAAAAACGCAACTCCCGAAGGAAAAAAAGCAACATTCTAGACAGTTTTGGGCATCGTTGCGGGTCAACACAGAACGAAGCTGTAGCCAAAAACTTCTTTCCACGAAGGTACATTTTTTTTTTCTTTCTTATTCAAGGGCAGCTTTAATCGGGGATTATTCGGTTTTCCTCAATTTGCACAAAACCGGCCCGAAGTTATACCTTTCGCTGTTTATCAATATATAAACAAACAACAACAAAAATACGGAACCATGTTTAAAAACGAGCCGCCGCGTTACCACGCGCTCCGTCTCGACTGCCCGAGTATGCGTACGAAGGCTCCCTTAGCTTTTCTCAGGCAATTCCCATTACAAACTAATACCACGGCCCCTGCACCCAAGTCGACTTTTCCGGGCGCACTGCCAAGAACTCAACCGGGCATGAAGCAGCACCGAACGCGCAACAACGTCACTTCTACCATTTCACAAAAAGAAAGTAACACACGAAACAAGCCAGAAGGCAGACAATCGTCCCATCCGGAAAAAAAGACTCGCTCTTCCGTGAAAACGTCCCGGGCCCCCGCGTCTTCCCCCCGAATTCCACGCTCGCTCCGTCACTCCGACAAGATGCTCCCGCAGAAACCGCCGAGTACACAACAGACTCGTTTGCGGAGAGACGACGCGTCAAGCAGCGCCCGGTTCGTGAAACTAAATTAGGCACGGGAGCAGACGCCCTCCGTCCAAAGGCCACGGGGTCAAAGACACCCTGCCCAAAGAAGGGCCAGCGCCGCGGCGACCACCGCCCCGAGTGTCGACGTCGGGGCTCAAACCACCGCACTGCCCCTGGATACTCCTTCGCTCACGATAGGGCTCTTCTTTTTCCGCTACACTCGCCGACAGGGTGAGATCGCTACGCCGCGTCTTTCGAACGCTCGGCCTCCCGCTCGAGGTGCACGAGAAGGCGAAGCATCGGTGAAAAATAGACTATATTTAGAACGCTCGCACCGGAGGCGCAACAGCCGCCGAGACGGGCCCTAGCTGCCGTCTTCATCCCGTCAGTGGCCGTGTATAAAGGTCCGATTGCGGACTGACTGCGTGGAATCGCGCAACAAAATGTGCACAACTTAAAATGCAGATTCGACGTTTGAATTTCGCCCTTTAACGTTATGCGTACGCTATTGGCAACTACAACGGCGTGCATTTAATCCATTTTCCGCCGTTTCACATTTCGGCCGCCAGGCCGCGACACTTCTCGTCGCTCACGTGGAGAGGCGGCAGCTCCCCGCTCCTCTCCTTGGCGTCTTTTTTCCGGGGTGGCGTCGCCTCCTGAAACACTGGTGGCGCAAGTTACTGCAAGGTGAAAAAAAAAAAAAGCCATATTTCTGTGTTTCTTTCTTTTTGTTCTTCTCTCTTTTGGTCTTGGCTAGGGCACAAAGTATCTTTGAGCTCACCTGCTACAAAGGAAAAAAAAAAACATTATCATCATCTGGCGAGTAGTCCTTCGCTACTACCGCAACATTGCAACATTGCATTCTGTGTTCCTTCCTTTTTTTTTCTCTTTTTTCTTGTTTGCGTTAAGTTTGAAACGCCCACATTTTGTACGAATCAATCTTCCTAAGGTACCATGGTTCAGCTATGTATCTACACCAGCATACTTCTACGTTTGGGCGTGTTGGACGCTGCAATTTATATATGTAGTCACGTGCACACGCACACCCCCTTATACGATATAATAATGACTGAAAGCATCGCGAAGACAGATAGGAACGGCGAAATTACAGCTATCATCAATTTCAATTTTTGTGAACCGTTTTCTGCCTGGATGTCCGCTTAAAGGTAATAACTCCGGCGATTTTTTCAGCTACCCCAACTGAATACAGTTTCCGAATCCTCGGCCTTTGTCCTTTCTGATGTGCTGTTTATTATTACGAAATTCAGAATAGTTATTTTGAAATCGGCAAATGACAATGATGCCAAGGCCAACATTCAAATATACCCGCGCTTTTCAGTGCTCTCACGTCATAGGCAGGCAAGCTTGCATTTCGGGCACGCAGTCTAGAAAAGGAACTATGCCGAGCATTTGTTTCCTGCTGCTCCTCGGGTGCTGGAACGAGCTCCCGAGGCATTCATTTGATACCAGGAAACTGCTTGAAATCAGTTGGAAAGAAATTCTACCGTCCAAAGAGTGAACCCCTGCCTGCCGCCGGAAACGGTCCCAGACATTGTTTCTTTTTTTTCTTGGTTTGGGGGGGGGGGGGGGGGGGGGGACATATTTTGGTGGCGAGAGCGACAATGAAAGTTGCGGCGGATGGCGCCCACCCAGGGAATTATGTCGCGGCCGTCGCCGCCGTGTCAGATGGTGCCGCCGTGTCGCATGATAGCTGGTGTACATTGTCGAAGTTAACTGCCCACTTGCTGTGAACAAGAGTGCTTCCGCATTCTTCAAACAAATGTAAAAAGAAAAAAAAACGAGCGAAGATATTTTGGAGGGGGCGACTGGACGACCGCCGCCGCCCCCCCCCCCCCCCCCCCCCCCTCCCTTTCCCTTTTCTTCAGGACCCCTCACGCTGGCGTCACTTTTTCGTTGCTGCCAGTAGAGACTGTTTGAAAAACCCACAGTGAGGACCAAAGTTGTACATTCAATAACATATAATTATTTTGGACTCGAGTGAATTTTCAGACAACTCGAGGACTACAAAGAAAACACTGGAATGTACCCCTTTGAACCCTTATATATCGCTATTTTTCCCCGTGGCTTCGGCAGAAATACGCCACAGGCGATCTGCATATTCATGCAACCCAGGTGCCTGCACACGTAATTTGTGAAGACTAGGCTATGGGAAACTAACGGATGCCACGTCACGAGCGATGCGTCAACCATATCTATTTTGGACACCTAATATTTGTCGTTTGATCAGACTAAACATTTCTTCCCCAAACAGCCTGGTGTATGTCTTTTTTTACCGTAAAATAAGTGGCTTCTGGGGCCCCAGGGACTGCCAGTCACCCCCCCCCCCCCCCTTTCTTAAATCCGCCCCTGGCAGGACAGTAATGTGTGGCCAGTGCAATCTACGGCGGCTAACCTATGGTCCCTACACCGTGCGTTACGCAGTAGCGAGTAGACACGACCGCACGTCGGTACGACGCCCATCCAGATCGAAAAAGGGAACAAAACCTTTCGACTGACCGAACGAACTGCGCAAACAACGTGCACCTCACAATTTCAAAGCTCGTTTGACATAAATCGAGTTTTCTAAGCATCCCTCGAAGACGATATAAACCGCGGCGCCTTCTCGTTCTTTGCAACACGGACAACACATAAAAACAAAATTGACCCTTTAAAGAAGAACACTCAAGACCGGTAAAACCCCAGTCAAACCAGACAGCCCAAACACTTCGAAATCCGTTGCTTGCACTTTTAAAGAAAGTTGCTGACAACTTCTGAATCGGGTAGCGTTTAGTTCTCAAACTATGGCATCTGGTCAGGACCGCTAGCGCCACGTTTTGAGCGGTTAATATTGCTCCCCGACACCCAATATTTTGCTTTCTTTCTTTCGCAATCTTCAGGTTCTGGCGACGCTTTTTGTTCGTCTCCAGTTACGCGTTAACATATAGGCACGAGCCTCGCTATCAAAGCGCCGAATGAGCGTCGCAGGCACACCGGCGCGTCGTCGCCCTAAATGACGTCCCCGTCAGAATCTAATCAACGCCGACGCGGTGTCCTCGACCCGGAATGAGCGCGTCCCCGCCGATCTCTCGGTCAGCGCGAAGGGCGGCACGGGGCAGCCACGCGCCCCTTTTTGACACGCAAAGGCCCCGATGTATATATACGCATTCGCAACTCCCTGCAACGGTGGTAAACCGCGGTGTAAGAACCACGCTCCCTATACTTCGTGGGTGATCGACTTCGCGATAAGGATGCTTGCTTACGCGTCTGACACGAAATAACGACGCGAGACACTATAATATCGTTCGTATTTAAAGAAGTTAGAATTACTTACGTATCACGGACCTAACCTCGTATACTGCTGTATGATAGAATTTCTGACAGGCGCCAGTGAACTCCCTGTAGGTCGTGAAACTTGCCAATCCGATATCGCTCATCTATAGTGGCGGTGACTTCCCCAATGGAGTTGAAGCAAGATTAACGCCTTTACAGACCCATCCCGTTACGAAGGAGTAAAAAAAAGGAGCGCGTGTGAGAGATTTACGGTCTTGCGTGCCTAAGTGAAACTCGTCGCTACATGTTAGGACAGTGAGAGGTTAGTCTGCCAGAGTTTCTGGAGTCTGGTGGCTTCCATCTCGGATACCCACCAGAAAAGACGAATTGGTGCATGCCGTTCATTCAAACCGATCGGGTAGGCGCTCCAGGTATTGAGTGCTTAGAATCTTCTGTTGGGAAACTGATGGAAACCTCTCCTGCTTGGATGGCAAAAAACTTGATAACCTAAAACTAGAAAGCATCACGTAAGAGTGTGTTCAAATGCTCGCCCACGGTTATGTGTTTATGGGCGCCATTAAATTGCAAACTTTTGCTATGGGTTTATGAGGCTACGGGTGTTTTTTCAATAAAACTCCGGTTATAAACAGCCCTGGAGATGCTTGAAGGTTTCACGCGAAGAATAATATAAAGCTGTTCTTTAGACGCCATTTTTGTTCCGATAGGATAAGTATTTATTAAACGCGAAAGAGTTTATAATCTGCCATCTCTAACGCCGCCATTAAATTGCAAACACTCTCCATGGTTTGAGTTGAACACACTCTTACTTGAGGCTCTCTACCTAAAACCCGAAACACGAAGACATAAAATTTATTTTTCCGTATCTCGGGGTTTAAATTACCAGGTTTACTGACCAGCTCGCCTGGATACTTTCTCTTAAAAAAAAAAAAGCTATTGGCATTATTTTTTTTAATAAATAAAGAGATAAGAAGACAGGTCATCGGAAAGAGCTAACATCCGTGGTATACGAGCACGCACAAACTACGAGTTTCACTGTACAATACCTGTGGGAAACGATTCTAAATTCAGGACATGCGAACTATACACACATATTTTAACTTTTTTTTTTATTGTTTAAAAAGCAATCTATTGGTCAATCTTCAAAAAAAATTATTACTACGCGTTTGCTTGTTCACAAATGCAAATAACTAAATAAAAAAAAAAAAAAAAAAAAACAAGTGACGAACACGGCAGTTTCTGCTCGTTCCTTCCCAGCTTGGAAGTAACAAACGCGAGCGACTCGATCTCTGTCACCTGCCAGCTCTCCTCCGCAAATTTTTCAAAGGCGTTCGCGGTGATTCGGTTGGTCCGAGTAATTTTAGAGCACCTTTTGGAGCAGCCTAATATAAATTTCGGAGTCGCAAATTTAAATTTTTGGAGCGTAATTAAGTGCACAGTTCATTTCATTCATATCACTGCAAATATAATGTTAAGTCTTTTCCTGGTCTAGCCCTACTTTGCCTTCTCACTCATGTCTAACCTTTTGTTAGCATCGATTGAACAGCTGGGCCTCTAAACTCGTCAAACACAAAGTTGGGGCCGAAGTTGACGGAGTGCACCGATGGGCCTACAAGGACGATGACTCCGCACTTTTTTCGCCGACGTCCAATCGGCGTGCACCGCGAACTTTCGGGTCCAACTTTGTGTTTGACGAGTTTAGGGCCCCAGGAGTGAATTTGCTCAAACACAGAACTAACTGTTTAGTTCCGTGTGGCAGCACCAGACACTGTAGCAAGATGATGATAGATGAAAGAGAGCACGAACTGCTGCGATTTGTTATTATGGGTACGAAATCTCACTCAAATAATATTAGAATACAATCATTTCGAGCACCTCAATTTATGTTTCGTTCAAGTTCTTGACTTTGCGATAAAAGTGCAATTCTTAATTCAGATAAAAATCAAAGCCTTTGTAATATCAGTATCAATGTGAATTAGTCGAACTTCACAACAAAAATCGGCATGTGAAAGATTAATATGCTTTTTAAAAAAACAATCTCGCCGAACTCCTTAAGGGTCTTCCCAAGCCTCCATCCACTGCTCCAGAAAATTTAGTTTTAATTTATTCCCACCAATGTGAAAGGGATAACGGAACTAAAGAGTTCGCGTAAACAAATAAACCTACAAAACAACCCCTGTAAATCTTCCTGCAATACCGAAATATCCTCGCTAACTCTCAAATTGGAAAACGATATCACCAGGATATCGCAGCATACATTTTTATTCAGAAATCGTGCGTAACGCCCAGCTCTGCAAGTGTGCTTTGCCCTTCGAACGCGGGTACACTGCGGCGAAGCACTACGCGGAATCGCGATGTCTTCTCCGCGGATGTCTCTTCACTGCAGTGCACGCGAGCGTGGTGAGAAGCGCACTCAACGAAGCTAATTACACCGCCAGAACAAACCACGGACAGAAAAATATTGCTTCCGAGTACTGTAAGGGTTTGATACAAGATCAAATCGAATTGTAGGTCAATTTAGGCAATAATCGAAAGTTTTAAAAACTCGCACAGGCCTTGTAAAAGGTTTGTTCGCGCATACCCGAACGCTTTCGTGGTCCCAACACACACAAGCGTGCACCGAACAGTTCCCGAAATGGTGCCACTGCAAGAACTGCACCGTGAGTCAGTCTGCCAAGTTTCACAACAATGACAGCGGACGCACTTGTTTATCCCAGCGGTTACGTTTAGTTGGCGTTCTCCTTCGTCACACCCGACAGCGGAATAACGGCAAAGCTGCGGGCCGCCAGAGCCAATGACAAGTCAGCTATTAATCAAGTAATGTATCTCTTTGCAGGTGTACAGGCGTCGGAGCAATTTGTACCACGTGATTTCTAACTGGCTCGTGATTCGACCTGGTGGCTTGCAGATTCGTCTTTAGTCCATCGTGGGGTGAAACAGATTTCAAAACAGTGACATATTTGAAGGGGAGAGCGAGCACCAGGCCTCTCTCTAGATTGTAGCAAAACATACAGGAACAACGTTCGTTCAAAAGTGCCTAGAACGCCCTTGAACGCTCAAGGCGCCTAAAGTTTCTGAACAAGTCCCCAACTCTAATTCAGAAACTACGGCAAACGACAAGGTGGAAGAGTCTATCTTCGGCAGTGCCAAAAACGAGACAGACCAACGTGGACAACGCGTTGATCGCTCTCACACGCAAGCTCAACGGCGGACGCATCGTTTGTTACGCCGCAGTTCCGAGCCGTTTCAGGCAGCGTGCGAGACAAACACCCCAACAAAGTGCGCACGCGAGACGGACTCATCCTCGCAGCACACGCGCTGCATTAGGGCATTTTTTGACAGCACATAGCGTGGTAGTGCAGTTCTCACATTCCCACAACTTGGCAGTCTATTATACATTGATGTTTCATACGATGAAGATGCACTTCAGAGCGGAAGGATTTGGCAATATCAAGACTACCACGAAAAAAAAAAAAAAAAAAAAAAAAAAACAGCTAAGCCGGTAGCAAGAGTGAGAAATGTGATAGGGTAATTCTGTAAATTACTAAGGGGATAACTTCGAAGGAGTCTAAAACGACTAAAAAATCGCGGACGTCTAACATGCGTCTTCGTTTTTTTATTTAATTGCAGAAAATTTCAATGAAAGAAAGTGGCTGCCGACGGAGCTCTCGAATACATGGAGCTCGCAGCGCCAGAAACCGAAACCATTTTCCCATTGAAAATTTCAGAAAATCAATAATAACTTTTGGATACGATTGCGGTTGGTGCTAAAACTTTGGATTCTTGCTCGAACGGCTGGGGCTACGTTCTGACGGAGTTTTAAGTTCTCCGCGATATCTATAGTTTATTTTTGCTATGCGAAAAACAGGGATCTGTTTCTTCGCGGAGGTTCGTTATATAGGACTACATCTAAATCCGTCCAATAATTTTAATATCCGAGTCTACCATACTCTGAACCGCCGGCTTCCTTTTCGAGCGATTTCTCGAGTAAATTTAACCGCCCTATATTTGCTTTCGACGTCTTTGTCTGTGATTGCATAAAGGCTAGGATTTGACTCTCTTCAGCAGAATCCAAAGAAATTTACAAACGCTACAAACATTTTTTTTTTTTTTTTAAGGAAAAGGCAATTATGACAGACACTCGAAATCGAAGACTGTATACTGTCCGAAAGTTGTGGTTGTTTAACTCAGTCTATACCAGAAGGGGATGCATGTGACTTTATGGTTGTTTGCATGACTGCTTCCGTGAACATACCACCGACCGTATTTAAACATGTCCCTTCACATGACTGCCCCAGCATAGGACAAGGTTCCACTATATCGAACGCCTGTTGGCAACCTTAACCCACGGTGTTCAGCATTTGTGAGGCCTATAACAATCTTATGGTAACTGGAAATGCCATTCTGGACATTGACTTCGGCCTGTACAGACACCACACAATGAAAGTGTCTATCATCCCTTGAACACAACCTCCAAGGCCACCTGCTGTTGTTCGGTCGTGAGCTCGTAATGGCACTACATGTTCTCCATGATTTCGTTTGTTTCCTTACGAGAGGAAGTCACGTAGCAACAGGTTAGCTACCTGGCTAGGAAACACGTCACCGAAGGAGGGAATAAATTTGTTTTTTTGAGGCAATCGCCTTCGAACTACACACATATCCAATCCCCTTGCATGCCAAATTTCACATTCGTCAGGCCAAGAAGGAACCGGTAATCCGCAGCACTGCATCGATCGAAATCCCTACATCTTCCGGGCTCTCTTTTCTCTTCATATCCAGGAGTGGGTTTTGAGAGTTGCCTCACGCTTCTGACAAGAAGCCAAAAAAAAACTTTTTCGCAAAGGAAGGCTAAAGAAATAAGATATGCGGACAATGGGCGTATATAATATTATGGCATCTGAATTCTCATCTGGAGCATAGGAAACTGGGATTCCTTTAGCCCCAAAATTAAAACTTTTGAACTATAAAGCGCACTGAGCGTGCGTCGAATTCGGTAACAAATACGTTGCAGCGTAAAGCGTAAGTCTTTTCTTTTTCCCCTTTCGAAGTCTTTTTTTTTTTTTTTTTCATAGGTAGGTAGGTGATTTAGCGAATGACATTCGAACACCACCAAGGGCTCCAAAACCTAAGCAACAAAAGAATTCCTTATTATTAACGCTTTAGGAGGGAGGGAAAGGGGGGGTCTACCTTAACGCGGCATGACTGTAGGAGGACGAGTTTGACGAGCGTGTTGAGTTAATGCTGAACGCGAAGAAAGCAAAACACAAACAGGGGGCAGAGGCAGGCATGTACAAGCTTGTAGCATGTCTGTCTCTGTCCCGTTTGTGCTTTGCTTTCTTCGTACTCACCGTGTGACGTTGTTTTTTTAGGCGCTGAAACCCGAGCGCGCGCCTGATCTCATACACGAAGGTCCGTCCGCCCCGCGTTCTCAAGGGTGTAGACGTGGGCCAAGTAGTGGGCCCCCCAGAATTTGGGGGAAGGGGAGGGACAATTCGCTCCCTCGCCACATTGGCTCCTCGCGCGGATTCCGCTTTATCTCGGCCCCACAGTTATTCGCGAGCAGATTACACAGCTGATCCGCGCCAAAACCGGTTTACCGGCAGACTTTAAACAGCCGGCGAACATAAAGTACGCACAACAGAAAATATCAAATAAACGAAAGAAGTGCGCGCGCACCAGGCGACTATCGAAAGAATATCGAGATCCAAAAAAAAACGCCAAGCAAAAACAAAAAAACAACAACACAGTTTTCAAGAAGAACGCGACGCCGCCGAAAGCAGCTTAGTGCCGCGCGCGCACTCCATACAAAAAGGAAATACATATTTTCTTTCCTTCGGGTATAGTAGTTGGGTGTATTTCTTGAACGCGGCATTTAAATTCTCGCACTCGATGTCGTTCGCGTGTATTGTTAGGAACAGTTCGGAAGATCATCATTCCTAGCATGGCGCGTCCGTTTTGTTTCTTTTGGTGTATCTGTGTGTATTAGAGGGCAGAAATGAGAGTGAAACTTCGTACACCGAACTCTCCGCGAAATAGCAGAGACTTCTTACGTCGTTGCGTCGGTGGAAGTGTGCGAGTCTCCTCGGTGGGCGTCAGGAGGCGACCGTCGAGATTGACGCCAAACTCGTCACCTGGCCGGGCGGAGCATAGCACACACGTAGCTCTGCCCTCCCACGTTTTAGGTGCGGCGGAACGGTCCAAGAAAAACAGCCGCAAACGTCGCAGACGTGAAAAAAGGGGGCCCCTTAGGCCTTTCGGCCGGCGTTTGGCGGAAGAGACGCGCCAGCGTGAAAAGAGAGCTCACCTTCGATGCATACGACGTGTTCTCGGATCTGTTGGGCGACCAAGGGATCCGGTATGACTTCGAGCAGGTCGTAGATGGCGTAGATGCTCGGGTGGACACTCTCGAAGCGTTGTATCTCCTGCCGAATGGCCAGGGAGTTGTTGTAGAACGGCTGTGTCCGGTTGCTCATTGCTCGCGCTGCTCATCAGGCATGCCGAGGCACCGAGCACTCCATTTCCCGCACACACTCACGCAGCACGTTCCTGCCGCCGCGGCTGCTGCACGGGCGGCGACCACGACAAAGGAATGCGCTGCAGGAAGCACGACTGGGAAGCAACAAACCAGCAAAGGCGGCGGTGAACGGCCCGCGGGCGAGAGACGAGGCGAGCAAACGGGCTTCTCTGGTCCCGTCAGTCAGTCAGTCGGAGGCGGCGGCGGCAGCGGCGGCGGCGCCAGCAGCGCGACGGTGGGGGACGCGGAGCCAGTGCGCATGCTCCGCCAGGGGGCGACGCCGTCGTGTTTGTGTTTTGTTTGATAAGTGTTTTTGTTTTTCTGGCGCGTGGCGCCAGCTGGAGGAAAGAGTGCTCAACTTGCGCGTGGAAAAGAAAAATTGCCGTTACTTTCTTTGCCACTTCTCTCCCGCTCGTTCCTTCATTTTTTTGTTGTTGTTGATATATATATATAGATTCCGCTTTCTTTCTTTCTAATGTATGTTCATTACGACAAGCATCTCGTGTGGTGGCATCGCGACAACTGATAGCAAGCACTCTTTTTAGGCTCTCCGTGGAGCCTAAAAAGAGTTCTCAGTTTCTCAGTTCTCATTCTCAGTTTCTCCTGTCTGAACTCTGTCCAGAAAGAGTAATACAAAAATATTCAGCATTATATGCACGCATATATCACTACACTATGACACTTCATTTCGGTGGAATCATAATGTAAATATTGAGATTGACAACAGGCACGTAGCCAGGATTTTGTTTCGGGGAAGGGGGGGCCTCCCATGACAAAATGCTGTATGAGGGGGAGGGGGGAGAGGAGGTCCCAGCAAAATTGAAGATTTCGGGGGGGGGGGGGGGGGGGGGGGGGTGGCGGGCCCCATGGGCCCCCCCTGGTACGTGCTTGATCGGCAAGATTACATCGTTATTATCAGTGTTGGGTAAACAGCATCTAAAACGTACTTGAAGTAAATACAAAGTTAGAGGTTATGAACTACAAGTAATGTAGTAAATATATCGGGTGCAGTCTACTTGAAGTAAAGTATTATAAATACAACGCAGTTTCAAAGTAAAGCACAGGTACTTTTTAAAACAATCTTTCATGGTGTCCTTTCATTTCCCTGTAGGTTTTTTTTTTTTTATTTTTTTTTTAGTTAGTATACATTTTTTTTTGAAGGAATTGGTGGTGCATCAGGTATTTTCGGAAATGGCAACTAATATTGGACCAAGTCAAGTGGCTTCCGAGTTGAGAAAGCATTAATTTGTGATACAAATAGATATGATATCAGTACCAAAAAAAAAAACGTTCTGCCAATGATTAGAAACATTTTCCTTTTTAAATTTCCGTCACCAATGTTACTTTATATGATTCTTTCTCCCCAGGTGGCATATAGTATGATTAAGGCAAGAGATACACCTCTGTGCACCCCTTTTTTGAGCCTGCACAGAGCCTTTTCCGCTGTGTGGTGCAAGTATTGCCCGATGTACAGTGACTTTACAAACACCACAGGTATCACTTGCGCGCCGGTGAAACGCTGGTCAAATGACGCCACCTAGCTTTTCAAGTTTCCGTATTTTTCATTTTTTCTTTAGACGCAACCTGCTATTGTTTAGTTTTCGCCACGTCCGCCATCGGTTAGGCGTAAGATTCCGTAACGTCAGCTGTTCATAGTCATGCGTAGAGCCCTGCATATCCGCGGATTATCCCCGGATATCCGCGCATATCCGCAGTAGACTGGCGGATTCGGATAAAAATGAATAAGATTTCGCGGATGGCGGATCGGATGCGGAAAACCGCAAATCCGCATCTGCATTTCTTTTTTTTTTTTTTTTTTTAGGCGGCCCATAAACCTATGACTGCACAGTGTAGAGTGAAGGAGTGAGTGATAGTATGAAGGCGCATCGTCGAATGTATTGCAGGGGCAAACTACACTCTTAGATTAAAGGTGCCGATTGGGGAGAAAATCCCTATTTACGTCAATAAAGATTTGATTCTCTCTAAACACTGCTTTAGAACGTTCTATCTCCCCAAAAATACTGTCCCTAGAAAAAGCAAAGAATGCAGGAGTATCAGTCGTCCCGGGAAACGTGTTTTTCTTTAACAGAAAAAATAACAACAACAAAAAACGTTAAAACAAAAAGAACAAGCCACAATAATGTAGAAGAAACCTGCAGGTGGCTTAACTAGTGAAGCGCCTAAAAAACGAGGACACGAGGAAGACGAGACAGGCGCTAACTTACAACTGAACGTCTATTGAAAAACACTTACTATTTCTACACAAATTCAGGCTCCCCACTCAAAAAGGAAAACTCTTTCTCAGTTAAGTGCACAGACGGTGCACTTACTCAGCTGTCTTCGCCCTTTACTCTAGTGCAGTAGGACTCCAAACAATTCTCTCTCAGTTTTGTTCTTTTAGTTTTCCAACTATTTTTGTTTTGTCAAAATTAGGCGAGCACGGACACCTGTCACAGTGAATTGCTAGATTACCCGATGGGGAACTTCTAACAAATAGGGCGTGCTCGCGTGCCCGTTGATGCACGTTGATGCGTTTGCCCTATATATACGCTTTTCCGCAAGTCATAGGTATTTCGTAAACAACATTCAATGTACTGCGCGGCGTGTTTCTTAACGCAAACCTCAATTTTTTTTTTTTTTTTTTTTTTTTTTTTTTTTTTAACTTTTGCGCAGAAAACACCACGAACACCTCGAAGTGTGCGGCGACTTTTTTTTTATGCCGCGGAATAGCCCGTGGACGTAGGAAATTCTTACCATGGCTGTTGTCTTTTTGCTCTGGTCGGCCGCTTCCCCTTCGTTTCATCTTTTAACCTTTGAAACCAGGGTCTCTGCAACTCCTTTCAAAAAACTCTCTGGATAGCCCGCCGTTTTAATGCGTCCCACCTGATCAAGAAAGCTTTCGCCCATGTTATGACTACACGACTTGTCTACGAAGGCAGACATCAACGACGACACAATTCCTCGTTTGACTATACTTGGAGTGGGCAGACGAAAAAGGCAAAACGCCTTTCTTCCAAAACGTCTCTCTTCGAGCGGGGCTGGTACTTCCTGCATACGTGGTCCTTGTCGAAGGGCAAGTTTAAATCCAAGAACTGCAGCCGTTTTGACACCATATTTCGGTGGGTGAAGGTGGGTAGGCCATGTGATTTGCAGGAAAAAAAGCATCTATCGTTCTAATGATAATGTCGTCGTTACAGGCACGGGTATGTGGCACAAGTACCAAAAAATCATCCACGTAGCGGAAAACATTGAGGTTCACTCCCGTGTCTAAGCCCTCGGATATTCCTCTGGCACATTCCGCTAAATATGTCACACAACACTGCCGCGATTCGTGGCCCGATGCATATCCCTTGCTTTTGGAGAAACAAGTTGTTATCAAAGGACACAACAGTTGGTGATAAATACAAAGTTAGCATTTCCATAAAGGACTCCAGGCTCACACCGCTAGAACTCCTGAAGGAAGTCTCGTCATTTTCCTCGAAGCAACGCCTAACGGCGAGGAACAGTTGATCATGCGGCACTGAATAGAACAGGTCTACCACGTCTGAAAGACCTCCGCTATGGCTCTGAGTCCCTTCAGAAAAAGCTCTCAGATCTCCTCCGAGTTCCAGATTAGGAATAGGTCCCTAAGGACAAGGGTGGCTAGCTGCCTGCTGGGGTATCCTCCCACTTCCCTCTGCCAAGAGTCTCTTTCGGTCACGATGGCCCTGAGCGGACATTCTACTTTGTGCGTTTTTGCGGTGAAAAACACGCTTAGGGTAAGCTTTTTGGCCTGTTGAACCAGGCCAAGAAGCGCGGCGTGTTTTTGCGGTGGAAAACACGCCGCGCAGTACATTGAATGCGCAACGTCAGTTGTTTACGAAATACCTATGACTTGCGGAAAAGCGTATATAGGGAAAACGGGGAGGTGCATCAACGGGTACGCGAGCACGATCTGTTAGAAGTTCCCCATCGGGTAATTTAGCTATTCACTGTGACAGGTGTCCGTGCTCGCCTAATCTTGACAAAACAAAAATAGTTGGAAAACTAAAAAACAAAACTGAGAGAGAATTGTTTGAGGCCTACTGCATTAAGGCTTGTTCACACTCTTGCAACCGAGTAAAGGCACGTTCACACTCGTGCGACCGAGTAAGACCGAGAGAGACCATGCAGACCGGTTTTTAAGCCTCTTGCGACGTCTTAGGACCAGCTCTGCTGCAGCGCATCCGGTCCTAACACGTCGCAAGAGGCTTAGAAACCGGTCTGGTCTCTCTCGGTCTTACACGGTCACGGCGCTTAAGACCGAGAGAGACAGAACCGGTTTCTAAGCCTCTTGCGACGTCTTAGGACCGGGTGCACTGCTGCGGAGCTGGTCCTAAGATATCCTAAGTGGATTAAATACCGGTCTCGTCTCTCTCGGTCGTACTCGGTTGCAAGAGTGTGAACGAGCCTTTAAGGCCGCGTTCACACTCTTGCGACCGAGTAAGACCGAGAGAGACCAGACCGGTTTTTAAGCCTCTTGCGACGTCTTAGGACCAGCTCTGCTGCAGCGCATCCGGTCCTAACACGTCGCAAGAGGCTTAGAAACCGGTCTGGTCTCTCTCGGTCTTACACGGTCACGGCGCTTAAGACCGAGAGAGACAGAACCGGTTTCTAAGCCTCTTGCGACGTCTTAGGACCGGGTGCGCTGCTGCGGAGCTGGTCCTAAGATATCCTAAGTGGATTAAATACCGGTCTCGTCTCTCTCGGTCGTACTCGGTTGCAAGGGTGTGAACGAGCCTTTAAGGCCGCGTTCACACTCTTGCGACCGAGTAAGACCGAGAGAGACCAGACCGGTTTTTAAGCCTCTTGCGACGTCTTAGGACCAGCTCTGCTGCAGCGCATCCGGTCCTAACACGTCGCAAGAGGCTTAGAAACCGGTCTGGTCTCTCTCGGTCTTACACGGTCACGGCGCTTAAGACCGAGAGAGACCAGACCGGTTTCTAAGCCTCTTGCGACGTCTTAGGACCGGGTGCGCTGCTGCGGAGCTGGTCCTAAGATATCCTAAGTGGATTAAATACCGGTCTCGTCTCTCTCGGTCGTACTCGGTTGCAAGAGTGTGAACGAGCCTTTAAGGCCGCGTTCACACTCTTGCGACCGAGTAAGACCGAGAGAGACCAGACCGGTTTCTAAGCCTCTTGCGACGTCTTAGGACCAGCTCTGCTGCAGCGCATCCGGTCCTAACACGTCGCAAGAGGCTTAGAAACCGGTCTGGTCTCTCTCGGTCTTACACGGTCACGGCGCTTAAGACCGAGAGAGACCAGACCGGTTTCTAAGCTTCTTGCGACGTCGTAGGACCGGGTGCGCTGCTGCGGAGCTGGTCCTAAGATATCCTAAGTGGATTAAATACCGGTCTCGTCTCTCTCGGTCGTACTCGGTTGCAAGAGTGTGAACGAGCCTTTAAGGCCGCGTTCACACTCTTGCGACCGAGTAAGACCGAGAGAGACCAGACCGGTTTTTAAGCCTCTTGCGACGTCTTAGGACCAGCTCTGCTGCAGCGCATCCGGTCCTAACACGTCGCAAGAGGCTTAGAAACCGGTCTGGTCTCTCTCGGTCTTACACGGTCACGGCGCTTAAGACCGAGAGAGACAGAACCGGTTTCTAAGCCTCTTGCGACGTCTTAGGACCGGGTGCGCTGCTGCGGAGCTGGTCCTAAGATATCCTAAGTGGATTAAATACCGGTCTCGTCTCTCTCGGTCGTACTCGGTTGCAAGAGTGTGAACGAGCCTTTAAGGCCGCGCCGCGTTCACACTCTTGCGACCGAGTAAGACCGAGAGAGACCAGACCGGTTTTTAAGCCTCTTGCGACGTCTTAGGACCAGCTCTGCTGCAGCGCATCCGGTCCTAACACGTCGCAAGAGGCTTAGAAACCGGTCTGGTCTCTCTCGGTCTTACACGGTCACGGCGCTTAAGACCGAGAGACAGAACCGGTTTCTAAGCCTCTTGCGACGTCTTAGGACCGGGTGTGCTGCTGCGGAGCTGGTCCTAAGATATCCTAAGTGGATTAAATACCGGTCTCGTCTCTCTCGGTCGTACTCGGTTGCAAGAGTGTGAACGAGCCTTTAAGGCCGCGTTCACACTCTTGCGACCGAGTAAGACCGAGAGAGACCAGACCGGTTTTTAAGCCTCTTGCGACGTCTTAGGACCACCTCTGCTGCAGCGCATCCGGTCCTAACACGTCGCAAGAGGCTTAGAAACCGGTCTGGTCTCTCTCGGTCTTACACGGTCACGGCGCTTAAGACCGAGAGAGACCAGACCGGTTTCTAAGCCTCTTGCGACGTCTTAGGACCGGGTGCGCTGCTGCGGAGCTGGTCCTAAGATATCCTAAGTGGATTAAATACCGGTCTCGTCTCTCTCGGTCGTACTCGGTTGCAAGAGTGTGAACGAGCCTTTAAGGCCGCGTTCACACTCTTGCGACCGAGTAAGACCGAGAGAGACCAGACCGGTTTTTAAGCCTCTTGTGACGTCTTAGGACCAGCTCTGCTGCAGCGCATCCGGTCCTAACACGTCGCAAGAGGCTTAGAAACCGGTCTGGTCTCTCTCGGTCTTACACGGTCACGGCGCTTAAGACCGAGAGAGACCAGACCGGTTTCTAAGCCTCTTGCGACGTCTTAGGACCGGGTGCGCTGCTGCGGAGCTGGTCCTAAGATATCCTAAGTGGATTAAATACCGGTCTCGTCTCTCTCGGTCGTACTCGGTTGCAAGAGTGTGAACGAGCCTTTAAGGCCGCGTTCACACTCTTGCGACCGAGTAAGACCGAGAGAGACCAGACCGGTTTTTAAGCCTCTTGCGACGTCTTAGGACCAGCTCTGCTGCAGCGCATCCGGTCCTAACACGTCGCAAGAGGCTTAGAAACCGGTCTGGTCTCTCTCGGTCTTACACGGTCACGGCGCTTAAGACCGAGAGAGACCAGACCGGTTTCTAAGCCTCTTGCGACGTCTTAGGACCGGGTGCGCTGCTGCGGAGCTGGTCCTAAGATATCCTAAGTGGATTAAATACCGGTCTCGTCTCTCTCGGTCGTACTCGGTTGCAAGAGTGTGAACGAGCCTTTAAGGCCGCGTTCACACTCTTGCGACCGAGTAAGACCGAGAGAGACCAGACCGGTTTTTAAGCCTCTTGTGACGTCTTAGGACCAGCTCTGCTGCAGCGCATCCGGTCCTAACACGTCGCAAGAGGCTTAGAAACCGGTCTGGTCTCTCTCGGTCTTACACGGTCACGGCGCTTAAGACCGAGAGAGACCAGACCGGTTTCTAAGCCTCTTGCGACGTCTTAGGACCGGGTGCGCTGCTGCGGAGCTGGTCCTAAGATATCCTAAGTGGATTAAATACCGGTCTCGTCTCTCTCGGTCGTACTCGGTTGCAAGAGTGTGAACGAGCCTTTAAGGCCGCGTTCACACTCTTGCGACCGAGTAAGACCGAGAGAGACCAGACCGGTTTTTAAGCCTCTTGCGACGTCTTAGGACCAGCTCTGCTGCAGCGCATCCGGTCCTAACACGTCGCAAGAGGCTTAGAAACCGGTCTGGTCTCTCTCGGTCTTACACGGTCACGGCGCTTAAGACCGAGAGAGACAGAACCGGTTTCTAAGCCTCTTGCGACGTCTTAGGACCGGGTGCGCTGCTGCGGAGCTGATCCTAAGATATCCTAAGTGGATTAAATACCGGTCTCGTCTCTCTCGGTCGTACTCGGTTGCAAGAGTGTGAACGAGCCTTTAAGGCCGCGTTCACACTCTTGCGACCGAGTAAGACCGAGAGAGACCAGACCGGTTTTTAAGCCTCTTGCGATGAGATCCGGACATTTCGGTGTAGGACGTTTCGGTGTAGGGCGTTTCGGTGCGGTCTTTTCGGTGCACGGACTTTTCGGTGCACGGACTTTTCGGTGCACGGACATTTCGGTGCACGGTCATTTCGGTGTTCGGACTCTTCGGTGTGGGACTTCTAGGTGCGCGGACATTTCGGTGCGCGAACTTTTCGGTGCGCGAACTTTTCGGTGCACGGTCAGTCAAAATCGCGAGATTTGTTTTTGCTTCTTAAAAGTAATAAGCACCTTTTCAGCTAGAAATAAGTTTTTCGCACTTTATAAATATCTGCACTTGGTCATTCATTTGGACGTTATGTTTCGTTTCCCGGTGTCTGTTTTCCGACGTATGCACTAGACGCATCACATCGTGTTTACGCGTTGGGTCGATACAGGCGTTCCCAGAGCCTTCTGTAAAAGTGTGGGCTTTATAATTGGTAATCTGCGTAAAAAAAGGCCCCAACAGCAAGAAGCTTGACAATGTTGAAAATTACCGGCGACATGTAATGCGACTAGTGCGTACGTTGGAAAAGAGACATTGATAAACGAACCGTAACGTCCAACGTCTCCAATCCTCAAACAGGATGGTACTGCGCCTAACAAAGTCACTTAGGTCGTATATCAGTAAGTGGCGTAAACGGATGACCAAGTTCAGAAATTTATAAAGTGCGAAAAAATATTTTTCTAGCTAAAATAGTGCGTATGACGTTTAGAGAAAACTAAAACAACAAAGAGAAAAAGCTCGTGATTTTGATTGGCCGTTCACCGAAATGTCAGCGCACCGAAACGTCCGTACACCGAAAAGTCCGTGCACCGAAAAGTCCGTGCACCGAAAAGACCGTGCACCGAAGAGTGCGCACCGAAACGTCCTACACCGAAACGCCCTTCAGCGAAGAGTCCTAGACCCCCGTCAGTGCACTTAGCACTAACTTAGAAAGAGTTTTCCTTTTTGTGTCGGGAGCCTGAATTTGTGTAAAAATAGGTAGTGTTTTTCAATAAACGTTCAGTTGTAAGTTAGCGCCTGTCTCGTCTTCCTCGTGTCCTCGTTTTTTGGGCGCTCCACAAGTTAAACATGTACCAACTAGCCCACCTATCCATTTTAGTGCGAGTGGCTTCTTTGCCTGAGGAGACTGAATTCGATCCTTTGGAGTGATGGAACTTGCGCCAGCACGAGTTTCCGTACCTCATTCTTGTAGCGCAGTTTGTGCATACCACCCCAGCATCAAGTGCACCAACGAAGAGAGACTTCTTGTTAGCGCGTAATAATGTAAGATAAGCGAACCAGTCTTAATCCGTCCATGGTGAGAATATTCTGTTTCTTGTACACAGCAATTTAGACGCGTGAAACGCTGCGTGTGCGCGTTTTCGGTTTCTCGACAGTTGGCGCTGAGTTGTTTTTAAGCATATATGGTTCCGAGCATGCAGTTGAGGGTTCGTGTTTAAAACTGGAGCCAGAAGGCATTGTTGCCGCTATTGAATATTGTGATATTTTCCCAGTGCACGTACTCGTGCCTTTTCATATATACACGAGTATTTTGCTGCTGCGAGTGAGCGCCTTTCCTCCCACTTTTTTACTCTTTGGCCTGAAAAAAATGACACGATGTTATTAGTCTGTCCTTTGAAAATTTTCATGTTTATAAAATATGCGCCTCCTTGAAGTGGGTTTTATAAAACAAAAATAAAAATAAATATATATTTCCTTCCTTTTGAGCATATGCTAGGCAGAGTGTCAGTGCCGCGGACCCCCAAGAAGATCTAAAAACTGCGATCCTCTTTCGAGCGATGCGAAGTGTCTCTAAAATGATGATTGCATATTTTATAAGTACGATAAAACGAAATACGATGCCATGACTTTCACCGCATTCTTACACAAAGAGTTCTTTGTAGAAAGGTAAGCAGACGGCTAATAGGATACCATTCAGATTTTTTTTTTTTTTTTCACTTTTTGTAATGCTTGATTTTATTATGTAAAATCAGGGATGGGCAGTATTTCAAGTACAAGTATTTGAAATACGTATTTCAAATACTTCGTGTATTTAGCATTTGTATTTAATTAAAAATTGGGTAATGTATTTGATATGTGTATTTAAATACTAAAACGTGGGTATTTCAAATACAATTGTAATTAAATACAATTTTGTGGGCGAAAATACATCCCTCAAATTTATTGTCACTCTGCAGAGCAGGAACAAAACTACGTTCTGCACCTAATGCAGTGTCTCTCAATCAAGCAAAAGCGTTTAGGGACTTTGTGATTACGGCGCTAGTCCAGGGCAAGAATAGTGATGAAATCGACGTTCACAGGCAGACTGGCTAAATAAGTGCCTGTGACAGCTTGTGATGCTTTCCAGTCTGATTTCCATCCATATTTTTGCCTGGAACATTCTAAATGCGCGGGTCGTCCAGATTTTCGTAACTGGTGCGAGTTGCAATAATAAAAAATTCTCTGGTTAGTGCTGCGCGTCTTGGTCGTCTCGGTTCTTTGTTGGTCTATACCAAAATATAATCGACAAAAAAAGCTGCTTGAAGCTCTGTACTTTTTTAACCTATTACGTCCAAGCTGATTACAATTTTTTTTGTAATTATATTTCTATTTCGTTACTAGAGCCTCGCACACTAACTCGCGAGTGTGCGATGCAAAATTAAAATGAGATACTCAGAAACCCGTTGCAGGTGCCCTGAAGTCGCTGACGCAAATTTCGAGGAATGTATTTGGAAAAGTATTTGGAGGACATCAAATATATTTGGTTGTATTTGTATCTTGTACTTAAATGCTTTTTTGTAGATGTAATTAGATTTGTAATTAAATACATTTTTGACGAAGTATTTTGTATTTGTATTTCGATACATATTTGCTTGTAATTTGCCCATCCCTGTGTAAAATGAATGCGCGGATTGAGAGTTGGATGTGTTTCTGAATTTTGCAAATGCGGTCCGGATGCGGATACAAAGTCTGCGGATGCGGATGATCAAACTGTTCTCCGCGCAGGGCTCTAGAAGTGACGCGCTGTCATTTGATGCGCTGAATTGGCTGAGATAGCTCGTAACGTCCACTACAGCCCATCGTGATTGGAAACGGAACATTATCATGTCTAGAGAACTTAATCGTATCATTTTGTCAGTAGACTACCCACATTCAGGTACTACCTTGGGAAAGCAGCGTAGTGCAGCGCCATCAACCAAGTGCAACATCCTCAGGAATTCCCGATAACGGTCACTTCACAAAAAAAAAAAAAAAAAAAAATGTAGATTTTTTTTTTTTTTTTTTTTGCGTAATGATTTTTTGTGTCTGGGAGTTATTGCGACGAAGTACGTCCACTGTGTGGATGCAGCGCTCGCAAATACAACTATTCGCGACTCCAGCGACCTATAGGGGGCGCCACCACCAAACAAACATGGCGGCTGAGTCCAGGTCGCGTCGGCTCGGCCGGGCTGCCTGAACGGGTGGCGCATTCAATTTAACAGATTTTCTTTTGTTTAATGCCAAATTTTATAGGTATCTAAACTGAGATGGTTAAGTCTAGCCGGTGCACATAAACTTGCAACGCATAGTTTTGTTTTCCCGATGTTTTTTGCTCTTTTCATGTCAAGCTTTCGTTTCGGAGATTTCGTTCAAAACCGAAACTATGGGCTCCGGAGAGGCGGTAATAGACTTTAATCAGTTTTGATCATCTAAGGAAAGTGGCGATGACTACAGAATTGTTCCACCGAGGGCAATTTTCAGCTAACTCGCATACCTCGACCATGCGACTTATCTGTCCGCGAAATCGAGGTTTTGTGTGGTCAACAACACAGGCTGCAGGAAAATTACGAAAATTCATCGAGCGCTTCTTGAGCCGAGGAGCATTTTAACCCGCTGGCGCCCCACTACGCAGCTGATACTCGTATTTCAATTCTGGTTTTAGTAGCAATCGAGAAGTCATTTTGACGAGCGGGTTATGAATTATATTACGAACTGTCCCACTAAAGCGATATTAGTATATTCTTCGGGTTGAAATATGAGCTTAGTTGACTAGCTATTAGATGAACTGCTGAATTATATTTGACAGACAGAGAGATGCTACTTAAACTTAGCCGAATGGTCCTAGCTGGTAGCACGGAGACGAATGCGGACGAACTGAAGAGAGTCTTCATCTGAGATTCACGCAGAACCTCTCTGCATTGAACTTTACCTCGAATCCTGAACGGAGAAAATGAGCTTTTTGCGTGGCCGGTAAACCTGAGCAATGTAGACGTATATTGCTGATGGCTTCGACGGGGGTATAATATAAATATTAGAATAGCGATAGATCACAATGCCGTGACAGCTCCTAACTTTACGAGACGCGTCCTCCACCTTTTGAAAGCAGACAATTTCCCTCATTAATCATATGCAGCGAGCAGGTTTTCCTGAATCAAGTAATTGCGAAATCAGCCCAACTCCTTCAGTGTGGTTCAGAGGCTTTTTCGGCGAAAAGCAGCACAGATGAATAGCCAACGCACCGACCGGCGTGGGTGGCACAAACTTGAAGCTAATCAAACGCAACCAAACTCAAGAGAAGCAGCTGTCGAACCTTCCCATTCACTTGACTGCAACGTTAGTGTTCCCTCCAGTGTAACACCTCGTCTGTCGTCCTCAGTCCACTGTTCTACATCCTTATAAAGAAACCACTTATCAGTTACAAAGCAGTCGTTACTTTGAATGTGATTCGAGACAGACAAGAAATCGAAACGTTTTTCCGTGATTCCTCCCCATCCAGGAAATCGAAAGCACGCGACCGTGTGTTGTGGAGTAAACGGGCTTTCAAACACGCGATGGAAGGAAACAACCTACTGAGGCTTCACCACACTAATGAACACTCATGCAAACTTTCGGACCTTCGTCAAATTACATTGTTCGCCCCCGCGCCGACAACACGTGTCCGCGAAAGCCACCAGAGACGCGGAGGGGCGCAGAGCGACCTGGACCGGCTGGTTCCCGGTTTTCCCGCTTGGTGGCGTCCGTTTTGCTGGAGTCGCGAATAGTTCTTTTTTTTTCTAATTTAGATTAATATTGGGCAACATGTTTCTGCGGATTTTGAATTGGCATTTTTCAAGCTTTCATCGAGGGAACTTTGGAAAATATCGATCATTATTTTTTATTAGCGCTAAAATGTTGTTGTGTTTTTTTTTTCGACATTTAAAAACTTTTTAGGGCGAAATATAAAAAGAAACAAAGATTACGGGTTTTAGTTGAGCTAGTTGGTACACACTGCTGGTAATCAGGTCAGGTGAACACGGAAAAACAAGGACACGAAGGAAAGCTTGCACCAGGGAGAAGAGGAGTTTCGCACTTGTCTGTCTTACGTGTCCTCTCTTTTTCGTCCTTGTTTTTTGCGCGCTTTATATTTTATCATGGAGAAGAGGGGTTTCGCGAATGTTCACCCCGCGCAAAAGTGCTGAGAGACTGCATTCACCATGCTATGTTGTGTAGAACAGCTGCGCAAAATGCTAACGGATTTCTTTGAGAATCAGCGTGGCGGCCGCAGCACCAATTTCGGCCAATTTTTGTTGTTGGTAATCAGGTCAGCTGAACACGGAAAAAAAATGAAAGCCGTTTACAAATCCCTGTAACGCCGGTTGGAGCGCAGCTCTTGAGGAGGAGGATGGAAGCGTACCGAGGGACAGGTGACTCCTGAAGGTCACGTGACCTCATGGGAGGCCGGGTGACGTCAAGGGAGTCACGTGACCTCAGGGGAGGGGGGTCACGTGACCTCAGAGGGTCACCTGTCCCTCAGTACGCTTCCATTCTCCTCCTCAAGAGCTGCGCTCCAACCGGCGTTACAGGGATTTGTAAACGGCTTTCATTTTTTTCCGTGTTCAGCTGACCTACCAACAACAAAAATTGGCCGAAATTGGTGCTGCGGCTTCGGGTGCCGCTGACCCTCGTGACGCCACTACAGCTAGCAACCATGGGTGCAGTGCAGAGATGGCAGTAATGACATTACTGTAATTAAATTACGGTAAATAAATTACTTTTTGGAGTAATGAGTAATGTAAGGAATTACTTCTCTAGGCTAGTAATTTAGTAATGTAATGTATTACTTTTAGGCAGTAATTTCGACAAGATTACTCATTACTTTTGAAATTACTTTTGTCCTAAATTAGAAAATTCGTTTGTAAGCTTTAAGAAATAAGAGAAACATTCTTATGCATGGTGAAATGTTGTGAAAGAGCATCAGATGAAATAATCGACGGCCGCCTGAGCGCAAAGCATTGTACGAAGAGCTGAACAGACGCACACATTAGGGCTGGAAAGGTGAAGGAGAAAAGCTTACGTGTAGACATCAATGGAAGGCAACGGCTTACGAACTCCAGGCACGACAGGTTCACGGCGTCGCGTCATCACGACGATACTGTACATCGTTCATCCTTAAGCTGACACTGCTGTGGGAGCTGCGAGATAACCAGAACCAATCAAGCACCTTCTTTTAATCACGTGTCCCGTCCCTTTCTTTGCGCGTGGGTATGAACGAGAGCGTGGTTACGTGGCGAACGATAGACGTGTGACTGCTCCAACAAACACGTAGATTCTACCGTACGTTCATTACTCAGCTGACGATGCGTCAGCTTAGGGATGAACGGCTTATAGGCTGCAAGGCGACGGTCACATCTGCAGTAAGTTAAACATACTTTAAAACCTGAGAGGACAGGACAAACAGATTCCCAGCCTTGTATACTTTCTTCAAGCAAGGTCAAACCGCAAGCTTCGTCCATTGTGAACAAGAAACGGCCGGAATAAATAGTGAATTCCAAATGCCTTGTCAAAGCCCCAGAACGTTTTGTGCGTCAAAGCAGCAGCGTTTTGTGCGTCAAAGCAGAGAGCAAAGCAGGTGCCGTTCGCGGTATGCCTCGCTACCTTCCCTTGGGAAGTTTATTCGAGCCTACAAGTAGATATCGCCCCCCCCCCCCCCCCCCCGGTTTGGTGGGAAAGTACACAATTTAGGAAGCTCGCGCCATTCCCCAACTGGCGACGCTTCTGCTTAGCAGTTATACGGGCCCTTTGTGTGACAATGCGCAAAAACTTTGACCCTTAGGGTGTTTCGGAAAAATGCTCCTTGAAAGGAATGACCGAGAATAGGTAAACTATACTCAGCGACAACTTTTCTTGGCAATGCAATGGAGGGTTCCCTCTCCCATTTTAAGCACTGAATAAAGCTGTGCGCGGGCTCTCGTCCTCTCCACTGCATTGACAAGAAAAGTTATCGCCGAATATAATGCTCTCGGGAAAATAGAATTAGATTGCGTCCGAGGCAGAAGGGAAACGTTTCACGTGACGACTCCGTGTAAGAACGAGCTGTCATTGCCAGACTTAACAAACTGACAGGGATTATAACTTCTAAATCAGGAAGACGGAAGCATAACACCCTTTTAGCAAGAACCTTCACCATTGAATGAACAGCAAAACCGGTGAGCCGACCATCTTTCTGAGTCGCATCTAAAGAAGCTATTCATCATGTTTAACACTTATGTCGCGTGCGCCAGAAAAACCACTGTTCAGTATGGTTCACTTTGAAGTTGAGTTGAGAAAACGTCTTTGTTTAATGCTATACATAGCTGGTCTTGCTTTAAAACATCCGCAACGGCAAAAAAAAAAAAAAAAATCACACAGTTGCGCTTGAGAGCGGCCGACGGCCGTTTCGCGCTGCAAAACGTCGCAAAACGCACCCAACCACGACCGTACGATGGGAAAGGGAGTTCGAAGCAGTCTTGGGCAGTAACTATAGTTACTAGTAACGCGTTACCGGTAACTATTTACATTTTCCTGTAACTTTTAGCTGTAACGCGTTACTTTTTAATACTGGTAACTTATAACTGTAACACTGTTACTTTTTTATTGGGTAACTGTAACTGTTTAGGCTGTTACAGTTACTTTTTTTTACTATATAAATTAGAACCCACTGTAGCGGACATGGAGAAATCGCAATCTTGAAGTATTTGTCTCCAAACTCCTCGCTGACAAAAAATTAAAAAAAAAGCAATAGAAAGCATGGTAACAGATTAAACAAACAAAAAATTGCCTGGTTTAGCCCACGACCGAGAATGGACGACGGACGAGTCAGCACGAAACCGGGAGATAAAGGAAGCCGGCGCCCGCGGTGGTAGGGGCTGCAAACAATGTCAGTTTCACCGACTTTGGCTGACTCTTCCCTCGTAGGGACCATCTGCGGGTGTCGGTGGTTGTGCATGCGATTTCTCCGAGTATTCCGTCCGGGCTGTGTCTTGAATATGTCCGTGCTGTCGTTTTTACACCCAGCCGTTCGCCGTTTCCTCATCCCTATTAGTTTTCAACGAAGCCGTCCCCATATTGTGCAGAAAGCCGGCGCTTGTTTAACTTATTCATTCTCTTCGGAGCCGCTCGAGTAAACACGACTTCTACAGTTGGCATTTCGTACACACACGCCACAGTGGTCGCCGTACACTCGTAGAGCACCAGAAGGTAATTGTTTCCTTTCATCCTTTATTCTTTCGAAGCTGTTTGACCTCCTATGTTTAGGCCTGCTTCCGAGCGTATCCCATAAGGTAAATTATGTGTCCATCTCTGTCCTCATTCGTTTCGAAGTGAAAAATAAACCAAAACGTTGACTGACGCGGGCCGATGACAATTTTGAAAAACTGTTGGCTCTAAGATATAACAATTATTGCAAATATATTATGCACATCAGAATGCTGAAACGGCAAATGACGCAAAAAAAGAAACACCCTTCGGGTTTCAATTTTTCTCATTTCTCAGTTTACCTTTCTTCTCACTATAGTGTAACAAATAAAAGAATATTGTTTTGGTTTGTGATTTCTTGTGCCCAACTTTTGTGTTGTAACGAGAAAGTAACGGCGTTACTGTTTTTGCAGTAACTGTACCTGTAACACGTTACTTTTTGGAGCCGGTAACTGTAACTGTAACAGAGTTACTTTTCCCCTCTAGGCAACTGTGACTGTAACACTGTTACTTTTTACTGGTAACGTGCCCATGACTGGTTCGAAGTCACCGATGGCCATCGGAGCAAGAGCCCCGCTGGTCCGCCGTCCGCGTAGAAGATGCTGCAGAGCTGATTCCACAGGAGCCGCACTGTAGGCGGCGGCTTGTCTTGTGGGATCACCAAGTCCTCAAAGGTGTTAGGTTGGTCTGCTACCGGGATGTCAGCCAAGGCCCCACAAGGTTGTTGCCGAGTAAACAGGAAGATCTGAGTTTTGGTACATATAGACCAGTCCAGGCACGTAGCCAGGATTTTGATTCGGGGGGTGCTCGCCCATGAAAAATGCTGTATGAGTGGGAGGGTGGAGAGGAGGCCCCATCAAAATGGAAGATTTCAGGGGGAGGGGGGGCGGGCCCCATGCCTCCCCCCCCCCCCCCCACACCCCACCCTTGGCTACGTTCCTGGCACCAACTCAGATCTTTGACGTGACATCACTGCCGTGGCGCTGCTGTCGGCACTGAGCATGCGCAGCGCCTCCCTTCTCCCGGATCTGGTTCCTGCAGATGCGCGGTGTGGGCAAACGAGGGCTTGTTTTGTAAGCCCTGTGTTGGTGATAACGGTAAGCAAAATGAGCGCGAATTACTGCCTCAAGGTATTCAAAAGTAATGTCAAAGTAATTTCAGTGTAATGTCATTACTTTTGGAAAGTAATTGTAATGTAATTTCATTACCTTTAGTCTGCAGTAATATGTAATGTAATTTAATTACATTTTTGCAGTTTTCAGAAAAGTAATTAGTAATGTAATTTGATTACTTTTTGAACGTAATTTTGCCATCTCTAGTGCAGTGGGAGACAGCGGAGCTAGGGCATTTGCTGGATCGCTGATCCCCGCAATGAGACCTTTTCGCGATTGCGGCTACCGGTCAGCCATGTCACGGCACCTACACGGAGCGTTGCCAAGCCTGGAAAGCTACCACCTGTAGAGCATATTTTGAGCTCAATCACCATTGTTCGTCAAAGTAGCTCCGTGAAACTTTGTGTAAACTGTCGAACAACTACGCGCGCGTTCATTCGACCAAACGCGATGAAATGCAGTAACTTTACAGGAACATCGTTAGTTAAAACAATATGGAAAGGAAGGGCACGGTGATGAAATGGTTGTAATATGCCGTGCACAAATCGAGGACGACGTCAAAGGCGGCGTCTAGGACGACCTCTATGACGACCTCTTGAACGACGTTTAGGACAACCTCTAGGAAGACCTCGAGGATGACATCCTAGAGGACGACGTCAAGAACGACGCCGAGGATAACTTCTAGGACGACCTCTAAGATGACCTCCAGGACGACCTCTATAGGACGACATCGAGGGCGACGTCAACAGGTCACGTTAGCTTAAGCTACCGGCGCTTACGAGCTTACTTAACCGGCGCTTACGCGAACGGAGCTTACGCAACCGGCGCTTACGAGACCTTGATTACTGGTGATGGAGCGAATCTGACGAACTTGAGATTCGGCAAAGCTCGGCACATGCCGAACTTTTGAATGAAAGCTCGGCAAAGATTCAACAGAAATTCGGCAAACGTCTACGCACGCGCGAGAACGCGACGGGGCCGACGGGGCCGCGGGGCCATGGAATGCAAATGGACGCCGTGCGGTCGTCGGGTTACCATCGTACAGTGTAGTACTACCAGCGGTTGCGGTGATGTACGGAGGAGGCGACATGGTAACTGTCTGTTTGTTAGCCTTTATGAGTGTGCTTCTCTTCAATATTTTCTGCCTCAACAACAGTACAGTCTGGATAAAGTGATTTTCATTTGATCTTTCCAGTGAGGCAACGAGGTAGCTGCACCATTGAGCAATCTTGTTTTCGGCCACAAGTAGTTTGTGCCAAAACAAACGCGATTTTCATCTATTCGCATAAAACAACTAAACGCAGAACAATCATGCGTTGCACATCCAGCATTCCTAACTCTCCCCATCTAAATGTCCGCGTGTGTCCTAATATCAGAAACCGGAATTTTAAAAGTTTAAAACCAGATGTTGCGAATATGGGACGCACACGTGTATGCAAAGCTGGCGCCTAGTGACTCAAATCGAAAAACATGAATATTTACAATATTATTGTTATCTCTTCTGATGAAAGATCAGAAGTCGTTGCACCGATTTTCGCGCACGAAACAGTTACCCGTAGAGAAAGTAAGAACAGACTGTTACCGCCTATTTCTTTAACAATATACTGGATTAGAGTGGTGATGTAGGCAAGCTGGTTCATGGTAATCGGAAATGAACAGCGCGCAAAAATAGACGAGGGCAAGAGGCAGGCACGTAGCTAGGATTTTGTTTCGGGGGGGGGGGGGGGGGGGGGGGGGGGAGGATGACAAAATGCTTTATAAGGCGGAGGGGGGAGAGGAGGCCCCAGCAAAATAAAAAATTTCAAGCCCCCCCCCCCCCTCCCTTGAGGCGAGTTTGACAAGAGGGAAGATGCGAACGACACAAGCGTTAGGCTCAAAGCTAAACATTTCTTTAAAAAAACCAACGAAGTACATTACTGTCGCTTCAGCACGTGTCAAGTTAAGCAATTTCTTCTTTTTTTTTGGGGGGGGGGGAGGACAAACCGATGTTTGGCTGACACGCATCTTGCTCCTCTTTAGTTATTGCCTACGCTTCCAATAATCCTCTGGTGGTTTTATCTGTGCCCCTCCCGATGACGTTAATGTTGTTGAATTTGGGCTGACATTTACAAGCAGCACACTCCAGAGGCAAGTGACCTCCAGCCAATCTATTTTTGCGCGCTTTTTGTTTCCGATAAACAATGTACACACTTGTAGGCTTGCGCCAACATTGGCTTCCGCTGATGAGGCCCCAGAACCGAAACTCGCGTATCGCGACTGCGCTGCTACCACCCAACCTCGTTGTCACACCACTTCTGCAAAAAGTCACTGTATAATTCCTAGTAAACACACAAAAATGACACCGATACAATTATCTTATTTAGTAATAACAGTGTCAATATGCATAGTAGAAGAAGGATATCATATACTTTTTTGATGAAAAAAAAAAACAACGAAATATCATTTTTTAAGTTTTGCAACAAAGTATTTTTGCCGAATCTTTAAAAAGGTTAAGCAAAACTTCGGCCTTGTCGAATCCCGAGATTCGGCGCCAAATTTTCGACTCGGCAAAAGTTCGGCCCATCACTATTGATTACGCGACCTTGCACTGCAGCCACGGGCATTATGTGATCTTGTTACGAGACTTCCATGTACTGCGTGGCGTGTTTCTTGGCGCAAGCCTCAGTTTTGACGGCGCAGAGAACACTACGGGCACCTCAAAGTGTGCGGCGAGTCTTTTTAGGCCGCGGGATAGCCCGTGGACGTAGGAAATTCTTACCATGGCTGTTGTCTTTTTGCTCTGGTCGGCCGCTTCCCCTTCGTTTCATTATTTAACCTCTGAAACCAGGGCTTCCGCAACTTCTTTCGAAAAACTCTCTGGATAGCCCGCCGTTTTAATGCGTCCCACCTGATCAAGAAAGCTTTCGCCCATGTTATGTCTACACGACTTGTCTAGGGAGGCTCCCATAAACGACGACACAATTCCTCGTTTCACAAATTCAGTTGTAAGTTAGCGCTTTGTCCTGTCTCTTTTTCCTCGTGTCCTCGTTTTTAGGCTCTTTACAAGCTAATTCTGTAAAGTAGTGGTGCCCCATACCAGATGGCAATACACAAAATATGATATCTAGATAACAATCCTACCGCCTTTCTGGCTTTCTGATGAATATAGTTTAGGTGGTCATTCCATGATAAAGTATTGGAAAAAGAATACGCCAGATATTTTAAACGTTCTCACAATGTCAATATTTTCGCCAGCTATACTGATATTTAAATTGGGAGGAACTGTTACGTTCTTTGCAGAGAAGAGTGTGCCTTTAGGTTTGTTTGTGTTAATTAGTAACCTATTTACTTCAGTCGAAAGGCTAAGATTGCAGAGCATACGATATGCTGCCAGTTTCATTTCGTTACATGTATGACCCCTCAAGAAAACTGTAGTATCATCAGCACAGGCTATAACTTTGCAATCAGGAACACAGCGCTCAGTTTCATTTGTGAATATAATAAATAATAGCGGACCTAACACACTTCCTTCAGTTACTCTTGTTTTTACCGGCTTGATGAATTATATTGAACTATTGATTTTAACGTATTGTCTACGCTCAGCGAGATAAGACTTAAATAAAATAAATGTGGGTCCCCTTATACCGCAGCGTTGTAGCTTTCTCGAAAGAATTTCGTGAATAACTAAGTCAAAGGCTTTAGAAAAATCCGCGAATATTGCTAATGTAAGGAGCTAATTTTCATATTATTAATTATTTATTCTTTCTGAAACAGCAGGGCCGATTCCGTAGATCTTCCTAGAACTAAAGCCGTGCTGGCAATCTGTTAATAGCGGGTAGCTTCGGCAACCTTTTGCTCCTCCCTCCCCGACATTTCATATGTCAAATAAACTTCAATTCAATGTTCCACATATGCTAATAGCTTAAAGTAAAGAATTTTTTTTCAAAATCTTTAGAAAAATTGGATAGTATAGATATAGGCCTATAGTTTCCCAACAGTTTTGTCCCGCTCTTAAAAAGTAATACAACATTTGCAACTTGTATCAGTTTAGGAAATACTTCAGAAGGCATTGAAAGATTGAATAAACATGTGAATGGTGCTGCTAACAAGTCAATAACAAATTTGATTGGTTCTAGGTTTAAGTCAATTACATCTTCCCCTTTGCTTTTTTTTTTTTTATTATGCTGCAAATCCCTGACATTAATTCTCTCCCATCAGTTGGACTTAAGAAAAACGAATGAATGTTATCAGTAATGTATACTTACAGTGCCGGGTCTTCACTTTTGTTACATATTGATCTGGCTCGTGTTTCTGTATATTACTGAACATAATGTTGTAATAATCTAGCTTAGTCTTTTTTTATTTAAGGCATTCATTCATTCATTCATTCATTCATTCATTTATTTCACCTTAAAGGCACAGTTAGGCTATTACATAAAGGGGGAAGGCAGTTTAATACCATAAAACAACAGAAAAACGCACTTATGAGGAATAATACAAAGGAAGAAAACGAAGTATATTAAAAGTTATACAAAATATAAAACAGCAAAATAGCACTCACAAAAGATCGGTATAAAGAGCATTTAGGAACGCGGTACAGTCGTTGGTGGTAACTATAGATGATGGCAACTGGTTCCATTCGGAAATGGCGAGGGGAAGAAAGAATTCATTAAAAGCATTGGTCTTACCGAAAATTCGTTTGATAGCAAAGGAGTTATTGAGGCGAGATAATAATCTTCAATTTGTTTCGGTCTACTTTAAACTTCGCCAAATCATCGCTCTCTTTGGACCTAACAAATATATGATATAAATAATTCTTCATTTCAATTCTTTTTAATAAATCTTAGAAGACCCAAGGTTCTTGTCGCTTTTTTTTTTTTTTTTTTTTTGCCAGGCAGGATGAACTTGT
The DNA here is from genome assembly GCF_016920785.2 of Ixodes scapularis. Lineage (NCBI taxonomy): Eukaryota > Metazoa > Arthropoda > Arachnida > Ixodida > Ixodidae > Ixodes > Ixodes scapularis. Next base: position 144,244,733 of record NW_024609835.1, on the reverse strand, counting down.
AAAGAAAGTTGTTATTGTAAATTCGTTGGAATGTTTCCAGAAATACCTTATAAGCTTTGTCGGGAAAATCGTTAGCATAGAGCCATAGACTAAATCCCAGTTAGAGGTTTCGATGGCGTTCCTAAATAACTGCAGTCTCTGCAATGTTATAGTGCCTAACAAGTGGTCACTGATATAGCAGCAATTACACCAGAGGAAGGTATATCGTCATAAAAACAATTCGTAACAAAGTAGTCAAGTAAAGTGGAGCCCTTATCAGTTATTCTTGTCGCTTCCGTAGCAACGCATTCCAAATCGTTCGATTCAACGAGAGAATATAAATCATCGCGAGCAGTGGATGTTTTTATTAGGTCAATGTTAAAATCTCCGCCCAGAAAGAGGGTATAGGTTATTGTCACAAACGTAACTGAGGAGTTTATCAAGTAAAAGGAGCAATAAGTTTACATCGCCAGCTGGAGGGCGATATAGCACACTGCATTGTACTGACAATAATTCAAAATACTCGCTCATTTCTGTAAAATCCGGAATAAGACAAGAATTTTAAGCTTGGTCCACCAACATAGAAACACCTCCTCCTTTCCTTACGTTGCGTCGTATGTAAAAATGCTAGTAATTAGGTAAAACTAAACCATGCGAGTCAGCTGTTCCAATTAACACAATCACACTAAAAGACAACCACAAAGTATCAAAAATAATTTAAATGTCATTAGTTTTTTTACTGCACAGATCAGACATTCATGTGAAAGAAGATAGCGCAATCGCCCCGCCCCCTTTTTCTGTTACCTATTGCCGCGGAAAATTCCTCAGGTTTCGGGCATACATCACATGATTGGAGAACTTACCATTACAGTCAAAAAGTGGTGTGGCATTTCTTTTTAATTATTTTTTTGCCGCATCAGTGCGAGGCCGTCTTCACATCCAGTCTTAACAGTAAGATCGCCTGCAGCTTTGCGCACAAACATTGTACCTTCCTTATGCCAGATAATCTTGTGCCCCTTATCTGCAGCTTTACTTCTTATCTGCCAGAACAGTTTTTCATTTTGCGCCGTCGTGTTATCGTAGGCATGTACTGCAGATTTGAGTTGTTTCAATTCAGCATTTTCTTTTTGTAACCCCCTATTCCTCGTGACACGCGAATTGAATCGTACCAAGACGACGGGCGGTTTCTTAGGTTTAGGCGAAAGTCGGTGCACCGCTTCGATGTCGTGCTCTGACAACGTGGGCAGTTGAAGTTGTTGTGATAACGCATACAGTTTCGTCACTAGACAGAGTAGGCAGCAGCCTATACTTAGTCTCACCCTACGATGGACTAATGGCAAAAGCTATGAACCACCAGATCCACTCACGAGCCACTTGGAAATTGCCTGGTATTTCGCTTCGATGAACGTCACTGAGTGACTCATCAATTTTACACTGCAAAGAAAGCCACGACATACAGGCTCTTCGCAGTGTCGAAGCTATAAAAATAATGCAGCGCATTTTCATTAGGAGCTTAATTTGTCCATCCTTAATCAATGTTAAGCATGTCATAGTATAGCGTCGAACGTGATTGGACCTGGCGGCCCGTAGCTTTGGCCTTTAGTCCATCGTAGGGTGAGACGTGGCCTTTAGTCCATCGTAGGATGAGACGAAGTATAGGGAGGCAGAATATGGGGGCGGCCAATTTGTGGCTGCCCCCAAATTAATTGGATCTTTTTTTTTTTTTTTAAATCTAGCTTTGGATATAGCTACTCTGGGAATTTTCGCTCCAAATATAGCTTCTTTTGAAAAGCTTAACGGCCTCGCTCCCCAAGGCCACTGACCATGGGGTACTGTTAAAGGCTGTCTAGGGCTGTGAAATGCTAAGTCCGCCTCTGCCTGTGGTGCTGATCAGCTAGACCTAACCAAAATTATTTAAACAAGGTTACACCGAGATGTCCGAAGAGATCCAACCCACTTTAAACGGACCGCAAAAGTCGGCTTCTTAACGTATCTCGCTGCGATTTACTGCATAGGTGCGGCTAAGTGGTGGAAGTATGGAGTCAAAATATCATCGAATGAACTTAAGTAATTCAAAAGTAAAAAAAGAAAAATAACCTGTTTCAGGGAATCTACGGCAGTTCGCGGAAATTGAAGGCCGTGTGCGAAATGCTGCTGGCAGAAGCCGGAAGCGCCGAGGGCGCGCTGGAGCCGAGCTTAACAGACAATCTCCAGAAAGTTTTGACTACGCTTCCTTCAGTGCCAGTATCTCTAATGTACGATTTTCAGTGTGAGACATATTTTTTTTTTAAATAAACTAAATAAGAAAACAGGTGTTCAAATTTTTCAGCCCCCCCCCCCCCCTTTCCTTCTACGGAAACGTTTGGTCGAGGCATCGCATCTTCTAGTGCCTCATATTGTGGGATCTGTCGGCAGTGTACACAAATAGCCAGCCTCATCTCGAAAGCCATGCCTCATGTTGCAGCTTCGAAATGGTGCCTACAGGGTGTCTCAAATAGCGGCCAGGCTCTTTAAGTCGACCGTAGGGGCGCCCTATTATTTGAAGGCCGGTGGCTTCGCTCCTTTTCCGTAGCAGTTCAGCCTTTTTCGTTTTTCACTCTTTCATCAGGTAAGTTCGCACTTTGCGAATTTCATAGAAAAAATGAACCACCTGTGGCCAACGGCGCAGAAAATCGTAACGCGATAGGTTAAGAAACCGATTTTATCGGGCGATTTGAAGAGGCTGGCCGCTACTTGGAAACACCGTGTAAAAAACCCGAAACAGGTTCTTTTTTTTTTTTCATTTTTGACCAAGGTAAGGATATTTGTTGACATTTTGACTTCATATATTTCCACAGCCTAGCCGCACCTCTGCAGTAAATTGCAGCGTGCTACGTCGACAAACCGATTTTTGCGATCCGTCTAAAGTGGGTTAGATCATTTCGACCCTCGCTGTACACAAGTAATAAAAATAATAATAACATCTCATTCGTGCCTCGGAGGGTTCGATCCAGGCGCACAGGGTCGCAAAAGGCAGTAATGCCCATACCACAGAGGCTTGCGGTCCCAACCTGGGGCCCAAATTCAAGACCTGCTCGCGCGCATCTCGAATTTTAAAACAATCGCCCAATGATGCGTGAAAGCCTCCGAGATATTTTAGTTAGAGCATTTTACTCCAAGGTAGAGCAGTTAGAGCATTTTACTCCAAGGTAGAGAGTACCATGATCATTCATGAAGCTCTGTGCTTCTTTTCAAACACCGGACGCGTGGGCCGTTCCATGCTCCGTTCAAAGTTGATAGCGTGGTGGAAGCCACCCATCATCCGCCTTCCTTTCATCACCCGAACCCGCTCTCTGAGCTTGGGTGCGACCGAGAACTTGATCACGTAGTGAAAAATGCACGTATGACTGGTCACACGAGCGCGTAGCTTTCACCGCAATGTCGAAGGGACGCTTTCCCCCAAACACGCTGCAGAGCCGAGGCGTACCCAGGTCATATCTCGAGGGAAGAATCATTCTTTTTCTTTCAATCCGTAGGGCGGAAAGTGCGCGAACCAAGTTGCGAAGAGGCACCATTGTCACGCTGCCATCCATTGATTTCGAATTGACAAGTTTACCGCTAAAAGGCTTCACCTTGCTATTTTGTTATTGTTTTGTTGTTACAATGAAAGCTTTAATAATATATTTATTTTCCATTTACAGTGGTGGAGGCCGAGAAAAAAAGCCGCACGAAACGGCTTGACGAGCTCTTGGCCCCCGAATTGCATTCTGCAGCAGTGACAAGGCGAGAGAGAGCGAAAAAAAAAACACACACACACACGCCAAAAACATTAGTCGCCTACAACAAAATGGCACATCAACGCACGCAATTCTTTCATGCTGATAGTTTCTACGTCAACATCACTGTGAATAAAACAATTAAGCAGTTTAGATAATCTGTAGCACAACATTTCTTTTCCCAGGTTCAATCGGCAAGTAGGTACATTCCAGTAATCAGGTTTTCGAAATTGATAACTGGGAACGCGTTTGTTTAAACCAGACAGTTCAATTATGTAAGTACGGTTACTGCACAATTATTGTTTATACTTTGTAGAAAGCCTATATTTATGCATGTTGTAGATACTTAATATATTATACATTCTGAACAGGTTTTCTGTATGCGAGCAGAATGGCACATTGGCAATTATACGTAACATTCGTTTTTGAAGTAAATGTATCATCTTAAGATTTGTTGCCGTGGTAGTACCCCAAACTAGGTGGCAGTAATTTAAATGAGCAAAAAATAGAGATTTATACAGTAATAATTTAACCGACCTCGGAAATATATATCGATTCCGATATACCAGACCTACAACTTTTGCCAATTTATTTTTTAAATACTCAATATGATGGTCCCATGACATGTATTGTGAAAACACAACGCCAAGCGTTTTGAATGACTCAACCAATTCAATATTTACTGAGTTTATATAAATGTGTTCTAATGGAGAAATAACTTTATTTTTCGGCCTAAATATCATAGCTTTTGTTTTATTGGTATTTATTTTTAAAGCGTTTTTATCGGTCCATACTCGTAATTTATGTAGTACTGTGTTGGCCTTAGATATAAGTTGGTCTGCCTCATCAGCAGTAAAAAGAAGCGTCGCATCGTCAGCATATATAACAAATTTAGTTGTCTGGTCAATGTTCACAATATCATTGACATAAGCGTTAAAAAGAAAAGGTCCCAAAATACTGCCTTGAGGTACGCCCGATATTACCGATTTGACTGTGGAAATGAAATTATTACAACAAACGTATTGTTTGCGGTTTCCAAGACAGGATTGAAGAAGAGTTAAAGCTTGTCCGCGGATTCCATAATATTCCAGCTTTTTCAATAATAGTTCATGGTTTAGAAAATCAAAAGCCTTTGTAAAGTCAACGTAAATACCAAGTACTAGTTTTCGTCTCTCTAGATTTCCTAAAATAAATTCTTTCTGTTCAAGTAAGGCAAGTTCAGTTGATTTATGCTTTCTGAACCCAAACTGGGATCTTGTAATTAGCTTATGTTTATCAAAAAAGTTCGACAAGCGGGTATGAATAACTTTGACTATGTGATGCAGGCCGCCTCCCAAATAAAAGGGCTCAGGCCTATTAATCCATGTATCCACCCTTGCACTGGACGCGTGTATCCGATCACCTAAACCCCCAAAGCGGTGAGGAAAAAAAAAAAAAAGAAAGAAGGAGGGGAGACACCCTAGCAGCGATAGACACCCTAATAACGGCGCTCACTCGATCGGATATAGGCGCCCAGGACCGGTTACGCCCATAAGGTTACGCCTGCCCTGTGAGTGTTGCTTATCCGCAGTGCACCGGTGAACGGGGAGAAGTAACGGAGCTAAGCAGGCCGCCCGAACGTCCACGAATAATGAGAAATATCGCGGAACTCGAGGGGGCCTGCACTGAGGCCCCTCTTTGGGCCTAATAAAGTTGCATTTCTCTCTCTCTCTCGCCGAACTTCCAAGAGGTGCCCGCGTTTGATACGGCGATCAAGGAATCTCAGCGACCGAGTGAGAGGGGCCGCGTGTCTTTTGAACACCCGACCTGCGGCACGCGCTCCACGCCTTCCCTGCGCTCTAGATGCACGAGGCGCAGAAGCATTGTCGAAAGCATGCGAAGCTGGCTCTTGAGGCGGGACAACCATTCTCAGCGTTCTGGCCGGGGCAGTTCCGTTTTAGAGGTTCATTTGGGCCCTCCCGTCTCTTCGGTTAGACGAAGCCTCATGTCTCGTTTTACGTGCGAACGTCCATAACAGCTGCGAAATCGGTGATAAGGGAACGGAAAAAAAAAAAAAAAAAAGAAAAAACGGAAACATGTTTAATTGTTACAATCATGATGCTACAAAAAAAAAAAGTATATATATATATATATATATATATATATGGGTGTTTTCATCTCAAATCGGGCAGGCTAAAAGGGTCTAATTTTTTAATTTTCACGAAGAAAATATATGTTTTGGGGGCATTTCTCAAATGAAGGAGGGCGCAAGCTGCATGTTCCCCAGATTTTTTGTTCTCGAGTTACGAGCCGTAGAAGCCGCAGTGGCAGAAACTAGTATTTTTGCCTGCCGCCGCAGGTCGCGTGTTTGACACCCTCTGCTGGCGCTAGTGTTTTTCCTACATCCTTTTAACTTTCTCGCCACATTTAATAGGTATTATAAAGATACCTTGACGTATTCAAATAGTTTTAGGAATTTGATTGTTTTCTAAAATACGTGTAAAACTCGTCACTCCGGTCGCTTTTTGGTCAACTTTCACAGGTCATTATTTTGTCTGTACTTAAGGTAAATTTTCTCTCTTTGGCTCTACAGAAAGCCCAAAGCAAGCCCATTATAGATATAATAATATCATTATGATCTGTAGACTAGCCGCTCCGCTACCTTCACGTAAAAGTTGTAAGAAATAACAATGTCGAAAGTTTGAGGTCGATTTAAAAAAAAAAAAAAAACATTTTTGTAAATTTTTATTTTTTAATATATTTTAGACATTTTAGTCGACTACAAGAAAAAACAATCTAGAAATGTAATATTTTGGTTGTATGTCCTCTATTTGAGCCGCAATCGCGTGAAATGTGTGAACATTTGTTTTTTTTTCACAACGTTTACGTGAAGGTAGCGGAGCGGCTACTAGCAGATCAGAATGATATTATTATATCTATACTAGGCATGCTTAGGGCTTTCTATAGAGCCCAAGAAATAAAATGTACATTAAGTGCAGACAAAGTAATGACCTGTCAAAGTTGACCAAAAATCGACCTGAGTGACGAGTTTGACATTTTCTTTAGAAAACAATCAAACTATTATAGATATCTGAACACGTGAAGGTATTTCTGTAGTACCTATTAAACGAGGAGGAAAAGTTAAAATGGTGTAGAAAAAACACTAGCGCCAGCAGAGGGTGGCAAACACGCGACCTGCGACGGGAGGCAAAAATACTAGTTTCTGCCACTGCGGCTTCTACGCTTCGAAACTCGAGAACAAAAAATCTGGGGAACATGCGGTTTGCGATTTCATTCATTTGAGAAAAGCCCCTAAAATATATATTTTTTTCGTGAAAATTAAAAACTGGACCCTTTCAGCCTGCCCGATATGGGAGGTTTCATCTCAAATCGGGCAGACTAAAAAAGTCTGATTTTTAATTTTCACGAAAAAAATATATGTTTTGGGGGCATTTCTCAAATGAAGGAGGGCGCAAACCGCATGTTCTTCATAATTTTCGTTCTTCAGTTACGAAGCGTAGAAGCCGCAGTGGCAGAAACTAGTGTTTTTGCCTGCCGACGGAGGTCGCGTGTTTGACACCCTCTGCTGGCGCTATTGTTTTCTCTACACCCTTTTAACTTTCCCCCCTCATTGAATAGGTATTATAAAGATACCTTGATGTATTCAAATAGTTCTAGGAATTTGATTGTTTTCTAAAAAAACATGTCAAACTCGTCACTCTGGTCGCTTTTCGGTCAAATTTGACAGGTCATTAGTTTGTCTGTACTTAAGGTAAATTTTCTTTCTTTGGCTCTACAGAAAGCCCAAAGCAAGCCCATTATAGATATATTAATATCATTATCTGCCGAGTAGCCGCTCCGCTACCTTCACGTAAACGTTGTGAAAAATAACAAATGTTCACACATTTGAAGCGATTGCGGCTCAAACAGATGACATACAACCAAAATATTACATTGATAGATTGTTTTTTCTTGTAGTCGACCAATATGTCTAAAAAAATTAAAAAAATAAAAATGTACAAAATTGGGGTTTTTGAGAAAATCGACCTCAAACTTTCAACATTTGTTATTTCTTACAACGTTTTGCGTGAAGCTAGCGTAGCGGCTAGTCGACAGATCATAATGATATTATTATATCCCTAATGGGCTTGCTTTGGGCTTTCTGTGGAGCCAAAGAAAGAAAATTTACCTTAAGTACAGACAAAGTAATGACCTGTCAAATTTGACCAAAAAGCGACCGGAGTGACGAGTTTGACATGCGTTTCAAAAAAACAATCAAATTCCTAAAAATATTTGAATACATCAAGGTATCTTTATAATACCTATTAAATGAGGGGGAGAGTTAAAAGGGTGTAGAGAAAACAATAGCGTCAGCAGAGGGTGTCAAACACGCGACCTGCGACGGCAGGCAAAAACACTAGTTTCTGCCACTGCGGCTTCTACGGCTCGTACCTCGAGAACAAAAAATCGGGAGAATATGCGGTTTGCGCTCTCCTTCATTTGAAAAATTCCCCCAAAACATATATTTTTTTCGTGAAAATTAAAAATTATACCCTTTTAGCCTGCCCGATTTGTTTTAAAAAAGCCGTGAAAGTTACACTTATGCCGCTTGTGGAGGTGAGTTATACGGCCAAGGGGACATATTATAGGGGGCTAATCGTAACGATCAGTCGTCTAATTAATTAACATTCGTTAATTAACTTTTTAATTAATGAAAATAGACATATGGTTCCAATTAGAAACTTGCTCAGCGTCATCGAAAACCACTAAATCAGTCATTTTCAGAAAGACTTACGGCGCGTGAGAAGCGTAGTATTGTACTAAAGTTACCACTCGTGGAGTAGGCTGGGGCTAGATAAGAGACGGAAAAATCGTGCGGGCGCCTTATCGCAACCGCTAGCTTTGTACCTGCTCCACGAGTGGTAACTTTATTGCGCCACTACTCTTCTCACGCGCACAAAGTCTTTCTGAAAATTACTGATTTAGTGGTTTTCGATGACGCTGAGCAAGTTTCTAATTAGAACCATATGTCTATTTTCATTAATTAAAAAAGTTAATTAACGAATTTCAATTAATTAGCCGACTCATCGTTACGATTAGCCCCCTATAATATGTCCCCTAGGCCGTATAACTCACCTCCACAAGCGGCATAAGTGTAACTTTTACGGCTTTTTTAAAATAAATCTGTTAAGCTTAAAATATATATATATATATATATATATATATATATATATATATATATATATAACGGGCATGGTGGCGGGAGGCCGAAGGCGTGGGTATAAAACTGAGAAGAAAAAAACCCTTAGTGAAAACAGCAACAACGGACGATTTAATCTTCGACGTTTCGGCCGGAGTCCGGCCTTCGTCAGGAAGCTTCCTGACGAAGGCCGGACTCCGGCCGAAACGTCGAAGATTAAATCGTCCGTTGTTGCTGTTTTCACTAAGGGTTTTTTTCTTCTCAGTTTTATATATATATATATATATACTATGGAATTACGTAGTGCAGTTGTATCAGCTAATACGTTTTGTTCACACAGTTAAACACGTGTGAGGGAGACTCTTCCGTATTACTGAATTTGACGTGCTCCGGTTTTACATCTCTTCCTCCTCGTCGTAAAAAAAAAAAGAAAAGAAAAAAAAAAAAAACTAAGAAAAAAACAATTGTTAAAAAAAAAAAAAACAACATTGGAAAAAAATGTGTTCGTTTACGTTTATGTGAAGCAGAACTTTTTTCCTCGCTCGCCCCGTCCCCCTCTTTTTTACTCCGAGGGTTAAGGTACGTTTATACTCCAACGTAACGTAGACGGGCGCGGCGTAGCGCAGCGCGCACATATGTTGATTGGTTGCAGATATCGAGTTCCTGATTGCCGGCCAATGAAAGGCGCGGGTTCTGCGCTACGCTGCGTTCACTGCGCTCAACGCCGGAGTATAAACAGCCCTTTATGGTCAGCCTATAAGTACAGTCGGGAGCAAAAGTTCGCGGGGCACCGGAGCGCGTGCCGAAATGCATCGCCGCGCCGTGCAAAGGCGCGCCGCCGCATTAAAAAGCCGCGCTTTGCGCATGCGCGCCCTTCGTGCTGGCAGTCATGTCTCTTTCGCTCGTTTCTGTCCGACTCACTCCTGATAACCGGAGTCGGCGCCAGGGGCGCAAGTTGCCGTTTCGCTGGCTGTCGTGCCTGGCGTCCTCTTCAGCCGCCACAGCAGCAGGGTGTCGAACCGGAACCGAACCGAACCGAAAACCGGAACAGAACCGTTATTTTTAGCCGAACCGGAACTGAACCGAACCGAAATCTTCGCCGCCATCTTGGAACTGAACCGGAACTGAACCGGAAAAAAATATAACGGTAACCGGTTCAAAACGGTTCACGGTATTTTTTTTTGTTAGTATTACAAACTTATTATTATTGGCACGTGTATTCCTCTACGTATTGATCAAATCGTCATATCCAGAATTGCAATGTATAATAAATCCTGGTTTTTTGCGGCGCTTTCTTATTGGCACTATGATTAGCCATGTGTCACAATGTCACGTGACGTCATGATGTCAAGACATGCTGTCAAGTAATGTCACATCCGTGACCCCGTGACGTCACGTGACTCACCGCGTTAAGTCGATTCTAATTGTGGACGTCGCTAGATCTATTAACGTTGTTGATACCGTGACGTCACATGACATCACAACTTCACACTGAGAGTCACGTGACACCATGATGTACCCGATTGTCATGATCCCGAGTCAAATGCTCTGGTTCATGACAACCAGTATCGCCAAACATTCGGGTAACGCTCGTGTTCAACTCAAAGATTATGATGGGCCCGAGTCCCACTAGAGCTAGAAACAGAAACAAACGAAAGCGACAAGCCTCAGACACATGCAGCATGTTCGCGATGGTACCTTTATACGGCTTTGAGTTGTTCGGTGCTCGCGAAGTTAGCACGAGTGTTTACAAGCCTGCAAATGGTACCATCGTGTGCATGATACTCGTGTTTGAGCATAGCCTTCTTTATTCTACAAAGCCTGTCAAATCGCGAAATACTCTGGTTTAAGGCTAGCCGCTGTCGTTTGTTTCTGTTTGTCGCTTTAGTGGGGCTCGGGCATTATAGCCCAACTAAAGTTATATCTGAAGATCAGCCCATGCTCTCTGCTTTGCCAACCCTGCGTATGACTATGATAAACACTGACGGTGTATATATTAGGATCAGATCACGTGGCTGATAGTTCTAATTGTGAGTTGAGGAGGGGAAAGCTGTTTCATTTCTTTCTTTCGACTGTCTGCCATTTCGCGGAGGGGCAAACTAATGGATGCTTTTGCAAGTTATCAACGTCAAGGATTACAACTTAGCGGTATTTATTGAACTTAAGGTAAAAAAAAAGATGCTGCACGACCCATTTTACATGTATGCACACCATTGAGGCTCCCAAACATGTTTTCGTTATTGCTGAACTGCCTCAGAAAGTTGTCCCGAGAATAGAAGTGTTAAAGGGTCTAAATGTGACGTATTAGTCGGACGTTACATGGAACTATTAGTGTGTACGGGAGGGATACCTGAAAAGAAAGATCCTAGTGGCCTCACGGGGATAGCCGAACGTTGGCAGCCGCTCTAAGTCTCACAGGAGTGTCGCTCTCAAGTTCTCCAAGTTTCGACCGCCCTGTATTTTGTTTAACCTTCACAGTTTGGTGCAAAGTTAAAGCAAGGAAGAATTACTGTTAACAAGTGACACAAATATAATTGTCGAGTGAACACCACTCAATACGGAGCAGGCAATCCCTGAGGAATAAAAAGTATCTTGAGGAGCAACTAAAAAAAAAAAAAGGGAGTGGGGAGGGGGTAGTTTTAAAGCATACTGTGTCGTAAAGATTCCTCTGCCCCACATTTTCGGCGCAGACTAGAAAGCGTGGCCTGGAAACGATAGTGACAGATGGGTAGTTGGTACAACTTTTATTTGTAAAAACACTCTTGCCAGAAAGCACGTTTTCGTCGTGCCAGATACTCGCGCCGTGCCTAACGACGATGTACCAACAAGAAAAATGTGTGCCTCTCAAATACATAGCTTGCACTGAGCGCGAAACTTTTGCAGCGTGCATTTTGCCAAACCGGATTTGATTTTCTCAGCAAGAACAACTCGCAATGACAACCAGTATCTAGTGCGATTACGTCACGTGCAAACCATGTTAAATACTTCAGCTTTCTGGTGAAGTGCGACGTTCGCAACACCAGCACTAGACGTCCAATGTGTAAAGTTGTGTAGTATTTATAGTAGTCTCGCGATGATATACGGCAGCCTAATGAAATGTTGGAGCACATGACTGATAAAGAACAGAGTCATGAAGTAAGGTCTCAAAACAAGTGCACGTAAAACCTAAGATAACATTAGCCCCCCGAGGTAGTATCCCGCGACGTTTCGAGCTGAGGCAAGCTGATGCCCAAAAGTGATCTATATTAGGATTCTAAAAAATCTTTGTTTGCCCTGCGCGGAATCTATGTTTAATTAGGAATATTATTTTATGCATTTCTATGCATGTCTTTTTGCAGTAAAGCGTTGTGTAAGGGATTATTTAGAAAAAAATTGCGTGTCATCTCCTTATTTCTGCACATTTCGTGTATATGCCTTCCGATATATCATTTGACCACAGTGTTTTTTGGCATGCCCTGCAACCCACTATTTTACACTGCAAAACAGCTAACAAAAGCACGTTGCCGAAGACACAACAGCTGGCGTATTTTCGAGTATCGTCCTTCCGTGTCGGTCTCAGGCGGTTATGTGAACTTCATAAAGTCAAATTTATCGATGATAATAAAAATATACTTAATTCCTGTCTGAAGATTTGGCAGCATAAATAGAAGATTCTCACCTCCAAGATATATAAGTAAATGCGCCTTTAAATTATCTGAAAGATGTTCGGCAAATATTTTTCGGCGCTTTTATCCTCTATAGACACGTTATAGGTGATTTTGAAAAGATTTAAATAATGTTTTTTTATTATTTTGAAGCTAATTTAAATAACTATATGTGTTCCTCACGGATATATAACTTCTAAAATATATAGAAGTTTATTATCGCATTTTTTATGTGTTTTTACTATCGCCTTTTTTTACTGGAACGAGTGGTGGAACTATGACGATTGCACACTTCTCTCAGAAAGTGTCCAATTAGGTAGCTTCCGAATCAGGGTTGGGCAGAAATACTCAAAAATGTATTTGGAAATACAAATACTGGGATACATTGAAATAGTAGCTAAAATACTGATACTAAGATACATCTGTAAAAATGTATCGCGATACGTATCGGAAATACATTTTAAAAAGAGGCAAAAAGTATTTGGAAATACAAATACAGGAATACATTTTAGGGAGGGCAGAAATACAAATACAGAAATACTGATACTGAAATACATTTTTCAAATTTTTTGAGACGCCAACTGAGATGAAGCTTGAAGTTTGAAGTGGATGTTTTCGATCCCGAAATTACGTTCCCGTAGGCTTGGCACTTTGCCTTGAAGGTAGTGGTTTCGGACGACAAGGAGTCGTCAATGGGCCCAAAAAAAACGTTCTAACAATTGCTGACCGCGGTCCCTTCCATGACATCCTGTCTGTCTGACGAGGGAATCCTGTCAACATTGATCACATTATGTCACGGCGGAATGAACTAGAATTCTTCATCTGTAGGTGTGGCCTTGAACATGAAACTTTACCACGCTGCTGTATGAAAGGACAATGCGCACTTTCGTTGTAGACTACCTAGCTGAAGATCGTGCATGCAGTGTCATTCGGAATTTTTGAGAATAGTGGACCACCTGAAGAATCCTGGAGCACATGTCTTATCTTCTGTTTTACAGTTTAAAAAAACGATACGGTAGCATCCCTGTTCTGAAGGTCCTCACTACCGACCCTCCGCCACCGACGCACGGATTGCAGTCCTCAAGTTCTGCCTAGCATTATCCAAACAGAGACCTCGTGGATTACGAGCTGATATTGCCGGCACAGGTGCGAGCTGTCCAAGAAACGGCGGTCTCGAGACTATAGTTGCGGGAGTACGTAGTCTGGGATGGCACAGCGATGCCACTTCTGGCCTCCTTCTGGGTTTCGGATCACCAGAGCAGCGAGTCACGTTCACGTCGGCTGATGACGTACCCTTGAGCCGTGCAATATTACGGGCGCAGCCGCAGATGCATTCGGATATGTGTTGAACTTCACCGCATGAGTCTTCCTACTATTTCAAGGCAGCCACCGTCTGGCTCGTGCTGCAACGGAATGTGACTCAGCTTTGCCGGCAGGGTGTACTCTGTACGCTAAGGCGAGAGAGACGGTTAACAGCGGGCATTGGATGCCAGGAAACAATGACTCAAGAAATCCCTACCTAAAGACCTGCGGCAGAAGATGCTCTGATTCCACTCCTGGCACGCCACCTGGTTCGAGTTTCCCACTACCCACTACGCAACACTTCTCAGAAGAGAGAAGAGGAACTAATTGGTCAGCATAGTAACAATACCCCAGCATCTCCTTGACTCTGGTGCCCTTCGAAGTAAAAAAAAAAATGCTTTCGAACTTGTTTTTTTTTTTTTTTTTTTCGGGGGGGGGGGGGGGGGGGGGAGTATTTCTCAAGAATTGTAACGAAATACACTTCATCGTGATTGTATCGCGATACAAAGGAACATTCAAAATGTATTTCGATACAGGAATACAGATATTGGTGAAAAAAATGTATCGCGATACAGAAATACAGATACGAAATGTATTTCTGAAATACTATCGCGATACATTTGCATCGCGATACTGCCCAACCCTGTTCCGAATTGAGTAGAGCATGAAATACCACTTTGTTCTAGTTAACAAAAATCATCAATTAGCGAGGGTGATGCTTATTTGCAAATTAAGTTGACCTGCATTTTGTCAAGAGCAAACCTCAACATCCAGGCTATGCCAGTTTATCCAATATAAGAAAATGTTCACATGGGTAAGCACTGTTTCAGGTCAGGTTCGATCTCAGTACTAAGGTGCTCATAGGTTAGAGTGAACAATTTCAGCCACTCCCTTTCGCATGATTCGTCGCCCGCATCATGGTGCTGAGAGCAAACAATATGCTAGTTAGAAAAACAAGCATTGCGATTGTCGCTTAGTGTTCCTATAAAATATAGACTGGAAGGACTTGTCCCGTGACTTTCGTGACATTTTGAAAATTATATTCCCTTAAGCTCAGTCGTCTCGTCATCATATATATATTGTGAAACGTATTCCGTAAAACACATGTCATGATATATATGGCGACGAGGTGCCCATTTCATGATCGTATTCACTGTAATTAATTCCTTAGTTCAAGGGCAAAACCACGATTCAGCATCTAATACTGCGATACAAAGTTGTACCAATCACGTGTATTTTAGGCAACCTACTTCACTTCCGAAAACATTTCGATTCAGGTACAATATATGTGACTCTGGTAAACGAAGGGATGTTGAGTCGTATAAACACGACGTTTTGTATGTTAATGTAGATTTTCCTTTCTTGTTGTGTAGGAATAAATAACAGAATTTTATAATTTTGGTACCTGAGAATAAAACTGAATTGAACAAACAATAAAAAAAAAAGAAAAAAAAACTATATACTGTAAACGACTATTTTTCGTGGGCTCAATATTTCGCGATTTAGGTCAAAGCTGAAGTTTTGGAATAATTCGCGGGTTGTAATTTTCTCGACGCGGTGGAATCTCAATATAAATTTCAATCTGTTTACATTTTACCGAAATTGTTCGCGGGACCCATTTTTCGCGAATTGTAGGCGATTCGCGAAATTCTCAAAAATAGGTCCACGCAAAAATCAGATCGTTTACAGCAGTTAGTTTCACGGCCTAAATAGCGCCCATTGACAGAACAACGCGGAAAATATATTCTCTATTTAGCGGTTCAAACCGGTTCCAACCGGTTCGAACCGGTTTGAATCGTTATTTTTTGCGCCCCGGAACTGAACCGAAACTGAACCGAAAGCCGTGAACCCGAACCCGAACCGAACCAATAAAAATATCGGTTCGACACTCTGCACAGCAGCCGCGCTGGGTGACGGAGCGCCTGATTAACCCCCTCCCCTTCCCTATGCGAGCTCCGTGACAAAGCGGGGCGGCTGAAGCAGACGCGCAGCATGACAGCCAGCGAAGCGCTAACTCGCGCCCCTGGCGCCGACTCCTGTTATCAGGAGTGCGTCGGAAAGAAACGAGCGAAAGAGACATGAATGCGAACACGAAAGGCGCGCATGCGCAAATCGAGTCTCCCTAATGCGGCGGCGCGCCGTCGGAGGGCGCGGCGATGCATTCCGGCATGCGCTCCCGTGCCCCGCAAACTTTTGCTCCCGACTGTACATTATTCTAAGCAACGGCTGAGACTTTTAAGAAAATAGGCGCAAGCAACGGTCCCACTACCAATACATCATGCGAGGGTCATCATGTACGTCTCTGCATCAAGTATCTCCATCGAACACCGTGTCGTTTTCATGATGTATGAATGGGCAGTGGGGCTGCTATATACACATACAGGGTGTTTTAGAGCGCAGCTCTTAGGGGCCCGTTTCCGGCTTGAGCGGCGTCGCCGTCGCCGTCGGCGTAACCGCGCGGTGCATCATGGGAAATGTCCCATAATGCACCGCGCGAGCCCCCCACCGGGGTCACGTGACCTCGTGGGGGGTCACGTGACCCTCGAAGTCACGTGACTCCCCGAGGTCACGTGACCCCCGCCGATGTCGCGTGACCCCCGATGACGTCATCGTCACTGATGACGTCACCGGCATCCACATCGTCATCGTCATCATCACTGATGACGTCATCGGCATCCACATCGTCATCGTCACTGATGTCGTCATCGGCATCCACATCGTCATCATCACTGATGACGTCACCGGTATCCACATCGTCATCATCACTGATGACGTCACCGGCATCCGCATCGTCATCATCACTGATGACGTCACCGGCATCCACATCGTCATTGTCATCATCACTGATGACGTCACCGGCATCCGCATCGTCATCATCACTGATGACGTCACCGGCATCCACATCGTCATCATCACTGATGACGTCACCGGCATCCATATTGTCATCGTCATCATCACTGATGACGTCATCGGCATCCACATCGTCATCATCACTGATGACGTCACCGGCATCCACATCGTCATCATCACTGATGACGTCACCAGCATCCACATCGTCATCATCACTGATGACGTCACCGGCATCCACATCGTCATCGTCATCATCACTGATGACGTCACCGGCATCCGCATCGTCATCATCACTGATGACGTCATCAGTGACGTCACTGATGTCGTCACCGGCATCGTCACTGATGACGTCATCAGCGACGTCACTGATGACGTCCCCGACAATCGCATCGTCATCGTCATCATCACTGGTGAAGTCATCAGTGACGTCACTAATGACGTCATCGGTACCCGCATCGTCATCGTCACTGATGACGTCATCAGTGACGTCAGTGATGACATCATCGGCATTGGGGGTCACGTGACCCCCCCCCTGGTTAGTTTAACCCCCCCCCCCAGTGCCCTTCCCTCCTCCTCCTCAAGAGCTGCGCTCCAATTCGGCGTTACAGGGAGTTGTAAGCGGCTTTCATTTTTTTTATTCTTTACAGATTTGTTCAGAAAAAGCCATGAGAGCTATACTTATGCGGGTTGTGCGCGTGAGTCATACGGCCAGGGAAACATAGTATAGAGGACCAATCGTAACGATCCGTCGGCTATTTAATTAAAAGTCGTTAATTAACTTTTTAAGTAATGAAAATAGACATGTGGTTCCAATTAGAAACGTGCTCAGCGTCATCGAAAACCACTAAATCAGCCATTTTCAGAAAGACTTTGAGCGCGTGAGAAGCGTAGTAGTGTACCAAAGTTACCACTCGTGGAGAAGGTAGAAAGGTTGCGGTAAGGCCATGGGCGTACCAACCGGGGGGGCAAGGGGGGCACTTGCCCCCCCAGTTCTCAGAGTGGGGGGGCAAGGCATGCGTTTTGCCCCCCCTGAAACGGCCGCCACTGGGCAGAGCAGACACAGGCCGGCGGCGCCCAAGGAATACCAAGGGCACTGCCCCCCGACCGCGCGGGCATATTTTTAACGCGCAGGCGATACAAACCCTAGCAACGGTGCTCACGCACGCCGGATTGGCTGGTTTGTGGAGCCTTGCCCCACGAACAAGGCTACATGGTAACCTAACGGAGTCCATCCGCGAGACATGGGCCGGACGGGCCGTCCAGACCAGGACGTAGGCCCTTACACAAAATAAAGTTTTGCTTGCTTGCTTGGAGATAGGCGCTGCCGCCGTCAACATAGGCAGCGGATGCAATGCGAGTTTCCGAAGAGGTAGCGTAACTTAGTGGTGAGATATCTGCCTCATACGTGTCAGACCCGGGTTCTATTTATGGTGTGGGCCGGCTTACTTCTTTTTATTTTTTTTCTCGAACATTTTGTTTTGTCGAGGCATTTGGCGATATTTACATTTCTTTTTTACCATTAACACTAAAAAAACGAATGTTGTTGACGAAACATCGCTAAACTAAATCGTATCGACTCTATTTACGGAAGTGCATGGGGGGCAACGGGGCTTGGGTTGCCGACCGGACGCCGCAAAGCGGCGTGTACGGGGGGTGGGGGGGCTAGATGGGTCAATAGATTTGTAATTAGCAGCCGCACACCGTCACCGCGAAGCGGCGTGAACGCAGGCGCGGGGGTGGGTTAACGCGCTTCGAGTGATACACGAGCAGCCCATCCGGCGTGAGCGTCGTTGTTAGGGGTTCTATCGCCTTCACCGTAAAAGGAGCAGTGTGTGCACCTCTGTAGTGGGCAAGAATTCCTACATTGGAGAGAAGCGGGGACAAGCCCTTTCTTCAAATGCGTCAAGTCTCCTTGAGCTTCGGAATACAAAGAAACACCACTATTCGGAGCTAATCCCACAGTTACTCGACCTCTCTTGCGTCGTGTCTGTTCGCTCCCCGCGCCTCGTAGCAGTGTTGTTGCAGTGGGGGGGCTCGTTAAAATTTTGGGGTTTTTTGGACTATCTAAATCACTTTCTTCCTTCCCATCCCCCCCTTTTCTACTCCGCATGCTTCCCCCTCTGCAAATATCAGCTGACCTTCCGACATCTTTTCTGTGTTGATAGGCAAAACAACCACTAAAATTAGAAAGTAATTTGTAATTTGAGTGGAAGTCACTCGGAAAAGTAGTTAAAGTAAACTACGAATTACTAGAATATAAATGTAATTAAAAGTTACTAAACTACCCAGAAAAGTAGTTAAACTACAGTAACTTGAGTAAAGTAGTTGAACTACGTACAAGTCTGGCCCAGCAGGCGCTCTGCGTAAGGGTTTTCACCTATCTGCCTAGCCCCGCACACCATCACATGGGCCAAGAAAGGTGTAGTTTTACTGCAGAGGAGAAATCAGCAGGGTCCAAGATGGTGACAATGGAGGATGGGGGACTGTTCCAGTGGCTGATGGCTTGAGAAAGGAATGACCAATTGAAAGCGTTAGTAGAGTCAGAAATGTGCTTGATGGTGCAGACGTTGTTGAGGCGAGAAGATGTTCGGTCGGGGGGTAATAACAAAGTGGTTTTGAGGTCGGGAATGTGGTAGTAGATTTTGTGAATAAAGCACAGCTGAGAGACTTTTCTGCGAAGCTGCAAAGAGGACATGGTTAGTTCAGTTTTTAGCGCTGAGACACTGAAAAAAAAGTCATAAGTGGATGAAATGAAGCGAGCAGCTCTGTTCTGAACTGCCTCTACAGGGTATTGATGAGGTACAGTCGATGGGTATTCCAGATGGTTGAAGCATATTCTATTTTTGGTCTGACGTACGTGTCCAAGGTTAGCTTACGAACAAAGGGTGGAGCCCTTTTTAAGTTACGTCTGCTTAGTCCAAGAGTTCCAGATGAATCGGCAGTAATGACTTCATGTGGTTATTTTAGGGAAGGTCAGATGTTAGTCTTACACCAAGGTATTTATACACAGTAGCGGTCTCAATCAGATCGGAGTACAAGTAATTAAATGACAGTGTTTGTTTTTTTTCTTGGTGAAGTGGATTAGTTTGCGTTTATACTTGTTTAATGACATAATCCACTCTTTGCACCAATTGTTAATTTTCTCTAGATCTTCCTGAAGCTGGTTATTATTTTGCACACAAGTTACTTTGTTATGGATGACGCAGTCGTCGGCGAAAAAGCGGTTTTTTGAAGAAATCCCAATGGGGATGTCATTAATAAATATTCAAAAGAGTAAGGGCCCAAGTACGAACCCCAGGGGAACACCAGGAGATACATTTCTTAAGGAAGATTCATGATCATCATGGACGTGACCTGTACACGGGAAAAAAGAAAGTCACGAATCTATGCAAACGGTTATTTGGTCGAGGCAAAAAGATGATAGCTTAGAAAGAAGGCGTTGATAAAAAACACGGCCGAACGCTTTGAAAAAAAAAAACAAAAAAAACTGCGTCAGTTTTTTTCATTTCAAGGTTCAAGGTTCAAGGTTAGTGTGCAAGTCATGGATGAAGTCGCAGAGTTGTGTTTCGCAGGAAAGTACAGTCTCCGGCGATATGAAAGACCCACTGGGAGCGCGTGGCCGAGGCGGTGGCTGGTGGGGGCGCTGCGAGCGCTCCGGGCAGTTCCATTCTGCTTCGAGGGGAGGACGCTCCTTCGGCACTCGGCACAAACTGATAAGCGCGTTTCGCTTTATCTGAGCCCGAGTGAGCGTCCTCCCCTCGAAGCAGAATGGAATTGCCCGGAGGGCTCGCAGCGCCCCCGCCAGCCACCGCCTCGGCCACGCGCTCCCAGTGGGTCTTTCATATTGCCGGAGAGTGTACCTTTTTGAAAACCGTGCTGCTGTTTAAAGAAAAGAAATGGGATGATAGGTGCCTCATGATACTGGAGTAGAGGATATGCTCAAGTAGTTTGCAAGAAATTGAAGTCAATGAATTAGGGCGATAATTAGATGCGGAAGAGCGGCTGCCCTGTTTAAAGACTGGGAATTACCCTTCCCACCTTTTGGTCAGATGGAAGGCACCTTTGAGATAAGGACTGAATAAAGATAAGTTTTAAATACTCACTCGAAATAACACTGGTGTTTCTTTTAAATTTTAGAGTTGATGCTATCGGTTCCAGCGGACGAAGTAAGTTTTAGTTTATCAATCAATGTTATAATACCGGCGGAGTTAACGTTAATAGGATGCATGCGCTCGTAAAGCTCTTCAGGGAGAGTGGGGACGGAGTCCAAGCACTCGTTAGTAAACACTGATGAAAAATATTCGTTAAACACAGAACTATCATGGCCGACGTTGCACATCCGACCATTCCTAACTCTCCCCATCTTCCTAAACGTCCGTGTGTGTCCGAACACCAGAAACCGGAATTTTAAAGGTTAAAAACGGCACGTTGCGAATATGGAACGCGCACTTTCATGCAAAGCTGACGTCAAGTGACTCAAATCGAAAAACATGCATATTTACAATATTGTTATCTCTTCTGGTGAAGGCTCAGCAACCGTTGCATCCGTTTTCGCGCACGAAACGGCGACTACCAGAGTAAGTAAGAACGCAGTGATTGCCTTTATTTTAACAATGTAAACACACTTGCAGGCGTGCGCTGATGAAGCCTCAAAATTAAAGCTCTCGTAGTGTGATCCGTGACTGTGCCGGCTACTACCCAACCTCGTTGTCACACCACTTTCTGCAAGCATACACCAAAATTACAAGTAAACACACAAAAGCGACATCGATACAATTATCTTCTAGAATATCACCTTATTTAGTCATAACTCTTTCAATAGGCACTACAAGTTGTATTTATTTTTAAGAAGAAGAAGCAAAATTTTTTTCGTGAGAAAAAACAAAATATCAATGTTAAGTCTGGTAACGTTGTAATTTTGCCGAATCATTGCCAAATCTTTAGAAAAGTTGGACAAAAGTTGCGCCGAATTTTCGATTTGGGGGGGGGGGGGGGGGGGGAGAGGGTCTGGTTTGCCCCCCCACTCAAAAACAAGTTGATACGCCACTGGGTAAGGCGCCCCTGCGCGATATTTCCGTCTCTTATCTAGCCCCAGCCTTGTGCCTGCTTTGGTACACTACTACGCTTTTCATGCGTACAAAGTATTGCTGAAAATGACTGATTTAGCGGTTTGCAATGACGCTGAGCAACTTTCTAATTGGAACCACATGTATAATTTCATTAATTAAAAAGTTAATTAACACATTTTAATTATTTAGCCGACTTATCGCAAAGATTGGCCACCTACATAATGTCCCCTGGCCCTACCTCACTCGCACAAACGTAGCTTTCATGTTTTTTTTTAACAAGTCTGTATAAAGAAGACACCCTTTATATATATATATATATATATATATATATATATATATATATATATATATATAAAAAAAAATTATATATATATATATAAAAAAATTGCGCCTAAGTGTAATATATATATGTAAACATTCGCCAACTTTTTATATATATATATATATATATATATATAAAAAGTTGGCGAATGTTTACATATATATATTACACTTAGGCGCAATTTTTTTATATCTTGGGGGTTAAACGTAGCGGATTAGACCAATTTGGTGAAATGGCACATCACTCAAATCACTACCATTCGCTGAAACATTAAATTATGACTGACATTAAACGGCATTGAAAATAAATGTCGTACAGCGTATCTTTTATGGCACCAATCTGCATGTCTACAACATGCTTAGTGAAAGTCCCAGCGGGTATAGAGCCTCCTTGTCCGTGTCTTAATGACCTGAAAAACGCGAATGCAGAACTTGCTGCGCGTTGCGGAAACAGTAACGCAGAAAAAATTGACAATAGGGATTAATTCGAAAGCATATGGTTTCCAATAAAATAATTTTTTTATTTCTGCGCAATAATTTCTACGTATGGCTTTTCTTTTTTTCATAGATTAGAACGATTTTTTAACATTTTGATTTGTGAGTATTTTTTTTAATAGATTAAAACGATTTTTTAACATTTTGATTTTGCGTAATTTTCACTTATTTTGTTTTACGTACATGCCTCGATGATACAATCACGGTTGATCTAAATTTATTTTAAAAAATCGGCGAAAAAGCTGTTTGTAAGCTGGATAGTGCGAATGCCCTATCGCGCCGCGGTGGATGATACGAACAGAAGCATCGACCTCAAAATAATAAAATCTCAATAAAAAAAGAATTAAAAAAAAGCCAGAGACGATGAGGTAAACAACATCCAGGCGCTTTCCGCCACTAAAACAACTGTAAAATTAGAAAAAAAAAGAGATGAATTTTGTTATTTAATTGTATTAGCTTTAAGCTGTGAACGCCCCCTTTGCGCAGCCGCGGTAGTCCCGGCCAGCCGCCGAGGCGTGAGAAATCGCGACTGCCACAGGGCCACAGAGCTACGGCTAGGCCGCTCCACTTCAGCGCTAGCCGACGCTTCAACCACATCTAAAGCTGGAATAACAAAATTGACCGATTCCGGAGGCAGTGCGATTCCGGCGGTGCTGCACCGCCTTCGGTAGCAAGTTTTTTAAACAGTCATTTGTTCTAACCGGGTGTGTACGCATACTGTATTACATTTTTGGAGCCCGTTTTTGATGATACGATTTTCGGACGATAAGATTCTACTTGGATATCTACTGGGGTCAGCGGCGTAGACTTTCCATTTTCCCGGGGGGGGGGGGGGGGGGGGGGGGGTGGCGTTACCTTCTCGCCAGAATTGGAGATTGAAGCTAACGAAAGCACGCTGGGATTCCATTTCCTATGTATTTTGTCAATAAAGGCAACGTGGGCGTTATTTTGTTTACATGCCACTACTAGAAGCTCGCTACATGGCACGAAAACAGCGTCTCGGTAAGGATCATGGCCCGGGCCCGAGGGGGGGGGGGGGTTTCTGCCTCCCCCCCCCCCCCCCGGATCTCACCAGGGGGGGGGGGGGCACGAACCCCGATGCCCCCCCCGTAGTCTACGCCTATGAATGGGGTATCTGTTCCAGCCTTTAACTAAGTCCAACAAGACCAGAAAATATTTTTGTTTCATATATCAGAGAATATGCACTTCACTGAAAATCTGTTATGAACACACAAAAATGCACCGACGAAAAAAAAGCAGGTGGGCAGCCTACACGACATAAATTTATTATAATATCTTTATTTTCATGCACTACGTGTATGTACAAAATTTTAATTTTAAAATCAGTTGCTCATTTCCTACAGGCCTTGTTTCCGCTTCATGTCTTTTATGGCTTCCTGAAACAAAATAAAAGGAATCCGTTGAAAGACACAGCTCGATTGCCTACTGCGTTATTTGCATAACAGTGTAGCTGGAAATGGGCAGGTTTCGCCCCACAACTCACAGGTATTCCCGTGAATCTTCTCAAAATCAAAACCAACAACTCGGTAACTGTAGCCATTTTTACCCCAGCACATACAGACATTAATCCCCCCCCCCCCCCCAGCATTCAAATCGGGTGCAAAAAGGGGGTGGGCTACCTTTGTTGTGCCACCCAAACAAAGCTGAGAATAAAGTAACCCATTTGGTTTCATGTTCATTCACACCTTCATCAGCTGCTCTAGATCATACTAGATTATTCTCACAGCCAAAGGAAGAACTTCATTCATTCAGTTACCTTCAAAGTTGTTAGACGAATAGACGCTAGTGCAGTCAAGATGCATATTATCCCAATGCCCAAATTGCACGAAACCAGATAATTCAACTTATAGGGGCAGACTGTCTTTTCAAGAGCAGGAACATAGACAGAAAACAGGGGTGGACCATCTCTTGGGGCACTACGGGAGAAACAAAGTCTAGTCAGCCACGGTCGGCGACAGGTAAGAGGGCAGTAGATGCTCTGCCTTCCAGCATACGCTCGCTGCCTTCTGTCGAGCTCTGGCTGCGCATGCGACGAAGTGTTATCAAAGGCAGAAAGTCAAAACACCTAGGAACACTTGTAGGGCCAGCCGATTATTTAGATAGCTGCTTTGTTTAAACTAAAATCATCACAAGGCAATTATGACAATAAAAAAACAACATTTTGACACATGTAATTATTTTTTACAGCCAGAAAACAGAAAAAGGAATTAAGAGACTCAATCAACCATCTTAATTTTACAAACGTTATACAACTTATCGTAAAAGTGGAAGGGTGGTCTTGCCACACAGAAGGGGTCTAATAAAGGTCAGACCTTACAGATGACTCACTATTTACATTCCAGAAACTTAGCCTTTCGCAGGAGCTTTGAGACTATTGCCTGATAATGACACTAGTACAGAGAAAACCAAAGAAGGCATTGAACATGTGAAGTGACATCAGTGGCCAGTTTGCAGAAGACCACTTGCCTCTAATCTTTTCGCCTTCTCCGTTGAGAACTGTTTGGCCTGTTCACCGGTCTGGCTTAGTCTCTCCACCAGTTTCCTCAGTAGACTCGATGTGGACATGAGTTCAAGGCTCTCCTGCCCTGCAGGCGAGGATTCGAAATCAAATTCAGCTTCAATGACAGCAGAAAGGAGAGGTAATCACACACATAACATCATAACATCAGGAAGCAGTGGCGTAGCCACGGGAGGGGCTTAGGGGCTTCAGCCTTCCCCCCCCCCCCCGGAATCCAACTGATCTTATAATACACACATGCATTTTGAACTGCCACCCCCCCAAATCATGGATATTCCAGAAATTCCTGGCTACACCACTGTTAGGAAACACGACTGCAAATCTTGGCCTATGGTTTGTGGCAAGCTCAACTCGGACTAGGTCCTAGCAAGGACCTCGATGGGGTTCTGCACATCTGGCTTTTGAATTTTTGTTTAAATTGCATGGCTACAAGTGTGGCTCTAATTTTCAGATCACCTTAAATTATAGGTATGAAAATTTAAGGCCCATCGAAAACCTTTTTAATAAATTCAGTATTGTGCCCCTAGAAAAATTTGCATCTTAGACCGCCTGATGGCTCTGACTCCAGCCTTACATTCCTGGGCACCTTCATTTGGATTCAGGCAGTTGGGTATGTTGGCATGTTTTACTTTTCTTCAAGTTATTGTATTTTATGGCACATACGTTACGAAAAACAGTGCTTCTTATTTAAAAGTGTGATATGTATAGTTTTAAAGAAATAAAATACCTAAGGAGCAAAGTAGAATGGCAGAGTTTTGACAACTGCCGTCGATGGCAAACTATCAGCGACAGACACTCAATAGTTTTTTTGGGCGACCTTTGTATAATATAGTCAAATGAGCATTCAAATAGCATTTATTATGTATTGCATAGAATTTTGTAAAAAGTCCCAAATATGTATCTGCGGACAATTTTGCTAAGAATGAAAAAACCCAATGCCTATGTCTGTGCCCAAAATTAAAAAAAAAAAAGACAATGTTGGTAGTAGCTGTTTCATAGCATATTTAGAAGCTCAGTCCTTCTATACCCTGTTTCGGTTTGCAATGAGAGCGCTTCTCGGCCCCGACGGCACCGCGCCCCGTGGAGAATTAGTGCAACCAACCTCTGCTGCACTGTCCTCGTGCAACGCAGCAGAGGCTAGTTGCACTATTTCTACACGGGGCGTGGTGCCGTCGGGACCGAGAGGCGCTCCGATTGGAAACCGAAACTTAAAAACCCGTTGAATTTGTGCGGTTTTTCAGAAAGCCGTAAAATGCTTCTATCATTCTGCAATTTGTTGATTTAGTATTTTTTGATGATGCTGAGCAATTTTCTAATTGAAACCATGCCCTTAAGCATAATATTAAAGAAGTTAATTACACAAAAAATAATTAACAATCTAATTATCCCGGACCTTAATAATTTTCCTAGATAGGCCCCTGGTCCAGGACCAAAATGACACAAGCCTTTTTTTTGTTGCGAAGTATAGTTTTCGCAATATCAAATTTGTCCATCTTTCGTGAAACACCCTGTATGTTACTCACAAGCTATGTGCTGAACTATCCAGAACACAATTTGTGGCTCAAATTCGTTTTCTTTCCGCTCGAAAACCGCCTCATCGAGAACTGGCCGGTTTGAGTCACGCTCAGTCTTTTCTCCGAGGTCACGTGCCATTCTTCAACACAACCATCAAATATAGTAAGTCGGGTGTCATCGAAAACACACTCAATATTAAAAACAGAAAAAAAAAACACAAAAAGATATATATTTTTCGTGGTTTCTAAAAAGCTGCAAATACGTTGATTTCAAGAAAGAAAAGTTGCACAGCCACATGACTTTTGGTAACTCTCTCCTCTATATTTGTTCGTCCTCCCCAGCCCAGTTTTGGTTTCGAAGAGTTGCGTTTTTTTATTAAAAATATATGTGGCGCTGTAGAAAAAACACTCAATGGATAATCCTCCGACACCATAAATTGCCTGGCAAAAAATCAATATCTTGGGTGTGTTGTGTCTCTTTAAAAGGGCAGCGCAAAAATTTTCAGACTTTAGCCAATTAACTGCGGAAATTAATCTGCATCACCTATGGAACGAAAAACCGAAAGCCGCATTTTCTCGCAAGTGCTAGTTCTTATTTAAAAAAAATGAAACAAATCGAAAGTCGAAGTGCCTCTCAACTCTCCACGCCGACTTTCGAATGACGTCTCTGGAGGTTCACATGGTTTCCCCTTGGGCCCTCTCTTCAGAGACCACAGCCGCTTCCTCCGCGATTGTCGACTTTCAAAGGATTAGCCTCGTCGAAGGTCGCGGCGAGCGATGGACACAAAGGACGGTTCGCCAGGGGGCTGACGGCGAGTGTAGCAGCGGAGGGGGACAGGGTTTGTTGACTTCCATGTATCCCGCAGAGATGCCGTAATTTTAGTTCCCGTAGCCGCCATCGGCGGCTGCAGATCGGCTAATAATTAGTTTTTTTCCTAGCGATTACGCAGCAGATTAACCGTTTCTTGGGGAAAGGTGACGCATTTTTGGTCACTTGGGCTTGTATGAACAATATAAAAAATGCCACTGGCAATTCTTTCAACATTACAACCGCTGCACCGCCCCTTTAACCTATATAAAATTTTAAAACATGTCATTTTCCATAATTAGTTTCTCGGTACAAACAAACAATAAAAAACTGCATTTATACCATAATACTTTAAAACTTCTATTTGGAAGAAAATCGGAAGTCATGGGCAAAATTGTTCGACACATGCTTGGGACCTTTTACAAAACTCTATGCCATAAATAATAAACATTATTTGAATGCTCGTTTGACTATATTATAAACAAATTAACTGAAAAGACTATTCAATGTATGTCAATAATTGCTTGCCATCGATCGTGAACCAAAGATGACAACAACCGTCAATACCCTGCCGTCCTTCATCACTCCTTCACGAATTCTATTTCTTTAAAACTGTACATATTTTAATTTTCAAATAAGAAGCTTTTTTTTTTAAAGTCTGCAACGTAGCATAAAATATTTTGAAGAATAAAAAAATACCAATGTACCCCACTGCCTGATTCTACATGAAATCGTCCTATAATACAAAATCACAGAATCGGTGGACAGTCATGAGAAATGGGAAGCCCCATGGCAGTCGGTTGTATGGGTTCCACTTGTTCAATCAACTTCTAGATAGCAGGGTTGGGCAGAAATACTCACAAAAGTATTTGGAAATACTGATAGTGAAATAGATTTATAAAGATGTATTGCGATATGTATCAGACATACATTTGAAAAAAAGATAAGTATTTTGAAATACAAATACAAGAACACAGATTGGTGGGGCTGAAATACAGACACTGAAATACATTGTTTAAAACATTATTTTGGATGGGTTGGTACACACCTTAGAGCATACAAAGAACAAAAAAGAAGCATGTTCTAAAATACAAGATTTTGTTTTCAAACCAGCAAGCGAGCTCTAACTGCATGTTGGAACCTGAAATAAGCTCGAATCAAATTTACCACAGAATTAACATCTTGTATTTTGGGAAGAAGCAAGCAAGTAGTAAGGTAGATAGTTGAGCTGCTTCTAATCATGTATAAGGGAAACAAGCGACATTTTCACTATAATGCAAATAAATGCAATGGTGCAAGCGAGCTGGACAAGAATGACGTGGCTGGAACACAGCTTTATTTCGGCATCTCTTATTTATCTTAGAAAAAATCCCAGGAAGATATAAATCGGTTTTCTGTCCTCCCAAATAAACTCAAGAGGTCACTATGATTATGTTCAATTCGGAAGCCTCTTTCAGCAGTGACCTTCAGCAGTGAATGTCACCGTGGAATGAAGTTCAAGGAACCCGTATCCTTTTATTTGTTAGCTGGGTACGCCGGTAGAGCCTTCAACTTTTGGAATTGACTGTAATAGTCGACCACCTAAAGTGCGGGAAAACATTTTGTTAGCCCTCGCACAATAAAGGAAGTCATGTGCGGTCAGAGACACAAAACGTCCCTGACAAAACTTGGTCTTAAGTCTTGACCCTCTGTGTGGAGGTCGACGATTCCTTTAACAATGTAACAAAATACATCGGCCCTAAAAGCACCGCGATACCAAGAATACACCCAAAAATGTATTTCGATAGAGAAATATAAATACATAATGTACTTCTGAAATACAATTGCGATACATTTGCGTTGCAATACTGCCCAACCCTGCTAGTAATACAGTACTACAATCACTTTTCACTTTATAAACATCATATAGTAAAAACATTATGCAATAATCAATTTGAAATGTATTGTGAAACTAGAACTCTTCCTGTATGAAATTATACGCAATGCTCCTACACTGTGCATACACAATTTGCATTCCTTAATGCTACTGATATACTGGTAGGTGGGCATGTGCAGCACCAACTTGTGGGCATAACAATTGGCGACTCATATTAAGCTGCATAACTGAAATGGAAAAAAGTGCCAGCCTTGCTTGTGCCAACTATGTTGCACAAAGCACATATCCAGTTGCAATATTCTTCTCATTGGAGCTTTTGTGCTAACCATTTGTCTTCTCATTCGAAGTATTAAATTTGCACATGCCCATTAAAGTGTTCATATCCAAACTACCATAGAAGCTGAAGCATAGTGAATGTTTCTTGTTTGATTGATTCGCTTGATTGCGTTTTTTATTTGTATTGATTCGTCACACTGTTCTGCACCTGACTACGCGGAGAGCAAGTCGTCTGCTTCTTGCGCAGGAGTTGCAGCGACGTCATGCCGCTGCCGAGGTCTAATTGGCTTTGATTGAAAGGACAGTGGGTAGACTTCAATGATTGATGCCCTGAGGTAGAGGTCTGCAAGTGTACAGGCCAGCCCGCGGGCTGGGTTCGGGCTTCATGGCTACATTCATAAAGGGCCCAGGCCGAGCACGGGCCTTGCATTGAAGTCTACAAGGCAAACAAAGACGGCAGTAATTTTTCTTCTTTTTAGCAGCAATTTTTTAAAATTTTTGGGGGGGATTTGGGGAAGGACTATAGTGGGGGAGACTCAAATGCTGAAAGCACGTGTGTGCAGGGGCAGATCCAAGGGGGGGTGACGGGGGCAGCCGCCCCTCACCCCCAAACAAAGTCGACCTCCCCCCTTCTCGGAGGGCAATTTGACATGGGTGGAACCCCAGTGCACACGAAAGAATGGGAGAATAGTATCCTTACAAATTCCCCCCCCCCCCCCCCCCCCCCAAAATGGAATTCTGGATCCACCCCTGTGTGTGTGTGTTTGAATATGTTTTTGTACGGTTCGGTGTGTGCACAGCGAATGCTTTTCCTGAGCACTAGCGTTGCAGCGTTCATTCTCATCACCTGCGCCGTCGCATAGTCGTTTTTCCTTATCAATACGCACACATACCCGTCTACACAATATGCACTTTTGCAGGTGTAAACCAATTGTACGTACGAGTGCAGGAATCCACTATATGGATGAAGAGGATCCCCTCAGGGGTGCTTTTCCTAAACAATTTCTCGCAGACCACCGCAACAGAGGGCACTTTTTTTTTAATATATTTTTTTCCTGGTTGTAAACAGCGGGAGAAGGTAATTTAGAACACTGCGCGTGTTCTGTCCGAACCCGTCACAATGTTTCTCTTTTCTTTCAACCTTGACAGACTGTTTTGTTTACTGCTGCTTCCCATCTTTATTTTTCCGTCCTTTCCAATACGCGAGTTTGGTCGCAAAAAAGGCCGATGGGGGCGATTTTTCTTAACGAGCTG
Organism: Ixodes scapularis; assembly: GCF_016920785.2. NCBI lineage: Eukaryota > Metazoa > Arthropoda > Arachnida > Ixodida > Ixodidae > Ixodes > Ixodes scapularis. Next base: position 144,213,872 of record NW_024609835.1, on the reverse strand, counting down.
CATAAACCCGCAGATTGGTCTGACTAATAACAGCAACAAAAATAAAGGATGCATACTCCCATGGCCATCGAGTACCGAAGTCAACGTGTGTGGCAGTGGCAAGTGAGCTGCCATGCCACACTATTTGCGAGCTATTCATATTGGGCGAAAATAGAGCGGGCCTCAGAGGGCCCGCGAAAATCAACGTCGGGCAGGGTCAGCTGTCAAAAATAAATAGCGGGCCGCGGGCGGGCCGGGCCCCTAAATATCGGCCGTGCAAACCTCCACCTTGAGGTCTACCCAATATTCTTTTTCAACCAGTCAATAAGAGCTTGGCATTCTGACATCAATGCAACCCCTGTGCAAGAAGCAGACAAACATCGAAGACTTCAGTCCCATTTATTCGCGTCCCCAGCGCATCTGAGGGACGCGAATGATTATCCTTTTTTTTTTTTTTACTAGTTGCGTACAATGCTGTCCAAGCCATGGACAGGGGAGAAAGGAAAGCCGCTTTTGTATGAATTTTGAGTCACAGGCTAATCTTCTAGAGGAACAAAGACCACGTTTGGGACGCACAGAAGAAAGTCTGGGTAAGAGAAGAGTTTTTCCTTCTCCAACTACTTAGGTTATGCTCTTGCCCCTGAACTTTTGGTAAGGGCTGTAAGGGCTGTCACGTGTTTCACCTCCATCGCACTGATTGGCTCGGGGAGCCGTAACTTCCGCTCTTCGCCAAGTTACAGTGAAACAAGGGTTTGCATTTTTTTTTTTTTTCGCTTGTTCTGCAGCAAGCGACGGAATAACCAGATGTCGCAGATAACCAAGTGCATCACTTTTTTCCAGTCACAGACTGACTGCGGTCTGTGCTAACCTCGTACCACACCATAACTGCACGCAATGGGTGAATGACGACAAGTAGTACAAGTCGCTCCTGTAGTTCCTGCACGACGCTGGACTGACTCCTTTCTTTGAACCCCCCCCCCCCCCCCCCCCGCGTCCCCCCATTATGCCGTGTAACACAATTTGCAAAAAAAAAAACAAAAAAACTCGTAGCGGAAGTGCCTTCCTTCCATCGTCTTGGCAACTCGATAGTCGAACCATCGGCAGCGGTGAGAGAGCACGGGGCAGACTTACCAAGCGATTTGCCGCGCAGGATAAGGCTGGCCGTAAGCTGAGCCGCTCGCCTGAACGGGTACGAATCCGCCAGCTGCGAAGATTTTGAGAAGCCGCGGCTTAGGTTAGGCGTTGGCAGTGCATGGCGTACAACGGCAAACCTCGCGCGCTGGGCTGTGGGGCAACGATTTGATAACCTAGTTGAGAGGTTTGAAAGTATCCTTCTTGGACAAAACAAAAATATTGCTCTCAAGGATATTGTTTCACTTGGAAAATCTGTCGAACAGCAGACACGTTTTTGTTTGTTTTTTTTTCTGGCAGAACGTTCTTCTGCCAAATGCTCTTTTAATGGCTACACACAAACATCCGTGTTGATCTAGTTTAGCGAGACTCGTTGCTGAGCTAGTTGGTGCATGCTGCTCAGGAAACGTGTAGGTGCTAACAGAACAGAGACGGACACAACGAAGAGGACACGGACAAGCGCTTGTCCCCTTCTGCGTGTCCGTCTCTGTTTGCACGTACACATTTCCTGATCACTCGTATTAATAGTAGAGAACTGCGCGAAACTATAGTTACACCAAAGCTAGGGAATCTGCATAGAGAGAATGACGATGCTCACCCTTTGAACAAGCTGTTCGTTGTGCAAAAGATACCTGCAAAAAAGGAGAGGTAGCCTTGCATCAGCAGCTTCGCGCGGAAAGATCGCTAAATTTCGCCAATGCCAAGCGAATTCTGTTAAGAACTCTTTTATAAGTACAATTGTGCCGCGGCTTACCGCAAAAGTATTCGCAGGACCATCGTACTTGTGACGGAATTCCTCGATTTCTTGACGTTGTTGTGCCGAATCGCTTGACTGCCGCTCAGCACATGTGGGCATCCATCTTGTTTATCAAAAAAAAGAAAAAGGAAATAGCCGAACGTAGCCGAGCATCTGGTAACGAGGATAAGCATCGTTCGCATCCTCGACCCCAGGTATCTCTCTGATCTCGTTCCCGAACCCGAAATAATCTGCTTGTGTGGAGTTCGCGGTGGAGTTGGACGTGTTTGACGACGGCCGTGCTCAATTGGTGTAAAATTCGTTTTCAGATGTACCAAACGATGAGTTGAGCCTTTTACCGTGGATACGTTTCTCCGCCGAGATGTCTCATACGACTTCTAAGGAACGGTCCTAGAACGGAAAACTGTACGTCGCACTTTTCGAACTGTACGGTCCGCAAAAATTGTCGGTCGCCTGGTCGTTCGACCTGGCTGGCAGTCCGGGCAGTTAAGAAGGGTCCCTGAAAGAGGTTGTGTTTTCAGGTGCGCGAAGCCTGCGGCCGACCATGTCTGAAGCCGGCTCCACGTTGATCGAAGGGGTGGGCGACGAAGTCGTCCTCTTCACGTCCATCTCGCTGACGTTCGCGGTACTGGCTGTCACGGCGCTCTACTTCCAGTACGCTTTCCAGTCTGGCCAGCGTCCACGGAGAGAGGTGGGCTCGCGACGAGTTCGTCCTTTTTGGGCGCCAGTTTGCATCTCTGACCTTGCAAAGTGCATCGAAACCGCGCGTTTGGGTTCAGCCCGAAAATACCGGTTATGCAATTCGTTCCACTGTTTCAGAATTGACTTCTTGAAGAAGAATATACGTATTTTTCTTTCATGCGTTCATCGCAAACCAGTTCATCGAAGCCTTGTGCGGAAGCCACCATCGACTGATCAATGCAAAACGAGAAGAATGAAATACAATATAAAGCGCGGTGGCACTCATTGATTTTAAACGAGGTGGCAAGCACCTTAGTGTACATGTGACAGCTCTGGAAATAAGCAGTTCTCCCTTACCAGATGAACGGACTCCTTCGATACACCCTTTCCTTATCTAACAAGGTGTCAAGCAGAGGCACAGCTCTCCTTTATGGAGCATTACAAGTTCATTTTTAATTTTTTTCTGCCACCTCGTACAAAAAGCTGTGGGATCAGATCCCACAGCTTTCTGTTTGTATAATGCCTTTTTTACAGTTCCAGCCTTTGCAGATTTCTCACATTCTCTGCACCCTAGCAACCTGCTTTATCTTAGTCCTTTAAGCAAGCATCTTTCATGGCGAACTGAGCGCCTCAGCTTTGGCACAAGTAATAGACCGATCTCTAAGTGTTCTACGCATGCGTGATGTTGCCATAACTGTAGTTCGCAAGAGATAGCTTGTGAGGTTTTGTACTCAGCTTGTGCAGACCTCCAACGGTGTTGTTACGCATGCAGAAAGACTATACAGGTCCTGTGATGGATGGCAATGGCAGTGGCTTACTCAAACTAGCTGGTGAGATCGGTCTATTGCGTTATAAATTGTAATTGGACTTCTCTCCGTTTCGACAGCAGCCATCGCCAACGCAGAACCGGCACCAGCGGAGCGACGGCCAAGTTGTTCCAAACCAGAATGGGAATAGTTCTTTGCCGACCCAAGCGACGCTTGCCCGAGCCTCCCCAGAGTCAACAAGAAGCGGGCCCGCAACGAGCAAACCGAACGGAGCTCCAAAATGTGCCGGCACATCGAGGTCGGCCACGGCAGACTGTGCCGTGGGCCAAACCACAAAAGAAGAGGCTGGGGATGTGGAAGAAGTGCCCGAGCACAGCGACGCCCTGCGCCAACGTCGCCTTGAGTTCTACGAGAGGCGCGAACGCTCCGAGAGCCTGGGCAGCAGTTCGGCCGACGAGGCGGAGAGGGTCCCTGAATTGCCGCCAGGGGATGCGAAGGTGGAGCCCGACGAGGAAGAGGTTCAAGAGGAGGACGGGGTCGCGATACGCCTCAAGTACCTGAACGACACAGAGCGCTGCGTGAGGGGCAGGCTCGACGAGACGGTCGGCGCTTTCAAAAGGTTGGTGGGAACGAGTGCCGTGCCTCGACGCTCGGTGAAATGTCTCGAACGTGTTCATGAAGGTTTAGGTCGACATCGAGCCTCGAAGGTGGGGCAAGACGACACACGTTTCAACTGGTAACAAACTAAAAGTGGTGTTGTCGTGTGTTCGTCTTGCCTGTTCCGATGCTTCGTCACAGTTTCAGCTGAGGATTTCATTTCGCTTCCTACACCAGTGCAGAAAGTGTAGCGTGGCATCATTCAGTTCAGTGGGCCCTTTCAGCCATTTGAGAGAGAATGTATGTCACAGCTTTTTACATTGTGTGCATGTTGGATACTTTCTCTATGTTAGTGAAATCGCAGATAAAGAGTGAAAATTTCTTCTCAAAACCGCCCCTAGAAGTTAAATATTTGACTAATTCATTTTACCACCCATTTATGGTGTGAATGGCTGTCAACCATGCATCCATCTTGAAGTATGCGGTAGAATTGGACACTACTATGCCTCTGCAGCTTATGTGCGCAGACCTGTTAGAAAGGCAAAACAATATAATACTACCATACATTACGGCACATTGTCTGTTCTGCAAACACTTGACCTTCCGACTCCGTCTCATGCGATCTGTTGCACAAGTGCAGGTTTCAATCAAGCGGTTGAATGCCAGTAGACCATCAGCTGTAAAATATGCTTGGATCAGCCCTCACAGACATGAACACCTTTGAAACCGATTGACACTGTCCCACAAGTGATTTGCAACAAAGTAAACAACAGACAATCACAGCACCAAATCACGTGTTTCAGGCTGCTGCATCCTACCTAGAACAATCCATTTTGCTTATATTACAGCTTTATTTGTCCGAGAAAATTTAAATTGGGCTTCTAGCATGGTTGCATTTCCAGCACCCATGCAGAGCAGTGCCTCATATCATTACGAGACTGCTATATACTGCACAACTTTACAATTTGGATACCTTCTTTTGCTAGCTTCAAGAGCATCGCATTTCACCAGAAAACTGAACTGTTTAACATGGTTTCCACGTGACATCCTCGCATTATATGCTGGTGATCATTGCGATTTGTTCTTGTTGAGAAAATAAAATCTGGTGGTGCGAAATGCACGCTGCAAAAGGTTTGCGCTCAGCTCATGCATTCAAGAGACAAAAAGTGTTGCTTGCTACAGCGTAGTGAGGAACGGCACAAGCGTCTGGCACCACAAAAACGTGCCTTCTGGCAGGAATGATTTTGCCAACATAGTAGTTTCTGGGATCACGCTGTCTGGTCTGTGTGCCAAAGATGCAGAGCAGAGGAACCTTTACAACAGAGTATGCTTTTAATCCCGGCCCCGTCCTTTTCTTTTACAGCGCAGCTCTTAGGTGTCCGTTTCCGGGTTTTGCTGTGTCGCCGTCGGCGGAACTGCCTTGCCAAATTTATCGGGTTAAGTTTCCCCGCTAGATTTAGCGGAAAAATTGACGCCATGTGACCTCAACACCAATTCAGTTTCCCCGCTAAATTTAGTGGAAAAATTTCCTTCTAAATTTAGCGGGAAACTGAATTGGTGTTGAGGTCACATGCCGTCTCTTTTCCCGCTAAATCTAGCGGAGAAACTGAATTTGTTCATGGGCCACATGACACAGTCAAGTGACTTCATTTTCACTGTTAAATTTAGCAGGAAAATTGATGTCGCGTGTGACCTCAACACTAATTCAATTTCCTGCTAAATTTAGAGGGGAACGTATGGAGGAGGAAGAGGAGGGGCATGGCCTCCCCTCCTTTTTCTCAACAGCTGCGCTCTAGTTTCACGTTACAGAGATTTGTAAATGACTCATTTTTTTCTATGCCCCTCCAGAGACTATTTTTCTATTCCTGAGGGACTCCCTCCTCCGTTTGGGGGTGTCATTTCGACAATTACATTTCTGTCATTTAACAGTAGTCATCCATTTCTTTTATTTTGCACCCAAAAGCTGTGAAGTTTCAACAAAGTACGGAAGTGGTCAAAGCTTGGGGAAGGACTTGAGAACAACACTCCTTGAGACTTTGAGCAGCAGCCAACGTTCGGCTGTCCCTCTGAGGCCACTAGGATCATTCTTTTCAGGTATCCCTCCCGTAGACAATTGGAGTTATATTTATCGTGGGGATCTTAAGTCACATGTAGTCCTTTCAATGCTCCTATTCTTGGGGACAACTTTTTCAGACAGTTCAGAAACAACTAAACATGTTGGGGTGCCTCAATGATGTGTACATGTAAAATGGGTCATGCAACTATTTTTGTATTTTCAGTAAATACCGTTTAAAGCTAATCCTTAATATTGATAACTTGCAAAAACACCCATTAGTTTTCCTCTCCGCTCAATGGCAGATGCAGAAAAACATAAAGGAAAGAAACAGCTTTCCCCTCCTCATCTCGCTATTAAAACAAGCGGTCATATGATCTGATGCTAATTATGTACCGTCAGTGCTCATTATAGTCATGCACTGGGGTTGGCAAAGAATAAAGTGGGGGTTGAGCTTTAGACATTGTTAGAGTTCGGCTATTCTCGTCTTTGATTGAACCCGAGCCATTACCCGAGTGTTTGGCGATGCTGATTGTCAAGAACCCGAGTATTCGACTCAGGCTCTAATAATCGAGTATGTCATGGTGTCACGTGACTCGCTGTGAGAAGTCGTGATGCCATGTGACGTAACAGTGTCAACAACGCCTAATGACCTCAATTTAAGTCGACTTGATGCAGTAAGTTACGTGACTACATCACAGGGCCACGTGACGTCTCATTATTTGACAGCATGTCTTGACACCATGATGCCACGCGACCATGTGACACATGATTAATCATAGTGCCAATACAAAAGTGCCACCGAAATTCACAATTTCTCATACATTGAAATTCGGTATGTGAAAATTTGATCTCCACATAGGAATACAGGTGCCAATTTTTATTTTTAAAACACTCATTTTGTTATAATAAAATAAAGAAATTATAATAAGAGAAATAATGAAAGAAAGAAAATGAGATCATGCCCATAAAGTAGGTGTACCACTATGTAGCACGAACACATTTCAACAATCTTTCATTCCCAAGACTTCTTTGTATTGGAACCACCTTTCCACCTACATCGCCATAATCCAGGCAGAGGATTTGTTCAAAAACTGCCGTTACTAATTTCTGTTGTTCACAACTAATGTGTTTTGCCTTTAAGTTATTCATTGTATACATTTTTTTTGTTGACCACAACACACTCCCCTCTGTAATGCCGTTGGCTCTGAGGGTATTGAAATAAATAAACTACAGGGAACCGTTTTGAACCGGTTACCATTATATTTTTTTCCGGTACAGTTTCAAGATAGCGGCGAAGATTTCGGTTCGGTTCAGTTCCGGTTCAGCTAAAAATAACGGTTTGGTTCTGGTTCGACACTCTGGTTTCGATCATGTACTTCCCCCCTCCTTTAATACCTTTGAGCAACTGGAACAAAAAAAAAAAAAAAAAAAAAGGCTCGAGGTACACCCAAGTTGTGAATTCGAAAGCATGCAAGCCGCTCGTCCGCTCCCTTATTTCGTCTACTGTGTACTTCTCGTCGCCTGTCAGCGCGCGCGCTCTCCTGGGCGCGCTGATCTTGGACGCTCCTTTCTAACGGCGCGCCGACGGACACGCAGCGCCATGGGGCGAGCGGTCGTTGAAACTGATGCGCAGCGGCCAATGGGAGCCGTGTCGACGCGCGCCAGCCAATAGGATTGAAGCCAAAATCCATCACCTGTACTCCGCTCCTTTGGGATCGGGAAATTTAGGTGCCGTTGTCAGGCTTTTCGCGTGGTTTCATAACTGAGAGCTGGCTTCACTTGGAGAAAGGATTTAAGGTGCTGTTTGGCACGGCTCGCTTTATAAGACAGTTAATACTTTTGCATTAATAGCCGAATCTTTTTATACCATTTGAAATACGGTGGAAACGGCGCAAATCGAGACGATAAAAGAGAATGTATACGACAAAGTGCTGTCCTGTCTGCTCTCTTCTTTCGTCCTCCTCTCTGTTCATGCCATTTATACCATGAATAGTCACCAACTCTCCCAACTTTCTATTTTACGGGAAATAAAAAACATGGACACGGAAAAGAGTGGCCCAACTGAGACGCCGATGCCACATTGTGTACTTACTGCAAGACATGAGCTCCCCAACTGAACTTCATTCCTCAAAGACCATACAATGACAGTGTGTTTGAGCAACATACTCGAAGGGGAAAAAGAAATATTGAAATGTAGTACTTGCTCGCCCCTGGCCAAAGTAGTAGCCCATGGCAAGGGCAGGCAGTAACCATGAATTTCGTGATGACTGACTATGGCACCCCAACGATTTAGGGAACGTTTGCTCTGTGAACGACTTCGTGGGTTGAACTCGCATTCACTAGGGTGCCCTTCACCTGACCTTTTGCAGGCGCCACTTCGCTCCGGAGCTGGCCGATCAGCGGTTGGTGCGCCTCATCTTCAACGGCGGTCAGCTCCGCGAGGACAGCGCGACCCTGTCCTCGTGCGGCCTGTGCGAGGGGTGTGTTGTGCATGTGCACATCTCCACGACGCCCGTGCCACCTGGGGACTCTCCATCCGCCAACGGTAACGAGGGCGACCTCAACCTGAGCGGCCTCATGTGGCCGCTCTTTGCGGCCATCTTGGGCATCCTCTGGGTGCTTCACTTTCAGTACCAGGAGCTCTTTAACACTTCCACCACTGTTGTGCTCGTGGGCATCTCTGGACTCTTTTGCGTCGGACTGTACGGACAGCACTACCCGCAGTCTCCTCCGCAGACTGATCAAGTGCGGCCGAATCCGCTGCCGACGCGATAGCAGACGACGCGGAGGTCTCTGGTGGATTCGGGACGGCTCAAGACGCCGCCGGAACAAAGCGCCTTCTTCTGTTCGGTGGCTGTTGGCACGTTTGGGTTCTTTTTCTCGGTCGCAAATGTGTCCAATGTTTTTCGTGCCGGTTGTGGGCCGTCGAGTCAAGCCTGCAAACGCTACTGTAGTAGATTTCGAGGAAGTGGTTGCAAGTGATCCAAACATCCGGCGCTTGATGTTTTGCAAGCTTCTTCGATCGTTGGACAGTACTGCAGAGAAATGCAAGCTTCTTCGATCGTTGGACAGTACTGCGGAGCTATGAAATTGAGGCACGTGGTTAGGACAGTAGCACGCTGGGAGGGTATGCGTGATCTGGACTGGATGCAGGTGCCGCGATTGAGCACTTTTGCTGGTGTTATATTTGTTAACGTTTACGGAATGTTTGGTACCGAATCACGAAGATTGTGCAGCAGCAACTGGTGGCTGGGTGATGCTTGCAATGGGTTTGCGTGCGATGGAATGCGTCGAGATAATGCTACGGAAAGCGCACAATTCCTCACTTTTGCCGTTCACGAGAGCAAATGCCAGCAATGGCATTGGTGATGGATACAAACTTTCTGTACGCCTGGCTGTCTATCCCCCCCGTCGGTTTGTTTCCTGCACCTTCTGTTTCACGCCGGTTTTCAGTTGTCGGCAGGAGCGCCTTGAGATTGCTGGTTATTGTGTTGCTACAAACATACCTGTAAAAGTTTTGTTGTGCATAAAAAGAAGGAAAGAAATCAGTCTGCTGTTTGTGGTGTACAAGATTGTTTCTGAAGTGCTGCAAATTGTACATGGTGGGCAGCACTGCCAATGCTTCAAGATTTAGTGCACTTTGAAGCTTTAAATAAAACCAAGCGTTCTTGGCACTTTGCAGAGATTGGATATGCACGATACAAGCTGAGGGCATGCCAGCACAGCTGGTACTCATGCCGAATGGAAGTCTACACTGAAGATTTCCAAGCCTAGGCCTTTGAATGTGCATCTGGTGGCATACCTGTCGGAACTGTTCTTATGAGACTACCAAAATTTCCTATACAAGCACTGGTCACAGGATGAATGGCAGAACATTCAGTCACTTCGAAACCAGTAATCTGCATGTAGGCAAATGAAAAAGCGCACTAAAATAATTTCCAAGTTCCTTCAGAGACCTAAAAGAGTCGAGACAACTAAATCAACCAAATATAAAAAGACATAATTTTGCTTTACCTCACTTTAGCCAAAAAAAGATTAAATTAAAAATATTAACATCCTTCTCTTTTGCACTCTTGCCTTCTTATGGGGTGTTCATTTGTTTTATTACATGCAACAAAGAAACCGGCTCCTGCACTTTTTTTTCTTCCTGTGTTTGAAAGTGCAAGGTAATACTTTTGAGTATTGGGCTCATTCGATTTACCTGCACCAGCTGCACTTGGTGCACACCGCCATATTCTGTTTGAGTGCAGCCTATCTGAAAACACAACCTCAAGTACACTGCTTTGCACTTTTCTGCACCGTGCCACAATTTTCTGCACCGGTGCAGGTAATCGAATAAGCCCTCTACACTTGAGATGTTTTAAAGGTGCCACATTCTTATATTAGAACTTAATTTGGACAAATTTGAAATATTCAGTGCAGTTTTTAAGTTTTAAGCAATTACCAAACATTCCTTTGGACACTAACACACTGAAGCCCACTTAATAAGCTGCTCCCCATTTTTGTTCTTGGCTACTTGCCTATCTTATCTGCAGTTGAGGGGGGACACTACCCAGAAAAACAATTTGTGCAAAAAAAGAGTCAATTTTGAAAAATGCCATATTTACATCCTTCAACATCTAGAGATTATTCCCAGAAAGTTTCATTAGTTTACACTGCATAGCTATCTTTTAATAAAATATTTTCCGTCCACCAATGGTAAAGAAAAGTAATGGGTTAGAGCACTTTGAACACATTTCTCTCCATTCCACTTTTTGCCATAAATTTCACTTTAGGAAAACTATCCTTTGTTAATGGGGCAAGAAGAAAGACCCTCTCATTGTTTTTCCTAACTTGGAATTTAATGGGCAATGCAACTGTAGAATTTTTTTTTTTTACTTTGAGGATGTCCGTTTTAAAAGATCAAATTTTGTCGACAACATAAAAGAAAAATTTAATTCGATTTTTCACTGCGATGTTAGCATAAAATAAATTGTTTTGGAAATTTTGTTTTCACTGTTGCACTTTCCAGGCATTCTGCTGCAGATCCAGAGTAGAAAAATGTTGGGTATTACATTAGTTTCCTAACGATAGTTTTCCTAAACAAAGTCGGTGTCCTCGTGATAAAAACGACTATAATTTGTTTTACAATTCATGTACAGATGAAACTTTGCACTGCATTCCATTCATATTAAAAAAAAAACCTGAAAAGAAAAAAAAATTTTAAGACTGGTTGGGACACGCAAATCAAGAAAGAAATTTTACGTGAAAATTTTATTTTTTTCTCTGGGCAATATTGACAGCGAGAGATTTATTTGAAATTCTGTGCGCAAAGTCTACGACGTCGTGGGTCATTCTGGAATGACCATCTCGGTCATGAAGGCGAAGCCAATCCACCTGTCCTCCACGTGGCCGAAATGCTGAGAGAGAAAACGGGAAAAGGAGGTAACTGCCAACTAGTGATGGGCTGAACTTTTGCCGAATCGAAAGTTTGGCGCCAAATTTTGGGATTCGGCAAAGCCTAACTTTTGCCGAACTTTTTTAAAGATTCGGCAAAAATACATTGTTATCAGACTAACGTCGATATTTATTATTTCTTTTTTATGGCAAAAAAAGGTTTTAGCTTGTATTTTTTTTAACTTAAATGCAACATGTAATGCATATTGGCACAGTTATTACTAAATAAGGTGATCTTTTACAAGATAATTGTGTCGGTGTTGTTTTTGTGTGTTAACTGGCAATTTTAGTGACTTCTTGCAGAAGTGGCGTGACGAGGTTGGGTAGTAGCAACGCTGGGTAGCAGCAAGCGCAGTACGCATCTCGAATCACGGTACGAGTGTTTTGGTTTGGAGGTCTCACCAGCGCAAGCCTGCAAGTGTGTGTGGTGTAAATACAAAGGCAATAACACTGCGTTTTCACTTTCTCTGGGAGTCGCCTATTCCTGCGCGAAAATGAATGCAACGGTTACTGAGCCTTCACCAGAAAAGATAATATTATTGTCAATATGCATGTTTTTCGATTTAAGTTAGATACTTGACGTCCCATATTCGCAATGTCTTGTTTTTAACCTTTAAAATGCTGGTTTCTGGTGTTAGGACACACACGGACGCTTAGGAAGGTGGGAAGAGTTAGGAATGTCAAATATGCAACGTCGAGCACAATAGTTCTGTGTTCAGTTTTATGTAGATGCATGATAACCGCGAAATAATGCTAATTAAAAAGCAGTATTCTGTTTTGGCACAAACTTCTTGTGAGCCAAAAACAGGATTGTTATAATTGCAAGGAGTAATTGTGAGTCAATGCTTCATCTACCTCGTTGCATCACTAAAAAGGTCAAATGAAAATCACGTTATCCAGAATGCACTGCATCATTTGTCACTTGTGCAGTGGACTGCATAAATTACTGGTCGATCTTCTGTTCTTGAGGCAGAAAATATTGAAGAGAACCATACTCGCACAGGCTCACAAACGCAGTTACCGTGTTGCCTACTCCCACACCTTGCCGTAACCGCTGGTTGTTCTACACTGTACGATGCGGCGTCCATTTGCAGTTCATGGCCCCGTTCCCGTGTCCTCGCGCGTGCGCAGGCATTTGCCGAATATTTTCCGAACTTTCCTTCAAAAGTTTGGCATATGCCAAATTTTGCCGAATCTGAAGTTCGGTCCATCACTACTGCCAACTAAATCGCATCTCGCGCCGTCAATATTGCTTAAAATTTTTTTTTTCCTCGTAAAATTAATTTTTTGACACGCGTGTCCCAACGAGACTGTTTAAAACAACCTTTTTTTTTTTTTTCTTTTCAGGGGTTCCAAAGTTGACCCTTTTGGGTAGTGTCCCCCTTCAACATAACATTCCCACTGAACTTTCAATGAAAATTGTGGTCGAGGGTGACTTTTTAAAGGTTAATATGTCTAACTATCAAACTACCTTGCTTATTATTCCTTCAGTAATGATAAGGCTCTTTAAAATGTGGAGACACTTGTAGCCCCAGCCTTGTTGGGGAGGGGGGGGGGGAAGCTGTGGGGAACGGTGGACCAGTAAAGTGGTTAATTGGGCTGATTGCTTAACAGTAAGACAACACAACGTGCTTGTGTAGTCCTGTGTTGCCTTACTTCATCTTGGTCCTTGTTGAACGGTGAATGTTATGTGCAAGAACATCCTTGTAGATGAGGCTCTCAAGTGGCACACTGAATTTCAACATTGACTTGTCTAAATACAAAGTATTATTAGACATTGCTTTTCAAACCACCGCCCTTACAACCCTGGGTGGAACTTATTTGCATGGGCTAGACCACGGTGGAAGAAAGAGATTTAGGTGATGACTTTGGCCGCTCTTCCTGCGGGGAGCGAGCGACCAGATCGTGTTCAGAGCTAGCCTTAAACCAGCAGTAGTTAGTTCCGCGCCACTCCGGAGTGCGCTAAGGTATGGAGTTCTTCCTCGGCGACCACGGTGTCGATGGCGTAGCGTGCTCGCCTTTTTTGCGGTGTGGTGGTGTGCGGCCAGTGGCTGACCTCGTGTTTTGCTTTGGTGCTGTGTCGATCACAGGCGCCACCATTGTGCACGAAGGTGAACCTTAACCCGAAGAAGAAGAAGGAAGAGAACACAGATTTACGGATTCTGGCGAGTTGGTGGCGGCGTGGCAGCGGTGAAATAAGAAGCAGTGAGCGAGGGAATGGCGGGACCACCGCTGGGAGAAACAACCAGAGCGGTCGGTTTGGGAGGGACCCCATACTTGGGCATCATCTATCCCCGTGCGAGTGAAGTGCGCTCGGTGCGCCGAGTATAATGTGGCCGCCGCGTCGGACAGAGAGTCATCACTTAAATGTGTTTTTTTTTTCACCGTGGGTACAACAGGAAGCGGTGAGCAAGGAAATGCGGGACCACCGCTGGGAAAAACAACCAGAGCGTTCGGTTTGGGAGGGCACCATCTATCCCCGTGCTTGGGCACCATCTATCCCCGTGCGAGTGAAGCGCTCGGTGCGCCGAACATAATGTGGCCGCCGCGTCAGACAGAGTCATCACCTAAATGTGTTTGTTTCATATGTGCTAGACCCAGGCAGAAATAGGAACAAGATCACAGACACACCTCCTTGCAATAAAGAAAAGGTTTTATAATCTCAAATTGCGTTGCCACTAGCAGTGCCAATGTGACAGTCTGCACATCATGCCCAAGAGATGGAAACCCGCTATGCAGTTTATCGTGACGCCGTTGGCGAAGCCTTCACATAGTCATATCTTATATTATATTCTACTGCCGTTCCTCGGAGAACATGGCACAAAGCAGAGAATACAACAAACGCCTTGCATGGTGTTCTTAATTATTGTGCAGTGTGACTGGAACTTGCAAGTAATAATTGCCTGCATAAAGGCAAAGAAAACCAACAACACTGGACTTTTTAGCAAGCGTAACCAAAGTGTTTGCCATTCCAAAACAGGCACTACAACTGGACGCTATGCACAGCCATCTTCAGATTGTCTGGTTTCCACCTTCTTTTTTTTGGCAAGATTCCATCCTCGGTGTGCTAATACTGCACGGCTCCTTTCTTGCTTTTTGACACGGCCCAACAAAAGTGCACGGGAGAAACAGCGTGCAACTAACAGCCTCGCAGAAAAGTAAAAAAAAAACACAAAACGACAACAAAACATTGAGACCCCAAACATATGGTTTATGCGGTGCAGGCAAAGCATTCTAAAAGTCGCGAGCCATCGCCCGACAAGCCAAAGTGCTCTCAAGTTGGAGCGGCGTACACTCGTGCGGTAACCATGTTTCTTTTTCCAAAAGTCGTTCCTTCCTGCCTACGCCTCTAATCCCCACCCCCTCAGTTCCTACTGTACGTATTGCACAGGATGCGGCTGCAACTATGGCTGCCGACGGCTTAAGAAACGCGGAGAGTGGTTGTGTCCCTACTTCTCACCTCGCATTTTGCTGCATTCCTGTCGGCCAGGGTAGGAGCCCACGCCCCACGTTTCTTAAGCAGTCAGTGACCACACCGCACCAACTCCCCAACAAGGGGCCTTGCAGCAGAGAGCAAAGCGTTGCCATGCCGCTCGAGCCCGCAGGTTGCACCACCTATCGGCCTACATGTACGACGGGGACTCCGGAAGGGGAAGCGTAAAAAGAGGTGCGTCTCCTTTCGGCACTGGTTTCGCTACAACCGACGGAGGGGGGCGGGCGTCTTCCACCGCTCGAGCCCGGAGAGAGAAAGGTGAATGTGGCAAGACGGCAACGAAAGAGAGATCCGCGCTGGAGAGGGAAAGGGCTTGCCACGGCCCTCCCTTCAGAGCCGCAGCTCCTTGTCGGCAGGCAGCGGCTCGAAGTACGAGTCCACCTTTTCTTCCGTGACCTCCGCGAGCGTTGCCGGGTTCCACTTGGGCTCGCCCGAGCGTTCGATGAGCACTGCAAGGCCACAACGCGGGCAAACCTTTATTTAGTTCCTACTTGAAAACTTGCCCCGCAAATCGAGGCTCTCGGCGAACGCATGACACGGGGTAGGGCGAACCGAGCCGTGGCTAGGATGTTAACGAGCAGACGTGTATGGACACTCAAAACTTCTCATCCCATCAGCCACTACAGTACAAACAAAAGAGTCGCTTTACATTGAGTAGCCTTCCCTCCTGGCATGAGTGCACTTTGGAGAAGTAACACCCGCACTAAGGGGGCACTGCCATAAACCGGGACTAGCTTAGGCTGCACGATTTCTGTGAAGTGTCGCTAGTGCTGCAGCATTTGTTCGTTCTACGGGTATACTGAACAATGAATTGCCTCAACTAGCCGTTTTCCCGTTGTCTGTACTTTTAAAAATAGGATCTACAAACAACCCAGATGCCTCCGACGCTATTTAATCTGTTGCCTTAAGCAAAAACTTGAGACTATGTTTTTGTTGGCTGAAAGGTATGTTCCATTTGGTCACCCTGGCAAGGGGACCTAAGTCATGGCATAAGAAAACAATCTTAAATGAGGCTTTTCCTTTTATTTTATATGATACTGTCATCACTAGCTTCACGGGGTTAGGACAGATAAAATAAAAAGGTAGATTATTCTTGAAATGAAATGCTGATGGGATACTTCACCTTTTGGGGTCATGTGACTTCCCCTCATTGGCCCCTCTGGTCATAATTAATTTATGCAAAAAATATCCAATCGACGAGGGACTGTGAATTGAACTCTTAAATTTGAAACCAGCAACATGTTCACTTGGAAACAACTCTGCATACTCCTGGATGCTTCGGGCATAGTTATGGAACGGCTAGAGGTACTTGCAGAGCATGTGGTACTTTTCGAAGTTGTCACCCGGGGTGCTGGCCAGAATGGCGAGTGTTTGTTTTGTAGTAAAAGGCTGTTTGGCACATTTGCCCTTTGGTTTTCCCGTTACTGCAGATAACACAGTTCTTGTGCTTCAATTTGAAACTCGACGTGAAACTGAGTTTCAAAATCTTGATCTACGTCCAAGTATCATGTCCACCTTGGAGAACAGATGCCATCTGTACATGACTCTTCCCTACTTTCGGTACTATCATCATCTAATGGTTCATCAGAAAGCACTTTGACACCTTTTTTAGGATCGTAGGTATCTGCTGAAATCACAATTGCTTCTACTTGATCCACTGAAAGCTTTTCCCTAAATTGTGGATGGAGCAGGCCCATTCCCAGGGGGGTCCCAAAAAACTTGCCTAGTAGTGTTGGGATCAATGATGACCTCGGCGTAAATGCGGCTAGTTTGTTATGGTGGGATATAAGCAATTGCTGCTGACTGGGAAGCACAGTCATCTTTGCTTCATTGTCCCTTGCCACCATAAGAAGCTTGGTAAGGGCACAACCTAAAAATAGCTATTTTTTAAAACTTTTCTTAATTGTACACCGAAATTTAGCCCACTCCATATTTTCAGCTGATTTTCTCTTGATGTTAGGCGGGCTATCTCTTGGGATTTTACGGTAATGGGCTAGGTCATGATGAATAACCTAAAATTTGGTCCTCCAACCAGAAAAAGATGGCACAATCAAAGGTTGGCACAACCAAAAAAATGTTTGCACAACCAGAAAACGTTGGCACAACCAAAAACAATGGCACAACCAAAAAACAATGGCAAAACCAGGAAATGTTGGCACAACCAGAAATTGTTGGCACAAGCGGAAAGGTTCACACAACCAAAAAGGCCATGCCAAAATGTTGAGCCAACCTTCCTGTCACAGCCTCTCTGTGCGGAGAAAAGGACCCACCTGCTCCGACGCCCTCGAAGAAGTCCGAGTCCTGCATGAAACGCTGCGACAGGCGGAACTCCATCTTCAGGGCGTCCTGAAGTGTGAGCGTGGAACCCTCCTGGAGCTCCCGGAAGGTCACCTTCATTGACAGGGGAGACTGAAAGGACACAAGACACAAGTGCAATATTGTAACTGCAATTCGAAAGAGCTGTTCTCCTAATATATTGTATACCTCCCCACACGATGCGAAAGAAGTTCATGGATAACTTTACCTCTTTCCTTACTACGCTTATAGGTCATTGATCACCCGTGAGTGATGAATTCCGCCCGGAACCAAAATTCAAATTTGGCACGCAGGAATACCAAGTGCCATCTTGTGGATAGCTGAAGAACTAGAGTTTTGGTTTCAACTTTGTTTTGCACTTTCTCCCAAACTGATGAGTCATCAGAAATGAACCCCTGCATGGCGGTGGGACTTGTCAAACGGTTTTGCTGGCATCTGGAATTGCTACGAAGACGGCTTCAACCGCGCAATTTATCTGCATTTCCTGCTTGTTCTTCTAACGATAATAGCAGCAACTAGAACTGCGGATGACTTTGGATCATATGACTTAAGCTCCGGCAGCGACCTTTCATCCCCAAGGCCCGGGATATTGACAGAGACTCGTTGCAGAGTGTCATTCTAAGTTTCCAGGATGTCCTGAGCCGGAGCACGTTTTATATGTGTCGCAAGTCATAAAACTGCAAAACAGGAAGCTACAAGCAGTGCAATAACCAACCCAAATCTCAAGATTGAAAAAAAAAAAAAAAAAAAAAAGAGTGTTCCGGAGGACATGCATTATTGTTTGCAAAAGCTTCTATGAATGGCACGGCACCAGGACAAGCTACAAGCAGTGCAATAACCAACCCAAATCTCAAGATTGAAGAAAAAAAAAAAAAAGGAGTGTTCCGGAGGACATGCATTATTGCTTGCAAAAGCTTTTCTGAATGGCACGGCACCACAGGAGCTAACTTGCTAATGCACAAAAAAAAAAAACACAATAGGCTAGAGCACTTTAACTTACAAAAGTTTTAAGTCAAATCTCGTTAATTCATACTCGAGGGTACCGAAAATTTGTTTGAATAAAGCAAAGTTTGAATTACCGGGAGTTTCCTCCCATAAAGATGCATAGGATGGGGCCTGCATGTTAGTTAGAATTATCCGCAAGTTTGAATTAACGAGATTCGATTGCGGTGGTGAATATGGGGCACACTGTGTATATTTAAGGTTTCTTAAATTTACGGTACGATTTGATATAGCTGCAAATGTTTCAACTTTCTGTACTAATGTTTAAAATTTAATTTTCTGTACTAATGTTTAACATTTATTTTCTGTACTAATGTTTAAAATTTATTTTCTGTACTTATGTTTAAATTTTTTTTCAATACATCATTAATTTTTTTTTTTTTAACAGCAGTTTATTGGTTACACTTTGGTGTGATCATGAGCCATATGCTAATTAGCTATTTAAAAAAGAAATGTTTTGTCATTCCCTAAAAACTAATACTTTTTCCCATGGTAAGGAAAGAGTCATTAAGATTTTTGCTTTGACATTCTCTCAATCCAATGCCGATTCAATGTCCCTTTCTACACTTGTGCAGACCGCAAGGTTGTCTGCTTTTTTTTTTGCAGGGGCTGTGGTGACAAAAGAGCACCAAGCTCCGATTGGCTCTGATTGAAGGATAGAGGGTAGACCAACCCCTGCAAAAAAAGCAGACAAACTTGCGCTCTGCACTGGTTTTGAGGAACACCCTCCCCATGGTCTCGACATTGAAGCAATAAACCAGTGCAGGCCTATAGACCATTTAAACAATGCAATGACTTCACAACTTCTGACTATTACATCCAATGTCAGAAAGAAACTGGGTGTGATATTCCACCGCAGCTCAGGTGTAAGGCTTTGTACGGCAATGAGAGGTGCTGTACAGAGCCCACACCACCAGATAGAAAGCTTAGCTTGTTGTAGCGTTCTCTTCGGCAGCCTACACAAGCCGCAGATATGAGCCGACGGCCGCCATGAAGAGGTCCCGCTCCAAATCTGCTCATTCAGCAGAAGAACAAAAATCTGCAACCTCATGGCAGCGACTTTCCGACGAGTGGGTTCTAATATTATGAAGCAGTTCAGAGAAGAAAAAAATGTCCCCCAATATTTAAATAAATGTGCAAGCTCTTTAGAGCCGTGTGAAATAAACTGCTGCACGATTGTTGCTTCCTGTCTTATTTACAGGCCCCCTAACCCCCACACACCAAAATGTTACTGGTTGCGACATTTTCCCAGGTCATACATTTTGTTTACTGCGGTCCCCTGAAAAATGTATTAGTAATGGGGTTGTTGCCATAATGTTCTTTATTTTGAATTCATAATTTATGTGAATCACACATAGCAAAAGTTTGAAAACGGGCATACACAATCTGACTGTTCAGTCTTTGTGAAAATTATAATTTGCAGAGTTGGAAAACTGATGTACTAGTATGCCATCGAGGTCATCATTGTGAACAACAATGAACGAGGCAGGCCCGTCTTTGGCGGCAAGGGTGACAGCACTTCGTTTAGCCACTCACCATCTTCTGGAGGACCTTCGCTTGTTCCTGTCCCCATTCAGAGGTGTCTTTGCTGAGATTTTCTATGATTGCTTCGACGCTGGGGGCGTTGAAGGCCGAGTTGATCCGACCCATGAACTTCTTGAGGCCAAACTCCTTGCGGAAGTCGGCTTCGCACTGCAATTTGAAAAACCTTGCAATGAGTCGGCCTTCCTTCCTAAATTTTTTATTAAGGAAAAAAAAAAAATGGCTGTAGTTTGCCATTGCTTTAGTTTCTTTCTATTCACAAACTTTTATAATATAGTAGGAAATTCAAAAAAGAGATTTTCCCATACAAAGAAAAAAGAGAGAATCTGATGAATTAATGAATAAGCTCACTTAATTTCAAAAACATATCCGCAAAAACACACAAAAAAAATACTGTAATAGTATGCTGAAAGATAGCCTACCTACCCCCCCCCCCCCCCCCCACCCCAAGGAAACCAGACTGGATGACAAAGGGTGGTGGGCTAACACTCAGTGTATTCAACGTGGGTCTTTCGACCCAAGTTCAATACTCTGAATGTTAGCCCACCACCCAACTAAAACACATCACAAGTGTAATATCATATGAAAAACAGACAAAAGCAAGCTTAATCATCCATAACCCCAGTTGTTGCAGGGGAAGTTAGCGCCGTCATCAAAACTAAGAATGCCTGTCCCACTACACAAATAGCCCGAATCCAGGCGACACGATTTCTAAGAATCAACAATTTTTTTGAGTTTTCCTTTTTTAAAGGTTATAAAACTAACCCTGGAAACAAGAAGGTTGGGGAACATCCTTCCAAAGTTGGACTATCGCTCATCTTTGAACCAAAAGAAAAGGAGCCAACTAACCTCTGGATGTAATCGGTGTACCAGAAATTTACATGTTTGGCGACCGAGCCTAAGAAAGCCCAGTGGAACCATAGGAACATCTTTCAAAGGGAATTTCAAATCTGCGCGGGATGCACTTTTGCTGCCGCTAAACTTGGCGCAAAGGTCACGGTCAAACTTGCTCCCAAGAAATGCAGCATTAATAGAAATGGGCCTGCTACAGTCCGTTGCAGGCTAAGGACGGCAAGACAAAGTTCCTCCCAGAAAATCCTCCAATCTTTCCAGGTCAGCGAGGCAAATGCTGGAGAGAAGGTAAGTGGAAAGGAGGAAACTGCAAACCATGGTGAGTGAAGAGCTTTGCGGGACAGGCTTGTCCTGCTCCTGGAACGGACTAAAGCTACTTCCATGCTAATTTTACCAGCTAAGCGTGAAACACTCAATTTAAGATGATGGTGCAAGAAGCACCACGGGTCGTGCACTTAGCAGTGAGGGCCGGCAAGAATCGCCATCGAATCCCGGTACTTCACCTGATCCTGGTGCTTCAGCAGGATCTTGTCAATGTCCGAGATGTTGGGACTCGCTAGGCGCATCAGGTCACCCTCCAGATTCTCGAGCTTCGAAAGAAACCAGCGGGCCGAGGAATATTATAGAATTCACGAGACCAGACACTTTCATATCAACAACAACTGTGCAATAAAAACGCACACAAAAAAGTCACCTTTGACAGGCATTTAATTTTTTATTTTGGGGGATTTATTGTATTGCAAAGTATCTAAAGCTATAAATGCCATCAAGGTGAAGAAGAGAACCTTGGTTTGGCTCAGTGAAGGGTAGCGGGAATATAGGGCTCAATGTTTATCCTTCGGTCACTGTCATAAAATTCATCATTCAATATCCTCAAAGAAAAGTGCATGATCGAACAGCTACAAGGTGTCACTTTTGATCAGGCTCACTCTTTTGGAAAGTAGCAAAGAATGCTCACACAATGCCTGTAACCTTAGCTGAGAACATATTTCGCCGGTGCTGCCGTTATATCGAAACTTTCATAAGTGGCTAAGAGTATATATAAAAAAAAGTGAGGTGAGCCATTCGCTTCCCATACACGGAACACAGTTTACAGCGGCCCACTCAACATTCCCAGCGTGTGTGCACAAGTACCAGATCCACGAAACGACAACCGTTACGCGGGGTTCTCGTCCTTTTTCTCATTTGTAAACTCTTCTGAGCTACCTTACCGAACTCAAGTATGATGTCAAAACCGCAAACAAACACTCCGACGGTTTTCGCATCGACGGCGGCAACAGCAAAGGTTCGAGGTTTTTCCCGAGACAGCGAGAGAGGACACCCACCCTCTGGGAGGAGGAGAAGTGCGTGGCAATGCGACCCTTGAGGACGTCCCAGCCGACCAGGCGGTACCCCGTCAGTCCCAGGAAGAGGCCCAACTTCCCCGGTAGCCTCGGAAGCACGTAGCTGCCCCCGACGTCCGGGAAGAAACCTGCACGTGTCCACGGATCGTCTCTCTTCTCTCGCGCGCAAAGGGCATAGAACGTGTTACGGCCGCTGGCGGGACGGAAACGTTGAGGCGTCTCTTTCGGACGAGAGCCTCTGGCACGTGCTCGTTGCAATGTGTTTTGGTTGCGCATGCGCGCAGGAAGTGTCACTGAAGGTAAGGAGCTCGTGCCGGAGGTGGGACAACCAAATGACCTCCCTATCGTTTTCACCCCGTCGGTGATTGACTATGACTGTCGGCTGCCACCGACAGTCGTAGGGACATCTATACGGAGTGCAAGTTCATCTGCTTCTTTTGCAGAGGTCGTGGTGATGTCAGAACACCGAGCTCCGATTGTAGGATAGCGGGTAGACCTCAAAGAAGGCTGCATCGAGGTCCACCGACCATCCTTCAATCACAGCCAGTCGGAGCTCGGCGTTCCGACGTCGTTACAATCGCTGTAAAAGAAGCGGACAAATTTGCGCTCTGCATAAGGGCAAAACGAGCGAAGGAAACTCAAAAAAATGCCAGGCTAATATTTTCTTGTGTTTGTTCGCATTCACACGTATCAACAAACCGTGGGTGGACATGCAAAAAAAAGAGAGACGCGCATTAATTCGCATTGACAACCCCGCCGTGCCAAAACAGAGGTGTCGGTGGGATGTAGCGCTCAACCACAACGTAACAAGGAGGGAGAAACTGTGGGGAGAGCCTCTGGGATTGAGAGCAAGAAAAAGGAGTGCAAGGACGCACCAATGGCAGTCTCCGGCATGGCAAAGACGGTCCGCTCGGTCGCCACCCGGAAAGTGCCGTGGACGGAAAGACCCACCCCCTGCAACCACATTTTCACCAGACACGTTTCACGAAAGGTCCAACCTACGACGGGCCAGAAAGTAAATTCGTCAGACGCACGACTGAAGAGATATAGTACACCAAAAAATGCCCAGCGTATAACCATAGAAAAATAAAAAAGAGGTGCCTGTTAGATTTGAAAGTGGACAAGCAGAAGGGGGTAATATGTGGTAGTTTTGAGCCTTCCCACAGGACAGTACAGCAGTCCGGTTGAACGCCCTGAGGCAGCTGCATTCCGTCCAGCTTTGCTGCCTCAAGCCGCCGCACATGCATAACGCTTTACCACTTTGACCGACAAAGCTCGGAGAAGCTGCTGATGCAGACGAGCATCTCGGTTAGCTCGGTGGGCTTGGAAATTTACTGCACTGGGTGCTTCGTACATCCACTGCTTATATTTTAGATGTTTTGAAGGCAGGCGCTCATTGCGACGTGGGCACACACACGGTACTTTATGGCGAGAGGTTGGTTAAGACAGTGTTGCAAAACCATTGCAGGCATGCTGCATTGTCAGAGATATGCAAATGCTATACAAGGGCCTTCACAGTGGATCTACGGGGTGCGGCTCTAAAAAGTAGTGCCTGTGACAAGTTTTGCAAAAGTTTTATGTATATTTTTTTAAAGCTCAAGTCGTAGCTGGTGAAGTCCTAAAAAAAGCAAAAACGATGGCCGTGCATTGCCCATGTTGTTTTAACACAATCATTCCAAAAACCAACGATTTTACCAAAAGATATGAACATGTAGTTTTATTTGGCATTTCGAAACAAGCAGACGTCTTCGGTTTAACAAAAATGTATCTTCAAGCAGACAAATGTTTATTTCAATTTTGTCGTCTGCTTCTTCGTTCGTTATTTCTACGTGCTGGGCCGGGATGTGCAATCGGGAAGTCTAATTTGTTGACTGCACATGCAGTGAACGTCTTCTTTTCTAAAGAAAATCGATATTCTTTAAAAAGCAAACACATTATATGATAAAAGTGCCTTGTATAGCAGTTTCAATGGAAAGCCCCAGCACATGCAGACCCTCAGCACCCTAATTCATTTTGTATAAACGATAAATGCAAGAACAAATGCGACTCACCCCTCCCATTGTAACACCATCCAAAAGAGCAACGTACGGAATCGTCAGGCTGGCTGAAAGTGAAAAAAAAAAAGAAGACGATTAGTACTTCAGTCTTTATGAGCTAGATGTAGCTGTATCCGACCAAAGTGATCTGAAAAAACTGTAACCTACACAAACCTTGAAAAAGGCTTTCCTTACACATTTATTGACACTTTCACTGTGCTTCAAAACGTAGCCACAATTCCCTCTAACCATGATGCTAAATCATTGAAACAGGCAATGACAAATCTGCAGGAAGTCTGCACTGGCAAAAAGAATACAGTGGTGTTCAGCAAAAGGAAAAATGGGACACAGTGACTGTTCCAAATCTTGCCCGAGTAACCTGTCACCTACGTCAGCGGGTGGTACCACATGACATTGCGAGTAAACGATCTGCGACTCAATTTTGGAAAGGCCGGGATTATCACCTGGATACTACGTAGATCGCCTTCGTCTTGGGCTACGGCAAAAAGAAAACATAGCAGCAATCGCGGAAAACAGCAGAAAATCGCTTTTGATCATGGAGGAAGCACTCAAAGAGACAATAATATTAACCACTGCGAAGCTTTTCTTTGACAGTGACGACACTGTGTTTTCAAAGGCGGCTTCACCGGCTCCACTTGCTCAGCCTCCTTTTGGAAGGTGAGCAAGAAGGTACCGAGGGGCAGTTTCCACCTCTCTGGTTGCCCATCAGGTCTTGAGACATCCAGCTAGGTGTTGGGCCTGCTCTTAGTTCTCGGTGAACCTGCCCTTCAGCTTGGGTCCCTGCCGAAAGTGGCCACGGCCCGGCCCTCACCGATGAGGTTGTTGAGGCGGTACTCCTCGCGGAAGAAGGCGTCCCGCAGGTTGGTGTCCTGGCCCTTGGTCTCGGCGATGGCCTTGACGTCCCCTCCGGAGCAGAATGCCTTGGAGTCCTTCTTGGCCTTGATGATCACCATCTTCATGTCTGGGTCCGTGTCCCATTTCTGCCCTCCCCGTTGGAGCGTTGCAGAGCAGAAAGCAAGCAGATTAAATCATGACAGGATTTTGCAGGATTCTCTGATGGCAGAACTTTGCTTGGGATGCGACAGGAATTATATAACAGTATTCAACAGCAAAAGAAAACAAAAACACGGACAATCACAGCAATGTTTTGGTGATGCGTTGGAAATTGCATGTTAGTAAGGGTTGCAAGAATTTCTTCTTTTTTCTTTTCTTTTACTAATTTTGATGTTTTATGCCATCATTAAATAATCTTCCTTGTTCCACCTCCAGTCAGCTATTCAAAACAGGCTATCACTGCTGAAAGATAAATTTTTTTTCTCTCGTAGGTTCTTGAAAAAAAAAAAAAGAAAAAAGCTTTTTGAATGCATTGAAGACATAATATATGTGGTGCTCGTTCACGGAAAAAACAGTAGAAGAAAATGAAAAAGCACGCTACATTTGCAACAACGAACGCACATGAATGAGAATCAGTACCTGTTCTATGCTTTACAAATGGGAAAAGTTTCTTATGAGCAGTAGTAAACACCAGTCTAAAAATATTGTTTCACAATCCCTCGGTGAGCAGCCACAGTTGCTTCATCTACTTTTGATGTGATGTTTAGTAGGTACCGTAGCTTCGCGTGTATTACCTGCCCCTGCATATAACCCGTACCCCCAGATTGCCACTCTCAGAAAAAGAACAAAAAATACCCCGCATATTACCCGCACTAGCCGCTCAAAGTGATGTCCGGACCTCACTAGAAACCATTTCTATATTTTAAATACACTTATCGCTGGCGCCTCGAATGTTGCAGATAGCGTCGTCAGCTGTGCAGGTGGTGCAGAACAGAAACTGTTCTGCACCACCTTGTATAGAAAAGTTGCGGTAGTGCTGGATTTCCGTAAATACCGCATGACCGCGACCTCTCCTTTTCTCTATGACCTTTGCGGGTGCTTTTCAAGCTCGGGGTAAAGGCGATTCACACACTTGCGTAGAGTCTGACCTAATGCAACTGCAATGGCTTGCAATGTACAAGTTGCCGTGGCAACAGCTGCGTCGGCTCTAACAATATGGGGTAAAAACCGGTTTTGTTGGAGCCGATGCAGCTGTTGCGATAGCAACCCGTACGTCACAAGCCGTTGCAGTTGCATTCGGTCAGACTCTACGCAAGTGTGTGAACTGCCCTTAATTATTTCTCAATTCTCGCACGCAAGACTGGTCAACGACATAACAATCATAGTCCCGGCCCACCACTTGGTTTCCAATCTCTTCGGCAACAGATTTGACGACGGCGTGGAGCTGCGATTGATGTCTAGCCCACAAAAAGAAAACAAAAATGGCTACCCGCAAAAAGGAAGAGAAGGTGGGAAAAATAATGTGTCTAGGAGAGACCGGAGAAGAGGGACTCTGGGGAATCTATCCCTACGACTATGCGCGCATCGCCATGAAATCGCACCGTCCACTGAAATTCACGTGTAACTCGTACCCCTACTTTGCCTTTGATTTTTTTATAAATTTTGATGCGGGTTGTATACGAGAAGATACATATATTATTTGCATAGTAAGAGTTGAATATCTGTGCTTCTTTTAGGGTTGTTATTCATTTGTTGTATACCACACAGAAGGCCATGGGCTATTTGTGAATGCATCAAAATCAAAATGATTATTATTAATATTAATAATTTAGAGGGTGAACAGTTATTAAATGAATGATGCCTCGAGAGTGTACCACAAAATGCAAAGCACCGCCTTCAATTGGGACTGAACTAAACATGGCTGCCAATTACTTGAGATTTAAACATGGGGAAAAGAACTCTAGGGTGAACTTCGAGTAGCACATTTACCATATATATATATATCTTTTTTTAATGAGAATATTACGGCATGGCATATTGAGATAAAAGATCTAATAGAACATCGAAAGATATAAAATTGACACATAAAAGTCTTTGGAAGCAAAGTTTATGTGATACAGTAATTGTTTGGAATGCTGCGCAAAGGTGAAGAGAGGAGCATTTCGGAAATGAACAGTACCTTGAGGGTTGGGTAGATCTGCCGAATCATGTCAAGAGAAAGGGCGTTCAGGGCCTTGGGTCTGTCCAGGATGATGACGCCTTTGTTGCCGACCTTCTCCACTATCACATCGCCGGTCTCAGATGACATGGCTCTCTGGGAAGCAAAAGACTGGTTCAATCAAACCATCTTCAAATTTAGGCCCAGCATGAACAACCAACTTGCCCAATCTGAAGTTCCAACAAACCATGCACTCATAAAAGAAGTGTCAAAGCAGTCCCACTACCATGAAATACCGAGCATCCGCCCATTCTACAAGCGCACACTACTCACTTTTGTAACATTAAAAAAATACACGAGACAAATCTTTACGTATTGTTGATCCAAGGATTATCTCCAAATTTTGAGTGGACGCTTGCTCGGGATTTTACGGCACATTCTAATAAACTAGTCTATGGTCGCTGACGGGCTGAGAAGGGTAGGGGGTCATTTTGTTGTACCACTTTCTGCGCAAGCTTTTTACCTTAGAGAAAATCTTGAAGCCTAATGAGCCTCAAGAGTGCGTCCTGGAATGCGAAGCACTGCGGAATGCAATGGGCACATGTTGGAGGCGTTGAAAAGCGATGCTCCGCCATTCTCATTCTGCTGGCGACTACTACAGCCGATAAGATATTACGCAGCATCTAGGTAGACGAGACTATCTGCTTGCTGCAGCTACTTTCCCAGAAGAAACTGACATGTGAACAATTAGAACCATTGGGAATATCTTCCTTGTTAGCCATTTTTGCAGTTAAATGTGTGTTGCTGCACTGACAAGGAAGCAGTCTCCCCCATCGCCCAAAAATCCCCCCCGAAACCACAGCAGCGCTTGTCATCTGGATCAGTGTCACCACCCCCTCGTCTTGAGGGTCCTTCCCGTCAACCAGAGTCGCACAGAATCACGATTTGTGACAACCACAACGGGGTTCCTGAAATTGCCTGGAACGTATCAGTTTGGCATGTATCAGTTAGAGTGCTGATCCCTATTGTGCAGTGTCTGAGAGATCAGCTGCCAAAAAAACTGTAATGGAAGCTGGTTGACAGCATGCAGTCAGCAGCATAGGAAAAAAAAATATAGTGAATGAAATAATTCTAATAAATAATGCACATATAGGAAGTAATCTATGCCTCGGACGACTTGACGGCATCTTTAATCGTGCCATATGTGAGGAAGCAGACTTCTCTATGATTGTGGCTCAATTTGCAATTAAGGACAAGGGAAAGAGCTACTTCCACCTTTCGTGAGAGCCACACTTTGCAGCGAGTATCCCAAGATGGTGCTTTTGAGCTCATTCTTGACCATCGTTCCTGAAGTTTGTACAAGAAGGGCTTTCCCCCTCTCCCATTAACAAGCACAAGGGAGGCCCAAGTTGAAAATTTCTAACCGGTTCCAGTTGAAAATAATTCGAAATCTTATTGTTTTCAGCAGGAAAACCAACTGGTTTCAATTGGTCCCAACTGGAAACCCAGCTGGTTCAAGCTAGTCTCAGTTGGAAATCAGTTAGTTGAAGTTGGAGGCCATTGATTCCACCCAGTAAGAGGCTGGCTGGTTCCAGATGGACACTAAGTGATTTCATCAGCAGATTAACTGGTTATTGTTGCAGCCCAACTGCTCCAGTTACTTGCCAAGCCACCTTTCTGTATCCCTCAAATTCAGGATTTTTGTTTTGTTCCAGATGAACAGCATATTTATCATGCACTTAATGGTGGATCAAATGCAGAAGTAATAGAAACTAAACCGTACAAAAAACTAGCTCTTTCCTTTTTTTTTTTTTTTTTTTTTATTTAAAGGAGTTTTTTTGCGTGTTCTGGGGCCTCACTAAATTGGTGACTCCCCATAACTGGGTCCACTTTATGTAGCGCTGCTATGCTGTTCCAAGTTTCAGTTCATTCAACGACCTCCAGAACTTGGGCAGTTTGGTATTCCATCGCTATAGCCACTGGCAGGATTAGAAAAGCAGAGAGGACCTTCAGTTGTCTTGCCTCCAGTGCAAGCTTCTAACCATTGACAACGTTTCCATGTCTTATCAACATTGCACGTGCAGCCAAATCACGGCGAAGGCAACAAGCTCGTGCCGGAGATCGCGAATCAGAGAGAGAGCTGCCCTGCAGCTCTCATCCAGTCAGTAACTATATAGTGATATAATTTTTTTCCCCCACGTGTGTCTATACCATTGATCTGTGCTCTATTCATAGGATTGTTGTGCTGCGTTATACTTGCGCACTCACATCAGCATAACATATTGCGATTTTATAGTTTTAATCGACAGACAAAGATGGGGGGGGGGGATTGTTTCGGCAAACATTCTCCTCGTGAATAACGAATAGAGAGCAGAAAACGCTGGATCTAATGGACGACTCCGGACAACACAGGGCAACTGTCAATAAGCACATTTTGGGTAAGCGAGCCATTTTTTTTGTCTGCAAGACATTCTGCCGCATGTTCTGCAAGCTTTCTTTGTGATCAGTGCGTAAGTGCTAAGCTATAACTGCAGTTTTCTTTTAACTGGTTATGTGTTTGGAAACGCGCGTGGGCTTCCACAGAAGTTGCAGCTTGCCCCGTCAGACGGGCTACTTTTGCTGCACGCCGAACTTGCGTGCCAACAGCCAAAGTCGTGAAACGAGATGTTATGAAGTTCTACCCAGTCTTGGGTAGTAACACGTTACTAGTAACGCATTACTGTAACTTTGTAACTGTAACGAGTTACTTTCTGAAAATGTAACTTGTGACTTTAGTTCTATTACTTTTTCTCAGGTAACTGTGAAAGTAACGACGTTACTTATTCATTACTTTCCAGTTTTTTATGATTAATATATGATTGAACAAGCACAATCTAGCCATTCCTTGCACTTTCCAAATAGTCTGTTCCGACGTTTTGAGTGTTAAGTTGGCCTTGCACAAACTTGTAAATGCGTTCTTTCTCGCGAGTCATGACCCGAATATAGACATGTGTAGATGTGATGAAAAAGAAATCTAGTTATGATTACGCATGCGCTTGTACTTTGTGACTGAACGCTTACATCTTAGTATCTTGAAACACTAACTATGTTGCAGCTGTTCTTTTTTTTTTTTTTTTTGCGCAAACGATTTTTAATTTGGTGAGTCAACCGTGAAATAACAATGCACACAGAGGGCATCGCGAATGTGTCGTATTTTGAGTATCGCCACTAATCCGCACTGCGCATGTATAGTATTTTGATTTGCACCACTACTCCGGCGTGGTGTTAGCAGTCGAGGCAAAATTTACTGCTGTTTGCGCGGGGTTTGCTCGTTGCTCTAGTTGCGCGGGGTCTGTTCAGTAAGGGCAGGGACGTGTTCGCCACCAAACGAGGCAAACTTTCAGACACTAATTTTGAGAAGCAACTGCTGCTAAGTTACAATATGAAGTAAAAAGCATACTTTTTAATTTTATGCAATAACACTTGGTGAGTGGCGTTTTCTAGTTTTTTCTAAATTGTTCGTGTTATAGAAAACTAACTGAAAAGTAACGTCATTACTTTTTAAAAGTAACTGTAACTGTAACGAGTTACCCTTTGTTGTGGTAACTGTAACGGTAACTTCGCTACTTTTTTTCTGAAAGTAACTGTAACTGTAATTACTTTTCAGAAGTAACTTACCCAAAGCTGGTTCTACCCTACCAGAATTGTAAATCATACAGCTCTTTTCCTGATTCTGCAATTTCGTCTTGCTTTAAAATGCTAACCTCTGCTGCAACAAACAATGCACCTGTTGTTTTGTGCTGACAATAATGTGGCTCCGACCAGCTTCTTGTTACTGCTCAACTGGATCCATTTGTGCATACTGTTAATGTATAGGGTGGCTACAGTGAACCTTATGCCGTAAAACGAGCCAGAGAAATCGGCACCTGCACATAGAAAGCTCAAACTTTCACCAAATGTGCACAGAGGTGGTCGGTTTAACTATGTGAAATTTCTAGGCGTAGTGTCATCTGCTTGTCATGACTCCAATCAGTAGACAGTACTACAAGTCACTGGCGTAGCCAGGGGGTGGCTTATGGCTTTCAGCCCCCCCCCCCCCCCCCCCCACTTTGAACCTTAAGTCATAGACTGGACATCCCGGCCGCCTCAGCCTTTCCACATAAACAAATCCTGGCTACACTACAGCAACAAGTTACATTCATTGCTAACTTAGTCGTCTGCGAACATATCCGCTAATGACTTCGGTAAGTTTGTTGTCCTCATTTTTACAGAAAAACTATGCCTTGAAATTTCAAAAGGTAAAGCCGACCACCTTAATGCATATTGGGTGTAAGTTCGAGCTTTCCATGAGCAGGTGGAGATTTTTCCGGCTCATTTTACGGCACAAGATACACTGTAGCAGCACAATATAGTTTGCTTCCTTCCTTCCAGAACACAGAAATCACCGAGAAGAGCCAAGCTTTGCGAGATGGCCACGTGAAAAGACATATCGAAGAAGCAATGTATTTGTGTTGCTTTAGACTGACTCATAATCACTCTTTAGCCTCCTTGTCCCACCCAGTTGCAACTGGATCAACTGTAACAGGGAACACGGGCAGTTAGCCAGTTCAATCAAACATGCAGTTGGATCCCAGTTGGAAACATTTTGAATCCTGCCGGAGATTGAGCTTCAAGAAATTTTTATTTACGGCTAATCAAATTTGATGCATTCCACTTCTCATTGCTGTGAGTATTTAAGCACGTTAGGCAACCAACTAACTGGGGGGAAAACATAAATAAACGGATATTATTTAATAAAGTTTAACACACCATAGAATGGACGTGTAACTTGGTCTGGCTCCTCAGGAATCTGCAACAGAACAAAAGGAAGCGCCTTATACTTAATTTTGTAGACGTCATTAGGGGATCGAAGTCAAGACCCGCTTCTAACGAGTCCTTGAAGGATCCCCAACGCTCGACACACGAGTCTGAGTCTCTCTAAAGACCGCAGCGACCATTTGCATCCGATTAGGAAGCACGTCTAAGCGCATACTCATCTCGTATTTCCACAGGCACCACACTACAGCTTGATCGTACTTCAACCGACCTTCGCTGAAATGCTTATCCAAGCGTTGCTAAAAAATAAACTTATCGCGTGGCTGCGTTGCAAGCGAAGCAGTGAACAGGCCATTTATTTTTTTTTTTATTATTTTTTTTTTAAATATTATTTTTAGTGTGAGTGCAGTACCAGCTTTTTTTTTTTGTTTCTCTCGCCTCGGTTGCAAGGTCAAACATTAAAAGAGTAACACTCACCTGCGATCTAATAATATCATTTTAATGCGCGAATTCGAGGGAGAAGGTTGCTCTACTATTTTTGTCTTTAGAAGGACAATTTTCGAACTGCGTTCGAGATATGCAAGTCGACACCGCGTCGAAATATCTCCACGCGGTTCGCATCGACTTGATCGCGGCGCTGCATCACAACTAACATTTACGCAGTGCGAACAAGAGATCGCAATGCTCCCTCAAATATCTAGTTTACAGTCAAGATACTCAGAGCAATGCAGAAAAAGTCTCGTACCTTTTGGCCAGCCCAAAAGTCGTCGTCCGCATCATTTCACGGAAAGTCATCCCGACTGCTTCTTGGTCCGAACCGCTTCCCGACGTTCCGAAACAGAGCGCTTCTGTGTAGCTCGTTTCGTGCGCACGTAAAAATGGATCACAGAATCAGAAACACACGCAGTACCGATGGATCTCCCCTGCTACGATCGTGGCTCACGAGCCCCAATCACGCCCATATGAGATTTATTTACAAATATAACCGCATATAACCTTTCTCCCACACGATACCTTCTCGCCACCGAACACACCTGGCAACGAGGATTTTTCAGTTATCTGATGACAGCGCCGCGTCGCGCCCGGTTTGGCGTTAGGTCTGGTTTCGGAATGCTTTTTTACCTTGAATTTCTGTCACGTAACTGAAATAAATCTCATATGCAGTAGTTTGCATTTTGTGTATAAACACAAAATACTCTAGGATTCCTGAAAAAACCCAACCAAAAAATAAGCTAAAACTTTTTTTTTATTAATCACGCTTTTCTTTTTCTTTTTTAATTATTTTTTACGATATTTGGAGTGCGCATGTCCGCCGCTCAGAAACCGTCGGTGGTAAAGCACTGGATAAATTTTATGTCGGTGGCGGCACTGATCTCGGTATGTGAACGGCGCGGGGGTCAAATGGTGTCAACCACGGGTCAACGGATCAGCGGCGGCGTGGCACCATAGTGGCACGGAGAGGGGGGGGGGGGGGGGGGGGGTAAATGAGAGTGAGGGTATGGTGCCTGGAACAGCTGGAACGCTCAGACTGGTGCGTTTACCAACGCAACTCAAGAAGGTACGGCGAGGGAAAGGAAGGCAGGGGAGGAGGAAGCTGACCGACCGAGCGCCGGGGAGGAGAGGGGGAGACCTCCTCTCTCCAGCGTTCCGTCTGCTTCCTCCTCACCGGGCTTCCTTTCCCTCGCCCTCACTTCTCGAGTTGCGTGACCAAAAACTCCACGCTCGCACCGCAACCACGCGCCACACGTGCCGGCGTCTGCAGCAGTAACTGTTCGAAAGCAAAAGTCTAAAACAAATAAACAAATGGCATCTACCTTGCAGGCGCGTTCCTCAACCAGTTATTTGGGTTATTTACTTCTAATCTTTTATACGGGAAGGCGTGCGCGTGCGGCGCATGGAACACCATTCCCTGCATTCTCCTTGAAGCTTGGGTAATTTGGGTGGGGGTACCCTCACGCGTGTATACCTTCTGCCGGGTGGCGATCCCGTCGCGCGTCTAGTTTCCTCCAGGGCGGCGATAGTCGTCCATGGGAATGTACATAAAAAAACAGAAAGACAAGTTGCCGGTCTCCATTTTCAATTTCACTTCTCTTGTGGAGAGGCTGCGTACAGTCTGGACTCCTGAAAAGCAACACGCCTACGAAGAGCAACAGTGGGAACGGCAACAAAAACGTCAATGGCGGCGGGAGTCGGCACGTGTATGTGCGTACCTTTCGTCACAATGACCACCGATCAAGACAATAAATCTGTTCGTACCTTTGTTCAAACTTCTGTATCACGTCTGTGTCATGCTAAACAGCTACGCTGGTCATCCAACTTCACAAAGTGGAATGGCTCCCAATTTTTTTTGTACCGCTGTACAATTAGGCAAAGCATTCTTCTGGTCCTGAGGTGTGCAGACAGTAATGACAATGGAGGGAGAGGCCAAAGCAACGAAAAGCTCTACACTCCGAGGTTGCCTGCTGATCAGGTGCTCTTGTGCAGTGTGAACACTGCTCAAGACAATATGCACATATTTGTGTTTATGAGCTCGCTCGCACGCATAGTGAACATACTGCTTTCGGCACGAGGCTTCCACCTTCAGTGATTTTCTGGCATCGCACGAGCGTTAAACACGATCCTGCATGCTTGTAGCTCATATTGGAACACATTGCGAAGATTATGTAGGCTTGGCTATGCTATCAAGATGTAAACACGGGCTGTCCGATACACTAATTTGTAAAGGACTACATGAAATTATCTAAATCAAATAATTTCATCAGCTAAAAAAAAAAAGTGTTGTTTGTATGTTTAGACAGCCTTGATGCTAGTATGCCTGAACGGGCGACGTGCTTTTCAGCTGTAGACGAGAAATTTAGCCCGTGTAGTCCAACCATTAACTTGGGGTCTTTAACATGCACCACACAGTAGTGATTAGTTAAACGCGTGCCGGTATGAAACTCATCCAGATCGAAACGGGCAGGGGGTGGGGATCGAACCCAGGAGGTTCTGCAGCGCAAGCTTTCGCACCACACTCCGAGCCGAGATGCCTTAGCCCACTTGGCGACCGATCCCCCTCCCATCAGCTGACTTACCATAGTGCCGCCTAATGTAAACATGCATGCGTACTCTTGAACTGGAGCACAAGATTGCAGTGTTTTTTCTGGTCCATGTCATGGATAGCTTGGGTCTCGCCGACGCACGACGGAATGACCGAGAACCTTGACGGCAACCCTCTTTGGAGAGAGCGCCCAAAAGCCTCTGCGACGTCTATAGTAACTGCCTTAATCTGTGTGCGTGTGTTGTGTGAAGAAGCAGCTTAGGCATATATAGGGTATATACTTTCCGGTGTTTATTTATGACAAAAATCGGTGGCTGTTTATCGGCGTTTATTTATTTCACCAATATCGGTGCTTTTCGGTGAATTCTGTCACGCAGACACTAAAACGGTGATTTTTGGGGGAAAAAATTGCGAATGTAAACTACAACTGAAGACGAAAAAGAGAACAAATTTTATTTATATCTTTTACACAATCTCTCACACTTGATTAGTGTAGTATATAAATGCACACATTCCTGGGCTCATGTGTCACTCACGCCCGCTCCCTCCTGTTAACGACGCGCAATTTCGAGAATGCCCGCTCAACATTTGCGCTGGACATGGGAAGCCCCAAAAAGTCCAACGAGGCTTGGGACAGTACTGCAGACAGCTATGACTGGCCTCTCAGGCCACTGATAGTGATCTAGCTCGGCGGCCCAGGAGGCCCACTGACCTTGGAGAACAGTGGGACAAAGCTACTGTCTTCCAAGAGTCCAAGACCCTGTAGGTCACAAAGTCACAAAAGAAAGACAGGCAAAGTGCATGATTCCGGGTAAGATAATGTGTTCGACGCTAGTTTGCGTAAAAAACTTTTCAGTGAAAAAACCACATTGCTAGAAAAAAATATATTTAGAAACCAGTGTTTGTTTGTTTTAAACAATTTTTATTTCCGTCACCGGTGAATGTTTATTGATGTTTTTCGGTTAAAATTAGGAAGTATGCAGGACATTTTCGGTGAAAGAAACCAGCACTTGCTATAAAATATGAAAAAAAAAAAACCGGTGTTTTTTGGTTTTAGCAGATTTTGTATATCCGACACCGGCGGATGTTTATCGTTTTTTTTTGGTTAAAACCGGAAAGTATACAGCCTAGGTATATATCTACATTCTCTGTATATTAAGACATATATTTCATCACTTGCTTTTTAGAGCGCAGCTCTTAGGCGCCCGTTTCCAGCTTCAGCGGCGTCGCCGTCGGCATAACAGAATGTATTATGGGAAATGTCCCATAATGCACCGCGTGGGACCCTCGTGACGCCACTCGTGATGTCACTTCATCGTGCGGGACCCTCGTGATGTCACACGTGATGTCACGAGGGTCCTGCGTGGTGCATTACGGGACATTCCCCATGACATACCACACAAATAGGAGGAGGAGGGGGAGGAGGGGCAGGAGGGAGGAAGAGGAGAAGGGATGAGGAGGAGGAGGTGAAGGAGAAGGAAGAGGAGGGAGGTGTAGCAGGGAGGATGATGAGATGAGGAGGGAGGAGGGGTATACTTTCTCCTTAGTACCCTTACCCCCTCCTCCTCAAGAGCTGCGCTCTAATTCGGCGTTACAGGGTGTTGTAAACGTCTTTCATTTTTACAGCGCAGCTCTTAGGAGCCCGTTTCCGGCTTGAGCGGCATCGCCGTCGGCGTAACCTTGCGGTGCATCATCGGAAATGTCCCATAATGCACCGCGTGAGGCCCCCCCGGGTCACATGACCCCCCCCCCCCTTCCGAGGACGTCGTCACTGATGACGTCATCAGTTACGTCACCGGCATCCGCATCGTCATCATCACTGATGAAGTCATCGGTATCCGCAATCCGCATCGTCATCGTCACTGATGACGTCATCGGCATCGTCCCGTGACCCCCCCCCCCCCCCCCCCCCTTGAGGTCGCTTGACCCACCCCCCCAGTACCCTTCCCTCCTCCTCCTCCTCAAAAGCTGCACTCTAATTCGGCGTTACAGGGAGTTGTAAACGGCTTTCACTTTTTTCTACCCAATTCATCAAATCTCAGAAAAGAAAGAAAAGCTTTTGCGGCCTATTGG
This sequence comes from Ixodes scapularis, assembly GCF_016920785.2. Lineage (NCBI taxonomy): Eukaryota > Metazoa > Arthropoda > Arachnida > Ixodida > Ixodidae > Ixodes > Ixodes scapularis. The sequence continues at coordinate 144,176,964 of NW_024609835.1, read as the reverse complement.
TGCCCCACGCCTGCCTCCTACAGGCAACACCGAAAGTCTGACTTTATAACCTTGTTCTCTGGGAGGTGCTAAGCAAGGAGGTAGGAAATGAATGTACAAAGAGATGTTGCTAAAGTAAAAATTGGAGTTGAGGGGAAAAAAGGTCGTTGCGTCTTATGATCGGGCAACTCAAGAGCCAACCGAGGCACTTTTTTAAATGTTTTATGAGCTGCAGAAGAAGAGATCCCAGGCATAGGAAAAAATGTGTTTTATTAAAAATATGAGCTCTTCGTGCACAAATTTATCTTGGAGACTGGTCTGCGGCATTCGCCCGATTTGCTTCGTTTGGACCGAGTATGGCACTTTTAGAGAGGGAGCATTTCCTCGTAGGTGACATGCTCGACAAATGCCACGCTGAATCTCGGTGCTCGTTTGTCGAGAAAAGAGGTTTCAAATATCATTTTGTAAGCCACCCCCATTGTCCCCTAACCTTTACTTCGATGCCATGCTGGGGAAGTAGCTACAACGATAATTATCCCTGGAGAAGGGGAACAAGAGAGACAAAAGGCAAACACAAATCTCCAAAAAATATTTATCATTATTCCTGTCCAGCTCACTTGCACCTTTGCATTAACTGCATCATCATCACCTTTACCCCTGCATTTAAAAAAAAAATTCAGTGCAGATCAGACAACTTTTTATGTACAGAAAATACAGGAGGCACGGCATTGCGAGTTCCTCACTCGCTCCCGAGAGTTAACCAAAACTTATTGCACAGTTGCATTTCAATTCCACAGATTACATTGGTCTCCTTTTACTCCTCACATATACATAACACTCTTCCATGCCCGAAAAAAAGATGCCGAGTGATTGTTAGAGCGCTTGCAACACCATTTTGCCCCGGTGTTGCTACCCAGGGCAAATGCTTCCAGCATGTTAGTAACCTCCACCTTGACTGGAACCTGGTTTGGGGCGCAGATAATCTCAAATCTGGCCGTCACATATAGCAACAGCGCTAAAGTGAGAGCTTTTGTACACCGGCCCAAAGAGCCTGCTGGGCAGTTAGTTGCGACATCATCATCGGCAAAGCCTCCGTATACTTATATTTTTACTACCTTATTGCTGGCTATGGAAGAACATGGCACGAAGTAAGGGATGCCTTGCGTGAGACACGTGCCGCGGTCATGATGCTCTGCATTGCAAATAAAACTTGCAACTAACGATTGGCCTTGTAAGAAAAAAATAATGAATACCAACACTAGATATGCAGCAAATGTAACCTAAGCCAATTGCCATTCTAAACCAGGTACACTAAACACTGAACATATCCTTTTTCTAAAAATTCAGATTGATCTGGTTCCTGCCCTTACATCATTAACATTTCGGCCTCGGCACGGTATGCTGCATAATGAAGCACTTGGGAAAAACAATTTGCAGGTAGAAACCATATGGGCTCAAGGAAGGCGGATCTGAAGAACACAAACCATACGGCATAGGCAGCGTTCTAAAACTCGCAAGCCGTCACTCGACACGTTTGCCAGCTCGAGCGGCGTGCACCTCAACACCAACCACGGCGTCTTCAGAGGGCGGCTTCTCCAGCGTTCCCTCCGCACGTACCGCTCGCTGCGAGCGTCCACCTCACAGCCTCAGCTCCCTGTCGGCTGGGAGTGGTGCGAAGTACGAGTTCACCTTTTCTTCCGTGACGTCCGCAAGTGTTGCCGGATTCCACTTGGGCTCACCCGAGCGATCGATGAGCACTGCGAAACCGCAGCGTGCACAAACTGTTAATCCGGGTTCATAAACGTGCCCCACAGTATATGGGCACGTGCAGGTGTGAGCCGTCCATCACACCCCGCTTATGTGCCTACGGTATACACGAGGTAGGGGTGTATTGGGTGATTATGATAACAATAGGACAAATGGATCCAACTATTTATTTGAATACAGTTCAACTCCTCTACCAGAGGACTTGCTGAGAATAATAAAAACGTTTATGAATATAGGTCGGAAGGGCTTTCTAAAGGCGCGGAGAGAAGTAATTTTGTACAAACATTTCTCTCGCAGTGCGCATAGTCACCCTAGCTAAACCATGCTTGTCAATCTCGCTGGCCACGTCGTCGTCTAAACTTCAGAAACGATCGACCTCGTGCCTTCGAGCTGTGGCATTCGCCCTACACTGCTCGCGTCGAACTTCACTGCATTGCACCGGCACAGGTACGTCAAGCTTTACCAATTCGCGCCCGCATGCAGTGGTCGAGCTTCACCGCTTTGCACTGACGTGCTCGGTGAAGCCGCTGACGCGGGCGAGTTCAATCCTCCTGGAAATTTTGTTCCTTATTAGAGGCAGACTTTCTTTGGTTACGATTATGGTCGACCATTAATGTTAAGGAACGGTGCAGGAGCAAAAAAGTGTGTCAATCCATATTTTAATAACTGTGTAATTGCTAGTGTGAAACAGATTCGTGTTACTATTGCTGCATACAGAAAAAAAGTTGCACGGAAGTGTGATCTTTATATATTGAGTAGGAAAAAAAAAGTTTTATAGTTCGGCTTGGACTGACTAGCGAAGGCTCTGCAGACCTTCAAAATTCCTTTCTGGACCCCTATTTAAAATCCATTGCCACAGATCAAGTTAAAGTCTTAAAAGACTCAGCCAATAACCTCTTTATTACACAATTAATTCAAAATTTACACATATATATAATACAATCTAGATTCAAAAAAGTAATTTTATATTAACGAAAGCATCGCTACGAACGTGCTACATTATACAGTGATGTCTCGTTAATATGAATGCCCCCGTTCCCCCCAAAAATCATTCATAATGTGAGTTGTACATATTAACGAGACAAAAAAGCACATATTTCCCCAGTTTGTGCCCAAAAATGATGTCCATATTGCTGCGCACAGGGCCGAGCAAGCAGCACCCGGTCATAAAATTCTAGAAGACTCGTGTTTATTTTTACTTGGCGTGTAACTTTATAATTTCGTCCTAGTTTCTTGTTCTCGAAAGTGCCTGTTCATTCTCGCCCCAACTGCGTGACGCTTCTTTGCTGAATTTTCGAGACAGTCACGCACACTAGATAAGGAGCTGCGTGAGACCTTGTGGAGTCAGTCTCGCTCTCGCTTGTTGTTACGCCGCCAAATCGCTGCCCGCTTTTCTGCTGTCTCAATGCTCGTTCTGTATTTTGTATGGCACAAGTTCCCCGATTAAACCTTTATTTTCAGTTCACTGTTCATCCTCTTGTCGCCTTCATTCGTGACAATATTGCAGGGTATCCATGTTTATGGGGTGCATATTAACTTGACATGACTGTAGTTATTTTTCTTTCTTTATGTCGAGTCACAAATTTATTTTTCATAAGTAATTTAAGTTTTCTCAACAATGAACATGGTAGCTTTGAAGTATGATATGTTGAATTTAGTGCACAGTATTAAAATTCAATTACACTTTCAAAATCATTTAGTATAGGTCCAAAATTACTGATCAGGTATAGACCCTTTCCGAAATTCAGTCTGGCCACTTTGATCACTATCATCATCTGTGGAACAGCATCTCTGCCATACCAATGGCGGCCTACTAGTGACTGATAAAAAAAGACGTTGAAGATGCTCCTCAGCGGATGATGCGAGGCCTGTACATTCCGGGGGTCAGTACGACGCGACGTAGGAATGGAACACAAAAGCTACGTAAGCGTTTATTTCTGATAACTCAGATTCAGTCAATCTGTGGGCGGCACACAATCGGCTTTAAAGCACTTCGGTGTACAGAATTTTCTCGAGGCATCTGAGTGGGTTGGAGCTTTGTTCTGAATGCAGGTTCTTGGTCACCATCGAACTGAAAGTGATCGAGAAAGAACTCACAATGAAGAATTCCTCGCGTGCCGTTTACTTGCAAAAGTGACTGTGCCGATCCAAGTTCATTTCCGCCATTGATATGGCAAAACCTAAACTGCTTTACGAACCACCAGATGGCACTGAATTTCGGAAAGGGTCTATTGTCAAATGAGAAAAATGTCAGCATGCAAGATATTGACGTGTGTGCGGTGGAGTTGGCAGCCCACACGACTAGCGGCAATCAGTTTGTCGAACAATGTTTTATGAACAAATCGTTTCGTCAACGCTTTGTTTTGTCGAAAGGCTTCCCACGTTTGTTTCATTGACAGACCTTGAGACGTTCTGTCAAGCACAACCCCACTGTTTTCGCAGCAAAATCTTTGCGTATCACTGTAAATCGCGCGCTAGCTTTCAGCGACTGAGTAAAAACAAATATGCTGTTGATGGCACTTACCAGGAACACGTGTCCATGAAACGGGTTTCCACAAAATATACGGTGTCAATGAACCATGTGTCCACGAAATGTGTGTCCACGAAAAGTTTTACACAAAACATATTTTCACGGATGAAACGGTAGGGACCCGCACGCGACTGCCATATAGAGGCACGGGGTTCAAACCCCACCTGCTCAGTTGTTGCTTTTGCAAATCGTTGCTCTGGGAAGTTTCGGTTCCTTCTGAACAGTTATCGTGTGTTCTGGTTTAGAACCTTCCTTAACAATGGGCGCATGCAAAAGCAGCTGAAGCGCGCGTCTTTGGGTCAGTCCCTCCCTGATTAAGCATTTATTTCCAGTTGTACATTTCGGTGCCTTTTTTTATTTGTGACATCACTGAGCTGGGCCATTAAAAAGTTTGAGCTAAATTGATTAGTACCTTTCCCTATGCACTTTTTACATATGAAAAACACTTCTGATTAGATATTCTGAAGTGTTGGGTAAGATAGTATTATATATAAGTAGACTTCAGTGTTTACTTCTTCATCAAATTTTTTATCTGAGAAATTATTTTTCTTTTTTTTTCCAAATTGAAAGCTTATCTTTTTTTAAGGCGATAATTAACAAATGGTAGTGTCTGACGTGCTGTCACAGCGAGGCTGACAATCAAGAGCCAAGATATTTGGCTTCAAAATGTATAGCAATATGGCTTGCTAGTTATGCCTCACTGTTCCGAGATATTAACCTTTTCCAGTTGAAACCAAAATTGTAAAAATGGAATTGCCATTTCTTTTACTGGTTTTTATAGGTTCAAACCAGAAACATCAAACTCTATATAGATTACAATAATAAGTAATATTCCGTTTGTATCCAACTATTTTAGCTTCAACTATTTTTGAGACATACCAACTACAGTTGCAAAGAAAGCTTCACACCACCACAGACTAGAAGAAATCAAAGTTGTAAAGCTTGCACCTTGCACACACCAACATTATTCACTGGTAAAATAAGAAAAAAATATCTACACTTGGCAAAACCAACACACCTTAGTTTTTGAAGGTAAACATGTTTGAGAGAATTCTCTCTGGTTGGGTAAATAATAAAGAGATAAGATAATCCGCCAACCAAAAATTGAAATAGTAGCGAAACGTAGGGTCGCTACTATTTCAATTTTTGGTTGGCGGATTATCTTATCTCTTTACCTTAGTTTTTATGTTTAAGTCTCACTCTGGAGTCCCCTATTCATAAATTTGCTTCTTTCACAATAGGGACATAACTACCAGCCCCGTTGACTATTAAGTTACCTCTGACTTTTGTTTATATTTAAAAAAAGAATTAATGAGATTCAAAAACTGTTGTTATCCATATGCGAGAGCTCGGCAGCAATGCCATGACCAGACTTCTCGGTGTTCACTGTTTATTTCGGGCCGAATTCAGCGTGGTGACTCAGTGCCTAACAGATGTGAAATCAGTGATTATCAGTGTCTTAAAGATGGTCGCAACAACAACATAAAAATATATGAAAATAACTCTGGAATGAAACAAGCAGAAATCCACAAATAGTAGACAGAGAGAGTGAGGCTATGGAGGCTGGAAAGGTGAACCGTAAAATCAGTTCAGTGCCTCAAAGACAGCCGAGTAAAAAATTTGGCACTCCTTTCTGCTCATGCATGCGTAACTCAATTCTTCACAAAGCTAAATGGGCAATCATTTGTTTTTAGATTTTTCATAACAAGGATCCAAGGTGCCGTTGATGGTCTCTGAGCTATTACAATCCACAAAGCGAGATAAAGTGCGAGACAGAGGGCAATTGTGTACAAAATGCTCCCCTTCGTTTGGTTGCTTTTTCAACTGCATATGCTCAAACATGATGAATTTCACCACAAATGATCCCTGTCATACCACAAAGAAGCTCTCCAGTGTTAGCAAACAAGGTACCAGGTACAAAATGACATCAAACACCAAGCGATCAGCAGAACGTACGCCTCCTATTCTTCCCCACTGATCTGTATGCCAATTATATTTGGCCAAGTTTCCCGTTACACACCGAAACCAGACACCCCAATTACGATAAACGATGCCAGAGACTCGCAAACCCCTCGTAGTGCTAGCTCGTGCAGGCACGGAGACCAACCTGCTCTGACGCCTTCATAGAAGTCTGAATCCTCCATGAAGTGCTGACAAAGGCGAAACTCCATCTTTAGCGCGTCCTGAAGCGTGAGCCCGGGACCCTCCTGAAACGCTCGGAAGGTCACCTTCAGAGACAGCGGAGACTGAAAGGCCACAAAAAACGCATCCAAGCGTGAGTGGCACAAAATCGCAGTGGAACATAATGCCAAGAAATCTGGGTAAAGGAACTAGGAAAAAGTGTCACTGTTATATCCGGTGGTTATGCTGAGTTACGTCTGGAAACCACACGTATGAACACACCCTACGAAGTCCACACGCCAACGTTACTGGCTATGCTTCCTCGGATCAAGGATTGCACGCGACAGGAAACAGTGATGGGAGCAGCACAGACGTCGCAGTAACCAGTTTGCTGCACTGTCGCGGTATAAACAACCTGTTCGATAAGTGCGTTAACCCAAATATGTGTTAGCTGCCGCATTATTAGAAGCATCACAAGAGGTTTTATTCGTGTAGCTCCCAGACTGCAAGCCTGTAGGCATGTGAGAAAAGTAAATTTTGAGTTCGAAGTGAAGCGCTATTTTGGCTGAATATTTTTTAAGTGAATATTGAATACCATAAAATCCTGTAAGAACGACCACCCGAAATGAAGAGATAAATTGGGAAAAACATAGGGTGGCTATCTTTGGGGATGCAACAGCAAAAATTTATAAAAAAGGCGATAAGACATAGGGCTATACGCTACAAACCATATAAAACGGGAACTGATACTGTGGATTGCGGACACGGAAAATGTGCGTTTTATGATGCTATAGATACGCGGAAATTTGCTACGACATCCTGTGTCATAGTAAAAGGGGTTGCGGACACAGCAGATTCACTTTACAGTGTTTGCACGATTCTAACGCGCCCCCGATTGTAACGCGCAGGCGGATTTAGCTTTCAGATATTCAAAAAGTAAATTGTGGCTGACTTTACTGCACAGGTAAAATAATGAAGACTGAAAACATACCCCATAGAACGGATTTTATGAAACGAACGCCAACCCAAAAAGAAATGCCATGCACTAGTCGCCATTGTCAGAGTCTGACGATGGTTCTTCGCTGTCCACAGAGGTGATTTCAGGCCGTGCTCCTTGCGCATGTACTATCACGATCAGTATGAATGCAAACACCACTCCGCATGACCAGCGGTACTATCAGTGCCCCCTGGCGATTGCTGTTTGAAGTATAAGTGTACCTTGCAGTCGAGACATATCGTCTTTAGTGATTGCCGCACCACACTGCACTTCCGGGTCGTCTGATAGCAAAAAACGGTCGGCGAAACTGTTTACCAATGACGAAGCGCATTTTTCACTAGCAGTGTGCACCAGCATAAATAACTTGTATAAATATTATTAGGATAATCTTTTTGATTAGAAGTTTTAGTAGATCATTCCCATGACTCTGATAACAATACCCGATACTTCAGCGACGCCTTTGAGCATGTATAATATTGTTATCGGAGGTATCAAATTGATCAACTAAGACTACCTATTATTTCCTTTGCGTGGGTTTTGCGAGAGCAAAAGACCACCAATGCGCAGAGGCAAGAAGTTAGCGCGGTGCGAGCGTGGGTGATATCTTTAAAACAGCACGCTAAAAATGACGAGGACGTACCATGTGTTTCTTCTATGACATCATTGGTTATTTCGCGCTGTTTTCCATGATGAAGGATATCTCCCACGCTCGCACCGCACTAACTTCTTGCCTTTGCACATTGGCGGTCTTTTGCTCTCGAAAAACTCAGCCGAAGAAAATAATAGGCAGTCTTAGTTGTTTGTTTTGATACCTCTGATAACATTATGATGCATGCTTAAAGGCGTCGACGAAGTATCGGGTATTGCTATCAGAGTCATAGGAATAATCTACTAAAACTTCCTAATCAAAAAGATGACCCTAAAAATATTTATACAAGGTATTTCTGCTGGCGCACATTGGTAGCAAAAAATGTGCTTTTTCATTGGTGAACAGCTTCGCAGTTTCGCCGACCTTTTTTTGCTAGCAGACAACCTAAAAGTGCAGAGTGGTGCGGCGATCGCTAGAGACAATATGTCTCGACCGCAAGGTGTACTTATACTTCAAAGTGCAATCGCCGAGGGGTACTGATAGTACCGCGAGCCACGCAGAGCAGTACTCGCACTCATCTACATCGTGATAGTACAAGTGCGCGCCTATCGTCTTTGGGAGGATCGTCTTCCAAACAACATTTTGCGGGCTCGTCAGGTCGCTGGGATTGTGAGGTCACGCAGTGCCGCACTGTTGTTATCTTTCCCGCCAGCGTGACGGCTTTTTGTTTAAATAAAGGCTCCCAGTGGATTTTCTTTTCCATCTGAAAACGGCGGACACGAGTCTGTAGGTGCGAGAGAATGCGCGCGATATGAATACCAAAATGGCGAATGTAAACAAACCGCTACGCTTTCGATGGGGCTAGCCACCTTACATCGGGAACTGCGTTTTTCATTTTTCATTTTCGTTTCGATTGTAACGCGCATGTAGTTTTGGGCGGCGATTTCAACGAAAAAAATTGTGCGTTATGATCGTGCAAACATAGTACACGGTGCGAAGGTCATGCGGGAAACTTCTGCGAACTCACATGTTATGGGAACCGATGCTGCAAATCGCGGATGCAGCAGATTTACATTTCACAGTGCAACAAACATTTGGGACAACTCGTATGTCACGAGAACCAATATCGCGTGCGGAGATCGTGAACAAAAACGCGGAAACCCACTAAGAGCGTTTATGCCAAGGGAACAAATACCCCGGATCGCGGACGCAGCACTCTCATTTTACGATGCAATAAACACGCGGGATCAACTTGCATGTCACATGAACCAATATTGCACGCGCAGATCACGGACAAAAACACGTGACCCCCCAAAAACTGTCTTGTTAGACGTACCGGTACTGCGGATCGCACAGTTGATGTGATTCCCGTCCGACATCGCATGATGTCTGACATGAATAGGGGGTGGGCGATATTTCAAAATTATTATGCTTTAGATATTGTGGGGATCCTCTTTTCCCCGATGGCTGCGATAACGGCCACGAGTCGGAACGCTCAGCCTCCTTCGCCGCTCCGACCTGTTCGGGAAGCGGAGGGTCCCCTGTCTTGGAGGGCCCTCCCCTCACCCTCTCTTGGGGGGACCGATTTCCGTTCTCCCGCTCGGATGCGAATCACTGCTGACAGGCGAAGAGGTTTCGCCTCTATTTTCTTGCTTTCGGGAAGGGGACTCGTCCGGTGACTGCGAAAGAGATAGGACGTGTATCAGCGACTTCTCCGATGCTTCCCTGATCTTGGCTCTCCAGAACCTTGCGTCTGGCAGGTAAGGACCTTTTCTTACCTTACCGGTGCGGGGGGCATTTTGGATGGGGACATAGTAGTTCTTTTAGAAGAGTGTTATAATAAATGCTCTTGGACTTGGTCCTTACTCTGGTACGTGTGTGTCTTCTCTTCCGCTATATTCGAGAGTGAGACAAGGTAGTCGATCATTGGCACCGAACGGAGTTAATGTATCGAACCGACCTGCGGTTTGTAGCCCTAAACGTCGTCTATAATGTGGGGACCGCGCTACTAGGTTTGGTGTCTCCTTTGAGATCGCCGCCGCGGTTGAGATAACCCTTTGGTTACTCTATCGGTACCTCTGTTGGTAGCAAGATCCCACATAAAATGGCGCCCAACGTGGAGCCATGGCTTCCTTTATCGTGGTCGTGGCTCCTGGCCTCAATCCCCTTGTCCGGCATTTGTCAGAAATTCCTTGCCTTTGATCGCCCCGTACCACGAGCGTCCTGATCTCGCCACTTATGGTTGAGCGACTAATGCCAATCAGCAACCCGCAGTGCCACTCCTTTGAGCGGTTTATTTTTATCCGTCCCTTTGCAGTCCCCGTATCAATTTACTTCGACTTCAGAAGACGGGCCAGCTGCGTACTGTTATCTGTTTTTGGCCGTTTATAGTCAACGGACTCTTCCGGTAACTGTAAAACCGGGTATTGTAGGCATCTTCTGTTTTAGCTGCCTGCGCAAAGGATTGAGAACTCGGCGTTTTTCCTAGAAGCTCTCTCCCCAGTGTCCACAGTAAGCTAACTCAATTAGTTTGCTTGGTATGTGGATGCCTTTCAAACGAAGGGGCCCCCTTTATGGTTTCTTCTTCCGGTGTCCAAGCGGGTCACTCTGGTATGTGTCCTGTGATCGTTCATTGGGTCCGCATCACAATAAAGCACCTTCCTGTCACCGTTGACAAATTGGCCTCCTTTTTGTGGTTTTGTTTGTCGTTTGCTCCTGCCCGCTTCTGCCGCCTTTGCGATCCGGTAGGCAAGCGTCGGTTGCGCGCGCCCCCCTCGTTTGGAGGCTGCGGCGCCCCTTTTCCCTTTGGGGAGAGCTGCGGCCGGCTTCGGGGTCGGTTGTCTGCTGGTGTATTACGACTTCACAGGTCTGCTCCAAGGTCGTCCACCCCCCTTCACCAACCCACTGCGGCCGATATGGCGCCGACCCTCTGGGCGGTGTGTCTTTGGGACTTCCCCCAGCTGGTCTCCGCTGGTGGGTGGCGGTCGTTGGCCTTTCGGTGCTGCCACCTTCGCGACCGCCTGACCGCCCTCCACTGCAGGCCAGCTCGTACCGCGACACCTGGGTCCAGCTGTATCAGCACGGTGCCTGTGATGCTGTGCGAGGTTGTAATGGCTGCGTTCGTGCACCTGGACTTGAGCTTTCTGGGTCTTCGGTCCTGTGGGCCAGCTGTTGACAGCGGACACTGTGAAGACGCTCGCTGGGTGTCGCGTGTGTTTGTTAGGGGTGCGCATAGAGATATTTTATTTTATGAGAGCAGGTGGGCCTCCTTTATTCTTTATTGAGACTTACCTACGGTTTTAAGGAAGGGGGGGATGTCGGGATTCCTGTGATCTCCATTCCCTGACGGCTGCGATAACGGCTGCGGGTCGGAAGACTCGGTTTCCTTCGCCATGAGCCCCGACCTGTTCATGAAGAGGAGGGTCCCCTGTCTTGGAGGATCTTCCTCTCATTCTCTCACAAGAGGACATCTTTTCGTTACCCCACTTGGATGCGAATCACTGCTGACAGGTGAGGAGGTTTCGCCTCTTGTTTTCCCGCCTTCAAGAGGGGGACTCGTCTGGTGACCGCGAAAGAGGTAGGACGGGTATCGGCGACTTCTCCAATGCTTCCCCGATCTTGGCTCTCCGAAACCCCACGTCTGGCAGGTAAGGACCTTTTCTTACCTTACCGGTGCGGGGGGCATTTTGGATGGGGACATAGTAGTTCTTTTAGAAGAGTGTTATAATAAATGCTCTTGGACTCTGCCCTTACTCTGGTACGTGTGTCTTCTCTTCCGCTATATTCGAGAGAGTGAGACAAGGTAGTCGATCATTGGCACCGAGTGGAGGTAATGCATCGAACCGACCCGCGGTAATGTAGCCCTAAACGTCGTCTATATTGCCGTGGAGATGTGGGGACCGTGCTACTAGGTTTGACATCTCCTTTGAGATCGCCGCCACGGTAGAGATAACCCTTTGGTTACTCTATCAGTACCTCTGTTGGTAGCAAGATCCCACAATATTTAGCCAGAAAAACGGGATGGGCGATTTTACAGGGGAGGGCGCCCTTACGAGAGTTTAAGGTAGTGTGTTATTCTAAACTACTGGTAGTCGAAACTTTGAGTATTTGTGCAGAACCCCAAAATTGGCTTAGTAGACAAATTTTGACTCCTCAACATCATGGAGTGGGAATCGCTCTACAGTAGCTATCTTCTGGGCCCACAAAGATAAAAACTCGTAAACAAATTAATCCGTAGACCCAGCACTTCCTTATCCTTTGAAAAACGCTGCTCCACCAAGACCTGTCGGAAATCTGGATTACGTACATTACTGCTCGTATATCGTATATTTTGCAGCAAAGCTGTAGATGGCTAGGGTTCTGTGGATTTTTCATGTGCATCAACAAAAACTTGCAGCGCCCTCTCTTTGTCGTCCTTCCAAGTGCTAGCGTGTCTAGTTTCCTTCTGCTCTCCCGGGGTGGCGGTCCCGTCGCGCGTGTCTAGTTTCCTCCAGCTCCTCGGGGCAGCGATAGTCGTCTATGCGAATGTATATAAAAAGACCAAAAAGACAAGTTGCCATTCTCCATTTTCAATTTTTTTTTTCTCCTTTCGTCGTAACGGGGAGGCCGCGTATAGTCTGGACTCCCGAAGAGCAATGCGCCTACGAAGAGTAACGGCGGAGATGGCAATGAGAATGTCAGCAGCGGTGGCGAGCGGCAAACACCACCGATGGAGATTGTGCATAAATATATGTTCGTACCTTTGTTAAAAAATCTGTGTCACGTCTGTGTCGTGTGCTAAACAACTTCACTGGTCGTCTGCTTTCACAGAGTGGAATGGCTCATGATTTTTTCATTCAAAAAGCACTCATATAACATAGAATACCGCGCATCCGCCCATTCCACATTAAGCGCCCATATCCGAATTTCTAAGATCTGAGAAAATATGCACAGTACATTTATATGTAAAATTGATGACCAGACAAGCACCCATCCCCCATTTTTTCGCAATTATCTCTAAATTTTGAGTAGGCGCTTGCCCAGTATTTTACGGTAGTTTTTATGTATTCCATTTTAAGAAACATAGGTAGCATATTTTCCTTTGTATACAGGGGTTCTGAACTTATTGGTTTTGAGGAACACCCTCCCCTTGTTCTTGACATTGAAGCAATAAAGCACTGCAGACCTACAGACCACATAAACAATAATACGACACTCCCCCCTGGGAATACTTTTTAGGTTATACTAACAATCATTTGCACAAAAAAAAAATAAAATAAAATAGACCGATTTAAAAGGATGGCAAGAAAAAAAATATCCATCACCCTGGTGTGTCGATGAACAAGCCAGGCCCATCTTGGGTGGCGTGGCTCGTTCTTTATGCAAGCAAGCATGGCACAGCTCACCATCTTCCGGAGGATCTTTGCTTGTGCCTGGGCCCATTCCGAGGCATCCTTGCTGAGGTTCTCTACAATTGCGTCGACACTGGGGGCGTTGAAGGCCGAGTTGATTCGGCCCATCAGCTGCTCGAAGTCAAGCTCCTTGCGGAACTCTGTCTCGCACTGCAACGGCAGAAATGTGGGACGATACTGCTCGACACGGCTGCCCTGTTGCTTTTTAAAAGCAAGGGTTTGCATTATTTATATTTATAGTAAAACTAACTCATGTGCTCTAATGCTTCGGTGCTGCTAGGTTTTCTGTAAATAATAATAATAAAAAAAGATCAAAGGAGCAGTATATCCTTTCAATAATTCAAAGTGCTGTTAAGGAAAGCGGCTGCGTGACTTTCACAACCGTAAAAACTGTGGAAGCGCTCACTTTGTTCCCAAGTGCCCGCTATTAACATTTCCCAAACTTGGAAATTCTGCAAATTATAGATTATGCACCATATTTGATCGGACAAGCGCCCATATCTAGATTAACCCAGTTTCTAGTGGAAGTGGGGTGGGCGCTTCTCCGCTATTTTACGGTAATTGTTTTAACTTTTTGCATCAATTCTTTGTCATGGAACAGAAAATTCAGGTTTCAATACATTGAGAAAAAATGTTAAATAAAATGCAACAATGTTAGGAAAATCTTTTTTTTTTTTTTTCATAGATGACTAGGATTTATGAAAGACGCCATTAGCAATGTATAAGTGTTTAACTTTAATTTGAACACATTTGATTAAAAAATGAAAGACGTCTACAACTCCCTGTAACGCCGAAATAGAGCGCAGCTTTTGAGGAGGGGGAGGGGAGGCTACGGAGGGGACGGCATGCCTCTCCTCCTCATCAGTACCCTCCTCTCCTGCTGCTCTCCCATTTAGCGGGAGTTTTTGTTAAATTTCTTGCTAAATTTAGCAGAAAAAATTCCCCGCTAAATTTAGCGGGAACATTTTTGTGCTAAACTTAGCGGGGAATTTTTTTTGCGCTGAACTTGGCGGGGAATTTTTTTCCAATAAATTTAGCGGGAAAATTTTTTACGGTAAATTTAGCGGGAAAATTTTTATGCTAAATTTAGCGGGGAAATTTACCCAAGATGCAAACGCGGTGACGTCACGAGTGACCCTCATGACGTCACACGCGACAGGACGTGTGACGTCATTATGGGAAACGTCCCATAATGCAATGCGCAATTACGCCGACGTCGCTCAAGCCGGAAACAAGTGCCTAAGAGCTGCGTTCTAAAAACTTTGCGAAAGGTAGAGTAATGTGATCTGTGCGGGCGAGTTTTACGACCGGGGGGACATAATATTGGGGGCTAATCATCACGGCAAGTCGAATTCCAGCTAAACATACCTATTAGCGGAGAAACTGAATTGTATTAGTCGTGATGTCGATTTCCCCGCGAAATTCAGCCGAAAATGCACGGACGGACGGACAAATGGATGGACAAAATTTTGGGATTGGGAGGATTCAATAAAAAGCATTTCATTCTTTAAAAGACAGTCCCTTTCAAACCAATGTTCCCCTACTATTCTGGAGAGGTCTAGTTCTAAAATGGTCAATAGCAAGGACAGCCGTCAACAAACACAGATGTCTAGCGAAGATGCATGCCTGTCTAACCTCAGGCATGCAAGTTTGTTTGAATAAAAATAAATAAAATTTGTACGATAGTGCAAGTATATTCGAATTTTCGAATAATATGCTATTTGATAATCGCTTCAAGATGAATTGCGATATTCATACTTTTCAAAGGTTGTGACGGGACAGGTATCGAGCGGAGAAGCAGCACCCGTGGAGCTCGCTTCCGCAGGCGTTACTTCTAGGCAAGACCCGCTTTCACAGGAAATTGCCTGAAAATGTGCCATGAAGATTGTGGGATGGACCCCAGATAGCGCCGTCTTTTTCTAAGCTGGTGCAAGCAACCAACCGTGACCTCCTCTAAGTTTGGAAAGAACAGAACCCATGTTTGGAGCTTTCACCAATATTTGTATAATTATCGATCAAGCCTTCACCAGTATGAAAAGGTCTTCTTCGGCCCTTGTGGACACCGGTGTTAAGCGTTCAATGAAGTGACATCTAGTCATAAATTTATCTGACTCTCATTGTGTTTCTCCAAAATCGCCCGACGTGTTTCCTTAGTGACTTTCCCAAGTCTTTCTACATATAGGATTTTGTTGCACGTGGAAGGCTTGATTGACTAAAAATAGGCTTTCCAGTCACTTTTGCAATCCCTCAGTTAAACAACATTTCAGAAACAACCAATTTAACAGGCCACTGCGCAGAAAATTATATCATGTTACAAGTTCTCAAGCTACGTTCTTAGGAATGCAAGTGCTCCCCAAAGTAGCTTTAAGGGTTCCTCGAGCTCCGAAATTTTCTCGACTGTCCAGGGCCCCAAGTAAGGTGTCTTCCCAGTTTAAGCAATATCTTACCAAATCAGAGCCACCCACTGGTGCATAACTACCGCATATCCGCGGCTAGGTAACATATCACGCTACGATTTACCACAGAGGTGCCTGAGGGTGGTGGAAGTATTGCATCGAAATTTCAAAGAACAGACTGAGTTAAAAGTAAAAAGTCGATAACTGATTTTCTCTACCTACGACGCCTGTATGCTATCCATGCACCCTCAGACTGCTGGAACATCCGACAGACGGCGGCAGTGGACCCGGCGTCGGCTTACCACCCAGTCACGCCAAAAGCAGATGACATATAGATGAAAAATACTCAACGAACCATCGATCCTTTAGCAAGTTAATGATTTATAGAGCATTTATGATTTGAAAACATTGTTTGCTTTTGGCATGTAAGCCAACGCTGGGGCCGCTGCCACCATCTGTTGGTTATTGCACCAGTCAAAGTGTGCATAGACAAGAGACAGGAATCAATTATCATTCTTTTACTTTTTACTCGGGAAGTGTGTTCTTTGAAATTTTGATGTGACACTTACATCACCTTTGGCAACCTCTGTGGTAAATCGTGGTACGATAAGTTAGCAAGCTGATTAATGCGGTCAGCTTAAAGGCTTTCTCCGAATTCGTGGGCATGCTCTATATGTTGTATATGCTCCCTAGTATATGTGCACTACTTTTTCCAAAGTCAACAGTTTTCTGCACTGCACTGCCCTCCCGCATCAAGACAGGACTGGGAGGTGCTCGTCTGTTGCCGTTCTAGGCAGACAGGGGTTGGTTCCTTGCAAGCTAAAACTTTCAGGACCCCTCTGTCAGAAGTCGTGTTTAGCAACAGACATGAAAAAGAACTCCAAAAGTCATTATACAACTGAGTGTGGTGCTCACCAGGTCCTGATTCTTTTGGAGGATCTTGCCAATATCCGAAATGTTGGGGCTCGCCATACGCATCAGGTCGCCTTCAACATGCTCGAGCTTTGCAGAAAAATAAGTGTGTACAAATATATTGTAAAATAAATAAAATATGATTGAGACACCTTACATTTAGTACATGTTCATTAGGCACGTGCAAATGATGTTATGATGTGAAAAAGCACAAATAGTTAGGAAGAGAAGAAGGGGACAGGACAGAGCACCCCCGTCTTGTCTCCTTCTTCTCTTCTTAACCATTTGCGCTTTTTCACATCATGTTTAACCAACTAGCCCACCAGTTAATTTTAAGCCGTGCAAATATTCACAAACATTTAAAATATGAATTCCAAGACAAGTGCACTTGATTTACCTTTCAAATTAAATGTGGCATTAAAAAAAAATTGTGGTGGCTTAGCTCGGCTATGCCAGGATATACGTAGTGTGAGCTTATGCGCACAAAATGAGAGGCGCTATCAAGCGGCTCCGGTGCAGCGTCAGACTTGGCTACTGCGCAACAGAGGCGCAGAGCTGGGCACGCGGCGGCGCCAATGCGTCTGCCGCGGCTATGACGTCACTCCTCTGAAATGCGCAGACCGGCGAGGCGCGCACGGCGGCAGCGGAACGCACGGTGGCAGTGGCTCCGGCGCGCCAGCTGTGCGCCGTGTGACGTCACTGCTCCTCGCGCATGCGCAGCACGGCTCTTTGGGAGCCACAAGACTGCTCAACCTCGGCCAGTGCAGACCACGCTACAAAAAGTTAGGTTACTTTTGCAATAATTCTGAATGTTCTTCAAACTTGTAGAAGGGCAAACTTTGATCCATTTTGTGCTCTTCCCCACATGATTCTGATGCAATGCAGAGAAGCGACACCTATAGTGGCAGCGTCCGAAGTGTCACTTTCCTACAGCGCAGCAGTGTGCAAAGATAAAAGCTCTCACTTTAGCAAGTTCCTGTGTGTCGTTCTGAAACAGCTGAAGGTCCATGTCTGTACACGTTACCCGATCCTACTTCGCTATACACGACACAAACCAAACTGCACCATTTTGAAAGTATCAGAAGTGCTCTATTGCCCTAATGAACTGAAAATGTCCAATTTTCATTTTCGAATTCTAGATAAAAATGAGGATACAACAGTGATGTGATTTTCAAATATTTCCAATTGTAGTTTTTAATTAATCAGAAATAGTCCACCTAACCAACTTCTATTAGCTTCCATAGAACATGAGGTGTGCCATACGTTTGATTAAAAGCTTACTTTCCTTCCATGACATTGTACGCATCTTTCATTTGGAAAAATATGGGAGAATTGATTAGGTACTCAGCTCCTATCACACCATTTCCTACATTCGATGTGTCATTAAATAATACTAAAATTAAGTAAAACAAAGCTTTCTTTTGAACCCAATTAGGAACGCCATAATTTTCTAATACCACAGCCTTCTCATTTTGAACGAAATATTTGATTAAATATTTAACATTATTTTTAATGGTGCAACTGTATTCTATTCATATCCAATTAGGATCCCTAAAATGATTCTTCCAATATGTTTAATGTCCACCACTCAATATTCTTGGCCAAATAAAAGCACTCAATCAAGCAGCAACAGAGTGCCACTTATGGAAAGAGGCAAACCTTACTCCGGGGAACAATTCCCTGCTGCTGTCACCATACTGAAATTTCAAAATCTGGCAAGAAGCATATTAATTTAAGTAAGGTGACAGACTCAGTTTCCGTCCATGCAACACAGACTAGGCTACCACAACTCGCCTACTATCTGAACGACTCGAGACAGTCTTTTCAGTTGTAGCAGTACCCGTGCTTTGGCACTCCTTGGTACTAGATCCACCGAAAGGAGAGTGGAGAGCCCACGGCAGTCATTCACAATTTCCCTCGAGAAACTAAAAACTGAGAAAGGGGATAAAGGACGAGCAGAAGTACACAAACAGGGCGCTGCTGTTCATGTACCTCTGCTCTTCCTCTATCCGTCTTTGCGCTGCTTTCAGTTTTTTAATACATAACCAACCCGCCAAAAATTCAACAGTACTACACATTTTCCATTTGTAAACTACTTTAGCTTTTCTTATGAAGTTCGAGTGCAATGCCAAAAAACAAAAGTATTATTTTCTGCTCCCCTTCGTTGGATCAGTGACTATTGCATTTTCTAATGTACAAGTCACATTTTTTTCCAAAAGTTTCGTTGGTGCGTGTTCTGCGACAATGCAACATAAGTGCATATTCTTGTATAAGTAGGAGCCTTAGCTACAAAAATCTGCCAAGGGGGTCATATTTATTGTTTGACTAATCTGCAAGAGCATTGGAAGTGGCTCCCGCTTCCACACATATTGCGGTTACAATACACGCGTACGGGCTCGTAGATGCAGTTCTGCCACGCCAACCGTACAAATATACAAGTGCAACTTACACAAAGGTGCGACTTATCTAGCAACACCTGCTATGCTTATAAGAAGGTGCGATGCATACACTGGTACAACTTAGAGACCAGAAAATACGGTAATTCGCATTGCAGGACCATAGGTAAGCTACGCTTGGTTTCTGAGGTGATGGCAGTGAGTGCAGGCCTCGAGGTCCCCACAGAAACAAAGAGAGGATGCCCACCCTTTGGGAGGAGGAGAAGTGCGTGGCGATGCGCCCCTTGAAAACTTCCCAGCCGACCAGCCGACACCCCGTCAGCCCCAAGAAGAGGCCCAGCTTCCCCGGTAGCCTGGGAAGAACGTAGCTGCTCCCGACGTCCGGGAAGTAGCCTGCACGCGTGTCCAGCCATTGCCTTTCTTTCCCTCACAAAGACGTGACGTTGCTACGGACAGTTTCGAAATCGTAGCAACATTTACAAAGATCAAGCAAAAGAAACTAAACAACAGCACGCTATAGTTGCCGATAGCACGAGAATGGCAGGCAGGTCCTTCAGTTGTCCAACCTCCAGCAAGAGCTTCCTACTTTCGATAACACTTCGGCATCTCGTGAACCTCGAGCATGCAAGCACAACCAAAGCGAGGCAATGAGCGCATGATTGAAGCCGGGCATCTGAGAAAGTCACCTTGCTGTACTCATCCTGTCAGTGACAATAGCGTGCCAATTTGAAGCTTATATTATCTACCACGTTTACTTACAAACAATCTTAAAAAAAAAAAAAAGAAAGAAAAAACTGGTTACGAAAATTTGCACGGACGGCGTTGGTTGGTGCAACATTTTGACAATGCTGCATCGCAATCACGATGGAAGAAACACATTTAGGTGATGCCACTTGCTGCTCTTTCCGTGGGGAACGAGCCAACAGATTGTGTTCAGAGCTAGCCTCAAACCAGGAGTAGTTAGTTCTGCGCCGCCGCAGAGGGCGCTGTGGTATGGGGTCCCTACTCGGCAGCTACGGTGTCGGCGGCGTAGCATGCTCTCCTTTTTCGCGATGTGGTGGTGTGGTGGTAATGTGTGGCCAGCGGCTGGCCTCGTGTTTTGCTTTGGTGCTGTGTCTATCACAGGTGCCACCGTCGTGCATGAAGGTGAGCCTTAACCCGAAGAAGAAGGAGAAAAAAGAAGCCTTTACCCGAAGAAGAAGAAAAAGCAGGAGAAGAGAACGCAGATTTACGGGTTCTGGCGACTTGGAGGTGACGTGATGGCGGTGAGGTACAACAAGAAGCAGTGAGCGAGGGAATGCGGGACCACCACTGGGGGAAACAACCGGAGCGGTCGGTTTGGGAGGGACCCCATACTTGGGCGCCATCTCTTGTGCGAGTGAAGCGCGCTCGGCGCGCCGAACATAATGTGGCCGCCACGTCGGACGGAGAGTCATCACCTAAATGTGTTTCTCCCACCGTGGTCACGATTAACTGGGAATTCGGGTGATGTTGCGTCGAGTTGTGTCTTGCATAAACTGCGTCCAATCACACACGGGATAGCACTGGTCTGTCCATTCTTCGCTCAGTAACATTCTCTTCTACGTCCCCTTCATGTTTGCGCATGGCATGATCTTGACGTCGAATGCGTGCCGTCCTAACACCTGGCGTCAGAACGTCGGCACCTACACGCTGACGACGTTCTCTTTGACGGGCGCATTTACTTCATCGAGCAGCCGCAGCTTGCTTGGCCTTCTCCGGCGGAACGGGCGACCGAATGCGAGAAAGAACAGGTGACAAGAAGTGCAAACGCAGGATCTCTACCGCAATTGCAATTGGCCGACTGCACTGTGCCTCAACCCTCAACCAAGACTGTTAACGGTCAAAGGTATCACTGCTGTACTCGCCCTCTCCTGACGCCAAAGGCATCTCTACGATAAACGCTCCGTTCGTTTTCGACAACACGACACTCGCCCAGTACAGGCCTAGTACGGCCGACGCTGTAAGGAAGGACACCCACATTATGTTGCATCGACATCTACATCGCATAAAAAGGAAGAAGAGAAGCAAGAGAGCTCACCTATGGCAGTCTCTGGCATGGCAAAGACGGTCCTCTCCGTCGCCACTTGGAAGGTGCCGTGGATAAAAAGGCCCATCGCCTGCAACCATGTTTCTTTACTAAATAAATGTGTTTCGCTAACAGTCGACTTACGACGGCCCAGAAAAATGCCCCGTAAAGTCTAGAGCAGAAGGGAGTACAGGTAGCCGAGGCAGTGCAGCAAACCATCGCGGGAACTCTGTGAATCACTGGAGAAATGCCAATCTGATATGCGACTTTCTTCGCCGAGTTGGCCCGCCAGCGTGGTGTGTTCAGAAATTGGCAGTCAGCTACATTGCCTCTTGGGTCATATTCTCTTTCTGGCCATGACAATGAGGTCGACTGATATTGGTGACCGATTGACTAATTGCATTGAAAAAACCATACCTCTTACTACCTCCTATCCATGAACGGCGTTTGCCATCAACTCTCTATGTACTCCTGGGTTCTCTACGGTTACACACTTTGTCAACACTTCTTGGAAAGCTGCCAGTGCTTAGTTTTACCTCTGTAAAGCGCTTCCGCTGCACAGGCGTCCAAGGTAGGGAGGGGGGCGTCGTTAAGAGAGCTATACTAACCTGCACTTGTAGGTTTTACAGGCTAGTTCATGTTGTATGCAGACAAACTGGAAATTTACAATAGGAGACAGTTCATTTTTGCATTGCTCAGGCTAGTTAAAGTCTCCTTTGTAGCAATACTTCTCTGCGAAATTTTGGCATTTTGAAAAGTTACAGGAAGATCCACTGGTGGACTCTTAGGAAATGCGTTGACATGGCCCTTGGAAACACCACACACGACCCCCTTTGGGAAACGCTAACCCCTTAGCTTTTCTCTTCTGCTTCCTCTATTTCTTGCTGCCTCTTTTTGGCCTAGTTACAGGGTCAGTGTTAGCATTTGCCAAAGGGGGGACGTTTGTGGTATTTCCGAAGGGTCATGCTAACGGATTTCCTAAAAACCCATCAATGAATCTTTCTGTAATTTTTTTTTACCCCTTTTCTGTACTCTGCCTGTCGGAGTACTTCGATGCCCTTGGATACGGTCGTTCATATCTCTCGTGGAAAGAACCACATCCATATCACTCAAGAAGGGAACTGCATCCATCGTTTTAGCTACACAGATACACATCACAGGCCACGCACCGCTACTATGGAAGCCTAGAGTGAAGAACCAGCGACGGCAGAGTGGCAACTGGGCATGCCCGCATTCCGCGCCACGGTGCAACGCCTCCTAGATAACAAAACCGTAGTGGTGAATGAGATGGCATCCCCAGATAGGGCCAACGCTGGGCACAGATTGCATACAACAATTGCGTCAACGTTCAGCTCAGACATGACTTGAAGTCGAGAGCTGAAGCAGCACTTGTTCCCAATCTCTGTATAGCATTTGGCCTTTTCTGATGATGCCATCTCATTCAGCACTACGGCTTTGTTATCTAGGAGGTGTTGCATGGCGCCCTCTCCTCTCTGGCTATGTGGCAGCTGTGCGCGTGACTTTGACGAAAATGAAAGGGCTCATTTTGATGAAAACCCGCTGGTGTCTGTCAGTTTGTTAGCACTGGGGGGAGAGGGAGAGCTTGACGCATGCTGACGTCAGTGCTTTGAACCAATGGAAGTGTTGCATGCATCACCCTCTCTTCTTCTTCTCCCTCTCTCTCCGGCGCTGACAAACGAAAGACTCCGCCGGCTTCTCGTCAAAACGAGCGTTCTAATGCTGACGCATTAATAGTCTGAATTAGGAATCACATACAGTGATGGAAGCAACATTTGACCTTTTGTAGCAGGTACTGTAGCAGGCAGAGTATTGGTTTGGAGCAGCCGCTGATGCTTTTGGAGTGGATGCCAGCATCTGTTAGCACATCACTCGAACATGAGAAAGTGATTGCATCACTAAATGAGTTTGTCTTTGATAATGACTGGGGGCTCCTCTTTGATACTGAGGCATATTACTTATTACCTGTCCTAATTAGAATAGATGTGGCGCAAAAGGAACACAGTGCTATCTTTTTAGAAATAAGGCTCTGGTCAGAGTAGGTTCGATTTACAATAAGTAGTAAAAAAATGATAGAAAAATGAATCATAGCACAACATCTCAGTTGGGATAAAGCCTCTCTCCCCTCTCACTTTAGACCCAATAGTTTATTTAGCCTGTAAATATAATTTCTGTAAAATGCCTGCGAAAACTAGCATATCCACTAAAATGTCTAACAATAAAACTGTGACCCACAAATTTTGTGAAGCTACCAAACTCAAGACACTAATTTTATGAACTGCAAAAACAACTGCCAATAAATATTATGAAGACCTACACTTGTGCTTTAAAAGTAACATTGCTCTTTAGCGGCTCTGTGACCAGGGTGAAATCAAAGTTCGGTGCTCTTTCGATCGAGAGCTGCATGGGAACTACCTTCACTACTGTGTTTATCCAAATATAAACCCAAAACTTTTTTTCTCTTTTTCGGCACAGCATTTTTTAAATTGGAGATCAACCTACAAACAGAACCAAAGAAGGGTAGATCTGTAATGGTACTAGCATAATTTGAGCCTATTGCACTAATCTAGGCGCTCACCCATGTCAGCCACTGTTCCTAGCACTCCGGTGCAAAGCAGTAAAGCTCGCATATGTGCGCTGGTGAGAGGCGGTGAGAGGCAGCACGGAGGCACGCGGCAGACATGACAATCAAGTGATCTCATCAGGAGTACAAGCACCTGGTTCTGTCTTATTAGACTAGCCGCCATCCTACTATTTTGCAATGTTTTCTTGCGACTTTTAGTTTCGACATGACTGACATATTAGTCTGGAAATTTAGATGAGCCGGTGATCGAACCTGTCAGCGTGTCAACCGGACCGCGTAGTTGACGAGCAGTCTTTATACTTCACTTCACCTTAATTCGAAGTGTAGGCGATGCTACGAGTCAACCAAACAGTGTGAAAGAGCAACATCATGGCATTCGTCCATCTTCCCGTACATGGTCTTTCATCGACTAAACCAATCAAGTGCAGCAGATGTCCCTTGACTTGCACTTTTAGTCTGTGTGTTCGTGGTTGTATGTGTTCAAGCCTTCTACTGTGCTCTGACCTAAGATAAACAATGTATAGACGCTTTCAGCGCGCGCCAGATTGAGCCGCCATAGCCGACCTTCTCTTGTCTTACCGAGATGCCGAGCCACTGAAGCGGGCGTTGTCGAGCCTCCACAAAGGCCTTGGCTGGGGAGAAGAACGCAGTAGAATCTAAAATGGCAATAGCCTGTCCTGCTGTGGTAATGATGAAGTGAAGCGAACGGAATAAGCGGGAACAAAAACTGAAGGTCGGTTATGGCGGCGCCCATGCACAGCTGCCTGAAAGCGTCTATACGGTGAGCCAGGCACGTAGCCAGGATTTTGTTTTGGGGGGCCCACCCATGACAAAATGCCGTATGAGGGGAAGGGCAGGGTAGGATCCAGAACTCAGTTTTGAAGGGGGGGGGGGGGGGGGGAATTTTAAAAGGTACTATTCTCGCATTCTTTCTTGTGCAAGGGGGGTCCGCCCATGTCAAATTGCCCTCCGAGAAGGGGGGAGGGAGTGGGGTCGACTTTGTTTGGGAGTGGGGGGGCGACTTGGATCCGCCACTGGGGGAAAGGGAAAGGAGGTCCCAGCAAAGTGGAAGATATTGGGGGGGGGGGGGGCCCAGGCCCCATGGCCCCCCACTGGCTATGTGCCTGCGGTGAGCAGAGGCACGGTGAAATACATATGTGTTCCATTTTCTTTCCTCCTACTTCTATGAATATTAGGGTGAAGCAACAATAAAATATTTTTTTTTTTTTATTTTTTGTTTTGCTTAGGCCCATTTTGGCGCAGGTGTGCTGCAGTTCTTAGCAAAAATGGCACTTTGACGCAGGATGTAGCAGTCTTTTGTTTATGGCACAATTTGGCACAAATGGCACAGCACTTCCATTGTTGCACAAAGCTTAACAAATTCTCCAGTTGGCTGATATCACACTGTGATATAATCGTAATCTTGCAAGATAAACAAAAAGAATATTCAGTTTTGTTTGGTTAGAAACAGTGGGCTCCATCAGTCTTGGGTAAGTTACTTTTAAAAAGTAACAAGTTACAGTTACTTTCAGAAAAAAAGTAGCGAAGTTACCATTACAGTTACTGCAAAAAAAAATGGAACCCGTTAAAGTTACTTTTAAAAAGTAACAACATTACTTTTCAGTTACTTTTTTACAACACAAAAAGTTAGAAAAAACTAGAAATTGCCATCACCAAGTTTTATTGCATAAAATTAAAAAGTATGTTTTTTACACTTTTGTTAGCAACCACCTCCATTACAGCAAAATACTCTCTGTATGACGGCCATGGTAGTTCTTCTACCATGGCTGGAAAAGAATGTGTCCGCAGATGTTGACAAAAAGACTCCCCACTGGTCGTGGCAAGTATGAATAAATAAAAATAAAAAGGGGGCAACCAGCATGAGTCAGCCTTCCTTGGCATTACTAGATAGTGAGGTCCTGATCTCTTGATATCATCCTAGGCATTGTTCTCAAGGTTGTCCTAGAAGTCGTCCTTGAGGTCATCCTCGAGGTTGTCCTAGAAGTTGTTCTCGAGGTTGTCCTAGAAGTCGTCTTTGAGGTCGTCTTCTAGGCGTCGTCCTCGAGGCCGTCCTAGAAGTCGTACTTGAGGTTGTCCTAGACGTTGTCCTCTAGGCATCTAAAAAGGAACAGCTTTGCTGGTCCTCCATCTTCACGTGAAGTGGAAGGGCTCTACAATTTGTTTTCTTTTTACAGCGAAGCTGTTATGCGCTAGGATCTGGGAAAAAATGTGTCCACGGATGTTGACAGATAACTCCCCATTAGTCATGGCAGGTATGAATAAATAAAAATAAAAATAGGGGAACCTAGCATGAGTCAGCCTTCCTTGACATTAATAGATAGTGAGATCCTGATCCCTTATCATCTCTAGGCATTGTCCTCGAGGTCGTCCTAGAAGTCGTCCTTGGGGTTGTCCTAGGCGTCGTCCTCGAGGTCGTCCTAGGGGTTATCCTAGGCGTCGTCCTCGAGGTCGTCCTAGAAGTAGTCTTTGAGGTTGTCCTAGACGTCATCCTAGAGGTCATCCTTGAGGTCATTTGAGAGGTTGTCCTCTAGGCGTCGTCCTTGAGGTCGTGCTAGAAGTCATCCTGAAGGTCATCCTAGGCGTCGCCTTCTAGGCGTCATCGCTCAGGTTGTCCTTAAGGTCGTCCTTGAGGTCGTCCTTAAAGGGATACTTCAACGAAATTTGAAATATTCCCGTCGTGTTCAAAAGTAGGTTGAATATGATCCACAATATCCGTAAAAGACAATCGCACGTCTGTATTTTAAGCCTGGTGGCTGTATTTTTCATTATAAACGGCCCACTCTGGCAAGCGCTCGGAGAAGGCTCAGCGGAGACCACGTGACATCCAATGCAATCGTGACGTAGGTTGTCACAAGACAAGCAAAGCTACGGCGAGGCTGACGTCGAGAGGATGGCCTAGTCGTTCCAGCCACCGAAGCAGCTACTTTTGTACGAATTCTGAGTGACGGGTTAATCTTCTATAATCTTGTAGGGGGACAATAGTGACTTCTGCGACACACAAAAGGCATTCTCGGGAAAAGGGGAGTTCCTCCTTCCCCTAATCTCTCGAGGTGGCCGGATGCGAGACAACCTCCGTCACTAGCTGTCAAGGTTCCTAGACGGGCATTACAAACGAGGCGTTAGCGACATCCACCAGGTGCTCTTTGCTAATCGTTTAATTCGTTTTAAAATTCCTTTTCGAGACTTTTTTAACAAGATATTGGTATGTTCGATGTGATACTGCTCCTTTGAACACATATAGACCAAAAAAATGAGCACCGAAATTTCGTTGTAGTATCCCTTTAAGGTCATTCTAGACGTCATACTCTAGGCGTCGCCCTCAAGGTCGTCCTAGATGTCGACCTTGAGGTCGTCCTAGAAGCAGTCCATGAGGTGGTCCTACACATCGTCCTCTAGGCATCGTCCTAGACGTTGTAAAAATAACAGCTTTGCTTGTCCTCCAGTTCCATGTGAAGTGGAAGGGTTCTACAATTTTGTCCTTCTTGCTTGAACCATCCATTAGTCTGCAGTATGAGATAAATAAAATAAATGTTCTGTATAAAAGAAAAAAGGAACATAAACTCCTTTAATATGTGAAAAATTTTTTTTGCCTCTATTACCTACATTAAAGGCCCCAATGCAACTTGTGTTTGCATCTGTGTACCTTTGAAACTCACAATTCATTACATACAAAAAGAAACATTCTGCACACCAGTTTCTACAATGAATTAAAGGGGCGATGCAACAGTTTTTGTACTTTGCGCAAATATCGCTTAGAACGAATCCCCGATGTTAATGACCTGTGAAACACCCGTTCGTTTTTCACCACATGCAATTGGAGTCACAGAAAAAATGAAAGAAAAACGAGAAACGTTCACCCCCTCAACTCACAGCCAGAACAAGCAGCCACGTGATCTGGAGTCGATTACATGCCCCCAGTGTTGATCATAGCCACGCGCTGGGGTTGGCAAGGTACAGGACACGCGCTGAGTTCCAGACATTGTTATGGTTCGCCTATTGTCGTCGTTGCAGCGATTGGACACGGGCCACTACCTGAATGCTTCTGGAGCTATCGATTATCATGAGCTTAAATCAAGTGCTCATGCAATGCTCGGGTCCAATCTATGAGCTGCATTCAAATATCTTGATGACGTAGCGGGGCAGTCATCAAAACATGATGACCGCCCAGCTACGCCAACAAGTTTTGCAAAGGAGAGATTGAATGAAAATGCTCGCTTTCGTCCTTGAAATTAGACTGCAATGCCATTGGCCAAGGAGTTCCTTGGCCAATGGCATTGCGTGCGAGTATCCTAGAGGCCCACTAGTGCCAGTAAGCTTGTGTAAAGTGAAGAACATTCCAATTGAATATTGTTGCACTGCCTCTTTAAGAACATAATTTTTTTTTTGTGCTACCAATCTTCTTGTATGGACAGTCACTGGGTTATTATGAAAGCAAAATATGGCTCACCCCTCCTATTGTGACACCATCCAAGAGAGCAACATAGGGAAACGTCAAGTTGGCTGAAAGTAAAAAAAAAAAAAAGAAATTGTTCAACCCTTTTGTAATTCAGCTGTAGCCGGCAAGTGGTCTTTCCAAGCTGTAATCTATGCCAACAACCCCGAAAACTTCGAAATA
Source organism: Ixodes scapularis (assembly GCF_016920785.2). Classification (NCBI taxonomy): domain Eukaryota; kingdom Metazoa; phylum Arthropoda; class Arachnida; order Ixodida; family Ixodidae; genus Ixodes; species Ixodes scapularis. Next base: position 144,148,602 of record NW_024609835.1, on the reverse strand, counting down.
ATGTTCTTCCATACATGTGTTTATACAGCGCATTTCAAACTAAAGCCCTCCCACATATCAAAAAGGCGTGAGCAAACACCCAAAGCATGTAACGACAAGCTCTCGAAAAGCTTGCATTGGTGATGGAAACAGTTTGTAAACAGTGTTCTTGTCCACACAATGGCAAAATGGTCACTTGAGAACACAGCCTTTCAGTCTAATATATCGCAGAGAGATTGCATAATGGTTCAATATTTCACAGAAAAAAAAAACGACCCTAAGATATGTTTTCCATTTTGGCTCATTGCACCCAAGTGCTGATTATAATTCGGTTGATTTTGTGGATTCAGAAATTTGTGGGACGTGTATAAAGGAGTGGCTTGACCAAGGCAAGAACGGCGGCCCCTGGAATGCATCTGCGACTCGTGTGTCTGGCATCCTATCGTGCCCGTGCATCAAGAGAGGTCCCGAAGTGGCAACGAACAACGTCGCAGAAGCCGGCGCGTCATGTTGGAGACCGCTCATTAGGATGCGGTAAACACGGCAGTCGAACACGCATTCCAGGCACCATACTTGTGGGGCAACTACACTTGGATTACGGCCCGCCCCCTCCGCACCCCCGAGCAAGTTTGGGTAAAGTACATCTAAAAAGTACTTGAAGTACAAAGCAAATGAGAGGTTATGAACTTCAAGTAAAGAGCAACTACACCGGGTGCAAAGTACTTGAAGTAAAGTACTATAAATACAATCTACTTTCAAAGTACTAAAGTATACAAGTACTTTTTAACACAATCTTTCATGATGCCCCCTTATTCCTTTATAGTGCTAAAAAAAACAAAAAAAAAACACTGGTGCAGTGCTTTAGGGGTAATCGGGGGTGCATCAGGTGTTTACGGAAATGATGCCAAATATTGGATGACGTGGCCACAGAGTAGTTGTTTTCAGAAATGGTGCCAAATTCAGAAGTCTCTCCGACTTCTGAATATGGGGCCACTTGCAGTGGCTTGAATACAAGGGGGTTAAACATACACTAGGAGGGGGCGTGAAAGGAGCACCTTCTCCTAAGAATTTGAACCTTGGCGCTTGTGCTGACCGATCGAGAAGTAGCGAGCATTCAAAATGCTGTTGGAAAGCAGACACCCCAACCTCTCAGTACAAACAGAGTGATGCATTGTCTGCTCTCGTTTCTCGGGAAAGTAGAATAGCAAGGAGTATCCTACCCAGTATTTCTTCAGAGTTGACAAAGCATCACTTTGTGATACAAATTTAACAGGTCCAAACTTGGGGAGTACACTTTGAAGTCGAAAGTTTTCTCGGAAAGTACCAGAAAAAAATACTTTAAGTAAAGTCGAAGAATGTACTTGAAGTAAATTACAAGTTCTCTAAACCTACCTGAAGTGGTACCTTAAGCACAGTGTAGTTCAGGTACTTCCCAACACTGCCCCTAAGTCATACATACAGATCTCAGCTGTCCCAGCCCACCCTGAAAAAAAAAAAACAACTCCTGGCTATGCCATTGGTCTAAAGCAACAAATCTTTGCTCTTAAGCAGCTGTCAAACAAACCCATAACGACACGTTGGAACTGGATGCTGTGCAGCAGAGCAAAATGAATATGTCCCTAAAGCAAACAGCTTCAAAATTTTCAAAAAATCTCTCAAACACCAGGGCTACTCTGGTGGTTTTTTGAGCTACCCCAACTAACTATATATTTTTAATCCCTGGCCTTCACACTTCCTGGTATGCTATTTAGTATTACGAATTTCACAATAATTATCGTGAAATTGGCAAATGAAAATGATGCCAAAACCAACATTCAATACCCGTGCTTTTCAGTGCCGTGACGTTTCTGGCAGGAAGGCTTGCAGGCCAAACGGGCAGTCTAAAGGCCTATCCAAACAGGATACTAAGAAAACCGTGAAGTGACACTACTCCGTCAAGAATCGTGGAAATTGAAGTGTCCGGCATTCAGATGTCTGTTCGGACACCGGCCAAGCGAACATCACGATATGCTTCCTCCGGTTTTCAGTGGCCTCGGTTCATGTCAGACTCAACGTCACACGCCACCTGCCAATAATGTCCATCAGTTCTCTCGGGACCTCGAATCCTTGGCCGTGTTCCAATATTTAGTCTATCTTACTCCAGGGCAATAATTTTGTACCTTTGCGTCCGAAACCCTAACCGCATCCAGGTTCGCTCTATCTGTGTTATCACATGACAGAACCCGCCGGAGTAGCTCGGATCTACTTGGGCAAGATTTAGAACACAGCTTTTCCCTTTCCTGGTTTCGGGGCCTGAAGAGCAGCAGAGGCCTTGAGCAATTGATCAACAGCCAACACAGCTTGTTAGTGCCTGTCTGGACTCACGGGATGAGCATGTTCAAGGCCCCCGTGAAAAGCAAGGGCGACCTTTGACAGAAAAAACTTTCCCCCAAAATAACAAAATAAAAAAAAAAAGGATGGAAGAGGAGAGTTCCACGATTTATGTCGGAGTCATATCGCCTCACGATTTTTGCAGTATCCTCTTTGGAAAAAAATTGGACAGTTCCGGGCATTTGATTCATGCTGCTACGTGGGTGCTAGAGCGAGTTTCCAAAGCATTCATACGACGCCATTAAACCGGTTGTAATGGGAACAATTTTTACAGTCCAAAGAGTAAATTCTTGCCTGCCTCTAGCTTCACTTTTTTATTGTAGCCAGAAAAGACTTTCACTTTGAAAAACATGGTGAGGACCAAAATTGTAAACTCAATAACTTCGCCACAAAAATTTATTTTGGCCTAATTGTTGGGTTACTATTTCAGCTGTGTTTGTTTGCGTGTTTAGTAAATTTTCAGGCAAATCGGGGACTATGAGGGAAATGCAGAAGTATCCCTCCCCTTCAAAGGGGTGCTCCGGCGTATCCCTTATGTTTTCCGATTTGCCTGAAAATTTACTAAACACAATAACATAGCTGAATTGTAACCCAAGTATTGGGCCAAAATAAATATTTTTGGCTAAGTAATTGAATTTACAATTTTAATCCTCACCATGTTTTTCATAGTGAAAGTCTCTGCTAGCAACAATGAAAAAGTGACCTCAGCAGAAGGCAGGGGTTCGGTCTTTTGGACTGTAGACTTTGTTCCCAACTGATTACGAGCAGGTTCATGGTGTAAAACGAGTGCTTTGGAAGCTTCCTCCAGCACACCTGCAGCAGCTGCAGCAGCACGAAACAAATGCTAGGCACAGTCCATTTTTAGACACCCGCTGGACCTGCAAGTCTGTCTTCCCCCGACGTTACGTCACGGCACTAAAAAATGCAGGTATATTTGACCTTTGACGGTCGCTGCAGTACATGTATGGTGACAATCACACAGTTGAAAGTGCCCGCCTAAACGCGAAACCGTGCCCACAGTGGGACGTGTTGCCACTTGTTCCGTTGTTGGCAAGCTATAAACGTTATATTTGCGCAGTGTTCGCTTTGTTGCTGCTATTTATAGTCTTAAATTATATGCTCTGCGCACGTGATAGGTGCGAGATGGTCGCTTCACATGTCGGCTGCTCTGGCGGCAATGACAATTAGAGCACTGGCTCTTTCGATTAATATATTTAATGCTTCTCATAGTTCAATTAAGAAAATGAGAGCTTACCATCTAATGAAGAAGCTCTGCAATGTAACTTTCAGGGCGCCGAAAATACACAAGGACAAGATACAAGAAAGGAGACGTGAACAAGGCACCCTGAAAGTTATCATGAACCAACTAGCCCAGATTGCCATTTTTTGCAATGTACCTTCAATTCCAAATATGAAACCGCCAAAATGTCGCGGAAGCAGACGTGCCAAAATAAAACCGAATAGAAGAAAGGTGAAAACTTTTTGCTTTAATATTTCCGTTTGATACTTCTAAACCTGAACAGCTTGCAGGCACCATACATGCTCCCGCAAGATAAATAAGGAAAAAAACCCTGCACATTGACCCTTTCTTTACACTACACCTTTAGAAACAAAGCCCCATCGCTGAAAAACCTATCTTTTGGGAACAAAAGACTCGACCATTAAAGTGTTTGACCTTGAAAGCATCAGCAGCTTCAAGGACACTCCTGGTTTTCAAGGACTCGCACAAAAAAAATTCCGTTTTAGCTTTTCTCCATGATATGGCACTCCTAATTTGTTCAAACCAAGCATTGTTCACAGAAGAAGATATGGACCATTCCAATAATCGGCTTCTGCGTGTTGCCATCCTTGTTTACTGGGCTATGTTCTGAGTGTGCGCTCTACCCTGCAAAGTATCAGATGCATGCGTCCACAACAACACAGTGACTTGGCCTTTTGTGCACAGGTGACAAGCGCTGGAAAGGTGCAGTATGAAAAAAGTTTATTACTCCTCTGTCAAGATGGCCCCACTAAACACCGCAACCTAACCTTCTCTTTCGATGAATCCACCCTTCCCTTTGGGAACACGAACTTCCCTTGGCCTGCGCAAAGGTAAAACTCACCAATGAGATTGTTGAGGATGTACACCTCTCGGAAGAAGATGTCCCTGAGGTTGGAGTCCTGGTCATTGACGACAGCCTTGACATCCCCTCCAACACTGAAGGCTTTGGAATCTTTATCGGCCTTGATGATCACCATCTTCATGCCAGGATCTGCCTGCCATTTCTGTCGTCCCCACAGAGGCCGTGCATTGCGAAACAGAAGGAAAGGGTGCAGGTGAATTGGCATTTTGTGTGACAGTTCAATACAGTGCACACAAATAAAAGCCACTGCTCGGTCAGTTATAAAAAAAACATCAACTGAAGCCTATATTTACAAAAAGATGAAAATGTAGACTAAAATACAACTTCTATCCAAGATTAAAAAAAAAAATCTTAAATTATATTTTGTTTTAGGTTTTGGGTTGTATTTACAGGTAGTGTAATTTACATTGCAAGTGAGTACACCATGGTGCAATCATGGCACAGATGGAAGCCTGCTCCCATTATTGCTTTTGAGCTCTTTGGCTTTGTCACCACTTGCCTTTTTTCCTCTCCTGTTTCTGCCGTTCAGATATAAATTACCGTATTTACTCGAGTAATAGCCACACTGTTTATGAAGAAAACCTGAGGGTTTGCTTTTTCACGAAGCATGTGGATTGCCAATCACCGCGATCGACAACATGATTCCAACTGTTTACAGGACAGAGATAACGTCTTTGTGCAAAGATACCATCTGTGAAGATTTAATTTGTATGGAGAATCACGTTCTCGATCCAATTATTCACTATGTTATTTATGCGCAACGCGATGATTGGCTGCATATGTGCTTTGTGGAAAAGTAGAGACAAGGGCCTTGCTTATAAATAGTGCGGCTATTACTCGAGTAAATACGGTAGTTTAAACACACTCCCCACCTAGAGGAGTGAAGTGCATTTTTGGTGTTCATTAAGTCAGAAAGTAAAATCAGATCATTATTTCTATCTTATTCGGTTTGGTATTGCGTAGACTTCCTAAAACAAATCAGTAGTGGTTGAGCTCGAACACCCTGGCTAAATGAAGAAAACTGTATTTTTGTATTATACCACATTTTTTCTTCATTTTAGGTTTCTTCTTTTGTCAACAGTATTTTCATCAAAGGGGCACACTTCCCAAAGGGTCAACTTTTGAACCTTTGGCTTAATATGAATAAAATTTATAGGATATAATGGCAGTTGCAAAACAGAATGCAGTGCAAAGTTTCATCTGTGTACATGAATTGTAAAAGAAATTATAGTGTTTTTATCAGGAACACACCAACTTTGTTTAGGAAAGCTCGTTAGAAAACCAATGTAATACCCCACGTTTTTCTTCATTACATCTGCAACACAATGCCTGGAAAGTGCAACTGTGAAAACAAAAGTTCCAAAAAGTAATTTATTTTATGCTAACATCGCGGTAAATAATCAAATAAATTTTGTCTTTTATGTTGTTAAACAAATCTTAACATCTTTTATAAAAACACATCAACAAAGAAAAAAAAATGGTTTCACAGTTGCATTGCCTATAAAATTCCAGTTAGGAAAAACATTGAGTTTTTTTTTCCGTCCCATTACCAAACGATAGTTTTCCTCAAGTGAAATTTATGCCAAAAAGTGGGACGAAGAAAAATGTGTTCAAAGTGCTTTAACCTTCACCTTTCCTTTAGCATCAATGGACCGAAAATAATTAAAAAAAAAAAGAAAAAAGAAAAACTATGCAGTGTAAACTAGTTAAGCTTTCTGGGAATACAGTCTAAGCTCATTATAACAGACCTGGTTACAACAGACATTTGGATATAACATACCGATCTGTGAAGTTCGGTTGGTTTTCCTCTATGCACCACTGACTCAAATTCGTATCTGTATACAACATACTCCTTTTACAACAGACCGAAACCTTGGTTAAAATCAAGGTCTGTTATAACGAGCTTAGACCGTACTCTCTAGATGTTGGTGGATGTAAATATGTCATTTTCCAAAATCAACTTTTTTAGCAGAAATCTTTTTCTCTGGGTAGTGTCCCCCCTCAAGGGGGTTCTTATATGTAATGTGTATTTATTTACATTTGAGATGCTTGGCATACATACTTTGAGAGTTTGCTCCAGCACATTTTTGTTTTGCATGCTTCTTTCTGTCATTAATTTGGCACTGTTTCGTCAGTTGTCTCAATTTGTTGGAGCTCCAGGCAAAATGGCTTTTGGCAAACTTGTAGATATTTGTTTCCAACATGTTGGATCTCTGACCGAGTAGTGACGCATGTTCCGATTGGTAGGTTGGCTGTGTTCGTAGCTTCTCCTGTTTTACAGTCTCAATCATGTGTTAGAAGAGGTGTTCAACATGGGTGTGGTTGAAGATGGTTGTCTGCACAGCTACTGATATTTGATCTGTTGCTCCCTGGCTATTGATAATTTTTGGTAAAATTCCCAATAAGGTTCCCATGGCTTCATTATGTTCATTCTGTTACTGGGTTTTTGGCATTCAATCATAGCTATTCTGTATATCTCAAGTCTTGCCACAGTGGCGCAGAAAGGCGCTTATGTCCGTTTCGCACTGAACAGAAGCAAACGGAGACCAAGGGGGTGAGGGCACTCAATCTTAACCATAACCGGAGCGTTGGCAGTTTCTACACACCTTGTTGGATGTCCCTTACCCCCAACAAGGACACACCTTGTTGGGGGAAAAGGGGTACGGAATAAAACTTTAGCGCTTATTTCCTTGTCTAGATATGAACTATCAAACGCAAAGACCTGAGATACATCAGTCGTTCGTCAGGAAAACGAGGGAAAAGATATTTTAAAACAAATTGTTTGGATGGCTACCTTACTGTTGGGATTCACAATGCCGAGCAGTTTGAAAGTGTATCATTTGATTTGTATGCAGAGACGTGCTAGTACTCTTTGGTGGTGATGACTTCAAGCGTTCTTGTCTAACCGAAATTGTACTCAAATGGTTGCATTGTGGCGACTGTTCTTGATGCTCGGTTCTTTAATTTTGATTGTTCTATTGCTATACACTCCTGGGGCAAGCCGGAAGGGTTTTCAAAAACAAAAGTAGTGCACTTAGTGACAAAAAGATGATGTTGGCGCAACATATAATAACAGAAAAAAACAAAAAAATGCTTACAGAAAACTAGGTAAGCAAAAACTACATACATTGTTATACATTGGTTAGGGCGTTGGTAAACATCTGAGCTGAAGTGATCGACACAATATCGCTGGGTAGGCTGTTCCGATCGGAGAAAGCGAGGAGGAGAGAGGAGTTTTTAAATAGGTTGGTGCGAGCGAAAATGGGGCGTACTTTCAAGGGGTGATCTACGCAGGATGAGACATGATGAGGAGGCTGGATGTATGAATCTCTGAAAGCAGATGAACCATGGTATAGTTTGAGGAAGAAGGACACGTGGGAAATATATCTTCGACAATGAAGTGGCGAAAGGTTGAGGGAATGTTTTACGTTAGTCACACTTGAATATCGGGAGTAATCCTTAGCTATGAACCTGGCGGCTTTATTTTGAAGTGCCTCAATATTATTGGTTAGACACATCTGATGAGGGTGCCAAATAATGGACGCGTACACCAACTGCAATCTTACGAGAGAGGTATACGCAAGAAGTTTAGTTGCCTTATTAGCCTGGTACAATGAATGCTTAAGAAATCCTAGAGTTTTAGACGCTTTGCTAATGATATGCTCAGTATAAAGGTTCCATGATAGGTTAGCTAAAAGGTGGATGCCGAGATATTTGATTGATGTGACATTTTTAATCTGGTTCTCTCCAATTGCATACGTGGGGCGATCAACATTTAATTTGGTAGTGAAAGTTAGAGACTTTGTTTTCGTAATGTTGATTTGCATCAACCAAGTGATATACCATTGGCTGATTATTTCAAGGTCGCACTGGAGTATACACACATCTAAAGGAGTGGATATGGGGCGATAAATGACACAATAATCCGCGAAAAGACGTATGGTGGACTGAATGTTATCGGGAAGGTCATTTAGTATATAGAAAAGGAACAATACCGGACCAAGAACCATACCTTGTGGGACACCAGACTTTACCGGTGTGGGAGAGGAGACATATTTATTAATCACGACAGATTGAGATTGATGTGATACAAAGTTTGCTATCCATTCAGTAACTAATTAATTTATATTAATAGTACCCAGTTTATATATCAATCTGTTGTGGGGGACCCAGTCAAAAGCTTTCGCGAAATCAATAAACACAGCATCAATGGGATGTGAGGAATGAACAGAAACATGGAGGCCCTGAATTAATTTAAACAGCTGGGTTTCACAAGAATGCTCGCATTGGAAGCCATGCTGGTTCGGAAAGAAAAGGTTGTTACCGGATAAATGAGTCATAATCTGGGATGAAAGTATATGTTCCATGAGTTTGCATGCCACACAGGTTAGCCAGAGAAGAGGGATTGTTGAAACAGCGTACCCAGTAGGACCCCAGATACGTGTTCGGTTAATTTGAAGAGTTTGTTGATATTACATCAGGGCCCGGGCTGGAGTTAGTGTTCAAACTATCAATGGCACACTTGACCCCGTGACTGGTGACAACAATGTCCTGCATAATACATTCAGCATGAGATGGCAAAGTGACTGGCTGAGGGAAGTCATCCTCCTCAGTGAAAACACTGCCAAAAAAGGTGTTAAACTCAGTGGCCAATTAGCGTGGGCCCAAACAAGGCCCATCATCACAAGAAACGCTTGGCAATATTGATGAATGTTTAGGATTAATTACTTTCCAAAAATTTTTTGCATCAGTTCTAAGCATGTTCGAGACATCCTCGTCATAAAATAGTTGTTTGGCGGTTTTTATTTGTTTTTTACATATAGTAACTGAGTAAGCATGATAAACGGTCCAGGAACGTTCCGAGTCTGAGTGAAGGGCGTGCCTGTACAGACGTTTCTTTTTTTTTAATAGATCTTTTAATAGTGGTTGTAAACCAGGACTTGTGCAAACTTGGAGCGATTTTTAAAGTTGGAACACACATAGATTGAACCTCCAATAGCTTTTCCTGAAAAAGGACCCAATTTTCATTCACAGACCATTCATCAAATCCACTTAAAAATATGCTGGAAAAGTCGCGTAACACAGACTCTCAAGTTGCCGAATCAATTCTCTTGTAGTCAAATATTTCTTTCCTTATTGAGTCCCGCTTATTAACAACCAGAGAGAAGTCACAATGTATAGCATGATGATTGCTAATTTGGTCGATTACTTTCACACTAGCGTGTCCTGGATGGGTTGTGAAGACTAAGTCAAATACAGCATCTCCACTAGTAGGAGCAGTAATTATACTTGCTTCATATTAAAGTAATTGGCCATATCAAGTAACTTGCGGCACTCACTTTCCTTTGCACATTCATCAGGTACAACACAGGCGCCCCAGTCAATGCCAGGATAGTTGAAATCTCCAGCCAATATGAGAGGACAGTTAGGGAATCTACATTGGATCTCGTCGATAACTTCTGTGAGGCCCTCAACAAAGTCGGCCGGAGAGCTTGGAGGGCGGTAGCACACGCCAACTACACATGTCTGAAATTCCAGCTTTATGGTGACCCACAAAATTTCAAGCAAGCTGTTACGGGAGATAACAGAGGATGAGGCGCTGGTTTCTAATAGCTACTATTACTCCGCCTTCCCTGGCACCCGGTCAATCCTTGCGATAAACAGGGAAAAAATTAGAAAAAGACTACTTTGAGTCTGCAATATTCGAAGAAAGCCAGGTTTCAGTTCCTAACAGGCAGGGATGGGCAGTATTTCAAATACAAATATTTGAAATACGTATTTCAAATACTTTCTGTATTTTGCCTTTGTATTTAATTACAAATTGGGTAATGTATTTGACGTGTGTATTTAAATACTAAAACGTGGGTATTTCAAATACAATTGTAATTAAATACAATTTTGTGGGCGAAAATACATCTTGTTTTTATGCATGTGGTTGCAAGATATATTCTCCATCCTTTATTCGGCCATGGGGCTTTTTTCTTTTTCTCCTCCGGCTTTATTTTAAAGGCACTGTCCAGAGCAGGAAGAAAACTACGTTCTGCACCGAATGCAGTGTCTCTCAATCAAGCACAAGCGTTTAGTGACTTTGTGATTACGGTGCTAGTCCAGGGCAAGAATAGTGATGAACTCAAACGTTCACAGGCAGACTGGCTAAATAAGTGCCTGTGACAACTTGTGATGCTTTCCAGCCTGATTTCCATCCATATTTTTGCCTGAAACATTCTAAATGCGCGGGTCATCCAGATTTTCGTAACTGGTGCGGGTTGCAATAAAAACTTCTCTAGCTAGTGCTGCGCGTCTTGGTCGTCTCGGTTCTTTGTTGGTCTATATCAAAATGTAATCGACAAAAAAAGCTGCTTGAAGCTCTGTATTTTTTTCACCTATTACGTCCAAGCTGATTACATTTTTTTTTGTGTGATTATATTTCTATTACGTTACAAGTGCCTCGCACACTAACTCCCGAGTGTGCAATGCAAAATTAAAATGAGATACCCAGAAACCCGTTGCAGGTGCCCTGAAGTCGCCGACGCAAATTTTGAGGCATGTATTTGGAAAAGTATTTGGAGGAGACCAAATACATTTGGTTGTATTTGTATCTTGTATTTAAATGCTTTTTTGAAAATGTAATTAGATTTGTAATTATATACATTTTTGACGACGTATTTCGTATTTGTATTTTGATACATATTTGCATGTATTTTGCCCATCCCTGCTAACAGGACATCAACAGAGCATGCATCGATACAAGTAAGCAGTACGTAATGCTTTGGAAGCAGACTTCGAAAGTTGGCTATAAGAAAGGAGAGAGAACCAATCTTTGTAGCGCAGCATGAATTGGATTAATTTTTTTGTCATGTGCTGAGATCAGGCAGATTGTCTCTGGGAATACAAACAACTTAATCAGTATTTGCATCGCAGGCGTAAGTAACATTGTTTAATATGAGCTTATTGTATGATAGCCGAAATTTGCTTGCGCCTTGATTTACTTTTGCAAAGTCACGGAGTTTATTGTGGGCAAGTTGCAGTCAAGGTGAAAAGTCATCTTCAATCCAGACTTTTGGCGATTCCAAATTTTCTAGTTTGTGAGCATTTTGCTGAACCTCGGACTTGCTTTTAAAGTCAAGAAATTTTATAGCAATCGGACGAGAAGTTCCACCCCTATGCTTGCCGATGTGATGTACACGCTCAGTTTCGCTGGGGTTAACATTTAAGTGGGTTGAAAAGAATTATCTGATCTTGTTTTCCGGGTCGTTCCAGGTTTCACGCTCAAGTTCAGGTAGGCCCTTCACTATTACATTGTTACTTCGTAAAGGATTGTTCAAGTCGTCGACAATATCAACGACACTTTCCAACCCACGATGCCTTTAGGTCAGGGCCCCCATTTCAGTTTAAAGACTGGAAACAGTCTGGTCAAGGGACTTGACATCTCTGAGCTTGGTAACCTCGCGAAGAGATTCCTCCAGAATCGACACGCGCTTTGAGATGTCAGTTATTCCTGTATTTATGACAGCAAGTACAGCTGAAGTTTCCTTCTGACACGTTTTGTTCGATGTTAATTAAACAATAAACAAATTTCACCTAGTGGATGCCTTTGAAGCTTTGTTAGAGGACCCTGATGTCAATGGCCTCGCAAGAGCAGTGCCGCTGGAGTCCGGTGTACAAGCACATGCCAATCGGGCCTGTACACGAATGCAATGCACTGGCAAGCTTCACTGCACCATTCCCGCATTGAAGAAAGTTAATGGCCGGGCGACCGTCTTCCTCAAACAGCAAGTTTGCTTCGTTGAATGGATCAAATGTTTGCAAACATTCTGCGAATTTATGGCGAGATGCCAAGCTACTGTGCAGCGGGGGGCTTGGGCAGCAGCCCGGTGTATCGACCATCGTGAGACGCCGACGCCCTGTTCCCCCAGGTTGCAAATGAGGAAGGACTGCCGAAGCTGTCCATATCGTTCGTCCGTCACACCCGAAGCTTGCGCGGCAGTCGTTTTTGTAGTTGGGACTTTCACTACGAAAAAGGAGTGCTAAGGCGCAGAAGTAGTATGTGAACCAGTCAACAGCACGGCTTGACCAAATAAGTGAATCGCTTGACTTTGATGCCGCTGCAAGCAAGCCGGAGGAAGCGTCGTTGACTGGTCGTCGTAGTAATAATCTTTGAATTATCTGGTATCCTACACACACAACCACAGGTAGCCTGCAAAGCGAGCATTCCGCAAAGGCAGTGGTGGCGGTGGGACGGTGAGATGGTGTGGTTGTGTGGTCGTGCAGTACTTGGGTACTTCGAGTAAGCGAGATTGTAACGCGTTGACGCCATCAAGTGTCAAAGCTCATTAGTACAATACGCTTCGCCCTGTCGAGGCCGATGGCATCACGGGTGCAACCGATATTTCAAGATGCATTGTGCTCTTCAATGGCTGATTTTGAAGCGCTCACCAAAATCCCTTATTTAGAACAAGATATATACCTACTGTAATATCCTGAGAAATGCCCGACCCCCAAAAAAGATAAGCCACCCCTATTTTTGGCTTGACATGCTATTTTTTTTAAACACCGAAAGATAACCCTCTTTTAGTAACCATAGTATTTGGATCAGTGATGGCCTCGACGTAAATGCATTTAGTTAGCTATGGTGAGACATAAGCGAACATTGCTGACTAGGAAGCACAGTCATCCTTGCTTCATTGCCCCTCGCCGCAATAAGAAGTCTGGCAGGGACACATAACCCCAAATAGCATTCCTTAAAATTTTCTTAATTGCATACCAAAAGTCAACCCACCCCTACTTTTCACCCGATTTGCTTTTGATTTTAGGTGGGCTAACTCTCGGGATAATACGGTAGTCATATGTTCAAGATACAAGCATAGATTTTCACTTATAAATATAATTGATCATATTCAACTTCTTTTTTAACGCAGATGATAAAGCCAACGTGGACTTATCATTTGCGTTTTTGCACCACCAGTCTAGAGCCTGTTGCACGGGCGGTAACTTTAGTGCGCCACCACGCTTCAACCACACTCCCAATCTTTCTCAAATGTACTGATTTAGGGGTTCTCAATGGTGCTCAGCATATTTCTAATTGGAATCATAGTTTATTTTCACTAATTGAAAAGTTTATAACATATTTTAGTTAAATATTAAAATTATCGTAAAAATTATCTATCTGTATTATGTCCCCCTGGCCGTATAACTCATCTATGCAAACCGGATTTGTAGCTTTCAAAAATTTTTCGTAACCAAATCTATAGCCTAAAAAAACAGGCTGCATGACTGCCAATTGTTTAATATATGAACACGGGGCAAAGGAGTTCTTAAACCCACATGCATTCATCCATTTTTTGATCCCAGGGTCATTTGGGCGGTATATCAAGAGGCCAACGATGTCTACAGATGACAGCTGCAGTAAGAAAACTATTTTCACGAATAAAATTAATAAAACAGAAACAAGATATGTCGTGCAAAGAGAAGAGAGTGTAGGAGCTCAATTTGTACAAGCCTCACCTTGAGGGTTTGGTAGATCTGCCGGATCATGCTGAGGGAGAGGGCATTCAGGGCCTTGGGTCTGTCCAGGGTGATGACGCCTTTGTTGCCAACCCTCTCTGCTATCACATTGCCCGCCTCGGTCGACATGGCTCTCTGAGAAGCAAAGGGCCCACTCTATCAGGACCCAGAGAAGGAACGTCGAAGCAGTCACACGACTTCGATGAAGTTTTCTTTATTGCTTAGTCTAGTCGATAAGATACCCTACTCATAGCATCTGGGAGAAAACAAGCCTTCTCTTCCTGCCACATTTACTTTTTTGAGTAAAGAGAGTGGAGATAACATTACCACTTTTGTCATCATTGTTAATGTATCCAACGAGAGCAATTTTGTCCTGTTAGCCCGAAAGCACTCCAATGATGCATAGCAGTGCTACTCATAGTGCAAACCAATGCTGCTGCAACTCATCTTGAAGATATTTCATGCTAACCTATAAGAAGGATTCCGTGTTATTGAAGTTTATTTCTTATGAAATTCGGCGAGTGTTTTACGGAGTTTATTTTTTACTGAAAATCCGGAGTTATCAGAGTTTCCTTCTGTTAGATTGCCAATCCTCTGAAATTCAAAATTTTTACTGTGTTCCCAAACTTAAAAGATTGAAAAAAAAAAAAAAAAATTAGCTTTTCTATTTTGGTGAACAAGGAAGATTAGCGATGCTGTACTATGGAGGGAATGAAGTATTTATAAATGTAAGAATTAAGGTGTGATTGGGTAATCGGTTATTTGAACGATTAAAGAATCAGCCATATATGTAACGATCCGGGGTTGTTATTTATTTTGTAACCACAGTGACCATGGCCTTGTGATCGCTGTGGCACACCGCCATAGGGTGTACGCTGACGGCAGGCACATTCTTCGTGAAGACGAGGTCTATACACGTCCAATGCCTGGTCGTGGGCACCGTAGGTTCGTAAAACCTACGGTGCCCACATAAAAAAACAGAACTGCTCTAAACTGAAACCAATCTGGAGAGGAAGAGGAGAAAGTTACCGAAAGTCACATGCCTGTGCTACTTCTTTTTTTCAATCAGAGTATTTGCAGATTTTAAAAAGCCACAAAAAATGGTTATACTATTTTTTGTCTATTTTTGGTATTGAATGTGTGCCTTCGATGACCCACGACTTTGATTATGTTTAGTGAATGTGTTTAAACTAGTGATGGGCCAAACTTTTGCCGAATTGAAAATTTGGCACCAAATCTTCGGATTCGGCAAAGCTGAACTTTTGCCAAAACTTTTCTAAAGATTCGGCGAAAATACATTGTTACCAGACTTAACGTTGATATTTAGTTTTTTCTGGCAAAAAAATGTTTTATGTTGTTTTCGTCTTAACTTAAATGCAACATGTAATTCATAATGATTAAAAAGCACAACAAGAGGACGGACAAACAAGGAGACACAGACGCAGCGCTACTTACGACTGAACTTTATTTCTGCTGCAGCTCGGTATATATTACTGGCAACAACACAAAAAGTTAGGAAGAAATAAGATACACATCATAAAATGTTTAAAAAAACATAAAATGGCTAAAATTCCTGAACACTCTCAAGACGCTAAAGAATAAAAATAGGCACGGAACGAAAGTGCAAAAGAAAAAAGAGAAACCAGTGGTCATACCATACCTACATAAAGTGTCCCATAACCTGAAAAGAGTGGGGGTTAACATTGTTTTTTTAGCACCTGTCAAGTTGGCTAGTTTATGTAAAAAGGTAAATTCCACCTCGAACACCATTAAGCAGACACGGCTGCACGAAAAAGCACAAAACTTGCTTTGTTGAGTGTACAGAAGAGGTTGTGTACTCCGTGCCATTATCGTGCGGGCATTATTATGTGGGGCAGACTGGTCGCTGCCTAAATGAAAGATTGAGAGAACACCATTACAACGTCGATGCCATCATATCGGGACACCTCGGTGTGCATTGCCGGGATTGTGGCTGTACTCCGATTTTCACAGATTGTACAGTACTAAACAAAAACAGAAACAAAACCACAAGGGAAATACTCGAGGCTCAAGAAATTGCTAGGTAAGGGCTGCAATGTGTCAGTGCACCCTCTTTATCGTGATCCGAAAAAGAATTGCAGTTTCTTGACCAAGCATGACTAGTTTTGGGTGGGTGCCGATGAGTGATGCAGGAATTTTAGCCTTTTTATGTTTTTTTAAAAATTTTATGATGTGTATCTTATTTCTTCCTAACTTTTTTGTGTTGTTGCCGGTAATGTATACCGAGCTGTAGCGGAAATAAGGTTTAGTTGTAAGTAGCGCAGTGTCTGTGTCTCCTCCTTGTTTGTCAGTCGTCTTGTTGCGCTTTTTAATCATTATGAATCACCAACTTGCCCAACTTTATACCCTCATCAGATGTAATTTATATTGACACAGTTATTAGTAAATAAGGTGATATTCTACAAGGTAAATGTATCAGTGTCGTTTTTGTGTGTTTACTGGCAATTTTACTGACCGCTTGCAGAAGTGGTGTGACAACGAGGTTGGGTAGTAGCGGCCACAGTCACGAATCACACTACGAAAGTTTCGGTTTTGAGGCCTCATCAGCGCAAGCCTGCAGGTGTTTGTACATTGTTAAAATAAAGGTAATAACACTGCATTCTTACTTTCTCTGGGAGTCACCGTTTCGTGCGCAAAAACGAATGCAACGGTTGCTGAGCCTTCACCGGAAGAGATAACAATATTATTGTAAATATGCCTATTTTTTGGTTTGAGTCACTTGACGTCAGCTTTGCATGAAAGTTTATGCCTCATATTCGCAAACGTCGCGTTTTTAACCTTTAAAATGGTGGTTTCTAGTGTAAGGACACACATGGACGTTTAGGAAGATGGGAAAAGTTAGGAATGTCTGATCTGAAACGTCGAGCATGATAGTTTTGAGTTTAGTTTTATGCAGATACACAAATACCGCAAAATAATGCTAATTCAAATGCAATATCCTTTTCTTTTGTCACGAACTACTTGTGAGCCGAAAAGAGGATTGTTATAATTGCGAGGACTGCTTTAAAGTAATTGTCAATCAATGTTTGACCTACTTTGTTGCATCACTGAAAAGGTCAAATGGAAATCACATTATCCAGAATGTACAGCATCATTTGCCACTTGCGCAGTAGACTGCGTAACCACACTCGCTCGCAGACGCACTGTTACTGTGTTGCCTACTCCACACGTCGCCGTAATCGTTGGTTGTACTGCACTGTACGATGGCAACTGCACAACTGCACGGCTTCCATTTGCAATCCACGGCCCCGTCACGTTCGCGTGCGTGCACAAATATTTGCCGAATTTTCGCCGAACTTTCCTTCAAAAGTTTGGCATGAGCCGAACTTTGCCGAATCTGAAGTTTGGCAGATTCGGTCCATCACTAGTCTAAATCATAGAAAACGGCCCATGACCACAGAGAAGAGTGAGTGCGACTCAAACAGGCAAGTTCTCAATCGGCAGTTTTCGGGTGGAAAGAAAACAAATTTTGGACTGCAAATTGTGTTCCAGGTAGTTGGGCTCTGATATGTCACGTACAAAGAAAAACCTTGGTGAGCATAAATAGTTTGTTCGTGTCGCTTTAAGAATTTGTAAGTAACTCTTTAAACCAGCTGATATTCTAGCAGTGGCTTCAACAAATTATTAACTATTGGCATTCCAATTTTGAGAATTCTATTCTTCACTGACACAAGCAATTGGGCATCTCAGGCACTGGGGACAAGAAAAATAAATTGAACTGGTTAATGCCACATACCACAGGATGGAGATGTAAATTGGTCTGGTTCTTCAGGAATCTGCAGAAAAAAAACAATAATGTTCTTTTTTTAAATTTGTTTTTGTAGGAGTTAGTCATGGGTCGGGATCAATGCATACTTTTAACAAGTCCTTGATGAATTTTTAACGCTGCACGAGTCCAAATTTACTTCCATTGCAACATAGTAGAGCAATAATTTGTACTCACTAAGAATTTTCACTATGCTCATTTCATTAACAAATGCAAGATAAGGATTGTCCAATGTGCAACACAATTAGCACAAACATGCTACTGGTACTTTTCATATTTTACTAAATATTTTGATAAAAACAAAATTTTACCATCTAGGCTGCTCCCCTGGATGAGGACGTTCCATCACCGTTTCGACAACAGCACTTCAGTTGTGAGAACAAAACAAACAGAAAAGACCAGCAGTGCCTTGCTCGCGCTAAGTAGCTGTGTCATGCTCTGCATGACACAGCTACTTAGCGCTTAGCGCGAGTAGCTACTTATGCACTCGCGCTTCATAGTTCTCTCGGGAAATCTGGCTGTGCACTGCAACAGATGTGAGTGCGTCCCGAAGTTTGACAACACCATTATCTTAGCCAGAAACCAAAACAAAATGACAAGTGGGACGAAGAGTTCTTCATAACGGGGTGCATTGAAGGCACATGTGTCAGCGCTCCATCCCCCTGTTGGGCTCTGAGGTGGCATTTTTAAAATCTTTCGAAAAGTAGCTAGTAAAGCATTGATTTGATGATGTCGCATTTCTGTCATCACATGTCTTGATTTCATGGTGTGTGTGCATGTGTGTGTGTGTGTGCATATATATATATGTGTATGTGGTGCTTTTCAGTGAGTAAACTTCAGTTGCAAGTAGCGCTCTCTCTTTCACTTGCCCGTTGTTTTATAGCGCTTTTACCCTCTGAACTATCTGCGCTTCAATTAGCTTTCACTGAAAAAATCATTCAAATGTTGTAAAAAATGCACTTACAGTATGGTAGTGTTGTAGCTATGCCGTAAGCAACACAGTGTCTAGGGTTACAGTCATGGGGTAGAGATCTGCTCTGGCCAGAGCCTGACCAAAGCACGAAGTAGCATGTATAAACCGGATTGAACCCAACCAGAGCCCGATGAAGTTTGTGCAAAACGGAGAAAAACCCGACCTGAGCTTCACGCAGTTTGTATAAACTGGACTGAACCTGCCTCGAGTTCGACAGTTTGCATAAACCAGGCAGAAACTGACCTGAGCCCAACCCATTTGTATAAACTGGACCGAACTCAACCTAAGTCCAACAGTTTGTATAAACTGGACCTAACGACCGACAGTTTGGCCGTTTGGCATCAAAGTCAGGGACACGCAGGATCAGAAGCCAGCAGTTGTGCAAGCCGATGAGCAAGTCGACATACGGATCTCAAAATATATGATCGCGCCTTGTCAAAGCTAATACACTTACACGCTATAAACAAAATATAAGTAAACCTAAGCAACGACATTGAGGTAAAGCCCAGTACCTTTTCGCCAGTCCAAAGGTCGTCGACGTCCGCACAATTTCACGGAAAGACATTCTGCTATTTCCCAGTTTTTATCTCACGTGCCTGACGTAAAGCAGTGCGCTTGTAGCGATGCTTTTACCCTGTGCCGTGGAAAGCACTCGGAGGGGGAAAGGAGGCGTCAGCTTTGCAAAAGTGCACTGTATAATTAGCGTAATTCGACCGTAGCGACAGAGCAGCGGAGCAGCTTTTGTGCAGCCGCCTTCACTTTAGCGACTTTGGCTTAGTCTTGTCTGTCTGCTGTTAGGTTATGGGTTTGGCAGTATCTTGTGTAAATCAGTTGTGAAACTTGTGATGAATTGCTCATGCACTGAATTGTAATACAGTTTAACAGTTACGCTGTCTGTGTTTGTATTCACTTCCTATGATCTGTGTAGGTTATTCAAAGTTAACAAAAATTACAATAAAAAATACAATGCCTAAAACAGACAAGTGCGTTTACAGTCTGCCAACTATGGCAATGTTTAATTATGGCGGTCTGAAAGAGTGTGGAAAGGATGAAAAGCAAGGGAAAAGCGTAAATTTCCACTGTTTTCACGTTTTCTAAACGTTTTCGGAGTTTTTGTGTATTCGTCGATCGTTTTTGAACAACCTAACTCGTTATTGTGCATAACAAACGCTTTGAAATTCGGAGATTATACATAAAAAAGGCCAGAACAATTTTACTCGTCCGCAGTGAACCGAAATGGGAAGTGTGCATTCGCAATGGCCATCGTTTAGGTAGACAAATTATGCTCCGTGTGTGAAGTTCCTGACAAATTCCTGACGCATTTAATATATGTTTTTCGTGTTATTAAAAATATGTCCGACTTGGAACACTTCCGGACTGAGTGGTTGAGTGAGCTCCAAGATGGAACCGACGGTACACGCCGAAGCGACCGACCCGGCGGCTCGCTTGAAAACGAAACTACATCCCCAGCGTCGAATGCCAGCAAGGGCAGCAACGCGCATACTGGTCCGCCCAAGGACAATTACTTCATCAGCGACCGAAATCGGTTTTGCAAGCAAACCATCAAGCTGCAATCGAATACCGCGTGCCAAGGAAATCCTCGTGCCTTTGAAATCGCGGATCGTCTGCTCCAAGGGGAGATCCTGACAGACGACGACCTTTACGTCCAGCGCGGGAAAAAGAGGGACGACCTCGGGAATGATCAAGACGACCACGCCGAACGGAGAAAGATGCAGAAGGTCACAGAGCGACACAAACACGACTCTGACAGATCCTTGCTGGACACTTTCATCAGTGACCTGGTAGGTGAAAAGTTCATCCGATCCAGTCCGACGAACCTGGTCTCTGCTTCTGTCTGGGCTGTGTAGGAGGCAACCAATTAATTCTGTAATAATACTTTTTTATTTTATTATCACATTGTCTAGCGTTACGTCCAACCGAACCTGAAATAAAAATTAAAATTACCTCCGACGTAATTTACCTCAAGGTTTTGAGTTACGTTCGACGTAACCCAATATGAAAATTACAGTGACGTCCGACGTAACCCAATATGAAAATTACAGTGACGTCCGACGTAACCCAATATGAAAATTAAAGTTACTCCCGCGGAACTCGCAATAAAAATTAAAGTTACGTCCGATCGAACTCGAGAGAAAGAGTAAAGTTACGTCCGACGGAACCCGAAATAAAAGTTAAAGTTACATCCTGTGTAACCTACACAACCTAAGCGTATGTTTCGCTTTATGGCCCATACATGACGAGAATACAAAAAAATGTTGTGAATTATTACTGCGTTACGTCCGATGCAGCATTAGTGAATCGGTTAAAATCTCAACTCTATCTGCCATTCTCAGAAAGCGTCGCAAAAAATCGTCTTAAAGGATAAAAAAATATTCTTAAAGAAAGGGAAAATATGAGAAAGGAAAATAAGTAATGTGACGGGCATCTGTACCTGGAGGTACAGCTGGAGTCGCAATTTTAACCAATGACGAATGCTGCATCGGATGTAACGTAGTAATAATTCACAATATGTTTGTGTTCCCGTCATGTATCAGCCGTAAAGCGTAACATTCAATAAGGTTGGGTAGGTTACACAGGACGTAACTTTAACTTTTATTTCCGTTGGACGTAACTTTCATTTTCATTTCGAGTTTCGTCGGACGTAACTCGAAAACTTGGGGTAAAGTTAAGTCGGACGTAAATTTGGTTTTTAATTCGAGTCCGTTGGACGTAGCTTTAATTTTCACATTGGGTTACGTCGGACGTAACTCAAAACCTTGTGGTAAAGTTACGTCGGACCTAACTCTAATTTTTATTCTAGGTTTCGTCGGACTTAACGCTAGACACTGTGTTTTATTATTGGCTGTTGAAAATGAATGCAGCTGACTTAAGGCAGAATTTGCTTGAGAGTAAAACAGAACACTAAAAGTGATTACCATCCCGTCGATTCTCGGTATTTACCTTTGAATCGCTCACAGCTTGGCAGTGACGGCAGTGCTAGACGGAGCACAAGTTCGTCTGCTTTTTGCACAGGGGTTGCAATGATATCAAAACTCCTAACTCTTATTGGCTGATTGAAAGAAAATTAGTGGGTAGACCTTTAGCATTCAGGCCTCTAGCATTGAGGCATCCTTTCAGTCAAAGTCATTGCAATCAGTGTTCGGCGTCGTTTTGACTTCACTGCAACTCCTGCGCAAGAAGCAGACGACTTGCGCTCCGCATAGATCAGGTGATTGAACAGTCACACCTCCAGCTGTTCACTTTGTTGGGGAGAAGAGCTGTTCACTTTGTTGGGGCTCTGGGGACAACAAACGAAGATGTTTGAATTGTTTCTGCTGCATCTGGAACCCGTGTCCCAACCAGACTGTATAAAAAAATGTTTTCTTCCTTTTCAGGTTTTTTTAAAAGTTGATGCATCCAGCTGCCAATTTGTCTTCAAGAATGACCATTATTACTTTGTAACTTTTGCACTCGCAGAACGAGATCGTCGAGATCCCCTTCTTCGACATCTGCTTGCCACGGGAAGTGGCTATCAATATATTCAGGCACCTCGATATCGTCGACCTGTGCAGGTGTGCTCAGGTAAACCTGCCTCCTAATTGTTTTTGCCCTGTACATTCACTCACTTGTATTCATTTCAGTTTAACTGATTGGTGAAACAATATGAAAGGAATGAGCTAGAGAGATCAGTTAGTCTGCTATTTCCTCAGAAGGAAAGCAAAAAAAATAAATGTTTTGCTGGTTTGTATTGGGTATTTATTTCCTAAGTGAGGCTATCTTTAATTTCATAAATATTAAAGGTGGTCGAGCGGATGTATTGTATTCCAAAATAAAGCCCTCTTGTAGAATGATTTCTCTACATCTGTTCCTTGTTTTGTCTCGTGGAGGTGGAGCGTGCTGGTAAAGTTACGGTGTTAGAGAACAATTACATAAATGACGATGACAGGACGAACTGGAGGGAACTAGTTTTATGACACCCTCTCAGGACCAAATGAGCAGAAGCTGTCCCAGCAGGAGAAGAGCACACAGCAATTTATTTCAAATGGCAGGAAGGATTTATAGAAGGGAGTAAATGACCAACGACCAAATTAACTGTGGATGGCAGGGACCCAAAAGATTGACTTTAGATGTGGTTGCAAAAGTTTCACCAAGCTCTCGTAACCGAAACTAGCCAGTTTCAGTTACGAGGCTTTTTCTAGTTCACGGCACTTCCGAAATTTCTAGATTATGCGATTGGCTTTCAATTTGCAAGCCAATATCGTAGTCCAACGTTTATTGTGTTTTCCTATGTCGCACATTGCCAATTTGCGGAGGAACATTGGTAATTAAAGGGGCCGTGCAACGATGTTGGTTAAATAATCGTGGTACCGTAAAATATCGCGGAAGCACCCACTTCGCTCAAGCGCCCACTATTAGCATTTCCCAAACTTGGGAATTCTACAAATTATACGTTAAGCGCCTGGTTTGATCGGACAAGTGCTCATGTCTAGATTAAGCCTGAAGTGGCCAAATTGGCCCCTTCGTTTATTTACACGTCTGGACGGAGTAGTAGGTGGTCCGAGAGCTTTGCCGTTGAAAAAAGGAGCCGGCTGGTATCGATGTTCCCTCTCGGGCTGGCCGGGTTTGAGTGCTGAGTGCCCACGCGGCGCGCGCTGCTAACGTGGCTCTTGTCACGAGCCACATGGTTATTGTCGTTGCCGCTTAGCCGCAATAAGTCTTCCCCCCTTAGTGGAGCAGAGGTTTGTTTGCTCCGCGTAACTGTTTTGTGGGGTGAGGTTGTTAAACCAGATGAGTGTGTGACGATTGCAGTGTCACAGATGGCTCCTTCCATGAATGCAGGCTTCACCCGGTCGATGGTAATAACGTCCCTTCGTCCATTGATCAGGATGGTCAAAGTCTTCTGATTTCTTGAGATGACTTCAAATGGACCATCGTAGGGTGGTGTTAATGAAGGACGAAGACATGCGTGCATTTGTCCAGTTCGGTATGAACACTTGCTGTGGCGTTTGACGTCGAGGCAGTGTCGGGCGCAATGATGTGAAAAGGTCTCGAAGGTCTTGAACATAGCTAGGGAGGTCCGGTAGTGGAGTGGGCAGATGAGTAAGAAATTCGTCCGGGAGTTGGAGCGTTGTGCCGTATACAAGTTCGGCGGCCGTACATCCGACGTCTTCCTTAAAAGTGGATCGGATGCCTAAGAGCACCAAGGGTAGATGGTTGACCCAGTTGCTCCTGTCCTCTCTAGCGATGAGTGAGGCCTTCAATTGCCGATGTAGTCGTTCGACCATGCCATTGGCAGACGGATGGTAGGCAGTCGTGTGTATATGGCGCGCTCCCAGCATTTTAGCGAGTGATGCGAATAATCTGCTTTGGAACTGCCTGCCACGATCTGTGGTGATGATGGATGGGCAGCCGTAGCGTGTAATCCAGCTGGTGACGAATGCTTGTGCGACGGTTTCCGCGGTGATGTCGGGTATTGGTGTGGCTTCTGGCCATCTAGTAAAACAATCCACGCATGTGAGTATATATCGGAACCCCTGGGATGTCGGGAGGGGCCCGACTATATCTACATGCACGTGGTCGAAGCGAGCGTCTGGTGGTCGGAAAGGATGCAGCGGGCTCTTGGTATGTCGCTGCACTTTGGCCCGTTGGCAAGGAGCACAGGTCCGCGTCCAGAGGGTAATGTCCTTGTTCATTTGGGGCCACACATATCGTGCGGAAATGAGCCGACGGGTCGCTCGAGTACCGGGATGGCTGATGTCATGGAGCGAGTGGAAGATGGCACGCCGAAAATCGGGGGGAATGTATGGCCGTGGTGTCCCCGTTGAGGTGTCGCATATTACGTCACAGTTTGAGAGCGGCAGCGGAACTGGCCGAAGTCGTAACGATGTAGAAGAGGCTTCTGCAATTCGGCGTCATCTTGTTGAGCCTTCGCCAGTCTGGAGAAATCCAAGTCAGGGGGCGCAGTGAGCGTCTCGATACGCGAAAGAGCATCGGCCGCCTCGTTATTCGCTCCAGGCACGTGACGCAGATCTGTTGTGTACTCGGAGATGTATGCGAGAAGCCAGTTTTCACTGGAAGTGGGATCGGGGCTCCCCCGATATCTTAGGGCAGTTCCCTGTCTCGTCTGGACTAAAGAATATGAAAACAAATTTTACCTGCGTGCCTTAGTTCTTCCTAAAACAATTGTAAAATAATTGATGTTTTGAGCACCTTCCAACCACTCAACTCTTATACAGTCTTCTGAGTCATGTGCGCAGTGACCTGTTCCCAGGTGCATTGGGGACGCGGAAAACCCGGTTGGGTTCTCCTTCAAAACCTCCGGCGCGCGCGGCCTCTGCTTCCGATTCACATGGCGACCTTGACGGTTGGTCTGAGCGATGAGGCGAGGGGAAAAGGGGGGCACAAAAGCACTGATGTACCGATGTAGTGGCAAGAAGATGAACCGATGTAGTAGCAACCAACGTTGATAGCAACGGGGTAAGACTTTAAAGGCCGCCGTACAGTTCGCGCTTTCCACTTTTTCTGCGTTTCATCCTCTCCTGCCCTCCTTTCCTTCCTTCACCGCCCTCCCCCACCTGTTTACCGCCCTCCCCCGAGGGGACAACACGGAAAGTGGATTAGGAGACGCCTCCGTTAATCCGGCCTAACCCGCCGAAAAGCTGCTGCTTGACTAAAATTATTTCGCTGCTCGAAAAAAAAAAACAAAAAAAAACGCCGCGGGCAGCGACCACATGCGCTTTGCCGGATGCGCAACGCTCCGTGCGCCTTGAAAAAGCTTGTATGCATTAGACGAACATTTTTCGAAGCGCGGCAGGTTTAGTGTAGGTCCTATCATAATGGTCCTGCAAGATTTCCCTGTCCGCCACAAGCTAGCCAATAATTCAAGAACATAACGACGGCAGCGTATTCAAACAGTGTGAAATAAAATGTATATAATATTTATAAGAACACCGTTGCCTTTACTGCTTGGCTTTCAAATTTGTAGCGTTGCCAATAATCATAATCAAACTATTTTTATGATTGAAGACCCCTCGTCGTGCATCGACCCCAAGATTACGCTTACGTGAAACATGATTCGGCGCGGGAGCAACTCGAATCACCGTAAACTTTTTTTTTTTTCAACGTTGATTTTGCTTTTTAATTTAGCTGAGGTACCACTGGCAGAACCCGAATCGCATACTTGGAAGGTATATACCGTCTGAAAACTCATATAGCTGGTTGAGTGAATGCAATACTATCGCATTCGTTGAAGCTTGATTTGTTGATTCGAACTTCAACAAATCACACGCACCCATTCTCCCCATTCCTGTTTACGCAGTCATAGTCGTTCCCTCACGATGCAATACGAGTACAAGTAACTGCAGTTTATGCATTGTTGATGTTGCACAGCCGTGATCGCACGGTTTTTAAAAGCGCTATAATTTCCGGTACACTGATTGATTTCTGTCTCACCGCCGTGACGCCACACGAGAAAAGCGATTTCGTTCTGTCTGTGAAATTAGGAACACAAAAATCAAGCTATAATTCCGGTAATAAAACAAAGCGAAATGGATCTCTGCAGCCAATACCCAACCATTTGCGAGGTGACTAGGCGAAAACATATATTACCTCCGTGCCTTTACCCTCTGCAAACCGCCAGAGAGAGTCATACAAACTCCTTGGAGCTATTGTCAACACGATTGCGTTTGCAAGCCGGTAGTTTGACTCGGCTGGGATTCGTCCCTTTCATAGCTCTCTATGAAACCAGAAAGGTAGATACTTTTCTACATTGCGTTTTGCGCGGGGCCTCCAGTTATTTACGGTCAAAATCACACTGGGGGCGCTTCAGCAATGTTCACTCTGGTCGACACACGTGCACTCTAAAAATGCCAGTTGTCTGCCTTCCCAAAAGATACTTGAAGAGTCAATCATAGAGACCGACGGATAACGAGGCCGAAATTATGCTTATACCTCAAAAATATTATCACACAAATTTGGCCTCGTCATTCCCAAACTGGTTGTCGGACGAAATTCTCTATGCGTATTGCAAGCCAGGATTGGTAATAGTAACATAAGATACGTACGGCAGAATTCCCTGCCATAAATAAAATGATTTGGCTAACGCCGAAGTAACGCGAAATAGGTGCAAAGAGTTTTGCAAAAGGGAGCGTAAACCGAAAAAAAAAAAGAAAGAAAAAAGAAGAAAAGGAGAAATAAAAAAAAAAAATCTCTGGTGATGTGGCCAAAAAAAATTTCTGTTCATGTGATTTTTATTGACACGTGACCCAACAAAAAAAAATATAAACGAAATAAAAAAATAACACGAGAAAAAAACCATCCCCTGCCCGGTTTCAAAAGCTAGGCCCTCTTGATCGTGAAACTAGCGCGCTATTCGTTGCGCCTAGTTGCGCCAACATAACTTTTTTTTTCTTTCTATATTGCAAGTTGCGCCGACATAACTCTGCCTGTAATACTCACGCATTCTCACATCATAGGAGAAAGCTTAGGTGCCTTCGTAGTTTTTTATGTATGTGTTATTTTTATTTGTGGCAAGAGTTCACGTTCCAGAATGCTGTTAGAGTTTTGGAGCATAACGAGTTTTCTTCATCCGAATCACCTTCTAGAGCCAGTAGACCGCAGTGGGTCGTCCGGCTAATCAAGCAGCTATTTTCAAATTCTCTGACGTGCCCGTCCTCGCATCCGAGGTCGTCGTTTGACAAGCTTATCTTCCACCTGGTAGCCGGAACCCCCACGGCAGCTTTGTTCCGTCCCCACTCCTTCTCGAGAGGATGGCTCGCCCCGAGGCTAATCCCATTCTCTAGACGCCCTTTCCACCCAACGCTGGCCCTTTCCCTTCCCGTCTCCAGCTTTGGGAGAGAAGGTTCTTCCCTGCAGAACGTCCCGTTTGTACAGCGGCCTTTAAGGGAGGAATGGTTTTTTTACACCTCGGGCAGAGGGCATTACTAAAACTAAATGCAGTGCAATCCATTTATCATGAAACCACATATAACGATGTACCGCTTATAACGATCAGTTTCTAGTCTAGACACAACGATAATCGGTTATAACGATTGAATTTCGGGTTTTCTAATTATTGTTCTAAGTTGGTTGCAATGCATAGTACAACTTTGGCAATGATATGAGGTTTTTGATGTATTTATTCATGTTGAAACAGCAATATTTATAAAATATAGCATTAGATTGAGCACACAATGGTCGAAAAAGGAAAAACCGCAAATTCTTTCAAATTTAAAATTGTTGCATCACCAGCCCCTCTTGGTGTTGGAGGTATACTATATTAGAGTTTTATTGTATGTGCACAACTGAATGAAAAGAGCCCCAAATGAACATTTTACGCGTTAGAGCATAGTTTCCCAGAAAGACACTCGGGAACTTTTTACAGTGGACCTGTTAAGGGCTAGGTTCCCCAGGATCGTGTCCGGTACCAAACAAATGTCGACACAAAACTCTGGACAGCTACCGCCATTTATGAGCGACGGCAGCAACCAGACAACCGGGTTGCCGGCCTCGCTCATAGATGACGGCAACCTTTCCAGCCTTTCCACTCTGGCTTTCACCAGAGTGGAAAGGCTGAATTTCTCTAGGCGTCGTCCTAGACGTCGTCCTCGAGGTGGTCCTAGACGTCGTCCTCGAGATCGTCCTGGACGTCGTCCTCTAGCATCATCCTTGAGTTCGTCCAAGAAGTCGTCCTTTAGGTTGTTCCACCATAGTACAGCTTTGCTGGTCTTCCTTCTTCACCAGAGTGGAAAGGCTGAATTTCTCTAGGCGTCGTCCTAGACGTCGTCCTCGAGGTGGTCCTAGACGTCGTCCTCGAGATCGTCCTGGACGTCGTCCTCTAGCATCATCCTTGAGTTCGTCCAAGAAGTCGTCCTTTAGGTTGTTCCACCATAGTACAGCTTTGCTGGTCTTCCTTCTTCACCAGAGTGGAAAGGCTGAATTTCTCTAGGCGTCGTCCTAGACGTCGTCCTCGAGGTGGTCCTAGACGTCGTCCTCGAGATTGTCCTGGACGTCGTCCTCTAGCATCATCCTTGAGTTCGTCCAAGAAGTCGTCCTTTAGGTTGTTCCACCATAGTACAGCTTTGCTGGTCTTCCTTCTTCACCAGAGTGGAAAGGCTGAATTTCTCTAGCGTCGTCCTAGATGGCGTCCTCGAGGTGGTCCTAGACGTCGTCCTCGAGATCGTCCTGGACGTCGTCCTCTAGCATCATCCTTGAGTTCGTCCCAGAAGTCGTCCTTTAGGTTGTTCCACCATAGTACAGCTTTGCTGGTCTTCCTTCTTCACCAGAGTGGAAAGGCTGAATTTCTCTAGGCGTCGTCCTAGACGTCGTCCTCGAGGTGGTCCTAGACGTCGTCCTCGAGATCGTCCTGGACGTCGTCCTCTAGCATCATCCTTGAGTTCGTCCAAGAAGTCGTCCTTTAGGTTGTTCCACCATAGTACAGCTTTGCTGGTCTTCCTTCTTCACCAGAGTGGAAAGGCTGAATTTCTCTAGGCGTCGTCCTAGATGTCGTCCTCGAGGTGGTCCTAGACGTCGTCCTTGAGATCGTCCTGGACGTCGTCCTCTAGCATCATCCTTGAGTTCGTCCAAGAAGTCGTCCTTTAGGTTGTTCCACCATAGTACAGCTTTCCTGGTCTTCCTTCTTCACCAGAGTGGAAAGGCTGAATTTCTCTAGGCGTCGTCCTAGACGTCGTCCTCGAGGTGGTCCTAGACGTCGTCCTCGAGATTGTCCTGGACGTCGTCCTCTAGCATCATCCTTGAGTTCGTCCAAGAAGTCGTCCTTTAGGTTGTTCCACCATAGTACAGCTTTGCTGGTCTTCCTTCTTCACCAGAGTGGAAAGGCTGAATTTCTCTAGGCGTCGTCCTAGACGTCGTCCTCGAGGTGGTCCTAGACGTCGTCCTCGAGATCGTCCTGGACGTCGTCCTCTAGCATCATCCTTGAGTTTGTCCAAGAAGTCGTCCTTTAGGTTGTTCCACCATAGTACAGCTTTGCTGGTCTTCCTTCTTCACCAGAGTGGAAAGGCTGAATTTCTCTAGGCGTCGTCCTAGACGTCGTCCTCGAGGTGGTTCTAGACGTCCTCGAGATCGTCCTGGACGTCGTCCTCTAGCATCATCCTTGAGTTCGTCCAAGAAGTCGTCCTTAAGGTTGTTTCACCATAGTACAGCTTTGCTGGTCTTCCTTCTTCACCAGAGTGGAAAGGCTGAATTTCTCTAGGCGTCGTCCTAGATGTCGTCCTCGAGGTGGTCCTAGACGTCGTCCTTGAGATCGTCCTGGACGTCGTCCTCTAGCATCATCCTTGAGTTCGTCCAAGAAGTCGTCCTTTAGGTTGTTCCACCATAGTACAGCTTTGCTGGTCTTCCTTCTTCACCAGAGTGGAAAGGCTGAATTTCTCTAGGCGTCGTCCTAGATGTCGTCCTCGAGGTGGTCCTAGACGTCGTCCTTGAGATCGTCCTGGACGTCGTCCTCTAGCATCATCCTTGAGTTTGTCCAAGAAGTCGTCCTTTAGGTTGTTCCACCATAGTACAGCTTTCCTGGTCTTCCTTCTTCACCAGAGTGGAAAGGCTGAATTTCTCTAGGCATCGTCCTAGACGTCGTCCTCGAGGTGGTCCTAGACGTCGTCCTCGAGATCGTCCTGGACGTCGTCCTCTAGCATCATCCTTGAGTTCGTCCAAGAAGTCGTCCTTTAGGTTGTTCCACCATAGTACAGCTTTGCTGGTCTTCCTTCTTCACCAGAGTGGAAAGGCTGAATTTCTCTAGGCGTCGTCCTAGATGTCGTCCTCGAGGTGGTCCTAGACGTCGTCCTTGAGATCGTCCTGGACGTCGTCCTCTAGCATCATCCTTGAGTTCGTCCAAGAAGTCGTCCTTTAGGTTGTTCCACCATAGTACAGCTTTGCTGGTCTTCCTTCTTCACCAGAGTGGAAAGGCTGAATTTCTCTAGGCGTCGTCCTAGATGTCGTCCTCGAGGTGGTCCTAGACGTCGTCCTTGAGATCGTCCTGGACGTCGTCCTCTAGCATCATCCTTGAGTTCGTCCAAGAAGTCGTCCTTTAGGTTGTTCCACCATAGTACAGCTTTGCTGGTCTTCCTTCTTCACCAGAGTGGAAAGGCTGAATTTCTCTAGGCGTCGTCCTAGATGTCGTCCTCGAGGTGGTCCTAGACGTCGTCCTTGAGATCGTCCTGGACGTCGTCCTCTAGCATCATCCTTGAGTTCGTCCAAGAAGTCGTCCTTTAGGTTGTTCCACCATAGTACAGCTTTCCTGGTCTTCCTTCTTCACCAGAGTGGAAAGGCTGAATTTCTCTAGGCGTCGTCCTAGATGTCGTCCTCGAGGTGGTCCTAGACGTCGTCCTTGAGATCGTCCTGGACGTCGTCCTCTAGCATCATCCTTGAGTTCGTCCAAGAAGTCGTCCTTTAGGTTGTTCCACCATAGTACAGCTTTCCTGGTCTTCCTTCTTCACCAGAGTGGAAAGGCTGAATTTCTCTAGGCGTCGTCCTAGATGTCGTCCTCGAGGTGGTCCTAGACGTCGTCCTTGAGATCGTCCTGGACGTCGTCCTCTAGCATCATCCTTGAGTTCGTCCAAGAAGTCGTCCTTTAGGTTGTTCCACCATAGTACAGCTTTCCTGGTCTTCCTTCTTCACCAGAGTGGAAAGGCTGAATTTCTCTAGGCGTCGTCCTAGACGTCGTCCTCGAGGTGGTCCTAGACGTCGTCCTCGAGATCGTCCTGGACGTCGTCCTCTAGCATCATCCTTGAGTTCGTCCAAGAAGTCGTCCTTTAGGTTGTTCCACCATAGTACAGCTTTGCTGGTCTTCCTTCTTCACCAGAGTGGAAAGGCTGAATTTCTCTAGGCGTCGTCCTAGACGTCTTCCTCGAGGTGGTCCTAGACGTCGTCCTCGAGATCGTCCTGGACGTCGTCCTCTAGCATCATCCTTGAGTTCGTCCAAGAAGTCGTCCTTTAGGTTGTTCCACCATAGTACAGCTTTGCTGGTCTTCCTTCTTCACCAGAGTGGAAAGGCTGAATTTCTCTAGGCGTCGTCCTAGACGTCGTCCTCGAGGTGGTCCTAGACGTCGTCCTCGAGATCGTCCTGGACGTCGTCCTCTAGCATCATCCTTGAGTTCGTCCAAGAAGTCGTCCTTTAGGTTGTTCCACCATAGTACAGCTTTGCTGGTCTTCCTTCTTCACCAGAGTGGAAAGGCTGAATTTCTCTAGGCGTCGTCCTAGACGTCGTCCTCGAGGTGGTCCTAGACGTCGTCCTCGAGATCGTCCTGGACGTCGTCCTCTAGCATCATCCTTGAGTTCGTCCAAGAAGTCGTCCTTTAGGTTGTTCCACCATAGTACAGCTTTGCTGGTCTTCCTTCTTCACCAGAGTGGAAAGGCTGAATTTCTCTAGGCGTCGTCCTAGACGTCGTCCTCGAGGTGGTCCTAGACGTCGTCCTCGAGATCGTCCTGGACGTCGTCCTCTAGCATCATCCTTGAGTTCGTCCAAGAAGTCGTCCTTTAGGTTGTTCCACCATAGTACAGCTTTGCTGGTCTTCCTTCTTCACCAGAGTGGAAAGGCTGAATTTCTCTAGCGTCGTCCTAGATGTCGTCCTCGAGGTGGTCCTAGACGTCGTCCTCGAGATCGTCCTGGACGTCGTCCTCTAGCATCATCCTTGAGTTCGTTCAAGAAGTCGTCCTTTAGGTTGTTCCACCATAGTACAGCTTTGCTGGTCTTCCTTCTTCACCAGAGTGGAAAGGCTGAATTTCTCTAGGCGTCGTCCTAGACGTCGTCCTCGAGGTGGTCCTAGACGTCGTCCTCGAGATCGTCCTGGACGTCGTCCTCTAGCATCATCCTTGAGTTCGTCCAAGAAGTCGTCCTTTAGGTTGTTCCACCATAGTACAGCTTTGCTGGTCTTCCTTCTTCACCAGAGTGGAAAGGCTGAATTTCTCTAGGCGTCGTCCTAGACGTCGTCCTCGAGGTGGTCCTAGACGTCGTCCTCGAGATCGTCCTGGACGTCGTCCTCTAGCATCATCCTTGAGTTCGTCCAAGAAGTCGTCCTTTAGGTTGTTCCACCATAGTACAGCTTTGCTGGTCTTCCTTCTTCACCAGAGTGGAAAGGCTGAATTTCTCTAGGCGTCGTCCTAGATGTCGTCCTCGAGGTGGTCCTAGACGTCGTCCGTGAGATCGTCCTGGACGTCGTCCTCTAGCATCATCCTTGAGTTCGTCCAAGAAGTCGTCCTTTAGGTTGTTCCACCATAGTACAGCTTTCCTGGTCTTCCTTCTTCACCAGAGTGGAAAGGCTGAATTTCTCTAGGCGTCGTCCTAGACGTCGTCCTCGAGGTGGTCCTAGACGTCGTCCTCGAGATCGTCCTGGACGTCGTCCTCTAGCATCATCCTTGAGTTCGTCCAAGAAGTTGTCCTTTAGGTTGTTCCACCATAGTACAGCTTTGCTGGTCTTCCTTCTTCACCAGAGTGGAAAGGCTGAATTTCTCTAGGCGTCGTCCTAGACGTCGTCCTCGAGGTGGTCCTAGACGTCGTCCTCGAGATCGTCCTGGACGTCGTCCTCTAGCATCATCCTTGAGTTTGTCCAAGAAGTCGTCCTTTAGGTTGTTCCACCATAGTACAGCTTTGCTGGTCTTCCTTCTTCACCAGAGTGGAAAGGCTGAATTTCTCTAGGCGTCGTCCTAGACGTCGTCCTCGAGGTGGTCCTAGACGTCCTCGAGATCATCCTGGACGTCGTCCTCTAGCATCATCCTTGAGTTCGTCCAAGAAGTCGTCCTTAAGGTTGTTTCACCATAGTACAGCTTTGCTGGTCTTCCTTCTTCACCAGAGTGGAAAGGCTGAATTTCTCTAGGCGTCGTCCTAGATGTCGTCCTCGAGGTGGTCCTAGACGTCGTCCTTGAGATCGTCCTGGACGTCGTCCTCTAGCATCATCCTTGAGTTCGTCCAAGAAGTCGTCCTTTAGGTTGTTCCACCATAGTACAGCTTTGCTGGTCTTCCTTCTTCACCAGAGTGGAAAGGCTGAATTTCTCTAGGCGTCGTCCTAGATGTCGTCCTCGAGGTGGTCCTAGACGTCGTCCTTGAGATCATCCTGGACGTCGTCCTCTAGCATCATCCTTGAGTTCGTCCAAGAAGTCGTCCTTTAGGTTGTTCCACCATAGTACAGCTTTCCTGGTCTTCCTTCTTCACTAGAGTGGAAAGGCTGAATTTCTCTAGGCGTCGTCCTAGATGTCGTCCTCGAGGTGGTCCTAGACGTCGTCCTTGAGATCGTCCTGGACGTCGTCCTCTAGCATCATCCTTGAGTTCGTCCAAGAAGTCGTCCTTTAGGTTGTTCCACCATAGTACAGCTTTCCTGGTCTTCCTTCTTCACCAGAGTGGAAAGGCTGAATTTCTCTAGGCGTCGTCCTAGACGTCGTCCTCGAGGTGGTCCTAGACGTCGTCCTCGAGATCGTCCTGGACGTCGTCCTCTAGCATCATCCTTGAGTTCATCCAAGAAGTCGTCCTTTAGGTTGTTCCACCATAGTACAGCTTTGCTGGTCTTTCTTCTTCACCAGAGTGGAAAGGCTGAATTTCTCTAGGCGTCGTCCTAGACGTCGTCCTCGAGGTGGTCCTAGACGTCGTCCTCGAGATCGTCCTGGACGTCGTCCTCTAGCATCATCCTTGAGTTCGTCCAAGAAGTCGTCCTTTAGGTTGTTCCACCATAGTACAGCTTTGCTGGTCTTCCTTCTTCACCAGAGTGGAAAGGCTGAATTTCTCTAGGCGTCGTCCTAGATGTCGTCCTCGAGGTGGTCCTAGACGTCGTCCTTGAGATCGTCCTGGACGTCGTCCTCTAGCATCATCCTTGAGTTCGTCCAAGAAGTCGTCCTTTAGGTTGTTCCACCATAGTACAGCTTTCCTGGTCTTCCTTCTTCACCAGAGTGGAAAGGCTGAATTTCTCTAGGCGTCGTCCTAGACGTCGTCCTCGAGGTGGTCCTAGACGTCGTCCTCGAGATCGTCCTGGACGTCGTCCTCTAGCATCATCCTTGAGTTCGTCCAAGAAGTCGTCCTTTAGGTTGTTCCACCATAGTACAGCTTTGCTGGTCTTCCTTCTTCACCAGAGTGGAAAGGCTGAATTTCTCTAGGCGTCGTCCTAGACGTCTTCCTCGAGGTGGTCCTAGACGTCGTCCTCGAGATCGTCCTGGACGTCGTCCTCTAGCATCATCCTTGAGTTCGTCCAAGAAGTCGTCCTTTAGGTTGTTCCACCATAGTACAGCTTTGCTGGTCTTCCTTCTTCACCAGAGTGGAAAGGCTGAATTTCTCTAGGCGTCGTCCTAGACGTCGTCCTCGAGGTGGTCCTAGACGTCGTCCTCGAGATCGTCCTGGACGTCGTCCTCTAGCATCATCCTTGAGTTCGTCCAAGAAGTCGTCCTTTAGGTTGTTCCACCATAATACAGCTTTGCTGGTCTTCCTTCTTCACCAGAGTGGAAAGGCTGAATTTCTCTAGGCGTCGTCCTAGACGTCGTCCTCGAGGTGGTCCTAGACGTCGTCCTCGAGATCGTCCTGGACGTCGTCCTCTAGCATCATCCTTGAGTTCGTCCAAGAAGTCGTCCTTTAGGTTGTTCCACCATAGTACAGCTTTGCTGGTCTTCCTTCTTCACCAGAGTGGAAAGGCTGAATTTCTCTAGGCGTCGTCCTAGACGTCGTCCTCGAGGTGGTCCTAGACGTCGTCCTCGAGATCGTCCTGGACGTCGTCCTCTAGCATCATCCTTGAGTTCGTCCAAGAAGTCGTCCTTTAGGTTGTTCCACCATAGTACAGCTTTGCTGGTCTTCCTTCTTCACCAGAGTGGAAAGGCTGAATTTCTCTAGCGTCGTCCTAGATGTCGTCCTCGAGGTGGTCCTAGACGTCGTCCTCGAGATCGTCCTGGACGTCGTCCTCTAGCATCATCCTTGAGTTCGTCCAAGAAGTCGTCCTTTAGGTTGTTCCACCATAGTAAAGCTTTGCTGGTCTTCCTTCTTCACCAGAGTGGAAAGGCTGAATTTCTCTAGGCGTCGTCCTAGACGTCGTCCTCGAGGTGGTCCTAGACGTCGTCCTCGAGATCGTCCTGGACGTCGTCCTCTAGCATCATCCTTGAGTTCGTCCAAGAAGTCGTCCTTTAGGTTGTTCCACCATAGTACAGCTTTGCTGGTCTTCCTTCTTCACCAGAGTGGAAAGGCTGAATTTCTCTAGGCGTCGTCCTAGACGTCGTCCTCGAGGTGGTCCTAGACGTCGTCCTCGAGATCGTCCTGGACGTCGTCCTCTAGCATCATCCTTGAGTTCGTCCAAGAAGTCGTCCTTTAGGTTGTTCCACCATAGTACAGCTTTGCTGGTCTTCCTTCTTCACCAGAGTGGAAAGGCTGAATTTCTCTAGGCGTCGTCCTAGATGTCGTCCTCGAGGTGGTCCTAGACGTCGTCCTTGAGATCGTCCTGGACGTCGTCCTCTAGCATCATCCTTGAGTTCGTCCAAGAAGTCGTCCTTTAGGTTGTTCCACCATAGTACAGCTTTGCTGGTCTTCCTTCTTCACCAGAGTGGAAAGGCTGAATTTCTCTAGGCGTCGTCCTAGATGTCGTCCTCGAGGTGGTCCTAGACGTCCTCGAGATCGTCCTGGACGTCGTCCTCTAGCATCATCCTTGAGTTCGTCCAAGAAGTCGTCGTTAAGGTTGTTTCACCATAGTACAGCTTTGCTGGTCTTCCTTCTTCACCAGAGTGGAAAGGCTGAATTTCTCTAGGCGTCGTCCTAGGCGTCGTCCTCGAGGTGGTCCTAGACGTCGTCCTCGAGATCGTCCTGGACGTCGTCCTCTAGCATCATCCTTGAGTTTGTCCAAGAAGTCGTCCTTTAGGTTGTTCCACCATAGTACAGCTTTGCTGGTCTTCCTTCTTCACCAGAGTGGAAAGGCTGAATTTCTCTAGGCGTCGTCCTAGACGTCGTCCTCGAGGTGGTCCTAGACGTCGTCCTCGAGATCGTCCTGGACGTCGTCCTCTAGCATCATCCTTGAGTTCGTCCAAGAAGTCGTCCTTTAGGTTGTTCCACCATAGTACAGCTTTCCTGGTCTTCCTTCTTCACCAGAGTGGAAAGGCTGAATTTCTCTAGGCGTCGTCCTAGACGTCGTCCTCGAGGTGGTCCTAGACGTCGTCCTCGAGATCGTCCTGGACGTCGTCCTCTAGCATCATCCTTGAGT
The DNA here is from genome assembly GCF_016920785.2 of Ixodes scapularis. NCBI lineage: Eukaryota > Metazoa > Arthropoda > Arachnida > Ixodida > Ixodidae > Ixodes > Ixodes scapularis. Next base: position 144,111,681 of record NW_024609835.1, on the reverse strand, counting down.
TCGTCCAAGAAGTCGTCCTTTAGGTTGTTCCACCATAGTACAGCTTTGCTGGTCTTCCTTCTTCACCAGAGTGGAAAGGCTGAATTTCTCTAGGCGTCGTCCTAGACGTCTTCCTCGAGGTGGTCCTAGACGTCGTCCTCGAGATCGTCCTGGACGTCGTCCTCTAGCATCATCCTTGAGTTCGTCCAAGAAGTCGTCCTTTAGGTTGTTCCACCATAGTACAGCTTTGCTGGTCTTCCTTCTTCACCAGAGTGGAAAGGCTGAATTTCTCTAGGCGTCGTCCTAGACGTCGTCCTCGAGGTGGTCCTAGACGTCGTCCTCGAGATCGTCCTGGACGTCGTCCTCTAGCATCATCCTTGAGTTCGTCCAAGAAGTCGTCCTTTAGGTTGTTCCACCATAGTACAGCTTTGCTGGTCTTCCTTCTTCACCAGAGTGGAAAGGCTGAATTTCTCTAGGCGTCGTCCTAGACGTCGTCCTCGAGGTGGTCCTAGACGTCGTCCTCGAGATCGTCCTGGACGTCGTCCTCTAGCATCATCCTTGAGTTCGTCCAAGAAGTCGTCCTTTAGGTTGTTCCACCATAGTACAGCTTTGCTGGTCTTCCTTCTTCACCAGAGTGGAAAGGCTGAATTTCTCTAGGCGTCGTCCTAGACGTCGTCCTCGAGGTGGTCCTAGACGTCGTCCTCGAGATCGTCCTGGACGTCGTCCTCTAGCATCATCCTTGAGTTCGTCCAAGAAGTCGTCCTTTAGGTTGTTCCACCATAGTACAGCTTTGCTGGTCTTCCTTCTTCACCAGAGTGGAAAGGCTGAATTTCTCTAGCGTCGTCCTAGATGTCGTCCTCGAGGTGGTCCTAGACGTCGTCCTCGAGATCGTCCTGGACGTCGTCCTCTAGCATCATCCTTGAGTTCGTCCAAGAAGTCGTCCTTTAGGTTGTTCCACCATAGTACAGCTTTGCTGGTCTTCCTTCTTCACCAGAGTGGAAAGGCTGAATTTCTCTAGGCGTCGTCCTAGACGTCGTCCTCGAGGTGGTCCTAGACGTCGTCCTCGAGATCGTCCTGGACGTCGTCCTCTAGCATCATCCTTGAGTTCGTCCAAGAAGTCGTCCTTTAGGTTGTTCCACCATAGTACAGCTTTGCTGGTCTTCCTTCTTCACCAGAGTGGAAAGGCTGAATTTCTCTAGGCGTCGTCCTAGACGTCGTCCTCGAGGTGGTCCTAGACGTCGTCCTCGAGATCGTCCTGGACGTCGTCCTCTAGCATCATCCTTGAGTTCGTCCAAGAAGTCATCCTTTAGGTTGTTCCACCATAGTACAGCTTTCCTGGTCTTCCTTCTTCACCAGAGTGGAAAGGCTGAATTTCTCTAGGCGTCGTCCTAGATGTCGTCCTCGAGGTGGTCCTAGACGTCGTCCTTGAGATCGTCCTGGACGTCGTCCTCTAGCATCATCCTTGAGTTCGTCCAAGTCGTCCTTTAGGTTGTTCCACCATAGTACAGCTTTGCTGGTCTTCCTTCTTCACCAGAGTGGAAAGGCTGAATTTCTCTAGGCGTCGTCCTAGATGTCGTCCTCGAGGTGGTCCTAGACGTCGTCCTTGAGATCGTCCTGGACGTCGTCCTCTAGCATCATCCTTGAGTTTGTCCAAGAAGTCGTCCTTTAGGTTGTTCCACCATAGTACAGCTTTCCTGGTCTTCCTTCTTCACCAGAGTGGAAAGGCTGAATTTCTCTAGGCGTCGTCCTAGACGTCGTCCTCGAGGTGGTCCTAGACGTCGTCCTCGAGATCGTCCTGGACGTCGTCCTCTAGCATCATCCTTGAGTTCGTCCAAGAAGTCGTCCTTTAGGTTGTTCCACCATAGTACAGCTTTGCTGGTCTTCCTTCTTCACCAGAGTGGAAAGGCTGAATTTCTCTAGGCGTCGTCCTAGATGTCGTCCTCGAGGTGGTCCTAGACGTCGTCCTTGAGATCGTCCTGGACGTCGTCCTCTAGCATCATCCTTGAGTTCGTCCAAGAAGTCGTCCTTTAGGTTGTTCCACCATAGTACAGCTTTGCTGGTCTTCCTTCTTCACCAGAGTGGAAAGGCTGAATTTCTCTAGGCGTCGTCCTAGATGTCGTCCTCGAGGTGGTCCTAGACGTCGTCCTTGAGATCGTCCTGGACGTCGTCCTCTAGCATCATCCTTGAGTTCGTCCAAGAAGTCGTCCTTTAGGTTGTTCCACCATAGTACAGCTTTGCTGGTCTTCCTTCTTCACCAGAGTGGAAAGGCTGAATTTCTCTAGGCGTCGTCCTAGATGTCGTCCTCGAGGTGGTCCTAGACGTCGTCCTTGAGATCGTCCTGGACGTCGTCCTCTAGCATCATCCTTGAGTTCGTCCAAGAAGTCGTCCTTTAGGTTGTTCCACCATAGTACAGCTTTCCTGGTCTTCCTTCTTCACCAGAGTGGAAAGGCTGAATTTCTCTAGGCGTCGTCCTAGACGTCGTCCTCGAGGTGGTCCTAGACGTCGTCCTCGAGATCGTCCTGGACGTCGTCCTCTAGCATCATCCTTGAGTTCGTCCAAGAAGTCGTCCTTTAGGTTGTTCCACCATAGTACAGCTTTCCTGGTCTTCCTTCTTCACCAGAGTGGAAAGGCTGAATTTCTCTAGGCGTCGTCCTAGACGTCGTCCTCGAGGTGGTCCTAGACGTCGTCCTCGAGATCGTCCTGGACGTCGTCCTCTAGCATCATCCTTGAGTTCGTCCAAGAAGTCGTCCTTTAGGTTGTTCCACCATAGTACAGCTTTGCTGGTCTTCCTTCTTCACCAGAGTGGAAAGGCTGAATTTCTCTAGGCGTCGTCCTAGACGTCGTCCTCGAGGTGGTCCTAGACGTCGTCCTCGAGATCGTCCTGGACGTCGTCCTCTAGCATCATCCTTGAGTTCGTCCAAGAAGTCGTCCTTTAGGTTGTTCCACCATAGTACAGCTTTGCTGGTCTTCCTTCTTCACCAGAGTGGAAAGGCTGAATTTCTCTAGGCGTCGTCCTAGACGTCGTCCTCGAGGTGGTCCTAGACGTCGTCCTCGAGATCGTCCTGGACGTCGTCCTCTAGCATCATCCTTGAGTTCGTCCAAGAAGTCGTCCTTAAGGTTGTTCCACCATAGTACAGCTTTGCTGGTCTTCCTTCTTCACCAGAGTGGAAAGGCTGAATTTCTCTAGGCGTCGTCCTAGAGGTCGTCCTCGAGGTGGTCCTAGACGTCGTCCTTGAGATCGTCCTGGACGTCGTCCTCTAGCATCATCCTTGAGTTCGTCCAAGAAGTCGTCCTTTAGGTTGTTCCACCATAGTACAGCTTTGCTGGTCTTCCTTCTTCACCAGAGTGGAAAGGCTGAATTTCTCTAGGCGTCGTCCTAGATGTCGTCCTCGAGGTGGTCCTAGACGTCGTCCTCGAGATCGTCCTGGACGTCGTCCTCTAGCATCATCCTTGAGTTCGTCCAAGAAGTCGTCCTTTAGGTTGTTCCACCATAGTACAGCTTTCCTGGTCTTCCTTCTTCACCAGAGTGGAAAGGCTGAATTTCTCTAGGCGTCGTCCTAGACGTCGTCCTCGAGGTGGTCCTAGACGTCGTCCTCGAGATCGTCCTGGACGTCGTCCTCTAGCATCATCCTTGAGTTCGTCCAAGAAGTCGTCCTTTAGGTTGTTCCACCATAGTACAGCTTTGCTGGTCTTCCTTCTTCACCAGAGTGGAAAGGCTGAATTTCTCTAGGCGTCGTCCTAGACGTCGTCCTCGAGGTGGTCCTAGACGTCGTCCTCGAGATCGTCCTGGACGTCGTCCTCTAGCATCATCCTTGAGTTCGTCCAAGAAGTCGTCCTTTAGGTTGTTCCACCATAGTACAGCTTTGCTGGTCTTCCTTCTTCACCAGAGTGGAAAGGCTGAATTTCTCTAGGCGTCGTCCTAGACGTCGTCCTCGAGGTGGTCCTAGACGTCGTCCTCGAGATCGTCCTGGACGTCGTCCTCTAGCATCATCCTTGAGTTCGTCCAAGAAGTCGTCCTTTAGGTTGTTCCACCATAGTACAGCTTTGCTGGTCTTCCTTCTTCACCAGAGTGGAAAGGCTGAATTTCTCTAGGCGTCGTCCTAGACGTCGTCCTCGAGGTGGTCCTAGACGTCGTCCTCGAGATCGTCCTGGACGTCGTCCTCTAGCATCATCCTTGAGTTCGTCCAAGAAGTCGTCCTTTAGGTTGTTCCACCATAGTACAGCTTTGCTGGTCTTCCTTCTTCACCAGAGTGGAAAGGCTGAATTTCTCTAGGTGTCGTCCTAGACGTCGTCCTCGATGTGGTCTTTGACGTCGTCCTCGAGATCGTCCTGGACGTCGTCCTCTAGCATCATCCTTGAGTTCGTCCAAGAAGTCGTCCTTTAGGTTGTTCCACCATAGTACAGCTTTGTTGGTCTTCCTTCTTCACCAGAGTGGAAAGGCTGAATTTCTCTAGGCGTCGTCCTAGATGTCGTCCTCGAGGTGGTCCTAGACGTCGTCCTTGAGATCGTCCTGGACGTCGTCCTCTAGCATCATCCTTGAGTTCGTCCAAGAAGTCGTCCTTTAGGTTGTTCCACCATAGTACAGCTTTGCTGGTCTTCCTTCTTCACCAGAGTGGAAAGGCTGAATTTCTCTAGGCGTCGTCCTAGATGTCGTCCTCGAGGTGGTCCTAGACGTCGTCCTTGAGATCGTCCTGGACGTCGTCCTCTAGCATCATCCTTGAGTTCGTCCAAGAAGTCGTCCTTTAGGTTGTTCCACCATAGTACAGCTTTGCTGGTCTTCCTTCTTCACCAGAGTGGAAAGGCTGAATTTCTCTAGGCGTCGTCCTAGATGTCGTCCTCGAGGTGGTCCTAGACGTCGTCCTTGAGATCGTCCTGGACGTCGTCCTCTAGCATCATCCTTGAGTTCGTCCAAGAAGTCGTCCTTTAGGTTGTTCCACCATAGTACAGCTTTGCTGGTCTTCCTTCTTCACCAGAGTGGAAAGGCTGAATTTCTCTAGGCGTCGTCCTAGACGTCGTCCTCGAGGTGGTCCTAGACGTCGTCCTCGAGATCGTCCTGGACGTCGTCCTCTAGCATCATCCTTGAGTTCGTCCAAGAAGTCGTCCTTAAGGTTGTTCCACCATAGTACAGCTTTGCTGGTCTTCCTTCTTCACCAGAGTGGAAAGGCTGAATTTCTCTAGGCGTCGTCCTAGAGGTCGTCCTCGAGGTGGTCCTAGACGTCGTCCTTGAGATCGTCCTGGACGTCGTCCTCTAGCATCATCCTTGAGTTCGTCCAAGAAGTCGTCCTTTAGGTTGTTCCACCATAGTACAGCTTTGCTGGTCTTCCTTCTTCACCAGAGTGGAAAGGCTGAATTTCTCTAGGCGTCGTCCTAGATGTCGTCCTCGAGGTGGTCCTAGACGTCGTCCTCGAGATCGTCCTGGACGTCGTCCTCTAGCATCATCCTTGAGTTCGTCCAAGAAGTCGTCCTTTAGGTTGTTCCACCATAGTACAGCTTTCCTGGTCTTCCTTCTTCACCAGAGTGGAAAGGCTGAATTTCTCTAGGCGTCGTCCTAGACGTCGTCCTCGAGGTGGTCCTAGACGTCGTCCTCGAGATCGTCCTGGACGTCGTCCTCTAGCATCATCCTTGAGTTCGTCCAAGAAGTCGTCCTTTAGGTTGTTCCACCATAGTACAGCTTTGCTGGTCTTCCTTCTTCACCAGAGTGGAAAGGCTGAATTTCTCTAGGCGTCGTCCTAGACGTCGTCCTCGAGGTGGTCCTAGACGTCGTCCTCGAGATCGTCCTGGACGTCGTCCTCTAGCATCATCCTTGAGTTCGTCCAAGAAGTCGTCCTTTAGGTTGTTCCACCATAGTACAGCTTTGCTGGTCTTCCTTCTTCACCAGAGTGGAAAGGCTGAATTTCTCTAGGCGTCGTCCTAGACGTCGTCCTCGAGGTGGTCCTAGACGTCGTCCTCGAGATCGTCCTGGACGTCGTCCTCTAGCATCATCCTTGAGTTCGTCCAAGAAGTCGTCCTTTAGGTTGTTCCACCATAGTACAGCTTTGCTGGTCTTCCTTCTTCACCAGAGTGGAAAGGCTGAATTTCTCTAGGCGTCGTCCTAGACGTCGTCCTCGAGGTGGTCCTAGACGTCGTCCTCGAGATCGTCCTGGACGTCGTCCTCTAGCATCATCCTTGAGTTCGTCCAAGAAGTCGTCCTTTAGGTTGTTCCACCATAGTACAGCTTTGCTGGTCTTCCTTCTTCACCAGAGTGGAAAGGCTGAATTTCTCTAGGTGTCGTCCTAGACGTCGTCCTCGAGGTGGTCTTTGACGTCGTCCTCGAGATCGTCCTGGACGTCGTCCTCTAGCATCATCCTTGAGTTCGTCCAAGAAGTCGTCCTTTAGGTTGTTCCACCATAGTACAGCTTTGTTGGTCTTCCTTCTTCACCAGAGTGGAAAGGCTGAATTTCTCTAGGCGTCGTCCTAGATGTCGTCCTCGAGGTGGTCCTAGACGTCGTCCTTGAGATCGTCCTGGACGTCGTCCTCTAGCATCATCCTTGAGTTCGTCCAAGAAGTCGTCCTTTAGGTTGTTCCACCATAGTACAGCTTTGCTGGTCTTCCTTCTTCACCAGAGTGGAAAGGCTGAATTTCTCTAGGCGTCGTCCTAGATGTCGTCCTCGAGGTGGTCCTAGACGTCGTCCTTGAGATCGTCCTGGACGTCGTCCTCTAGCATCATCCTTGAGTTCGTCCAAGAAGTCGTCCTTTAGGTTGTTCCACCATAGTACAGCTTTGCTGGTCTTCCTTCTTCACCAGAGTGGAAAGGCTGAATTTCTCTAGGCGTCGTCCTAGATGTCGTCCTCGAGGTGGTCCTAGACGTCGTCCTTGAGATCGTCCTGGACGTCGTCCTCTAGCATCATCCTTGAGTTCGTCCAAGAAGTCGTCCTTTAGGTTGTTCCACCATAGTACAGCTTTCCTGGTCTTCCTTCTTCACCAGAGTGGAAAGGCTGAATTTCTCTAGGCGTCGTCCTAGACGTCGTCCTCGAGGTGGTCCTAGACGTCGTCCTCGAGATCGTCCTGGACGTCGTCCTCTAGCATCATCCTTGAGTTCGTCCAAGAAGTCGTCCTTTAGGTTGTTCCACCATAGTACAGCTTTGCTGGTCTTCCTTCTTCACCAGAGTGGAAAGGCTGAATTTCTCTAGGCGTCGTCCTAGATGTCGTCCTCGAGGTGGTCCTAGACGTCGTCCTTGAGATCGTCCTGGACGTCGTCCTCTAGCATCATCCTTGAGTTCGTCCAAGAAGTCGTGCTTTAGGTTGTTCCACCATAATACAGCTTTCCTGGTCTTCCTTCTTCACCAGAGTGGAAAGGCTGAAAGTTTTTTTTGTGACCAAACCCCGTAAGCCCAGACCGACTGGCTTTCCTCCTCCTATCTCATGCTTCTGCTAAAGAAGGAATTTGCTGTGTTACCTGTTGCTATCGCAGCCACTAAATAAATCTTCCCGTAGTCATTGATAAGGCGAGAAATGAAGGTCCTCTCTTTTGAATGCCCGGCCTCCAGCGTGCTTGAGGCTCACGAGATGCCAAAGCGTCATCGTGTGCTGTCGTACTCAATCTGTCAGCGACTATAGCATAAAGAAAACCCGTCCAGCTTGTAGACATCAAACGTGCGACACCACATTGCCGAGGGATCGGCCTGTATTTTTCTCTACCCCCCAAAGGTGAGCCGAAGTTGGCGAAGCATAGCAGACGATGAGCTGCTGTGGCACAGACACTCCCGGGAGATGGGGTTCGCAGACGACGTGGTTGCCATGGAAAAGGCGGGCTGGAAGCGCTTCCTTCGAGACCAGATGCAGCGGGAGTCTGTGCTCAGACACAATTGGAAGGTAACCGAATGCGTTTCGTGGCATGCATTTCGTTTCCTGCCTTTCGTTTCAAGCGTTTTGTGGCATGCCTTTCAGCCTGCTGGCAGAAATGAGGTGGCGTTTATGAGCGAATCCTACACGCTCTCGCATCCGCGGATCGATTTGTAACCAGCGAAGCAGGCCGCACGCACCTGTTATGGACCTACTTCAGTATGCATACGGCGGTAATGCACCCAGTGAATCCATGTAATATATACTTGCTTGAGAATGGAAAAAAAAGTTACCAAGGGTCTTATTATGTTCATATACATAAGTAAGAGAGAAACATTCTAGTTGCAGTAACGCTACAAGAAAAGTTGTTGGTTGGTCGTGGGAGACCGATCCATAGGAAGCAGATGGTTAGGTCGTAAAATTTTGCGAACGAGCTTTAAATGTGATGGAAGACTTCATGAACTTTGACGAAAGATACTCCTAGAATTTCCATAACAGGACCTAAACAATTTAGTAACGAACCATTTACGCAGTATAATACGGTACAGCATGCTATCGCATTTTAATGACAATCTGTGCAGCGATTTAGCCAACAATTTTTTCTCACCTGTTGAGTGGGATGCCATTGTTTTTTCTAACTTTCATTGAGTAAGACTTTTCTTTCATTTTTCACTTTGAACACACTGCTGGCCACGAGGTCAAGGCAGATGGGTAGGTATGTTAAAGCTAAAAGCTCGCTCCATTATTGATAATATTATTGAGGAAAGCAGACACATTCACAGTATTTGCAGCATTCTTCAATAGACAGTGCTCATTGTTGGGCGAGTTTGTGATGAATTTGAGAATAGATGGGAGCGCTCGAAGACAAGGACAAGAGGAAGAGAACTGGACACCATCCTGTGCTAACATCTGCTGATTCACAGGAAGAGACAAAACTTTACATACACTTTGCCATCGCATTTCAAAATCTGGTCTCCAGCATTCACCAGAGTTGATTGATTTGAACCATATCAGTTTGGTTTCAACAAAGTTTGGTGGTATTCCTAATAGCAATGAAAGTGGTAGCGATGAGGTGATATTAGGGAACTTTCTGAGGTATCTTAAATCGTAAACGGTGGTGTCTTCACACATGCAGAATTATACCGTATTTATTCGAATATAAGGCGGTCACGATTATAAGGCGAGGGGGCAGTTGAAGGACCCGAGAAAAAGAAAAAAAATCGTCATATTGCTATACTGAGCTTCGAATATAAGGCGGGCTATGACTTTGACACTACGGATTTTGGAAAAAAAGCTCGCCTTATATTCGAATCAATACGGTAATTGAAGGTAGATTCCTTGTTTTTCACATTGCATCGGGGCGCGGAATGGACGGCCTAACTAGCTAGGCTGGGCATTAACCATGCTCTTAAAATAAAAACAACAAAAAAAATATCTCCATCAGATTTGGTTTTTCACTTTCCGTGGGCTACCCCCCTAAATTGCAAGTGATCAGGTAGGGTTTAGCCTTTCGCAACTCGCTGTCCGTCTGTCTCGGTTGAGGGATGGCGGTTCAGCCTACCTTCATAGATGTGAGCAGTGTGCTTTGATGGGCTAGTTGGTTCATGACTAAATGGAACAGTGCTCGTGTTGTCCTGTTCTTTCTGTCCTATGTTCCGCGCTGTTCCATTTATTCATAGATGTCCTTGCTTTCAGAATCGGATAGGGAGACTCTACGAGCTCGAGTACTCGCGGGCCGGAGTCCTGTCGGCCGTGGACTCTTCGGACGCAGTCGTGGTTGCCGGGTGCGTACCCTTTCGTGTCCTCTGGATCGCAGTCGCCGACAGGACAAGAACAGCAGGGAGGTCTTTCGGCTCTCCCGGCTCTGGCGCAATGTTCCTACCTTCAAGAATGCTTTGACGGTGACGAAGGCTGGGCATTCGACGGAGAGACCTTGTGCTTCTCATCCTCTCGTTGACTAGCGGCGATTTTCAGCTCGGGTTTTCGAAGCCACTTTCACGGCCTTGTCTTCGGACTGTTAGGCGCCACGAATATCCGACTCGCTCAAGGAGGCCGGCAGGAGGACCTTCATACTTTTGGGAAGTTTTGACGGATTTACCTTAAAATGGTGTTGATCGACTTCTGTACAAAACTTTTGAAGTTTTCATGAAATAATAGTTGATATAGTTAGTAAGTAGTTTGTTTTAAATTTTACATGGTATGAAGTAAACATATAAGCTTTTACTATTATATAATGAGATTATTAATGTGAAGCGGTAGATTTCGCACCCCCTCCTCTGTCGAGTGGTGTTGGCTTGTCTTGAATACCTGCGCATGCGCATATATAATAGTCAGACTTTACGTTAAAGGTTTGAAGTGCTCGAACCTGGCTGAACTTGTACCTTGGGAGCTTTGCGACATTCCTAATCCAGACTGTACGGGAGAGTGCAAAATTATGGGTCATACATTTTGCAACGAATCGACTAAATTCTCTAACAGTAGTATTCGGTGGGTTTGTTTTAAAATATTTTTGCCGTTACTTCTCACTTTGCACGGTGCTGCTGCTCACCTACTGTTCATCAGTGAACGGAATCATTGCAGTGTGCTATGTTTAAACCACGCACAACCAGCTGAGAAGAGTGCTGGCCAGTACAATGCACGAGGACATTTCAGAGATGAAACCAAGTTGTTCTCAGATTAAACAGTACACAGTCTTGTTTAGTTTGAGGAGGAGTCCTTGGTAGCGTAATGTCGATGCACTAGCGCAGAACCTCTTGCCTACCTAGGCAGTTTGCACGTCATTCATAAAATTTTGTATTAAGATTGAAAGATGGGCTAATCGGTACATCATTGGACGGAGTTTGATATGTGTAGGCCGTTTGTTTTTAATTCGAACAAGCTTCTTAAGAATAGAGGTTATCATTACAGGACCCTGTTTCCGCTGCATGTTTGTGGGGCTCGGCGGATGTTAGACAGGGAAAACCATCGCACACAATCTGCTGGTTAACTAAAATTTTTTATCAACTTCTTATTTCTATTGTTACAGGTCATGTTGCAGTTTCTCTATTGAAGGCTATAAGTGACTAAACCAATTTATACATTTTGCTAAAAAGTAGCGGGCTTCGGGATATTTATTGACCAGGTTTTGCATTCTTGTCGCCTGGTTCTGAAACTGGATGCACAAGAAAAACTTAAGTTTTTGCTCGCAATAAATGTTTCTAAGAGTGGCATACTTGTTTTGGGTGTTTCATCACTGTTTCAGAAATGTCTCCTTGGCAAATGTGCCGACAGCACGCTCCACACATAATGAAAAAGTTTCCAAAATGGGTATGCAACTCTTCAATGCATTGTTGTGAGCGTAACCCCCCAAGTAACTGTCATCTTGGCTTTCTAAAAAATCTCTTTGAATAAAAAAACAAATGCCTAGTACAGTAACAATATGAACTGAGTTAGAGGATATCATGGTATTTGAACGTGAATGTTCAGTAGCTCTGTGCCTGACAGGGTAGGGCATACAAAGGACTGACCAGAGTTAAATTAAATCTTGCTTGGTGTTGTAAATTTTCATTTGAAGGGGTATAATAGAATGTTTAATCTCTGAAGATATAGTGAACAAAATCCTGCAAAGTGCAGTGGGCAAATACTTTGTTCAGTGTGAGTGTTTTTGGAATGAAAGGATTCTAAGTAGTTCAACGGTGTTCTGCCGGTTTTCCAATGCAGCTACTCTAGCGGCGAAGTCCGACTGTGGCATCGGACTTGCGACGGACTGGAGGTGGAGACACTGACCGTGGATGGGGTGCCGTTTGCAGATGACTCAGGCCACGTCAGCTCTGTGGCCTTGAGCAAGAGCCACGCCATTGTTTCCTACGCCAGGGGTGAGGATGCGATGCGTGTCACGTGATGCTTTGCATATTGTACATGGGTGTGTTTCATGTGAGGCTGTAAGGTTAACCGTTTGAACTGCAGTGCCGGAAAACACAGATTTTCTTTCTGGAGCCGGATCTTTGCACATTACGAGGTGTGACACATTCGCTTCCAAATGTGTGAGGATTAAATTTGGTGTATAATAGCACACAAGTGCTTTGAACAGTGACTTTATGTGGCAGAGGACAAAAAAAGCCTGTTATGTAGTTCTGCCAGTTTTGATAAAGTACAAGGCTCTGCATCAGCATAAAGGACATGCATTGGCTGAGAAAGGTTTTTTTGTTTTTTTTGTTTTGATAATTACCACAATAGTGCTGCTAATTTATAGTGTCATGTCGAGCTACGCGGTGAAGCTCGAACAAACTTTCTGCCTACAGTCGCTCCATTGGCGAAAGAAGCTGCTGTGTTTGTTTTAGATATACAGCGGTGAAGGAGAGCTCAATCACAAAGCCCATATGAGCTGGGGTTGCCTAACAATTACATCCTTGCGTCCAGATGTACCATACAACAGAGTAAAGTCCGCACGCATTGCGAAATAAAAATGCTCGTAAACAAACCTCAAGGCAAGTCTGTTGAATATGGAATGTAAGGGTTAGAGGGCAATAGATCCTTCATAAACTCCCACAAAGCAACATTGATGGTCACCATGTCTTGGGCATCTCTTCCAGCACCAAGCGTGCGATTGAACAGGAGCGCAAAGCCAACGTCCCCGCCTACCCACCGATTTAGAGGAAAGTTACCGAACGCCGACGGAGTGCTCGTATCCGACACGCGCCAGTGATTCACGACCGAAATGTGGCAGCTTCAAATGATGTTTGCAGCCGGTAATGAAAGGTGCATATTTTTTTGGAAGGTCTGTTCCTCGTACGAAATACTCCAAAAGTGCTCCAAAATGTATAACATTTAAAGGTCTCCTGTGGCGTCGTGGCGTGACCTGATGTCACGTCTTGATGTCGCGATGCTACGTAATCGTCGGGAAAGCGCACGGTCACTTGACCTTACATCAGGTGACCATGCGGTGCAGCACCATGTCATGTGACGTCACAATGTCACGTCAGACTCGGCGAGGAATTTCACTCTCTTTACTCTTTGTCCTCCCCGCATGGGCAGGAGAAGTGTGCATGGCGGACGTGGGTACGCCGTCCTCGTCTGCTGCGACTCCCTGTCGCCAGCTGCTGTCCCTCCCGGGTCCCGCCCACGTGACTGCCTCGCAGAATGACGACCACTTTGTTGCCTTCGGGGGAACGCACGTCGTCCTCGTGGACCCGTCGGGGCGGCCTCGTCCCGTCCAGCTGTCGACAAAGGTGAGCGGCCTCCACCCTGTAGAGCGACTCGAACGAGACGAGTACATACAAAGTACATACAATACAATAACTTTATTTTCTCAACAGAACTACGAAGGGGAAACCGGGGAAAAAAAGCTGCTCGAGCTGCTAATCTCTTGAAGGGCAGCTTGAGAAAAAAAAAACTACTAAAAAAATTGGCAGCGACTTTTATCTCTTAGTGTCCGAGTCTCACTAGAGTGACAAACAAAAACAAACGACAGTGAAAGGCCTCAAACCATAGTCTTTCGCAGTTTGACAGGCTTTGTAGAATAAGGAGGCTATGCTCAAACACGAGCATCATGCACGCGAGGGTATCTTTGGCAGGCTCGCAATCACTCGTGCTTACTTCACTAGCACCGAATGACTAAACGCCTGCCAAAGGTACCATCGCGAGCATGCTGCATGTGTGGCTTTTGACTGTCGTTTGCTTCTGCCCAAGTAGCACAATTCCCTGGCTCTAGATCGCGCCAGGTTGGGCAGCCAAGGAAACTTTCCTTGGGCCATGCTTGTTTTGCACCAAGGCTTCAGCTAGAGCCAACCTGGCAAGCCAAGATTGGCAGTAAGCTGCAATTCCCCGTCTAGCCGATCTGGGCTCCATCCTGCAAATACAGCCTGGGCCAGGGTGGCTGTTTCCGGGTCAGCCAATCCTGGCTATATGGGTAAAAAGAACTCGGACCAGGGTGGCTCTTCACGGGCAAGCCAGTCTTGGGGATGATAATGTTGCAGTATGTGTTTTTCTACTTTTCTTTAGCTTTTTCTCTGGCCCTATCGCTGTCCACCCATAGCGCTCTTTAGCTTTTCTAATGGTTGAATAAAAACTTCTCTATGGCTTTCTTTAGCCAGCAAACCCTAAAAAAAAAGTTTTACTTTAAGTTCCCCCGACTTGTGAACGCTACATGGTGTATGTGTATCAATGTATAGATATATGTGTAAATCTATGTATAGATATACATACATCTCTGAACACACACAACACAAGCAGAACACTTCCCCACACAACAGCACTAACGCAGATCTACAAACGCTATGTTCGGAATAGCTGTATATATGGCAGTCTAATTTTTGAATCCGACTTTGCCGGTGACCCATCATTTGTCGCAAAAACACGGAGAGGCGGAGCAAATATTACTCATACTTAATACATTATTTGAATTGTCTCTTGGAATAGCCCCCATCTTTTATTTCAAAACCCTGAAAAAAGTAAATGTAGATCATTAGGCTAATTAATTAAAATGTGTTAATTTACTTTTCAATAAGTTTGATCAATCACGTTGACAATACAATGATGACATGCAGTACACTGGTACTGAAGATTGCAATCAATCTATTGCTTGATTGCAGTGTTCGGCGCCCAGTGTAAGTTATTTTCACTTTTGGGGGAAATAATTAATTTTAATTTTTGTACAAGTATTTTAATGGGTTTTTCAAACAAACAATATTACTGGTTTTCACGACTTGTTGCAACAGCAGAGAACATATCTTGGGTCATGGTTTGTCACCGGCCTGACAGAAACTTAGTATTGATTTAATTTTCTAACGTGAAGTGTTTTTACTAAAAAAAAGTAAGTGCCGGTAGGGATTTTCTGTAGGCGTGGAAAGAAAATTTATTGGTTCTTAATCTTTAGACTCGGGGCCATAAATTTTTCTATAGACGGGTAAAGACAATTTATTGGTTTCCTGTCTTTAAACTCGGGGCGAAGAAGTTTTCTATAGGCGGGAAAAGAACATTTATTGGTTCTCTGTCTTTAGACACGGGGCCATATAGTTTTCTATAGGCGTCTAAAGGTATTTTATTGGTTCCCAGTTTTTAGACATAGGGCTATAGATTTTTCTACAGCCGGCTGTAGCTGTCTTTATGGATTTCTATGGCCAACCATAGAGGGCCATAAGGGGTGATAGCCTGCCTTATAATTTTAAATAGACGACCATAGACCAGTGGTCGGCAACTTTTTGGCGATACGGGCCGAGTCGCCGCTAAGCCAAGGCGGAACGGGCCGGACGGCAAGCAGAGCGGGGGGGGGGGGGGGGTGGGGGAATTAAAAAAAAAAGCGCTTGCACGAACTTACATTGACATACATAAATCGAAAATAAACAGTTTCTTTATTTCAAGACAAACAATACGAGATACAATATTTCCACGAAAATCTAGAGACTCCTCTCAGTGAGACTTTTGGTGTTGAACTGCGCTCGCCAAACTACGAACATCCACATTCAAGCTGCTAACTGCGAGTCGGAAAACATTGTGGAGGTTCTTGTCAGTCATTCGTGAGCGGAAGTTGGATTTTATGCACTTCATTCGTGAAAAAGTCTGCTCGCAGACGGGCAGCGAATTAGTCAACTTTTTTTTTTTTGTTTCTTTAGCTGACTGCGTAGGGGGAAAGGGGGTTACCGGGAGACTGAGGGCCGTATGATACTACCTCGCGGGCCGGATGCGGCCCGCGGGCCGCTGGTTGCCGACCACTGCCATAGACCATTTCTGTATTTCTGTTTGAGAGTCTCAGATTTTATCTTTCTTGAGAACAGGCTAGTATTAACGAAAATGCTATTAATGTGCATGTTCAAGAATGTGACCTTTGTTAATAAAATACACGGGAACCAATTTAAAACAACCCGGAGACTTAGTTTTATTCGGTTCAGCGTTAGCTGTTTAGTCCGCGCTACCAGGCGGGTCGTCGGGCATCTCTGGCTGGGCTGATTGGACAGCCTGGGCGTGGAGCTTCTTGGTCATCCTTTCAGCCGGCCGGAGTAACAGCGGCATATCACTGGTATTTCTGGCCCTATGAAATCCGAGCTCCAGTCAGGGTACAGCTGATCACTGCAATTCACCTTTATTGCTTTCTGTGGTCTGGCAACATGGCCGAACGCTGTCTGTTTCTTGTATTGTTTGGGCCAGGGAATCTCAGTGAATCCCCAGGGAAGCACACATCCTGGCAGTGGCCTGTCTATCTCAGCCGGCCCTGGCCGGGAAAATGCGAGCTCCAGCCAAGGAAACGCACTTCATGGCAGTGGTCTGTCTATATCGGCCGGCCCTGGCCAGGAAAATGCGAGCTCCAGCCAAGGGAGTGCACATCCTGGCAGTGGTCTGTCTATATCGGCCGGCCCTGGCCGGGAAAATGCAAGCTCCAGCCAAGGAAGCCCTTTCCTGGCTGTAGCATGGAAACCTTGGGCCAGAAAATACAATGAAGTGCCAGGCTGGCGGGCGATCGTATTCCTTGGACGATGCTGGGCCAGCTTACTACAATCAAGCACCAATATTGGCCCAAGCTGGCCCTAGAAAGTGTGCTACCTGGGTGTTTGTCGCTCTAGTGGGAGTTGGGCATAAGTGCTATCTACAGTGCAACCCACTTATAACGAAAATGAGAAAACCCGAAATTTCAATCATTATAACCGTTTACCATTGTATCTGGACTAGAAATTGATCATTTCCAGTCTAAAAACTCTAGAAACTGATCGTTATAAGCAGTAGATCGTTATATGTGGTATCGTTATAAATTGGTTGCACTGTATGGCATGAAATACAGTATTTGAAGTGCAGTCGTTTAAAATTATTTAGACTACATTAAACCATTGTTTTGGGGAGTAAAGAAGCTTTATTTTTATTAATTTCCACAATATACAGTGAGGGGGAAGCTGGGTGCATAGGTCGCATGGCATCAATATTTCCACTAAGCGGGTAAACAAAAGTGGCGCATAGATAGCGTGACATTAATTTTCCTGCTGGATTTAGTGGGGAAATTATATTGATGTGTCTCCTGTCATAGGGTCACGTGACGTCAATTCCACCGTCAAATCTAGCAGACAAACTGAAAGTCATGCGACGTTGATTTCCCCCCCAAATATAGCGGGGAAACTGAATTGGCGTATAGGTCACGCTTTGTCCAGTAACATTACATCAATTTTTGCTGCTAAATTTAGCTGGGAAACTTAATTGTTGTATCGTAGATCAGTGGTTCTCAACCATTCATGTTGCGCAGACCCCTTGTGCATTGGAAAAGATGACCCCGTTCGTAATGAGGTGAAGGGAGATGTTTAGGTTAATTATGATAATGATTTAATAAAGGGATATAACTAAGGGCTAGTGTGAAGTAGACTTCTCTCATTGAGATAGACACAAGAAATCTCACACGAATATTGGAACATTCTTCTCGATTTGAAAAATAGACAACTTTTATTGCCAGGGTTGTCTGATGAGACGGGGCTTTGCGGGCCCCTAGAATGCTTTTGGGGACCCTTTGGGGTACGCAGACCCCCATTTGAGAACTATTGTCGTAGATCACACGATGTCAGGTCACGTGACATTAACTGATGTCACATTACTTAAATTTCAGTTTAATTTTCCCGCTATATTTAACGGGAAATACATGGCTGGTTGGACGAACAAGATTTTGGGATTGAGAGTTTCGTTAAAAAGCATTTCATGCTTAAAAACTCTCTGTTTGGCACACTGTACAATTTGATAAAAATTGAATAAAAATCCCAAAATACAACCAAGCATAAAACACATGCTATGACACAATATACAATTCAATCAAATATATATGCATTTAACAATTTACAAATAAATAATTTAAATGCATTTTAACCTAAGGACCAAGTCGGGATACACGCCACATGCGGCGTGTCTTCTGAGTTAAGAAACGCCGATAAATACACAGCCGGTGCAGCTCAAAACACGCTGCGCACATTCCACGTTTCATGACTTTACCCGGAGGTTCAAGATAAGATTTTTCTTTTATTTATTCTTTAAGCTTTCTTTTATTTTTCATTTATTGTGCTGAAATTTAATATACTGATGTATTTCTTAGTGGTGATTTCAGATATGCAATTAGTTTTCAGATAGCTTCTCTAGATCCTGAGTTATCAATAAATTTGTAATTTTAATCGGGGCCTCCTTACGTTTTGTTACCCTAAAATTCATCAGAATATATAAGAAATATTTGTAGAATTTGTGCAACTTGGTTGCAAGTGTTTTTTTACTAATGTAATACTGTCGAGACCGGTTATAACAAAGTCAATGGGAATCGGAAATCACTTCGCTATATCCGCTATTTTGTTATAAGTGACTTCAGTTAACGAAGTGCAAAAGACAATGGGAAATCGTGATCGCTTTGCAGTAGCCGCTGTTTTGTTATAACAGACTTCGTTATGACCGATCTTGACAGTATCAATAAATCAGGCTTAAAATAGCATCACCGCACAAAACTTGCCTAGATGAATGCAATTCTATAAAAATTTGATATATTCTGAAGAATTTTACGCTAATGACCCACAAGGAGGACCTAATTAAGATTTAAAATTTAGTGATAACTCAGGGTCTAGTAAAGCAATCTGGAAACTAATTGCATATTTGAAATCGCCACTGAGAAATACACCAGTATACTAAATTTCAACACGGTAAAATTGCTTCTCATGATGAGCTTTACTTAGTGAATGGTTAGGGCACAAACGAGCTGCTGTTGGTTAAACATTTGACTAAAAATCCAACAATTTGGGTTTTTGGAAAACACTCCCAAAGTAAACAATAAAAAAAAAGTTTCGTTTTTATTCTAGAGGAGGTCACTGCTTCTCAGTTCTACTGTAAAGGTTGCTTTGTTGTACTGCTTGTGGCACGGGATTCCCCATTTCTTTCTCTCTCTCGTCTCTAGTGTTTTGTGTAGGATTTGATGCCTATATATAGGCCCTTTCGTTGTCGAATAAATTTCAGCTGTGTTTGAGGCTGTGTTTGTCCGTCCCTTCTTGTCCCAATCTTGGGGTTTTTAGTCAAATGTTTAGCTCTACTTACTTTTTTCCTATTCTCTTTTTTCTATCACGTGTAACGATGCAATTGTCCTCCCGAATATTAAAAAATTTGGGACTCTGGAGTCATTTGGCCATTAAAGGGGCACTACAGACGATTATGTGGTCATCTGTTGTTGATTAAGGATGCCGCAGACTTTTTTCTAACCAAAGTTTCAATGATTGAATCAAGCGGTTCAAAAGGTTAGAAAGATTTCAAATTTTCTAACTTTCTATATTGAAAAATTTGATGGAAGTCGAATTTTTGCACTTGTTAAACTAAGAAGTTCGACACATTTTAAACTTTGCATGTTCAGAAATGCAATGTTTTTCAAACCTTCGAACTTATTACACTAAAAAATATGATCCTTTTCGAACTTTAAAACTTATTACGCTGCAAAATTTGATGCTTGTCGAGCTTTTGAACTTGACAGACTAAAAAATTCAATGATTTTCATACTTTCGAACTTCTTGCACTAAAAAGTTTGAACTTTTGAACTTCCTACACTAAGAAATTCGATAATTTTCTAACTTTCAAACTTATTTACCTAGAGAATTAGAAAATTTTCCAACTTTGTTCGATGAACTTCAAACTTTTATTCTAAAAAACCGGCGGATATGGTTGCATTTGGATTCAACCAGTGAAGTACATTTGTAATTTTTTTCTTGAATTTTTACATGCGGTGTTGCATTCTTTGCAAAAGACAATGCCATTTGTTTCAATGTTCTAGCATGCTTATTATTAAAGAAATAAATTCCCAAACGAGCGAGTAAGGACGACGGGTTTTTGACAATTGTCGTTTCTGCCATGTTTGAAGCACGCTACTATAGCCGAGGTTATTTATGTTAGAGAGAGATGGTAAACTTTTTAAGAATGATCTTTGTATAGCCTAGGTAAGTGTCGTCTTAAGATATCATTATTTTTGTTCAAGACGAGTTTCGAAGAAATGACCAAACATGTATCTACGGGTAATTATGCCCTAAGCTTGCTAATTTTTTTTTGTCTAAATTGTTTGAGTTATCGCATTTAAATTAACACCACATACAGTACATGTCATTGCTATCTGCAGAATTCAAAATAATGTATTTATTGTTTTTTCACAATGAGGAATAAATTAATTCATGGGGAAAGATTTCTAATATTGTTCAAGTTCGGCACGTCATTAAAAAAAAAGCCATTTTTAACTTTTTTTTTTCCGCGTCACGTTTCTGGGACATATTTTTTTTAGCCTGTACACATTTTGGTAGGAGAAACTCGTTTCAAAGTTCTGAGCCTCTGAATATGCAAGAATACAACACTTCCAACGAGTTCTGGATAGTTTTTTTTCTCTTTCTTTCCAGCTTTTTATCCCTGCATTTATTGTTATGTTTTTTTTTTGTTCTTTTTTTTACCAATGGGACAGTTATTTATGTCGAAAAGGCATAGCTTGGAACTTCCGAACCACTAAGCATGTTACAAGTAGTGCCTTCTGACAACGAGTTTCCGACAATGACCATCTACGCTATCTTTAATACAGAGAAGAGCGACAGCAGCTATACGTATACATAAAAAATTTCAGATTAAAATAAGCTCGACCGCACCCTCTTTCCCCTTATTGTTTTCTTTAACAGTCCGAAATACCTAGAGAAAGGGGAGGGTGGGCTGGAGCCCCCCCCCCCCTCCTCCCTCCCCCTTTTTTTCTTGTTTTTCTTCTTCTGTTTGGTAGAACGCTCCTTGACCTCAAGTTGTGTCGATTTTCGTGCTTTTTGCTCGGCGTTTCCTTTGTCCCGAAAAATAAGCCTCCAGAACAATTACAAACTAAACTTACTATATGCCAGCGTCACTCGGGCGGTGTTTGATCGGAGTATTACCAGCGTGCAAGGGGTGGGAGGCAGTTTGCCAGACCGCTTCAAGGTTTTTCTGAGCCTCAACCTCCCGCTTGCCCCTGGCCGTTTCAAACTAGATGAGTATCGTAAAACAGTGTGTTTGTGTGATCACTACTGCATGTGCACGTTAAACACACCCCCGGGCTGGCGGTCACAATTACTGATCTATGGTCACACGTCAGTCTGCACTGGCAAATATTCCAGCACATCCGGACACTTAACGTCTTATTAAATTGCCTGACCAACTTCGCGCAGTGTAAATAACACATCCAAACTTTTCTAAACCTGATTTCGTAAAAACCCGTGAGGCGTGAAAACATTATTTGTAACTGAAACTGTGGAGGAACATGAAAACCGGACCTCGAACTTTGCGAACTTGGACTTGAAAGAAATTCAAAATCTTCTGTTTTTTCGTTCGAATTTAGCCCTAAAAGAAAATTGAAACCTTCAAGCTTTTCAAACTTCGTGTAATTTTTTTTCTCGAAATCTTAATATTTTTCGAATTTTGTCTATAAAAATTTGAAATGTTTGAATTTTTCGAATTTCAGATCCAAAGAAATTTGAAATCTTCGAGTTTTTCGAACTTCAGATTCAAAGAAATTTGAATTTTTCAAACTTCAGATCCCAAGAAATTTAAAATTTTCGAATCTCACAATTTACAAGTTAAGAAAGTTCGAACTCTTCTAATTTCTTGAACCTGAAGTAAAAGAACATTCGAAATATTCGAACCCGAACTTTAGAAACTTTGAAAGTTTCAAACTTTTCGAATTCGAAACTCCACGGTGTTCGAAAGTTGCAACCTTTTCGAATTCGAACCTCGGTACAGTTCAAAGATATTTAAATCTTTCAAATTCGAACCTCAGTTTGGTTAGAAAATATTGAAACCTTTCAAATTCAAACCTAGGGTGGTTTGCGACATCCCTATTTTTGATCATTACTGATTCTACGGGCCCTAGGCATCCTAAAAATTAAAAAATTACAATCACGCAATGCCAATTTCCTTATCAAAAACGTGATGTAAGGTCGGGATGCACCACTATTTGAGTAAATATTTTCTCTCGGGAAAGGTGGGGCATGTCCCACCAGCGGTGTTAGCGCGGTGGCGATGGGCGCTCGTCGGCCAAACGCAAGCCGCCTCTCTCGATTAGCCAGCTTGCGATTGAGAGGCAACTTGCGATTGTCTGAAGAGCGCCCATCGTCACCGCGCTGACACCGCTGGTGGGGTATGCCCCGCCTTTTCTGAGCAGGAATATCCGCTCAGAAAAGGGAGTGTCCCAACCTTTCATTGTGTTTTTGATAAAGAAATCAGCATCGCATGATTGCAATTTTTGAATTTTTAAGATGCTTAGGGCCTGTACTGTCACTTATGACCAAGAGCAGACAATGGCAGAAATCTCTTTAGTTCCCCTTTAAGTATATAAAAACTATCTCTTACACCTACAAAAAAACAAAAATTTAGCAGTCCTGCGTTAATCTGCAGTGGAGCGATAGCTGGGACACGTCACGGCGAAGTGGTTGGGCATCAGCGTCGCATTCACGCACTGTGGGACAGTGCCTGAACAAAAGTGTTCGGAACAAAATAAACACCTGTTTTGCTTCGAACGCTTTTTTTTTTTTTTGCCCTGGAGTGTGCGAAAGTGTGTCTCCTGGCACGAGCTCTTCACATTGACGGTGCTACAACATTATTTTGTTATAGACTATTTTTTTTTCTAGAGAGCATGTGCAGTGGGTATTGGGTACTATAAAAACCCTAAGCTTAGAGCGGGCTATTAACAACGTGGCGTGGTTCAGCGATAACACCTCCCCTTTGCACGTGGCGGACCCAGGTTCGATTTTTGCAAGTTTGGGTACCCCCGTCTTAGAGGACGAAAAAACACACCTGCAAATGGAGCATGAAGCACACTCACTTGTTTTCAATATGGGAGTTAGGGTGCCACCTTGGGCTTTCTTTGATAATTTAAATCGTCAAGTGTGAATGAGACATTGCTCAATTGTATTACAGACTGCACCTGGCATTCATTCAGTATACCTTTAGATGACCGAATCCTGCATCTCCGAGTGTTTTAATGCTTCACGGTCTATTGTGGGCAGGGATACATAAAAAAAAAAGGGAAACCCACGAAGGAGTATTTCTGTTCTTGTGTAACGTTGGAGAGAATGACGTGCTTGTTTGTACATTTTAGTTTTCCCCAAATATCTTACTCTCAGATTTTAAATTCTGCTAACAGTACTATACAACATTCTTTCTTGTCGTTTGATACTTCGAATGAACTGTGCCGATAAAAACCAGTTATAAAAAAACACCGGGGCTAGGAAGATGACACGACATACACAAGTATGAGCTTACTCATGTACATTGTGTCGTCTTCATAGTCTTGGCGTTGTTTATTGCCAATCCTTTGCAGCAAAGCTCATCTTAGCACAAAAAAACAACCAACTAGCCCAATCCCAAGCATTGTTGTCGTCCGATACTTCTCACAAAGGTGTGAAAATTGTGGAGCGTGGGAGGGTCTCCGAGAAGCGAGAAGCATAATTTTAAACAACTTTGCGTAATTCTCTGCGCAATTCGAGCTCAGTATCTAAAGAAGGAATACCTCCCAAATCTGTTGCCTTTTGCTTTGCCAGGTTTCTCACGTCAGGCTCGTACCCTCACGAACGGGAGCCCGTCACCCGTGCATCGTTTCTGCAGCAGACGACGCCGTGCGGCTACATGCGGGCGACTGCTTTGAGGCAGATGGAGTCACTCTTCACCACACGATAGGCGCCACCGTCACTTGCGTGGATGCCACGGAGGGCGTGGTGGCGCTGGGAGTCACCGACCGAACGGCCGTTCACGTGTTTCAGGTGATGCAGCAACCCTGCGCGTCCCTTTGTCTCGTGTTACTTGCCGTGTTGAGTAAACGGCAATGCTAAAAAATGTGCTGTCTTAATTTTCATAGTTTTTGCATTTTTGCACTCTAAGTTGGGCGCTCTACCATAATATCGTGAGTCATCGCCCACCCCCCTGCCGCCTGAAATTCCTAAAAGAAGTTGGGTAAGCCATGTCTCGGTGGGTAAAAAAAAAATCGGAAAAAAATGGCCATTTCTTTTGCATATCTAGCGCGACTGCAGAAGAGATACATTAAACTCAAAACTCGATTTAGTTCTATTGTTTTATACAAAAAATGCTTATTAAAGAATGTTTTACTATCGCAAAGTCTGTTGTTGCATACGCGCCATGAACACTGCCAATCGGCATACGACGCAAACGTTTGTTCCGTGAAAGCATGTTACACTGCTATGTTCTCCTCGTTAGAGTTAAAAAAAAAAAGTACACAAAAAAATAGAAAAAACAGTCAGCCTTTCTGCTCTCATGAAGAAGGAAGACTAGCGGAGCTGTGCTCAATACACTGCCGCTACGCGCACGCGCCCGTTTCCCGCTTCTTCTCGTCCGACACGCCGCCGATCGTGGATACGTCTCCGGCGAACCAGAGTCGATTGCACACAGCGCACGTGACGCCAAACGGGTTCTGCACAAACCACGAACTCCCTCCGAAACCTCGCCGTCGCACTTGGGAACTGTTCAGCCGGCGTGGAGTGCAGTCGCCACCGGGCCTTGCCCTTGCGCTTGGCCTCCGTGACACGATCGTCATCCGTGGCGTTGGCCCGCCGGCGCCCTTTACATTGCTGTTTCTGTTCTTGGCAGCGGCTTTGCAGGCGAGCGATGTGCTCTTTGGCAAGGGAATCTGAAGCGCTGGACGCAGTGGAAGTTCAGGCGACAGCGGCTTTGCGTCGGTTGCGGACCCATTCGCGCTGCTGCGTACGTCGCCGCTTGTTCCGCAGCCTGTCTCCTTTCCCCGAAAGGGCGCACGGCCGACCCATCATGAGTCCAAACCGAGACTGATAAGAGCGTAGGAGCGTAGGAAACAGCACAGTGGGAAACAGCGCGTAAAACAGACAAGGATGAAGAAACAAACGTGACGAGCGCTGCGCTCGTTACGTGTGCTTCTTCTTCGTCGTCGTCGTCTGTTTTTCACGCTGTTTCCTACGATGAATTCCCACCAATGTGCCAAACTATCAATCCTTCTATAATAGCTGGAAAGGTTGCCGCCATCTACGAGCGACAGCGGAAACCATACTGGTTGTGTGCTTGCCGCCGTCGCTTATAGATGGCGGTAGCTGTCCAGGTAGGTCTGTGTCGACATACCGGACACGATCCTGGGGAACCAGCTCCGCTGTAAAAATTAACAAGGTGCAACAAGCGAGCAAGCGGACCAACGGAGAGTGATGCTGGGAAAGCCGGCAATAGCGTTGGCAAATACCTTGGCATCGGGCCAAGTCGGGTGCCTTGTTATTCGCAAGCTCTTGCGCAACTTTCTTGTTTGGGAGGCGGCGTTGCTGCGTGACATGGACGGCACCACGAACACGAAGCTCGAAATGGGACGATCTACAAACGCCTGTGTGCGGCGTTTCAGCAAACCTTTATCTACCCGTTGGCTTTGTATAAACATTGCAAAATCGCCGTCGCGGCGTGCCCGGAGGAGAAGCGGGTTCGCGGCGACCTCACTTCGGCGGAGATAGACTTTGACCTTACACTCCGCGGTTACATTCCAGGATATGGGGCGTTCACTTGCCTCGCGATCCCTGAATGGGTTGCTGCGTTTGTTATCTTTCCGACAGTTTTTTTTTTTTTTTTGTCGGAACGATTTTTTTGTGAGCAAAACAAACTTTCATTTTGTTATCTCCATTGTTTTCTCTTTGCACGGATACACTACGACTTCGAGGTCGCTCATTGAGAAAATGCGTGAACATAAAGAGGTGTCTTTGTCTCCTTCGTTTTACTTTGTCACGGACGTCCTCCAACTGTAAGGTCCGCGGCCACGTCATTTGGGTTGGATGAATGTTCGTGGAGTCAGCGGTGGTGTATTTGAAGGAGCGGGCAATGACTCTGTATTCCTTTAATGCGAAAGCATTAACTGTCTCATGGAGCGAGCCGACGTCATCAGTTTGAAGCACAAAAACGGCACCTTAAATCCTTTCTCCGAGTGTAGCCAGCTCCCAGCTATGAAACCACGCGAAAAGCCTAGACACGGCCACTAGCTTCCCTGACCCGAAAGGAGTGAAGTAAAGCTGATGATTTTTCGGCTTCAGTCCCATTGGCTGGCGCGCGTCGACGAGGCTCCCATTGGCCGCTGTGTGCCAGTTTTAATGATCGCTCACCTGATGGCACTGCGTGTCCGCGAGGCCGCGGCTCCACCTTTTCACACCCACGGTCAGTGCACCGTACGCCGCAGACGAAAGAAGGGAACGAAGAGCGGCGTGCATGCTTTCGCATCCACAGCTCATGACAAGTGCTTAGGTGTACCTCGAGCATTTTGGAAATCGATATTGGCCCAAAAAGTGTGGTGGGTGATGACCCGGGATATCTCAGTAGTTGTCCCTTACTCCTGTTTTCTTACCCCTTTTGATTTCACCTTATTGAACTTCGTGTTAATCTTGATCTGTATATTCACTGTTTATGTGCATGTTCTTTTGTTGTGCGTGTGGGATCAGGAGTTCGATAGCAGAATGAAGCAGAAATAGAATTTTCAGATAGCCCGACGCAAGCACAATGATATAAATCTCGTTGTTATATGAGTGATGTGAATATGGCGAAAACCTCTACCTAGTATTTCATAAAGCGGCGAAGAGGGATCCACCCAAACTCGCAAGGTGATTATAATCTTATTTGGTGGGTGTTTTCTCATTAAATTAGTGGGCGCTCTATTTGCCCTGAGCCTCTTTGAGGTTGGCATAAAAAAGAGCTCGGGTGCACGCATGCTGTATGTTTCGGAACGTTTATGTTTTCAGCGAAATTTACACTCGTCTTTGATCGCACGTTGCAATCAAGGGTTGCTAATGATGGCCTGGGAGCGCCTTTCTTCCTTATTTTATCCCAACAAACTCAGCATTTAGAGGGTAGCCAAGAACGGTTAGTGTAGCATCTGAGTGGTTGCTCAGCAATTCTTGCGTAAATCTGTAGCTCATAATAAACTAAAATTGTTCTTTTTGAACCATACCCTATGGATAATGGCTGGAAGCCGCTTACTACTTTACCAAGCAGATGGCGGATATCAACCTAACTCGGAACAAGTCTTGACTTTTTTGAAGGGGCAAGGATCAACTGACAAGGTGGCTACTCTTATGCAGTGGTGTAGGCAGAGTTGAGGGGACAAACGCTGCCCATTCTTCTCAAATTTTTTTCTGTGACTGCCGTCGCATTGAGAGATGAACTGACGCAATATGTTTCTTAAGTTATGAATGTCGAGGAATAATTCTAAACAGTATTTACTGAAAGTACAAAAATTGTTGCATTGCCCCTAAAGTGTCTTTTCAGTTTAAGCACTGTCCTAGCAGATCTGAGCCACCCTCGATGCATAACTATAAATCAAACAGTCCCTAGTGTGTGCATAAATGTTAATGAGGTCCGTAAGCTTTGGCACCGCCTCATCGCACTGACGCCGAGACTGGGAAGCGTCCCTCGGGCGTTGTTCCAAGTAGAGGTGGGTTCCCTGAGATAGGAGAGTTAGAGAATCCCTGACTTGCGCTATTAGGCAGGAGATCGAACTATAGGGGGCATTCTGACCCGTTTGTTTCCCCACACCTCGGTGTTTACTCAACACAAGGCCTGTGCACATGCCCACAGGCCCTATGGACATGTCCATGTCATCTTCTACAATACAGCGCGGGGCACAGTGTAATGTAAAGAATACTAACAATCGACGAAGTGACGTTAAGTGCCGGATCTATCCCGAAAGCAGTCGTCAGAGAATGCGAGCTTGAACCACTTGGGCTTTTGTGCTGA
Organism: Ixodes scapularis; assembly: GCF_016920785.2. Classification (NCBI taxonomy): domain Eukaryota; kingdom Metazoa; phylum Arthropoda; class Arachnida; order Ixodida; family Ixodidae; genus Ixodes; species Ixodes scapularis. The sequence continues at coordinate 144,084,189 of NW_024609835.1, read as the reverse complement.
GCTGGGCGCAGTATATGCTGCATTGTTCATGCAGGCCAGAGTGGTAACAAAAGAGCCCCTCCTCTCCCTCATTGGAGAACACGAACTCCAGCTGAACGTTGACGCCGCGTTCGGTTGTGTCAGCCGAGCGCTGAGTTATTGTATTTGTTGTCCCCATTTGTGTAGTTGTAAAGTTAACCGCTGGGGGTGTCGTGGTCAGTCTTCCTCCCCAATATCAAAAGGGAAGGAGGAGATAGTTGTATCAGCCGAGCGTCGGTTACTTTCTGACGGTTTCTCGGACCTGTGGTGATCTACTACGACTGATTTGATTGTTGTTGCCAGTGTGTTTCATTCAATGTTTAGTTGGCAGCCAGCACTTGTCCTGTTCAGTTTCGTATTGTTTGTCTTCATTTTTCAATAATAAAAAAAAAGTAAAAGTAAAAATGAAAAAATAAATACATATATATATATACTAGTGAAAAGTCACTACTAACTTTACCAAATTGTTTTTCTTAGTGCATCAAAGACAAAGTCGACATAGACTGATACGGTTCCATTGAACCTTTAATATGCACATGTACAGGTCCATGGCTTTTCCATGGCTTTAATTGCTGCGAATATGAAATGTCACTAAAATATTGTTTTCTTTTGTTTATTTTGTCAAACATTGAAATGCGTTCTCGCCACATTACTTTGTCCCACACACAACCCTTTTCGGCTTACTTAAAAATTAAGCCCTAAAACTAAAAACAAAAAGAAGATGTAAAAAATTGTGTTGTATCAATAGATTGTAATCATATCTTGCGCTGCTTTGCCTTTTTGATGATGAACCAACTAACCCACGTTACCACCTCGATTCCCTTTTCTTTTCTCGTCCGGCTAACGTGAGTCAGGTGCCCCTCTATGCGACGGAGAGTGCGAATCTGCTGGGGACGCTCACTAGCCACACGAGCTCCGTCCTGTGCGTCAACGTGTCTGGCTGCCCGGACAACCTGGTCCTCACGGGAAGCTGCGACAAGAAGTAAGCCTCTCGCGCCAGAATGCTCTCGTAACCGGAATTCCTCGCTTTACAGTCGACACACGCACTCCTTTCGAACGAGACTCGCAAGTGCATACTATTCCGCGGGGCATGTGCGGAGCTGGACATTCTGATTTGCAGAAGGAACTGAGCAAACTAAGGAACCTAGATAGTAGTTTCATTTGATTTGCCTGTACACCTCCTGCACCGGTGCAGAAAAAAGGTAGGTGCACTTCTTGTATGTGTATTGAGATACGACTGGAAGTGGCATACTGCCCTACACTTTTCTACAACGGTGCAGGGGGGGCAGGTAAATCGAACGAAGCTAGAGTTTGTTCTGTAAAACCGGGTCTGCGTTGAACTCTGGGCACAAGAAACGGCATGCCCGGTATCGCGGGGCGGACGCAATATTTGTGAGAGACTGTCCTCTCTGCTTCGTCGCCGGGTGGTCTCCTGGTTCCCTACCGTTTCGTGAAATTTCGTTTCGTGGTCATCTTTTCATGCACACGCATTTCATGAAAACACGTTTTGTCGACACAAATGTTTCATCGACACTCGCTACGCGAATTGCAAGCTGTAGGGACATTCTGTCGCGCATGTATCACGGGGATGCGTGTTAACCCATCCGGCCACCCCACTTACGCCGCTTCGCGGTGACAGTCTACGCGGCTCATTCAAAAAATGGTAACCCACCCGTACACGCCGCTTCGTGGCAACAGTCTGATGCAGCTTATTACAAAAAAAAAAAAAAAAGAAACTAATCTGAGCTGTTGATGAAACAATTTGTCGATGAAACAGCCTGTTGAAACATTGTGTTGATGAAATCATCTGTCAATGAAACAAAAAAAAAGTCTTCCTCAAGTCGAGTGTGTTGACAATAGCGGTTGAGCAATCGCATTTTGAACGCCTTATCTTGTTTACCTTTTTCTTTCGCCGTTTTTGCTTTGCCCGTTTTTGCTGCCTGAATTTAGTGAGGTTTCTTTTTTGTTGCTTGCTTACCTTTATTTTATGGATCAAGAGCTTTTTTATGCAGCTCGCTTTTTTCATTCTCTCATTTTTTAAATTATTTCCGTGTTTTGTTGCTGGCACTGTGTGGAGGTCGTGGCAGGCGTAAACGATCGCAAACACCGTCGCACAAACATGGCGGTGTTTGTGATCTTCACCATCTAAGCTGTACTGTATTTAGCGGCTCTTAGAGGCTCCATTTGGTAAAATCCCGTTTGTCGCGGCCTTCGGTATTAGCAGAGACGCGTTGAAATTTCAACTGGGAGCTAAAGTTAAACTTATTTTTGTATATCAAATTATCAGTATATCAAACTATTTTACGATCCCCTTTGAATTCAATATGTCCTGGTTTGACTGCATATTTTTATAAATTTTACGCATAATTCTTTCACCGTGAGCTGGAAACAAGTCAAACAACGTTATAAGCAACTATTTCTCGTAAGTAGTGCATAGATCTCGTGAATTCCGCAAAACCTTTGGTGTAGTTATACGCAGGGTGGAGGCGTTCCGGGTTTAACCAGTAGACAGCACCGGCGTGCCGCCGGTTACGAGGACTCGGCAGAGTCGGGTGCAAATGTGCAGACCAGCTTTTACGGTGCAAAGGGACGAGGTCACGGTGCTGCATCTGACTCGGAGCTCGTGTTCTCGCAACAGTGCCCGCATCTTCGACGTACGCACGCTGCAGTGCGAGGTGCGCATCAGTGCCCACGGCCTGGGGGTGACCCAGGTGCAGATGGACGAGCACAGCCTGGTGACTGGGGGCCAGGACGGCCTAGTGTGCGTCTGGGACCTCCGCTCCAAGGCCAAACTCTGGGAGATGTTCTGCAGGTGTGCCACCCCAGACCTCCTCCCTTCTTGGCGCCGGAGGCAGAGGACACTCACTAGGAGAGGAGGTGGTTCTCAAACTTTTTATACTTGAGGACCCCTTCAGGTTTTGATATTGATGCAATAATGCGAGGCAGGAGTCTGCAGACCTTGTAAGTAGTAATGCATATACTAGTAACTGTTTCCCCCTGGCTAAGCATTGATGCATATGGGCAGCTCAGATCTGCAAAAAGTAGAGCACTGGGAAAGCACTTCACTTAGGGGCAGGGATGGTTGAGAAAATCTGGAAGCATGGGTATGCTGTGGGGAATCCTTGTGTTCCTAAAAATTCAGTTGGAGTACCCACACTATAGCATGATATTATGTCATAAAATGCATCATTTATTAAAAGATCGCCAATATTTTAATTCTGGTATAAAGTACACACACTGCAATTAACTGAGGAGTGCAGTATCCGACAAATGTAATGTTCTTAATGACTGTGGCACATTCTTTTGATGCAATTCTCGACGATATTACGCCATAATTGCGACTCAGTTTCGTCAGTGATGTGTCGAATCTCTTTGAGTCCGGGAATTGTTTGTATAGTTTGTTGGCATAGACACGAGATTTTGCAAACCTCGAAAGAAAGAAGTCGCACGGCGCGGCCAATTCTTTCCTCTGTTGCAAGGGGTTATACGGCCTGCAAATTTTTCACAACGGGAAGAGTGTGCCAATAGAGACGTGGGAGACATTTGTGGGATATTGCGTTCCACATTTAATCCTAGTGTATGTACTTCATTCTAATATATAAATATCTGCAGTTTTTGAATAAATGGTACATTTTTATTACAAAACAAAATCTTGCGCTCTTACACTGGGACACACTATACGGCCTGCAAGTTTGTCTGCTCTTTGCACACCACATGCTTTTGCTTCCCCCCAACCTCAACCAATGACGGTGTGCGCTTGGCTGCATCATCATCGCGGATTTCCTGCGCATTCTTTATGTCGCCCTCTGATTGGTATGCTTCTCCTAGCGTACGGTTGTGCGAAAGACGCATTTTGGTACACTTGCTCGCCGTATATTGAGTACAAGCAAGAAGGTGTACAGTCTCTACTTTTTTCGATTTTTCATGTGTCCCAGACAGGATCTACACTCGGGGACAACTTTCTGTGGCAATGGAGAGAATGCTAGAGATGGGGAGGGGGAGGCAAGGCAGAGGTAACGGCCTTGTGTCATAGCACCCAGTAGTTGTGGACGTTTTTGGTTTCAGTTTGAGTTTGGGTTTTTGCATGACTAACATGCGTTTGGTACAGTTAATCTTTTCATATGCTGAACCGTGATCGCCAAGCATGTAAGCATATCTGCGTCCCTTTCCTAGCATTTCACCTATTTCTGGACATAAGCCAACGCTTTGACTGGAGCTCTTGAACCGACTTACGAGGAAATTACACCATGGTCGATCTCCATAAATTTCATTTGTCTTGCGACCGGCGCAGATATACGGCGTCAATTTAGGAAATGCCGGGAACTCATCAGCGCTGCAGTGTTTTGAGGTCATTGATACATAAACTCTTCTGGTGCTGAAAAAGGATAGTGCTGGTGCTGAAAAATTGATGCGGGGGTGCAACATACTGAAATAGGAGCACGCACACACTGTGGCTGGCTTTAGGGGTGGTCGGTTGTGCTCCCCAACTTGGAACACACATAGCGAAAGCTCCCGCTGCAGAACCCAGGGATCCTGGGCTCGGTCCCGACCCCTGCTTATTTACTCCGGTGAGCTTGCTAACCAGCCGGTATATGGAAACCATGTAGAGTTCCAGTTCGCTCTGTCTCACTTGTCCATACATGTTGCACACTGCTTGCTTGGTTTGTTTTGACAACTCTTGGTTGAAACAGCGTGAAAATCCTACGGGGCAAGCTCACAGAAGGTATTGGCGATACACTACATCGATGATACCAAACGACGCACACGAGAAAGACGCCATGTTTGTTTTGCAGGGAACAGAAAACCTGCGGCAAACTTATGCGAAGAAAACTCGAAAGAGTTAAAAAAGAAATGATAAAAGTTTGGGATATCCTGGCTAATATTATAGTAGCATTCTGAAATTGAAGCTAAAAAGAACAGTTTTATATTTTTAATTGATTAAATTACACCCAGCAAATTATAAGGCAAAATTCTTACTTGTCGCATTGCATGAAAAAGCTATGTCATTGTGCCCGAAAGATGGCCATAAAAATATGTCATCGAGCACATGCCAGTCATTCGAATGCTCAAGGACGCCACCGTCCTTGACGTTGTCCTTTAGATTGTCCTAGACGTTGTCCTAGGCGTCGTCCTTGAGGTCATCCCAGAGTTCGTCCTAGATGTCGTCCTTGAGGTCGTCCTAGAGGTCGTCCTAGACGTCGTTCTTGATTCAACCTAGAGGTTGTCCTCGATGTTGTCCTCTAGGTGTCGTTCTCAACGTTGTCCTAGATGTCGTTTTTAAGGTTGTCCTAGAGGTCGTCCTAGAAATCGTCCTAGACGTCATCCTTGAGGTTGTCCGAGAGGTCTTCCTAGGCGTCGTCCTAGACTTCATCCTCGACGCCGTCCTAGAGGTCGTCCTAGATGCCATACTTGGCGTCAGTTACTTGGATATCATCCTTGACGTCATCCTATACGTCGTCCTAAACTTTAACACCTGTAGAAACATTACTCGAAAACATTCCTCCAGTGGAACTGTAATGCTTCCGCCTTCCTACATGTAAACAGTCTTGAGTGTCCTCCTGTAATATTTTTGGTTGAACTACAGTGAAACCCGTTTAGAACGAACCCACGTACAATGAATTATTGTCGATATCGAACTCCCGAAAAATTGAAATAAAATTGCATGTACAAAGTATGTTTTATAACGAACAACGTATTGGCTATATCAAACTTTTTCCCCCCGGGAAGGCTTCCAAAAATGTGAAAACAATTGTCTTCTAGCCTGTCCCGTCCCCCAAAAAAGAAGTAGGAAAGAAAGAAAATTTCAAAAGCTCAAGTTGCGAACAAAATTGAGCGAAGAGAAGTAACTCAGGAGGAAAGAAAGCTAAAAAATACACTCTGCATGCACGCACAAAAAAAAAAAAGCTTTTCATCCCGAAGCGTTTGCCCACGAAGAGAAGCGATTCAAGAAGGGAGATAAGCTACAAAAACAAACTGCGCACTCATGCAAAAAAAAATATTTAGCTTTTTGTTACGAGACGGAAGTGAAGAGATGAGGAAGAAAGAGAAGCTCTCGTCTTACAACGAACTCATCGTGGAAGTTTGTTGTAAATGTTTTTTTTGCTATATCAAACTACTTGCTATATCGAACTGATCGTAGTGTTTCCTGCTATTCGTTATAAATGGGTTAGACTGTATATTCAGCTGCGCAGTGAAACAGAGTGCTTCAGCTCTCTAGCTTTGGCTAAGAAAGAACTAGAAGAAAAATGTAGACTGAATGCACTTAAAAATATTTTTCAACAAGAAAACATTTGATGTGGAGGGGGGGAGGAGCATTTTAAGCTGAAAATGACGTTGTATGTCAGCCTTTTGAATTGAACAGCTTGCATCACATACAGTAGTTTTGTTTGCACCTCTGGGGCTTTAACTATTTGTGATCTCTTTGGACAGTGACTATTCTTGTAATGGTGAGCTTCAGTCACATTTTTCCCCTTGAAATATTTTGTGGTAGAATTTTGCATGCATACAAAAGGATAACAATACTACAGTCGCCGACCGATTTTTCGCATGCTGTAAATTCAGACTTGTTTGCTACTTGGACTTAATTGAGGGACTGTGATGTACCTGGTAGCAATAGTACATATTGTTGACCAATTTTTCGAACAGCCTGAAGTTCTAAAGTTTGATTTTTCCGATTTGATAGACCGAAGAAAGGGTTGTAACGGTCCTGAAGGCCTGAAGGGCTTTGTCCGTTTTCTTCTGTTTTCTGACTGTTCCGCGTGGTTTGCGTGGTTCTACGTATTTCATGTGTTTTGCAGTTGCATCCCTTCCTTTCTTTGCTTACCACTTGTCACGTGAGCTGCTGTTTTTGATTTCTGTTCATTTAGTCTTGAGTGATACAGATAGGTGGTGTAGACAGCATGCTACCATCTGCTCATGCATTGCTGCAAAATGTAAAGAAGCGCTGACGGTATTCTACAATGATTCTGGAGAAGAAAACACTAACAAAGTTAATTGAGAGAGGGCATATGCTAGGCTACATAGCTAAGGAATTCAAGTTCTGAAAGCAAACGCTGAAGTGGAGAGTGCCAATATCTAGCCAAAAGCTGCATTAAATTTTTTAATTTAGGAAAGAACGATAAAGACGTTATAAAACCTTCTTTTTAGTAGCCCACTACAAGTTAGTTAAACTTTGCATAAATGTAATTAAGATATTGCAATTTTAAATAGATACCAGCAATCTACGTGTCTAGATATCGGCACTCTATGTGTCCTCAAAATAATACATAATTTTTTAAAGTTATTATCAGAAGATTCTAAGTACTAAGAACTGAATCCACAAACTGTGAAGACAACCCAAAGGTTCAAGACAAGAAAATTGCATTTGAAAGTTCAAAAGATGTGTACTCCTCAAATATTGGCTGCAAGTACAGGAAATATGGCAAGAACATAAGCCCTGTATTTACTCGAGTAATAGCTGCACTGTTTATAAAGAAAACCTGAAGGTTCACTTTTCCGCGGAGCATGCAGATTGCCAATCACCGCGATCGACAGCATGATTCCAGCTGTTTAGAGGAGAGAGATAATCTTTTTGCACAAAGTTACCATCTGTGAAGATTGCCTCTAGTGGACACCGTACCGGCGTGCAGTCGTGTATCACTACTGTGTGATTGACGTTAAAGACCCCAGGCTAGTGGTTGTACTGCACTGGCTAAATTGCTCATCTACAGCTGGGAGACTCGTCGCCTGTCGAAGCAGACTAAGTTCTAGGCTGTATAAACGTAAACACAGCCCCTCTATTGGACAGTCGTGTTCTCGATCTAATTATTCACTATGTTATTTATGCGCAATGCAATGATTGACTGTATATGTGTTCTGTGGGAAAGTAGACGCAAGGGTCTTGTTCATAAATAGTGCGGCTATTATTTGAGTAAATACGATATACCAAAAAATACCGCGGAAGCGCTCACTCCGTTCAAGCGCCTATTTTTAACATTTCCCAAAGTTGGGGATCCTGCGAATTATATGTTTAGCACCCGATTTGACCACACAAGTGCCTATATCTAGATTAATCCAGTTTTCAGTAAAGTGGGGGGTGCGCTCACCTGATATTTTACGATAGTTGTTCAGGAAACATCCAGAGTTGATAAAACCATCCCACAGTGTATGCTGTGGCTTTTATGGCCCCTCTTGCACCATGTGCCGTCTGTCATCAGTTACAGTAGCTGTTCTCCCCATTTCAGTCATCACGAGGTTTTGGTTGGCAGTTTTTGCGGCAGCAGCATGAACTTCTTGCTAGTGAATGTCTCATGGTGCATTAGTGCTAGCAGGCTGATAATTGCGCAGTAGCGCCGAAGCTTACTGCTTTCAAGTTGACGGGAAAACTTGCACGAGCTTCTGCCATCGTAGCTTTGCTTTGTACTTATACGTAGATCCCCATCTCGTACGCCATGTTTTGACGAAAACGTCGAAAGAAAAACCCACTCGGGTTGCTTGCTCTTCTCAGTGTCGTCTGAGGGACGACGAAAAACCCTTGCGCTTCCCAGCCAACTCACGGACGCATAGAGAATCTGCACTCGTGGCAAGCGGGACAGGTCGCACCGCTCACAAGTGTCGTCAGCACGCCGACGTCACATATCGCTGAACTTGCAGAGCCATAGCCACTTGTTCCGTATTTGTTTTCAATGTTTTCAGCGTTGTTCCGCTCACTTTGCCGTCGCATTCTTGAAGCTTGTGCTTGCTTCTGAAGTTCCAAGCGGGAAAATAGCATGTATCACAAATCAAATCGAAGAAACTTAGAAAGCGCTGTTTTCCCGAGTGGCACTTGCTCGGAGACCGATTCCCTCAATTAATTGGCCCAAGTCCAAAAATGGTTGCATTGTCTTTGTAAGCGAGGTTGACTCGGTTGTGGTGCTCCGGCGATGCAGGCACCCTGTGCGGCACCTGAAGGCCAACGCAACCACCCTGGTGACGGCCCACCTGCCACAGGAGCTCTTCCCTGAGCCCGAGGACGGAAACGTCGTGGTGCACGCCAGGTGAGAGCGCACAAAGCACGGGTGAACGCCCGCTCGAGCGGGCGTTCACCCGTAAGTGCAAAGCATTTTCAAGGAAATCCTTTGCACTTACGCGTCCAAGGCTCGGTTTGGTAACCAGCGAAGCAGGCGGCACGCATCTGATATTATACCTACTTTAGCCATGCATACGAGAGGTGATGCGCCAAACAAGTGTGATACGATATGCTAGCATCTGAAGGAGAGATACAGTCACAGTTGAATGTAAGGGCACAAACGAGCTCGTTTAGATTGATTGTGACATAAACCTTGAGACTGCAGGCCGAAAACGACGAGAAAACTGAAAGGTCTCGAACACAGCTAAATTTTTTATTTCCGAAACATGCTTATATGGTCACCTTCACAAAAAAAAAAAAGAGAGTGAGAAGCCAATGCACGTTTTTGCCACAAGTAAACAGTAAATGCAGCGACCCAACAAAAACATGAAAGTTAGGCATGTGCGAATAGAAGATTTTGGGTCCGAGTCGAATTCAAGGCGAATAGGGATTTTGGTCGAATAATTTCAAATCGAACAGTTTGAATAGTACAAGCAACAAATACCACAAATACGTTTAAACGATAGTTTTATATTTTCCCGTATTAGGTATTAGAAGTACTGTAATTGTTAATTTCAAGTGTACTGAGTTCGGAAGTACGAAATGGTCAAAATGGTCGGAAGCTTGCGCCACCTGCCCGGAATTCCAAGCCAGAGTAAGTCAAACCCGTTTATATCGAACTCGCAAAAAAACATCTGCCAGTTCGTATAGCTGGTAATTTGATATGGAAAGTTTTAATGAATTTGACCCTCAAAAATCCACTTTCTGCTGAAATATTACCCAATGAAGTAGTCTTGCATCATCTGCTGCTTTTTCTTCATTTCATCCGCGATAACGATATTTTTCTGCGCTATCGACGGACTCCGAAATACCGAGGCCGCTGCCTTCTATATTTTCGCATTAGCGCCGAACTATGCCGAGAGCACGGCGCACGTCCGAGCAGGAGCACCTTCTCCTGCAGAGCGCCGTTTTGCTCTGCAAGTTGGCTTTCCCCTACAACAGGTGGCTGTGTTGGGGGAAGCCAACTAGCAAAAAAGCTAACTTTTTTTTTTTTTTTTCGGGCGGTTGCGTCAATTGCTTTGAAGAAAAAATAATATTTTCTTTTGCGGACGGAGCGGGGAGAGGGAGCATTGAGCACCCTCTGTCCGCTCCCTCCGCAAAAGCTATTTCTTTTCTTCCCTGCAATCAACGCGACCGCCCGAAAAAAAAAAAAAAAAAAAAAAAAAAAAAAAAGAAGCCAGCGTGTTTTGCAAGCTGGCTTTCCCCCAATGCGGCCGCGCGCGTTGGGGAAAAGCCAGCTTGCAGAGCAAAACGGCGCTCTTGGCAGTTCGATATATCGGTAGCGGCTGCTATTCTTGTTCGATGCAACCATAGTTTTTGCTATATATTTTCACTGTAACATTACTCTGCACAAATATTTCTCGATACAAGGAATAATTCGATGTAAACAGGTTCGATATAGTTGGGTTTGACTATTTAAAAGGTTGAATAGTCCTATATTGTCGAATAATTTGATATTGTCGAATAATTCGATATTGTTGAATACTTAAATTCGATTCGAAGCGAATGCCGGATAGAACAGAATTCGATTGGCTATTCGTAATAACCGAATATTCGCCCGTCCCTAACGAAAGTATGTCGTTGACCTTTGCCAACCAAACACAAGACCCTCCTTGTGTACTCATACTTCTATGTCCTGTAACACAGAGTGGATTACAACCAAACACATCACCCTAGCATCAAAAAACACAACCAACACTTGAACCCCCAAAGAATGAAACAGTGACTCGCCAAGAACACAAAAGACGTTGCGACTCCCACCTTCTTCCTTAGTCTGAATCATTGCTTACAGAACACTATCATTCTCCCCTTGTGCTGGTAATACTAAGACTGGTAAACCAAAGTGAATCATAGAAAACACGTCACTCTAGCTTTTCGGAAACACAAACACAGGACTCACAAGGTCACCATTTTTCAGACCCCTAGAAACCATCTCAGTTCAGGACCTCAGCAAAACGAAGGTTTATTAATTAACATAGTTTTTATGGTTTAAGATTGTCAATGACCCTTTAATCAAGTGCTTGTAGTCATTCTTCTCCCGTAACTCCACTGAGGTTAAACTCTACAGTGGCACACAGTTGTTACATTCGGCAACATATTTGAATAGTTCAGAGTTGTCCGATATAACGTAGTCCTTTGTTAGCTTCCAAGGTTAATGGTGTCTGAAAGGATACATTTGGCATTAAGTTTTATTATGAAACACCACAAGGTGGGTCTTCCCCTTCGGCTGGTCGTAAATGAAAATTGTGCATGGCAAAAAACGGTGTCATCCTTTCTACAGAATGCTCTAACTAATGTGGATACCACCACTCCTTTGTATTTGCGATGCTCCTATGATATAGTGAGTGACAACCATTTTATGAAAAGTGCTGTACGTTTTGTTTGTTATACATAAAGGATTTATACTACTCACTTAATTGAACCCAAGATTTACTTGCTAGGGTTAACAGTTTTTCTGGAAGATCATTTGGTCACATTTAAAGCTCAGTCGGGTATATCAGTTCCCGAGTTTCTTAGGATCTTGGAGGTGTACTTAACCTCAACGGTTGTACAGTATGATGGTTGTAATTTTATCCAGCAGCAAGGTGTGTGCATTGGGCCAGCGGTAGCCCCAGCTCTTTCTGAGATCTATCTAAGGTTTCTGGATTTGAAGCTCTTTGATTATGTTAAGGAGAGTTCCCCTAATGAAGTATTGGCGAAGAGGTATGTAGGCAATATTTTGGTATGTACTACGAACGTCTCTCTAGCAGATTGTCTAGAGAAATCGGTTTTTGAGATGGATCTCGAGCTAAAGTTGTCTTTAAAAAGTTTGGAAGGTGCTTACTTATAGTATCTTGATCTTCAACTTAAAACTGGTTCAGGTCTTTGCTGGGAGATGGAGAATCTGCAGCAAAATCTCTTCTTCCATTCACTAGCTGTCACTCAAAGCTTGTGAAGGTGGGCTTAATTTGGAATCTAGTCAATGCAGCAGTAAAAACGTCTTGTTTCCATTCGATAAGTAAATATATTCATTGTCTTATGGAATGAAAGAAATCAATTGACAGCTAGACAGTGCACTGTTGGTAGCTCTGTCAGATAAAGAGGTTTGTTTTTTGCGAGCAAATATGAATAGTGGTGTGTGAACCGTTTCAACTCCGAAGATTGTGGGGTGTCTGATAGATAATTAGGTGTTTGTTAATGTAATCAGTGTCGGCTAAGGTGTTTTCTTTTTGTTATTTTAATTAATAAAACATTAGTTGCTAGAACAGCTTCGTCCTGTCTTGTTTGTTGTCTTCACTCCTTCTTCGTCGTTTGAGCGGTTTTCATCACGTATAACGTTTACCAACTCGCCCAATTGGCTACCTTACAGAAGACTAGTTCTTATACAGGTCACGAATAACAACGGTGACACTGTGCAGCTCTGAAGGTCATGGGTGGCTCACCGTGGAAGGACACTATCACACAAAGGCAACGTGTAGAAACACCAGTGGGAACAGCTAGAAAACGTGCATGTCCATGGAAGAAAGAAACTCCGATATCTTACTGACCGTCCTATCCTGTTTACAAACGTTAACAAAAGCTTCAAAGAGAATTTCAGGCACCGCGTTGTTGCGCATGCACTTTTGGATTTTTCGCATTTAGTGTTGCTTTTTAGATTTAAGGCAGACTTTATTAAGCTTTCAAACTTTTTCCTCTTCTTAAAGTTTATGAAGTTTTCAGTTAGACTTTTTCTGCCTAGAAAGTATACCACAGAAAAAAACTCGGCAGCAATTATTAATTTAGGAGCAATATACCCAATGAGCTTAATAAATATTACAAAAAGGGACATTTTCTTTTTTACAAAACTGATGAATAAAATGATAGGTTGATATATGTTACACATGATCCAACAGCCTCCATGTAAAAAGAAGAAAAAAAAATTTGTGAGCTTTTCTCCGCGCATGTTCAATGGCTGGTGAGCTTTTCTCCGTATCCGTCGATTTTGTGGTGAGCTTTTCTCCGGGATTCTTAACTTGCAGCCACCGTTCGTCAATTATGATGTTATATCACGTAAAAGTATGTACAAAAGTATGTAGGTTGTGCAGTAGCAGAGGCTCGGTCGCATGTTATAAAAGTTTCATGGTTTTCATTGACTAAGGACGGCAAGAGCCATTTCCTCCGTGCGTGCCGATTGGCTGCGACGGCGGAGAAATTTTTTCTGCTTGGGAAAATTCGGCCCCGGCCCGATTGTTCCCGCTGGCAAATATTCCGTCGCTGGCGAGGGGATTCCCCCTCCCGGTGGATTCGCCACTTGCAGATTCGCCTGCGAATTCGCAAGTGTGAACGAGCCATTTCATAACGTTGCACATTATTGGCTGGAATGTAATGTGGGTAAAAGAAAGGAGCGATGGGTTTTACGAGTGTAAATAAGTTAATTGTGCTCTTTTCCTCCTTGTGTGAAACCAGGCAGAGGGGATCGATCCGCGTGTACGACTTCACAGCCAATCAGCACACTTCGGGGATCCCTTCCATCTGTCTGTCGTCCTACGACGAGCCCGCCGGCTACAACTACAACGTCCGCCTGGCGGTGCCCTACGACGACATCGTGGAGATCTAGTCGTCTGGACCGGGGGGAGGGCGGGGTGCTAAAGACGGGAGCAGAGCGCAGTAAATCACAATAAGCTTCGGCATCGGTGGTACCGAGGTCAAGAATGAGAAGGTTGTTGCTGTTAATTTGACTTTCGTTACCGCAAGGGCTTCATGAGGGCCAAATGGTGCAAGGACTTTATGAATATTTTGTACTTTGTGTCTGCATAAAAGGATGGGAATGAAACTATTAGAAAGCATGTAAAGGGCTCATGGTGTCTTCATAAAGCTGGAGTATGTAAGTGAAAGAAATGACCCGAGAGAGCAACAGAAAGCGGTAAAAGGGAGCGGACAGTATGTTAGACGTGTCCATTTTGCTGCACCAAGCTCAGGTTGTTTGAGTCCTTGTCAACTTCATTTTTTGTTTATATAACATGATTTCCCGTGTTTTCCTCCTAAGTAAAGCTGGAAACAATCTAGGAACAGACATTACAAGTAATGTTTTTGCCACTTCTTTTTGTATATTAAGCCAGCGAATTAGGCCCACCAGGACCACCAATGTTCGCATCCATGCCCTGCCGTTCCAAAGCGGCCAAAATGCTGGGAAGTAAACATTTTTTTCTTGATTATCATATTAACTCCATGATCTGGACTATACTCTATACCACTTGTTGTGCACAGCATTACCAAAGGGTGCGAGAGCGTAATCCAAGTATTTCAGGAGGGGGAAAGGAGGAACTCCCCTTTAACCCGGACCCTCTTTCGTACGTCCCAGACACTGCTTTGTCCCCCTCGGAGATCGGCCCACCACTCGAAACTTGGTGCAAAAGTGGCTTTTCTCTCCCTCCCACCTGTGGCTTAAAGCGCACTGTGCACAACTAGTGAGATAGGGTATGGATTCCCTTTTTGCGTGGATGAAGTTGGTGATCGTGGGCCTTACATTGGCTAGCTTTGAGCTACCGAGTCAGTCCAACCAGTGGCGTCACTGGAAGGGGGAGGGGGGGGTTGCCACGGTGAACCTCCAGCCTGGGTGCCACACCCTAGTGACGCCACGGTTCATCTAAGGGAAAATGCAGAAACTTGCAGTGTATATAGCATAGTCATTTCACTGTTTAGAGGTGTGTGATGAAACTATACCTCATTTATATTTGTCTAAATGTGCTGTTATGGGGGTGGCTTTGTTGCAAATCAAAACAAAAGGACATTTGGTGCACAGGTAAAAGCTAGCTTTTGTGATAAAAAAAAAAAAAAAAGTGATTTTGTGCAATCAGTATCGCTTGTTTGGCTCATCTGTGACTTCATAGTTTGTATATATCCCAATGAACCCAACTGGAATGCCTTTCAATAAACATGTTTCACCCCCTGCTTTGTTCCACTTGGGCTCTTTATTGCATATACTATGTGTATGTGTGCTATTGAGAGACCAGTTGTGTTTGTAGAGGTTGCTCTTATAAAGGTTTTGCATGGAAGCATACATGCATAAACTTTTGGATCGCCATGGAACAATGCCCCCTTTAGGCCTATGTGATATGATTATACACAGTCACCAGTGTGGCAGCTTGTTTGTCAGCTCCAGCAGTTCTTTTGTCAGACATCACGTGCATGTGCCCAATGATCTTCGTCCTGCTGCAAGAGTGACTTCCCAGCAAGTATCGCGGCAAGGTTGAGTTTATTGGTGTGATGTGATTATCACTATGCAACAGCGACCCCGGAAGAGTATTTTACGTGGGGCGGCTAGCGGTCGAAATAAGGAATGGGGGGGGGGGGGGGGGGGGGGGGGGGGGGGGAGAGAGAGAGGGAGGGGGGGGGGGAGGGGAGGGGGGAGGAGGGAAAAAATAAGTTACCAAGATTACTGTTTATAGAAGGTTTATTATCACTATACCGTGTGTCCATACATTCATTCATTATTCCTGTCACAAAGCAGTGAGATGTTGACAATCTGATTTAATAGTAGTCGATCTACGGGTGTCGATATAAAATGCTCTGGAAAATCGGGTGCCTGCACGTAGAAAGCTCACATTTTCAACAAAGGTGTATTCTATAGTAATCGTGTACGTATTCCTGTGAAATTTCTCGGCCCGGCCAGCTTCGTTCTGGTAGAAAGTTATAACAGTGCATTCTTGAAAATTTCATAAAAGTTTACCACCGGTGGACGCGGTAGTTCTTCGGTGGTAAACCTTTACTGGCGACGACCTTTTTTATTTCAGTATGTTTCCTGTTTTTATGGCCGTCTTTGAAAAGAGGCTAAAACCAGTCATAGACACGTTACTGCTGAAATGCAAGTGTTACAGTTACTCAGGGAAAAAAGTAATCCTGCTACAGTTACAGAATTTAAAGAGTAACTCTTACAGTTATATCTACTTCGCTAAGGTAACACCGTTACTTTGTCGTTAAATTACAAAAATATATTAAAAATTTAAAAGGAACCTTCCTTATGCATTTAACATTGATTTTTCGTAAGACACTGTGTCGTTCACGGTAGTGAATCTGAGTTTTTTGAGAAACTAAAATTTCCTAATAACTAATTGTAATATTGACATGTTTGATACTTACTAATTAAATTTTTACCATGAATTGCTTTCTGAACAGGTAAATCAACTATATGATAAATCATCTATGGTTATTTCACAAAAGTAACGGGCGACTTTAGTTTTTCAAAGATCCATAAAGAACTTAGAAATTAAGCGCGACCACCATAAGGTATACACGAATACAACAGCACGCGTCTATACTCCGCGACAACTTTTCTTGGCAATGCAGTGGAAGGTACGTCCCGCGTCCCCTCTCCCATTTTGAGTGTGCGCAGGCTTTCCTCCTCTCCCCGGAAATGGGGGAGGAGGAGAGCCTGCGTACACTCAAAATGGGTGAGGGGACGCGGGCCTGTACCTTCCACTGCATTGCCAAGAAAAGTTGTCGCGGAGTATAGATCTCGGATATATCCAATCATAGAGTTTATACAATCGGTCATTTCTAATTCTGGATTTCTTTTGTGAGGCGAAATGGGACGGAAGCAACACATCGTGCATATGCCAAGTCAATAATACTATATAAGTCATACCTTGCAATCAGCTTTGTAGATGTGCCACTCCAATGCACTCGTCAATCGAGGTACAAACGGCCGCTGCGTGTAGAATTCTAAACGGCTATTGCGATCTTTTCTCTGCCACTTCCTAACCAGATAGAACACGTTTGCGCTTTTTCCATCTCACCACCCCAACTAGAAGAGACCACCCGGAAAGCCCACGGCGTGAATACCCTAGCAAAAATTCCCATAGAGAATTCCCATAGCCTATCGGTTTAGTGACACCTATGGGTGTATCGGCCTATAGGCGTATGGGCCTATAGGCGTATGGGTCTATAGGCGTATGGGCCTATAGGCGTATGGGCCTATAGGCGTATGGGCCTATAGGCATATGGGCCTATAGGCGTATGGGCCTATTGGTGTATGGGCCTATTTGTGCATTGGCATATAGGCCATCTGCATGAGCACACAGTGTATGGTGGTGCCTTTATACATTTTATTATGCAAAAAGGGGTCTTGAGGTACACTTGCTCCTGTTATGAAGGCATCTTGACGCTGAACACTGTCACAAACTGAGTCTTGAAGGTGCCAGAGCGTAATGGCATACTTCTTGCTTGAAATCCTAAAATGAGCAGCAGAACAAACAAAAAGAGTTAATCGGCGGCGTGGCAAAGGTGGAGGATGATGTCACCACAGAAAGTGATTAAGGCTAAAGCCATTCGATAGATGACTCGAGCATTTTTAAATTTCAGACTGAAGAAAATAAAATTAAGAGGCTGGATTTCCTTTGTTTTCTGTCTTCATCATGAGCCTAACTGCCTTCAAAACTAATTAAGCATCTACCTTCTGAAGAACCTTGAAATTAAATAATGTAAAATTAATATCAGCTTTGTTTGTGGGATTCCTAACAACGCTTCATTTAGTTCGGTCAACAAATACATTGTAGGCATATAAACTCAGGTTAATTCGGGAAAGTCAGGGGATCGAAGTTTGCCCTGTTTGCCTTAACAGTACCATCCAGTCCACTTGCATAACTTCAAAACTAGTTAGTTGCATGCTGTCACGCGTTTTATAAAGATGGCTATAAAGATGGCTGCCGCGATCGCAAGTACACGCGCTTTGATAGCTTTGAGCTCTGAATCCAACGGTATGTGACATTTTCTGTACGCTATGACTATACCAACCGCGGTCGCCAAGTGCGACTCACGCAGTCCCAAGCGGGCGGCGGGCGTCGAAGACGCGATCAACGGAATGTCGTGGGCGCCGCTATTTTCGGTATCCGCGCTATTTCCGAGAAATAACGGGCCCCAAAGACCAAGCCCCAATGCTCGTTTTGGGTCTGCGCATTCGCACTAGCGACGACGTTAATTATTCGAGGTTGCGGACGTCGTTCTGACACTCCCTAATGTTCAAACTTCCACGCGTCTACAATGCAAACAAAGACCAAAAGCATGCTTACCAAGTGTGTTGAGGTGCTCGCTAGACTGTCGCGTCGTGGGTCTTCCAAGCTCTTTTTGACCATAATCAACATAAGAGGAGACTTCACAGATAGGTATACTTGAATAAATGAGCACATTTCCATGTCTAAAAGCATTTTCGTCCCCTGACAGAAACACACCCGACGCACGACAAGACAATGTCGGGGGGAAAAAAAAAGTGTGGTGTCGCTAGCGATGGGGTGCTGTAACTAGTACGAGCTCGATAGGAATAGATAACTGGGCAAGTTGGTGAGAATTCATGTTGAGAGACAGCGCGACCGGGACGAGGACAAAAAGACGAAGAGAACACAGGACAGGCGCTGTCCTGTGTTCTCTTCGTCTTTTTGTCCTTGTCCCAGCCGTGCTGTTTTTCAACAATATGAGCTCCTTACAAAATCGAAACCGAAACTGGCCGAATCGCGATGGAGGGTGCCACAAAAATGTCTTTACAAACTTAGGAATTAAAGAGGGTGAATACAGCTATTGTTATAAGCACATGAAATAAATGTGTAAATTATGACTAGTACCGACTTGCCATTTGTTTTGGGTGAAATGGAGTAAGAAGTAGATTTCTTTGTTTCAACCCATCAAGATATTTTCTTTATTTTTCGTGGAGATTACTTTTATTTACACTTTCCTCACAGTATTTTATAAGTAAATTATTTTGACGCACCAGGGTCCCAAGTTTTATTTAGAATATTGCCCTAAAATTTATTCAGAAAAGAAAGCATTTCATTGTGCTATTTTCCTCTAAATTGTGCATGACTGTGTGTGAGTCTCTTATTCTAGCATTATTTCAAGCTACGAAACTATATGAATTTTTATAACCCATTGATTTACAATGATGGTGTGTTATGTAACCTGGGCTTAAACCATTTGTGCCATTCGAAAATATTGAGGAAAAAAAAGCGTAACATTGTCGCATAATTAACTTGACTGATGTAGTTGTATGCATGCTGTTCTAAAGTGGACACATTTTTTGCATTTGGAATAGATATTTGCATCACACAGCTCAGGTTACATAACACATGCATCAAATGGGCTGGTGTATTTCTGACACGGACTATTCTGAGAGACATATGTCTAATTTATTTCTATTGCTCAAAGATAGACATGCACAATTGGTACATTCCTATATTGAATGATTCGAGGTTCCTACTAGTCAAGGAAGCATTCCTATTCGGCCAACAAACTTTTGGTTTAACTGATGAAGATTCCTAACCGTCCGATAAAGTCCTTATGGGACCAGTCTAAGTTTCTATGGAACCAATAGGAATGCCTATTGGACCGATCGAAATTTCTATAGGCCCAATAGGCATTCCTATGGGACCGATACACACTCTTATGGGACCGATACACACTCCTATAGGATTGATACACACTCCTATGGGACCGATACACACTCCTATGGGACCGATACACACTCTTATGGGACTGATACACACTCCTATGGGACCAATAAAACTTCCTATGGGAGTGATACGCACTCCTATGGGACCGATACGCACTCTTATGGGACCGATACACATTTCCTATGGGACCAATTGAACTTCCTATGGGACCGATGCAGATTTTTATGGGACCGATACAGATTTCTATGGGACCAATAGAAATTCCTATCGGACCGATAGAAATCTCTATCGGTCCGATACAAATCTCTATCGGAATTTTTGCTAGGGTATCCACTAATCAAGTGATGACAAGTGTCTCTTGTCCCGGAGAAGGGCGGCCTTTTAATTTCAAGAAAACACAGAAACGCAGAACGACACAGACGGTTCGAGCGCATACTCTTTCTCAAGTGACGGGGCCCGAGAAGCAGAGCAATGGGGACCACAAGTGGGCGACAGGAAGCAGAGCCGGTAATTGGATTGCAAAAAAAAAAAAAAGGAAAAAAGGGTCATTTATTACTCTGTAACGCCGAATTAGAGCGCAGCTCTTGAGGAGGAGGAGGAGGGAAGGGTACTGAGGGGAGGGTATACCCCTCCTCCGTCCTCCTCATCCTGTCTGCTGTTCGCGACTCCAACTAACTATAGGTGGCGCCACTCATTTTCCAAGATGGCGGGTTTAGTGAGGGTGAGAGATGCGTGCCGCTGTTGAGCCTGTTTAGTGCGCTGGCTTCACTGAGCGACATAAATTATTTCTGGTAATACGAGGAAGCTAATGTTTTATGAGCGTAGGTCACCTCTTTAACCTGAAAACAAGAACGGTGTTTAGCGTATTAATTACGGAAGGATGCGCGTTTTAATTCTGGAGCGAAACCGAAACTTACCTCTATTTTGGATTTAATTTCTCGGCAGATGTCTTAATTTCGGATTCTTTCATGACGCAAGATGTGTCTCACATCGTAATTATTTACTTAAAAAAGTTGTTCGCGGAAACTTTATTTTGTGACATACTATTCGATCCAGGCTGATATTCGTCGTTGTTGAAAAAATCAGTGCTGATATCTGTGCGTTCTCGCTGCCTTTTTCTCGCTCAGATAATTGCCATGGGAAATAATGACAATTATCCCAGCACAAGAATAAAGGCCTGTTCACACATGCAGCGGAGCGCTACAAGCATAGCGCTAACCTCGCGCTTAGCGCGTGCTGACGGCAGCGTTCACCAGCTTTGTATCGCACCGTCAAAACTGTTGCTCATGGCGGACGATAAGTAGCTGACGACACGTGAGGAGCGCTACATCAGCGCTTCGCTGCATGTGAGAACCGGCCTTAAAGGGGCCCTGCAATCATAATTAAGCGTCTACCTTTTTTGCGGTTTCCACGTCTCTTGGGGTTCGGGCAAGCCAGCGGGCACGGAGAGAGTAACTAAATATCAGTGCGTCATATTTTAACCGGACGACGCGGAAACCTCCTCCACCGACGAGGGCGACCCGCGGTACCGAAAGCGCGCAAAATGTGACGTCTTAGGTCCTGGGCTTACTACTGGTCAGAGCCGCTGAAAGCTTCGTTTTAGTCGAGATACAAAATATAAGTGTCGCGAACCGTTTCGATTACGTATGAAAGTACTTTTTGTTCACTATTTTAGATCAGAAAAGAAACAAATGCAGTTTAGAAAGTACGGAAACAAGAAATGACCCGTCGACATACCCGCCACCAAGCGGCGGAAAAAACGGCGCATACTAGAAAGAACTAGTGGGATGAGGCTACGACAAGCGAGGAGCGTAGAAAGGTCCCGGATGTAAGCGGCGGCGCAGCGGTCGTATACCGGCTCGAGAATCCGACCGGTTCCGAGCGTTCCGAAGGCCTTCGGCGCGGGCCCTGCTGGCGATTTGGCCATTTGTCGGTGCGTCAGCGCCGAAGTGGCTCCCGTTCTAAACTGATCTTTACCCCGTGTTTGCTGTTGTTTGTGGCCAATGAAGTGTTACGCCGAATTAGTGTTTAGCCGCGCAGCAATTGCAATGCGAGCTGCCCTGGCCGCCCGCTTCATACAGCCTATCCAACACGTGCTTTAGCGGCGCCCTCTCGAGCCGTCAACACAGAGTGCGGCAGCGGTGAGCGCTCGATAAGTTCACTATTCCTCCTCTAGTTCATGGCCACTCAAGCCAGGACCTACGACGTCATGAAGGAGGTTATTTTTTGCTTGTTTTTGTAATTCTAATTGGCCTATAACTTTTAAAATAAAGCAAAATTTGAGAAAAGAAAATTTTGATTAAGTTACTACGTTCAGCACGCTCAGGTTCAGTGCAAATTAAAAACCAGTCAAAAAGTCATTGCAGGGCCCCTTTAAGGTGCAACCCCACCGTGCATGGCGTTTTCATGCTTTTTTGACGGCTTATGACTTTCTTTCTATATATCATACATTTATAAAGTTAATGTCAAATTAAAGAGCTGTTTTTTAACGATACTTTAATGTCTCGATATTACGATTATTTTTAGTGGTTTGTTAATTATTTAGCTTTTAATAGACCACAGTCTCTAATATTGAAAAATTTATTTCTCGAGTTATAACGTCCCATTGTCCACTATATTTTACGTGAGCGTTCGGTTGGATGTAAGAAAGTAAAAAAAGTAAGCAACGAACTGTACAGATAATGTATATTTTAAAATAAAAAAATAAAGTTTAAAATTGTACTTTTTTATGGCGCTGTAAAAACGGAATCAGGTCAACTAATCGAAATAACGAGACATTAAATTATGAAGCATCCTTCGATATTACAATTTCCAGAACTTTCATATTGATATATTACACGTTAATAATGTTATAAGACCTGAAACTTTTCCCATTCAGTTACGGCAAATTGTAGTTTCTTATTATAAAATACAGATGGCGGCACGTGTTCAAGAAGAGCTTGATGTGCATTTTCTGTCGTGTGCCGCTTGGAACGCCACGGGAAAGACAAAAAAAGCGCCAGATGTCAGGGTGTCAGATGCCTGGATGCTCGCAGTGAGCGAGCCAGAGATACCAGAACAACAAGCGCGAGACTGCGGGTGCACCACAGCTCCTTTTCGCGCGTTCTACTGTGCGTCGGTTCACATGCCAGTCGCGATCCAAATGAAATGGGCGCCATGAAATGCATTCTGCCATTTCAGATTCCGCCATGTATGCGAAAACATTTTAATGTTTTTATCACTGGCAAAAATCATTTTCGCAATCAAACTATGCTTGTCGGAATGGTTCGACTATATTTTGTTTCAAGAACCACCTCGGTGGCTCTTAAGTAGCAATGATATTAAAACAAAACACAAAATATTAAGTCGTCTCGGTGTCTCTGAGCTAACGCACTGGCCCATGAATCTATATTTGTCGGATTTAAATATCGGCCGAGGTGCCCACAATCCGACGGAGGCCAATCTGAGATTTCGGTTGCACGTCAAAAGATCTCCAGTTAGTCAAAATAAACCCGAATTTTTTTTTATTAGGGCGTGTTAAGTAATTTTTGTTGGTTTGGCTTGTGAGATACTTAGTTTAGAGCGCAGCAAACGCTACGGGCTGATGAAGCCACTGAAGCATCACCAAGAGCGCGAAGTTAAGCTGTTCGTTCTCTTTCTGTGCCTATTCGGTCGGGCTAAATTAGAGCCACTAAATAAGCTACGCTTCATACACATCTTGGTGCTTAAAATGATGGTTGTCAGTTATCTAAAACTTTATCTGAAATCACAGGAAACGCTTTTCCGTCCTCCACAAATGTTTAAACAGTTCGAGAAAAAGCAAAGCAATATTACGTGAGCTACCTGACACCGAATGCTGAGGAAGTCGCACTTTTGAATCATGACGATCAGCCGTTGCGTTTGATTTGTTACCCTTTGTTACTAACCAACAAGATGGCGGCGCCCACAACAATATCGGGAGGACAAGTGCCGATACTCTAAGCGTAGCTCATTTGGTTTACCTCACAGGCTGAATAAACCTAAAGCCACTGTATATGGCAGCGTAGCTGCCATATCGAGTGGCTCTAGCTAAACCTAAAGCCCCTCCATCCTGGGAAAAGTGGCGCTATTCATTGTTGTGGAAATGCTAGAGGCACGTGCCGCGTGCCACTTCTGGGAAATTCATGGCGTCTGAAGTCTAGCTTAGTGCCGCGCTGTGCCGCCGTGATCTTCCCAAGAGCTGCACGTTGCACGTGCCTCGTGCATCGATGAAGCTTTCTCTACTTTTGAAACATGAAGGGGCTTTAGCTAAACCAAGTGCGGTGACGGATCAAAATCAAAGTCAAATTGGACGTTCTAGTGATTTATACAGCGTAAAGTTGGCCTGCCAGTAGGGGCGACACTGGTTTACACTGTAGATGAGCAATTTTCTGCCAGTGCAGTACGACTGCTAACCTGGGGTCTTTAACGTGCTCACGCAGTAGTGATACACGACCGCACGCCGGTACGATGCTCATACAGATCGAAACGGGCAGGGGTGGGGCTCGAGCCCAGGATCGCTGGGTTCTGCAGCGCGAGCTTTCGCTCCACGCGCGTCGAGCTGGGTGTGCGCTTTAACCCACTCGGCCACCGATCCCCCCTCGCGGTCGCGGATCGTTGACCGAGTGTGTTGTGGCACCGCAGATCAGAGCACGTGGAGAAATGCTCGAGCGCGAGCTCCTTTCAGGGCACTGAGCTCACGCTGCAAAACCTGTAGGGACTCAATCCCCTCGATGCCGCTTGCGCAGGTCTTTCATGTAACCTCGAACGTGCCAGTGCACGAGGCCCGTCTCTCGAGCGGCCCTTGGAGGCAAATGGCGGCGCAGCACTAAAATGACTGGCCCTTGAAAGAGAATGGCGGTGGAGCACCCACTCGTGGCACGTGTCTTGCGCGTTTCCACAACAATAGTTGGCGGTGCTTGTAAAAAACGCTTTTACCAAGGGGCTTTAGCCGGGACCCTGGGTTCAGTCGCCCATCTGAATCCTACCGTCGTGCGATCGTGTACCACCCACACTGCGTAATGCACGTTAAAGACACCGAGCTAACAGTTGTACAGCACTTTCTAAAATTTTCAACGGGTAACAATGTCGCCTTACGAAACTCCTGCTCTCTAAAAAACTAACGACTAATTCTGAATGCCCCGTTACATTGCACTTTAATGTGTGTTCGCGTGTTCGCGTTCCTTTTTTTTTTTTCTACATCTTTGATTATGCGGTTCTTACTTATGAAACAGACTATAGTTGTCGGACTACTGGAAAATATTATATAACTAAGAAAATGGCACGTGAACGCAAGAGACATAAAAAAAATAACAACGACAACAACAACAAAAACATACACATAGGCGCACTTAATAAAAATAATTGAAATATTATAATTGATTATAATTGTGTTTTCAAAGGTTTGAGCGCACCAAAAAGGCTATAAAAGCAAGCTCGATGCGTTGGATGGTGCGCTTGTTCACTGGAAGTGTAGTTCAGGGCAGTATGCTCGCACTTTTATGTTCCGCTTCGCTCACACAATAAAATCAAATACTCTAGTGGTAATGTGAAACAAAGCTACCTTCTGCATATGTGCAAGGCCCTCAGTTTTCGCGTGATTACACGGACGCTTGTTTATCATTATTGCTTTCGTTTCCCACTGCGAATCATTCCGTGCTTTTTTGTGTGCTACATGCATTAGATACCAAGGTAACCCAGGAGCATTGTATTTCGCGGATTGTAAAAAAAAAAAAAAAAAACTATGCAGCTTGACACGGGTGCCACAATCAATACACAATATTTTATAAGCTTCACATGTGACCGCTGGCCTGAGTAAACGTTGTTTGTCAAAAAAACAATTGCGATTGTATAAAATCACGTGGGGAAAACTCGTTCTAAGCACACGACCGTTAGCATGCAGTAAATACTCATAATCGGCGCCGAGATAATTGGTAGCTGTCAGCGGGTAGATTTTTTCTATCGACACAGAGTTAGAATGTTTTCTTCTTTATGTTGTAAGCAAACAGGAGACAACTTACACCAAACTTAGGGTAATAAAGTACTATGAACATTCAAACATTACTGCCTGAGCAGTATATGCGTGCAAACTTTAGCTTTTGATGCACGCTTAACTTTCAATACGCTCAACGCTAGCGTAAAATGTAGCGCTGTTTCAATCTTAATCAGCGTACCATGTGCGTGCTTACACTGCATTTTATGCAACGTCATACTTTACCCGTTTGCATCTTTTTTATTTATGCACACCACTACTTGCGCGCATAAATCACCGAATTAAGACTGGCACAGGATGTCACAAAAAAACTTACAGAACTTTTTCTTTTTTTTTTTTTACAGCAAAAGTAAACTACGCATCGCCTCAAGCTCATTCTCAGCCCAAGGGTAGCGCCAGGTCACAAACATATTCAAAAGTTTCATCCCGGACGGACACCTTATTCAAAAGTTAAAAGTGATTTTCTGAAAATTTCAATGGGAAAATGGAGCCCGGTTTTTGCCCATTTTCGGTTTCTGATGCACCATGTATTCGAGA
This sequence comes from Ixodes scapularis, assembly GCF_016920785.2. Classification (NCBI taxonomy): domain Eukaryota; kingdom Metazoa; phylum Arthropoda; class Arachnida; order Ixodida; family Ixodidae; genus Ixodes; species Ixodes scapularis. The sequence continues at coordinate 144,058,103 of NW_024609835.1, read as the reverse complement.
ACTACGTCGGCCGTTATTTTCTATCGAACTTTTCAGAAAATCACTTATAACTTTTGAATAAGGTATCGGATCGGGCTAAAACTTTGACATCTGGTTGTGACCTCTAGCGCTACCTTTCGGCGGAGAATGAGCGTTTGGCGATGCCTAGTTTAATCTTGCGGTAAAAAGAAAAAAAGAAATCCTGTAATTTTTTTTTGTGACAGACTGTACATTGCTTAAACTATGTGCAAAAGCTATCCACAGACCCAGAATCTTTGCCTGGCTAGTCATGCATTTATCACTGGATTCGTATTAAAATTAATTATTATAATTTATTGTTGTGAGTGAATTATTAAACTCGGCATTTTTTTTATTATGACTCCCGCACCAGTCCTGCTTTGGGTTTACCAAACTCAGCATCTAAACCTGAGTGTCATTTTTTGTGTTTTCCAGCCTCGTGATTTTGATCAAACTAAACGCCCAGCTACCTAAATGAGACACCTGACCGCCCAAAAAATAGTTAATTTGTTTTGATATTTTAGGTAGTTAATTTCTCAAGCTAGAATTTTGGAAACCCATGTCTATCACGTCATCACGTTTTCCTGGAAATCCACGAAGAGCCAAATACATGCACGACAAAAGGGCCGGCCGTCTTGTTGCCGCCCGCAGAGCCGAGAAAGCAACGCTCGGTTACGGACTTCTAGAAGATTCGCGTTCATTCTTGCACCAGACTTAACTTTCGCCCTGATTTCTTGTTCTCGAAAGTGCCAGTTCATCCTCGCCCCTAGCACATGACGCTCGAAATGTCTTTGCCGAATTTTCGAGATAGTGACGCACTGTAGATAAGCAGCTGCCCGCGACATTGTCGAGTCAGTCTCGCTCTCGCTCTCTGTTACGCTGCCGAATCGCCGCCAGGTTTCTGCTGCCGGCCTCGACGCTCTTTCTTTACCTTTTTTTTTTTGTTTGGCACAAGTTCGCCGATAAAACCTTTATTTTTCGGTTCACTGTTCGTCCTCTCTTCACCTTCATTCGTGACAACATAAATCTGATCACATTGAAATATATGTAATTGGCCCCTGAAATATCCTATAGCGGCGCACGGGCAATTTTATATTTTTCAACGCGTCGGTGGTTTTGTTATGCATGTCTCGCCATTTGGCTCAGGACGATTTTCGCGTTTTGTTCTGCCCACATTTGCTTGAGACGTGAGCTCGGAGCGTAGGTAATTGGCCCCCTTGCACGAGAACTGGCGCAGCCGTGCGCGTTCCAAAGAAAGCTCGTGCAGAGAAGAACAAGCCAGGGACCAGGGATGTCAAATTCAGGACATAGAAATATACCCCACTGTATCGAAGCGCCACCACGCACGATTTCTCGCATTGATGTACATGCCTGGAAGGCGATCCCACCGCCATCTATTGGTTCAGAATCACACTAACCAAGGGTGGGGTTGCACCTCCACGAAACGCATCAACTAATAAACGCTGCTCTCACTGCAACAGCCAAAGACGAAATCCAAGTCAGACAGCTGAAGTGTGTGTCTGTTTATAGCACCGCGTGACGCGTAGGACTTCATATTACATCCAGCGTTTAACTGTCTACCTTGATAACTATGTCAGAGTTTTTCATAGGGAAGATGACAGCTACTCGTTGTGCAGGCAAGTAATATCACCATTCATAAATCACAGGATGGCACGTATAAAAACGTGGTCTGCTGGTTATCCAAGTGGCCATTTACATGGATACAGGTCTGTGTTGTACCCATCGACCTTTGTGGCACGTCAGACGAAGTTGGTAAATTGTGTGCCGCCAAGGTCGACAACGTATTGCTCGTATGAACTCTGTATCTCTCGCCTACGGCACTCACCAAATATTTCGTGCAAGAGGAAGAACTTTAAACCAGTCATGCAGGAAATCATCCCATTGGCCTTGAGGGACATGCACTCGCTGTTCTGCTGTGCCATCTCGGGGGAGCACGCTCAAGACTAATGCTGAAAAAAATCAAAAACGCCGAACTGTCTTCGACAGGGCCGACAGCAAGTAGGATGACATCGAGAGAATCACGGGCTTGGTCAAAGTGTTGACTCTAACACGCTGTCTCGTTCTCCCGCCTAGCTTCTGCTGTCCTATTTTCTGGCACCGGCATAACTTAGACAGAGTGGAGCTTCCAGATGTGAGTACTATATTGCCGCGCGCCAAGTAGGCAGTGCGGCCGTAGCCAAAAGCCTGGTTCAGACAGTTGCGTTTGACTACAGTTTGACTGCGTTTGACTGCGTTGCGGCAGCGAGAAATCAGGACATCCCTGCTGCATATGTCGCGTGCCAAGAGGATTCCTTGAATTGGATTCCATGCTTCATTAGAAGCACAGTACTGTCGGTGACTCGCTTTCGGTTCTCGACGCAACGCAGTCAAACGCACTCAAACGCAAGTGTCTGAACCGGCCTTAACGCTTATCGCGCTTGCCTCGCGCGCGGATGGCCAGGGTTCGATTCCTGGCCGCGGCTGCGCATTTTTGTTTACACTGTAATGTGATGTTCTGGTGAATTCGAGAACCGTCTAGCTGATTCGATGTTAGAATGTTCTACGCGTCGAACCTTCTACATCGAATGCTCCAGAAGCCAACGCGTGTACAAAAGCGGCTCCGCCTGGCAAGCAGGAGTCAGTTTCGTCCCAGCGTTCGACTGTGCTGCTACGTCGACTTCGACGCCCGCGACGCTCTGTTATTATCTTTTGTACCCCTTTTATTTTTGGCACAAGTTCGCCACATTAAACCTTTATTTCTTGTTTATTGGTCACCACCCGTGACAATATTTCCTTCCTCCGGACAAGCGGTGAGCGAGAATACCACGATATATATATATATATATATATATATGCTGCGTCGCGCTGTCATCGCGTGACGCAGCAGAGGCTGGTTGCACTATCTCTCCACGGGGCGAGGTGCCGCCGGGGCCGAGATGCCGAGGACGCCGGGGCCGAAACCGAAACTTAAAAACCCGTCGAGCCGTAAAATGCTTCACGTGCCTTCTATCGTTCTGCAATTTTTTTATTTAGTGCTCTTCGATGATGCTGAACAATTTTCTAATTTAAGCCATGCCCTTAAAAACAACATTAAAAAGTTAATTACGCAAAAATAATTAACAACTTAATTATCCCGGACTTTAATCACTTTCCTAAATGGGCCCCTGGCCCTGGACCAAAACACCACAAGCATTTTTCCGTTGCGATGAGTAGTTTTCGCAGGAGCGATTTTGCCTACGTTCTCTGAAACACCCTGCATATATATATATGTGGGTGATTTCATCTCAACTCAGGCACGGATTTAGGGTCGAATTTTTAATTTTGATGAAAAAAATATATGTTTTGGGGCAATTTTTATAATAAAAGAAGACGCAAACGGTTATTTCGTCGGATTTTTTGTTCTCAAGTTATGGACCGTTGAAGCGGTCAAGGTGGAAATTGATGTTTTTCCAGCCTATCGGAGGTGCCATATTTCACTCCATCCCTTTTCCCTACTTTTGACGCTACATCAATATAACTCATTGGGAACACTCTAGACATAGGCTTTTTCATGCTAATTAAGCGTCTAGGTCATAACATTCTTAATGATTTTTTTTTTATTTGTCAAACCGTCTCTTTGTGACGATATTTGACGAAGTTCAGCAAGCTGTGCTGTGTGACCTAATCAACATATTTTTATGATCTTTATACCACCGTAAAGCACCAATTCTGCTCCTTCTTTTGAGTATAATTTCAATATTTTGCCACAAGTATATAAGGCGCTACATGTGCCTGAAAAACGAATATTTTGAGAAACTAGCAAGTTTGGAGTCGATTTTCTAAAAAAACCCACTTTTTATTTTTTTTATTTTTTATTCACAGTTAGTTAATATAGTAGTCTATCAGGAACTACCAACAGAAATTGTAATATATTGTTCGTATGGCCGCTATTAAGACTCGAATCTCGTGCTATGAGCGTTTTGAACGGGACTTCGCACAGGCGCTCTGCTGAGCAGAATTTTGGCCTATATAAGGTTTTCTATTTATCGTTAGCAGTTACCTAATATCCAACCATAAACATGAAAAAAACTTTTGAGTAGTGCTCTTAAAAAAAAGTTACTTAGAAGTCCGTATTCACAAGTGTGAGCGCATCTTTTTCTCCCAATACGGGAGAACGCAGATCGTTAGAGAAGTCCTCCGAAATTTTACAGATGCCACACCAGTCAGGCGGCGTGTATAGATTACTTTATCTTGAACATCACGGGGCTACCGCCTCTATCTTCTTCGGGGTCCTGGAGCCTCTAAGGATTGTGCTTTTGGATGCGACCGACACGGAAACCCTGATTGTCGGGAGAACAGGCGTTTCGAGGTTAGAGTTTACGTCGCAAGCCCCCCTCTGTCTCTCCAAGCTCCCCTCCTCGTCCTTCTAACACAACCGTGCCACTAATCCGCGGGCACTAAAAGAGACGCCGCTGCTGCGTGGCACTCAGATTACGCGCGAGGCGGAGAGCGAATGTTTAAGTATGGATCGACGGGAAGATTGGGGACCCAAAGGAAGCCGAATCTTCGCACGTCGTCTAACTGATAATAGCCTTCTCGGTCCCTTTCTGGCTCTTTACTTGAATTCCTAAGCCACGGCGGAAAGCTGGTACTCATTCAACCTCCGTGCTGTCTGAGCGGGATGAACTTAAAACTACTCCTGCTTTCAGAAAGCCAGAAGTGTTCGTTACTGCCATGGCTAATACATTATTCAGTTCAGACCGGAAAGTGTGCGCCGACTATTCAAGGAGACACAAGAGTGTTTTACGGACGCCATTTTCGTCAGGTCTCGGAGCTAAACCTAAGTTTTCTTAAGCAAGTTCTACCGGCTGAGGACGCCCAGCGCGTAAGCCCTGGAGATGTTCTGTGCAATAACTGCTACACAATGTTCTTGGGTCAGATTGAAGAACATAAGCAAGGACAGGAAATGTTGTCATCAAGCTCATCGTCATCATCTCTGAAACCAGCGGACAGATCATTCGTTGACGAGGAAGCCCTGGTCCAAGGAGTGTCTGAAGCAATCGATGCTGCCGAAGTGTGACACCACTTAAACTCCCTTCTAGCGTGACCCCACGAAGTCGTACCGGCTATGTTAAGCGAAAAATATCCGAGATAACCGCGGACTTCAAAATGAAAATTGGTCGTAAACTAAGTGACGTGTACGGAGAACCTACGGGCACAGACAAAGAAGATCCATGCTCCTCGTGCTCCGACTGGGTCAGAAATTTACGAGCAGCCTACGTCAAGAGCGCGTCGCAGCTAGAACGCTACCGCCTCTTAACTCTCTTTCCATCTAACCTCAAAAAGAAAGATATCCTGAAAGCAATTCCTGAAGTGACGAAGCATGCTTTGGACCAATCAAGAAAGCTGAAAAAATAGGGGTCTGGGCGTCACCTGACCCATACCAAGGACATGCTCTCAACGAAAACGATGTCACTCTTGCGTTGACTTACTACACATCAGATGCGAAAGACTGCTCAAGACAAAGCCCGAAGAAGAAGGATGTCGTAAGGCTTTTTATCGATGGTCAGGAAGTCTTCGTCACGAAGCGATTTATGACGAGATCTATTAGGGAAACCTACAAAGAATTCAAGGCGGCCAATCCCGAGTCAAAAATGGGCCTAACAAAATTTTATTCTCTTCGGCCCAAGTGGGTTAAGAAACACCCTGTACATGAAGAGTGTGTGTGTGTAGGCTGCGCCAACTTCATATCCTGTCTGACATCTCTGTCAAATGCGGCGGGGAAGACCATGACCTTTGAAGACGTCCAGAGAATTTTTCTTTCTGAAAATCCTTACCAAAACTGCTTCTTGCTGAGGTGTGAAGCCTGTTCGAACCGGAAGGACATATCCTTCGAGATGCTAGGGATGAGCGCTGAAGATGAACTGGAGTTGGCACTGTGGGAATCTGGTGGCGAGTTGGTGAAAAAACATTTGGAGGCCACTGCTTTTCTTAACGAACTCAACAAGTGGACGAAGAAATACATACCCCACTATTATATTCGGCGCGCACAACAGAGAGCAATATGGCTTGAAAAAGCAAATGTGAAGCCACGTGTCGTAGTCCTCCACTTTGATTTCGCCGAAAACTGGAGTATTGTGCTCCAACGTGCAGTGCAGGGATACCACTGGAAAACCAAGATGGTGACAATCTTCACTTGCGTTGCGACGACCACGAAGGGAACACTAAGTTTCGGCGTCGTGAGTGACGATACCTGTCATGATTCTGCACACGCGCTCTTTGCGCTCACAATGATTGAAGACAGGCTTGAGAAAATCTTGCCCGTTTTTTTTTTTAGCTAATCTATGTTTCGGGCGGCGCTCCAGGCCATTTCAAAAATCGGCACCAATTACACGAATTTCAGAAGTTTGTTGTCAGCAGGTGGATATACTCGGCGTCAGGGCACGGCAAAAGCGATGGAGTGGGTGGTGTGCTGAAGCATCATGCGTCACTGCATAACTTGAAAACAACTGAGCTGAGCTCCATAACTAACGCGCGTACGTTCGTTAAAGCTCTCGGCCAGAAAATCAAGGGGATAACGCTTCTCTTCATCGACCAAGAGGAACTGTCCCGTTATCGGAAGCTTAAAAGGAAGGGGTGGGAGAAGGTAACCCCATCGAAAGGTATCCAATCTTCTCATGTGTGGAGCGAAGCAATGGGGGAAGGGGGAGGTGATGTGGTCCTAGAAAGAGTTTACCAAACCCCAGAATAGACAGAGCTAAATGGTGGGACCGTGAAAAGACCGGACCGTTTCAACAGTGCGTTTATCCTTGTCCCCCTGTGAGTGCGCGCTGTGTGATCAGACGACGCGCCATAGACTTTGACACTGAACTGACTGCAATTTGGACAAAGCGAAAACTGGCTCAGAATCGCATCAACCTATTGTCTCGAAATGTGCTACGTCGAAAGATGACTATCCCTATCCCAGGTGTTTATCACTGTCTTTGTGTGAGCAGCGCCGTGTAGTATTGAAAAGGTACTGCGTCGTCTATCCGTAAACCAGACGGAATTTGGAGGTGTTCAATTCGTTCTAAAGTTTATATTTGTATTAACTTTGAGTGTATTTTATGTTAATTAGGAGTATATGAGACATTTGGTCAACACATTTTGATATATTTTATGAAATGAACATGTTTAGCCTACAACATGAAATATTACTTCCCTTCTCTGGTTACGTGTCGCATCTTGAGTTTAAAATTCCGAACTTTATATGTAATTGTCATATTTTCTTATGTCAAACAGATATGCAGTGCATATACATATGTGCGATTTAGTATCTGACGCTTAGGAAGTACGGCCTATTTTCATACGGGCTTTTTCGTAAAATAACGAGCATTTCGTGGCGTGTAAGGACGAGCATTTCGTGGCGTGTAAGGCTTCAAATGCGTTAGTCATGTGTTTAAGTTTCATTTCTATTGGCAGTGCTTCATGCCAGGTTCCTTAGACTTTTCCCTCGTGACTTAAGTTTGTCCGTGAGTTTAGATGTAACGTACTTCTCCGTCAATACATAAGGCGAAGCTCACACACCTTTCAAATCACCCCAGTGCCAAGTAAATAAATATTGTAAGGATAAATATTGTTACTTCACTTGCTTTTACGCTCAGATATTGTGGTAAGTACTAACATTAAATAGAAAACTTTACATTGGCCAAAACTCTGCTTAGCAAAGTGCCTGTGCGAAGTCCCGTTCAAAACGCTCATAGCACGAGATTCGAGTCTGAATAGCGGCCATACAAACAATATATTACAATTTTCGTTGGTAGTTCCTGATAGACTACTATATTAACTAATTGTGAATAAAAAATGAAAATAATAAAAAGTGGGGTTTTTTTAGAAAATCGACTCCAAACTTGATAGTTTTTCGAAATATTCGTTTTTCAGGTACATGTAGCGCATTATATACTTGTGGCAAAATATTGAAATTATACTCAAAAGAAAGAGCGTAATTGGTGCTTTACGGTGATATAAAGATCATAAAAATATGTTGATTAGGTCACACAGCACAGCTTGAACTTCGTCAAATATCGTCACAGAGAGGTGGTTTGACAAATAAAAAAAATATCATTAAGAATGTTATGACCTAGACGCTTAATTAGCATGAAAAAGCCTATGTCTAGAGTGTTCCCAAAAAGTTATATTGATGTAGCGTAAAAAGTAGGAAAAAGGGATGGAGTGAAATATGGCACCTCCGATAGGCTGGAAAAACATCAATTTCCACCTTGACCGCTTCAACGGTCCATAACTTGAGAACAAAAAATCCGACGAAATAACCGTTGGCGTCTTCCTTTATTATAGGAATCGCCCCAAAACATATATTTTTTTCGTCAAAATTAAAAATTCGACCCTAAATCCGTGCCTGAGTTGAGATGAAATCACCCATGTATATATATCTGGGTGATTTCATCTCAAATCGTGCAGGCAAAAAGGGTCAAATTTTTAATTTCGCTGAAAAAGATATATGTTATGGCGTCGTCTCTAAAAACGCAGTAGCCACAAACCGCAAGTTCGTCGGATTTTTTGTTCTCGACTTAAGAATTTTAAAAGAGGCCGCGGCTGAAAGCAGTGTTTTTCACATCCGTCGTGGGTCAGATGTTTCGCTCGATCTCCCGCCGTGGATTTTCAGTCCACAATATATTATCTTTTTTAAGCACTCTTTGAACACATTTAGAAGGCTCTAATACCATAAAATACTTTTAGGCGTTTTGCTTTTTTTCTGTAAAAATGTCAAAAACGCCCCCTTGGTCAATTGTTGACGAACTTTGACAATTCAATGCTGGCGATCTACTTCGGTTACATTAATATTTTTATGTCCACGGAGAGCCCAAAACACGCTCTTTATATATATTATAAAATGACTCGGTTATATAAAATATCCTTTACGGGACGTTTACGTTAATGTTATGCGAAAACCAAAAAGTACCATTTTTGAAATCGATTTTCTCAAACCCATTTTTTATTTTTTTATTTTTTGTTAGAATGTAGATATGATAGTTGTCTACACGAAAAGCAAGTCGAGAAAGTGTGTAATTTGTTTGCATCTTCTATATTTAAGCATCAATATCGTACAAAAACGTGTTTTTACGGCTCGAAATGGACTTTCGAATTGCGCGTCTTCACAAACTTAGAAATATTTTTGCCTTTTTTTCAACGTTCCCACATAAAAATGAAATGCAGTAGTTCCACCCTGTTATATTTATTGATTATTTAAATATTATTATGGGCGGAAAGCAACATTGGAGGAGTTCAAAAGAGAAAGCAACACTTCTTAAGAGACCAGCAGGCGTCGTAAATTCTTCATGTATAGAAATCGGCAGACGTCGTATTGATTCGGGGCCTTCATTGGCCTCTATGAACGTCCCGCCCTTTTGGAACCAGCAGATGACCGCGACTTTTCGCGCTCGTTGCGTTGGATATATGAGGTCCCGTGACAGTAAAGCGAGCAGCGCACCCTGCATGTGTCACGAGGAGTGAAATGGTACGAATGTGTCGTTGACGGGGCGAACAGTGACGGCCGCCCAGGAGGAGTCAGTCAGTCAGAGTATTTCAGATGGGAAAGCGAAGGAATCGTTCTCTGAAAGGATGAGAACACCACGGCCTTACAATATCGACGGTCAACAACAGTTCAGCCGGCTAAAACAACGCCGCGTGCGCGCTAAAACCGGCGGCGCGGGACAAAAATCCCGCAGACGCACATACGAAGATGGGCCGGTTCCGTTAGGGATGTGGGGAAATTTTGATACCAGCCATCCGTGCACGCGTGAAGCGATACCGCGTAGTTGCCCAAGCTTCGAGCGCCCCTTGAAACGGCCGTGCTCTATCTCTCTCCGGGGAGATCCGATAGCACCGAAGGGTTATCTCTTCTGGAAAGAGCAAAGCCCGGAGACTAACATTAAAAACGAGCGTGTTGGTAAATATACTTGTGTTTATTCTGCCCAGAGACTAGTCGGGTCGAAGTCAGCCTCCTTGTCAACTATAACCGCCTGTGAAGAGTGACCTTCTCCCGAGATGAAAAGTTAGCGCCGGCTGACGTGTTCTTTTGAAAAAGGGAAGGGGAAAGAGAAAGTTTGAGTAACTGCAGTAACTACCTCGAAAGCTCCGCTCCCGATATGAAGCTCGAGGCATGTTACGTCTCGGTTACTTTCTCGCGCATCGCTGCTCGAATATATTCTTCACTTTGTTCCGCACAGCCACTGTTCCGCACAGCCGTCGTGGATGTGGGTAATAGAGTGAAGAACACATTCGAGAATCATCTGAACGCCGTCATCCTGCCAGGCTTAGTGTCGTGGGACTGGACTCGGAATCGTTTAGTTAAGATTTTTTTTTTCGTCTGTGTTTCTTCTTCCCGCTGAACTTTGTTTGCCGGTTGCGGTTTTGCTGAACGTTTTTCTTTTTTTAATGTTTTCTTACTAACTGTTTGTTAGCATTGTTTAGTTGTTGGGTTTATTTCGTCATGGCGTAGCGGCCTGACGGTGCTGTAGAGAGCGTGTTCGCGCGCATTTGGTTGTATCCCGTTTAGCGAATGCCCGGAGGAGTTGGTTTTTGTTATTGCCATGTGCGGCTGAGTTTTCCTGTCTTTATTAAATTTTATTACTTTTTTTTTTTTTACATTTGCGTGTAGTTGACTTCTTTGTCTGACTCTCTACCAGTCGTGGACGTATCGCCTTGCTACCGCTCGGACCTAAATCTTATTTTTTAACGCAATTTTCGTTAAGATCGGAGTTGGGTAATTTTATTCCTATTTTTTTTTTATTCCCTACCCCTCTCCGTGACACACTCTCCTTGTGCTTCGGACCGTTTCTGGGTCATCACTTGTGTGTATTACGGAAGTGTAAGGATATTCCCTGGTGATCTGTGCGATGTGCGGTGACAAACCCTAGCGTTTGGTTTCGGAAAGAACTGTATATCATATATCAATGATGTGGTGACTTTCTATGTCTTAGTAATATGACAGCTAATAGCTAGTCATGCTAGTTTACAGTGAAAGGTTTATAAATCAAAACAATACAACGTCTGTGCCTCTTGGATATTGTGGGGATTTTGATCCCTCAACATTCTGTCGCGTCAGCGTTTTGGCGCGCCGTGGCGGCCGCGCTGGCGTAGCGAGAGGTGGCGCTGCTTACCACTGTGAGTGGCTTCCTCCTCTCCCCCCATGGGGCGATTTCCGTAACGGTCCCCCGCACAAAGGAGATCGACGTGTCGCTCCTTGATTGGCAGCAGTATCTCCGCTGTCTTCTTCCTGGGATTCGGCGGCGGCGACAACGGGGACCCTTCCGGCGCACCGGTGAGCGTTTACCCCGTACTTTGTACCTTTGTGAACGACCGTTCGGCCGTGGGCGATCTCCACACCGACGGCGTTCACCAGCTTATAGCCGCTGTGTTGTTGTTATTTGTTTCATTGTAAATAAACAGTTTATCACCGTTACCAACGTGACTGGTGTCTGTTTGCGCTCAACGAGCAGCATGCCACGCGAGTGCGAACCCGCTTCGCGGTAGAGCGTCTCGCCGCGAACGTGGTACTCCCAAAGGCAGTGGCCCTAAGGAGAACCACAATATTGAAGGTCTACTAGGCCTGCTGATTTGGTTAGATATGTTTCTCGTGGTTTCCCGCTCTTATCAAAACATAAATAACTATTTAATACCACAAAATAGTTTATAATTGATTGCAAAACGCGGACAGAAATTCAAGAAAACTTCTTCACAATTCATAGAAACGCACAGGTCGCTATATCTTACTTAGGTCTTGCAAAACGATGACGTCTTTCTCCGATATTGAGGCCTAAATATAGAACATACCAACAAAATAAACACTTTCTCGACTTGATTTTCGAGTAGACAACTATCATATCTACATTTTAACAAAAAAATTAAAAATAATAAAAAAATGGGTTTTTTGAGAAAATCAGTTTTAAAATTGGTACTATATATATATATTGTAACGGTGAAGGTAGAAGAGGTGGACTAAGGGTAGAAGAAGACGAAGAAACGAGACTGGAACGGCGGTTTTTGGTTTACCCGTAACAAATGGTGGCAGCGGTTTTCCAAACAGCATGAATACCCGCTCCCACGCAGCAACAGCGGAGACGCCGTGGGTCGAGCTTACTGAACAGCTCTACAACCGGTTAGCAGAGAAGAGCGCGACAGATGCCGCAGCTCTGCTTGAACAGTTCGACAGTCGCCTCGCCGCCCGCGTCACTCACGTTGAACAGAACGTGAACCAACGGCTCACCGAGGTTCACCACCACCTCACGTCTGTACAAGACCGCCTGCAGCACCTTGAAGAAGCTCTCCCAACCATGCGACCAGGAGACTCAGGTGATCTTCCACAAGTTCAAGAGACATCGACCGTATGTCGCCGCCCACCCGACGAAGCTGAGAGACCCCAGGCTGGACTTGCTCATCTACATTCCGATGGTACGCGTCTCAAACCTCCAACTTTTGATGGACTTGGATCTTGGCGCGCATTTATCATCCAATTCGAAACAGTAGCCCAACACAATGGGTGGCATTCCCATGGCAAGGCTGCAGCCCTGGTCGCCCAGCTCCGTGGGAAGGCCGCCGACTTCCTTGAAAGTGTACCGGATTCAAGTCGAACCACGTATGAGCTCCTTCTGCAAGCACTAGAAGCTCGTTTTAATGATGCACATCTACAGCAGCTACATCTCACGTCACTCAAAACCTATCGCCAGGGCACAGAGTCACTCCAAGAACTGGCCGACACTATCGATAGACTGGCAAGAAAAGCACTTCTAGGGTGCTTCAAAGCCACGCTTCACCTGATGACTACATCAGCTTTCATTGATGCCATCCACAACACTGAAATTCAGCGGTTTGTGGGGCTCGCTCGTCCTACCACACTCAGCGCTGCACTCGGTCACGCGCTGGAAATGGACGCGGTGAACAGAGCCACCACCTCTACCGTCCGACCGACGATTCAGAATCCTCTACCCGACAACTCGCAGTACAGGCGTCGTAGGCCTGACTGGCGCCACTGCTTCAACTGTGGACGTCCAGGACACCTGGCTCGCTCGTGCCCGAGTCCAACCTCTCAACGTCAGGAAAACACCCACGCGGGCCCGACGGGGCAGGGTCCCACGTAATCCACGAAGTCCCCCTGGCCGCAGCGTCGGTGAGCAGGTCGCTTACACCTCACCTTTCAATTCTAATACACGGAGTCACGCAACCAATCGATGCCATTGTAGACACGGGGGCTGGTGTGAGCGTCATTGATGCTGCCTTGCTGCGATCGACGGACCACGCGGCAGCGGCCACAGACTCTAAGGACACTCGACTGGTGTCAGCAAACAGTACTCTCATACCCTACCTGGGGCGTTGGGAATTGACCGTCGAAGCACTGGGCAAGACTGTAAATCTTCGTTTTTTTATTGTGGAAAACTTAAACCCACATGTCATTCTCGGGTGTGACTGGTGTTCCGAGGTGGAGTTGCTAGTATCCTTTGCACGTGGCCACGCTGCTTTGTCATCATCACAGCCGTCTAAGTCCCAGATGACGTCGGAGGACACGTTTCCCTCGATCCATTGTGATGATCCCAAGCCGTACATTAAACAACCTAGTACATTTTTCTACTACTTCTACTGTCTACTGCTGCACCTGGCTAAGTGTTTCCGAATACTTTCGGGTAACATCCAACTGGTAGCCAGAACATTGGTTGAAGTTTTCTGTCGAACATGGGTGAAAGTTTTCTATCCTCTGTTACCTCTAAAATTCACCCACGATCCCTCCATCTGCTTAGTCGTCTCCACGCTAGACGTAACAATTCCGAAGTCTTCAGCGGTCTGGGTTCAATCGTCGATTCAGGGTAATCGGCGTTCAGGAGATTTTTTAGTCGAAGCGGTTCTTCACTCACAACCTGGGACTGAATTTGCAACACCTCGCTCCCTTATCTCTTCGAGACGAGGTGCCCTTAACATTCTAGTACTTAACTTGGCCACTGATGACATTCACCTTAAGCGACGTGAAAGTTTAGGAATAGCTTTTGAAATATTGCCAGAGACCATGATCGCAACCGTTGCGTGTTCTCCGGTGGTACCCACCCCAGAGAGCAGACTCAGCAAAGATGACAACATTCCGTGGACTGAATTTAACTTTGGACCAGACCTAACAGCAACGCAGAGGGAGTCCATGCAGTCTTTACTCAAAACGTTCCGTCACTGTATAGCCATTACAAAGCAAGAATTGGGATGTACGCCTTTAATTCGCCACACCATCAACACCGGTGACCACGCGCCAATACATCACCAACCCCGACGAGTGTCGATCTCCGAAAGACAGGAGATCAGTGCTCAAGTGGACAATTTGCTCCGGAGAGGCGTAGTGGCACACTCCAAAAGCGCATGGTCATCACCCGTCGTGCTCGTCAAGAAGAAGGACGGCTCGACAAGGTTCTGCAGTGTATAGACTACAGAAAGTTAAACAGCATTACTAAGCCCGATGTGTATCCCCTGCCTCGGCTTGATGATGCTCTCGATCGGCTCCAGGGTTGCAAATACTTCACGACATTAGACCTCATTCCAGGATACTGGCAAGTTGAACTCGAGTCAAATGACGCTGAAAGATCAGCCTTTGTGACACCCGACGGACTGTTTGAGTTCCGGCGTTTACCATTTGGCTTGTGTAATGCGCCGGCGACCTTCCAGCGTCTCATGGACAGGGTTCTCGGCCGTCTAAAATGGACCATGGCATTAGTCTATCTAGACGATGTAATCGTCTATGCCGACAGTTTCGACGAACATCAGCAACGTCTAGGTCTTGTTTTAGACGCCCTCACGAACGCTCGACTACGTCTAAACCCATCCAAATGTTTTTCGGGTACAGTGAAGTAACCTACCTTGGTCACGTGGTCAGCAAAGATAGAATTCGGCCAGACCCGGCGAAGCTATCAGCCTTTGCCAGCATATCCGCACCCACTAGCATAAAGCAACTGGAGAGTTTTCTGGGTTTTTCCTCTTATTTTCGTCGCTTCGTCAGTAACTTTTCTGCTAAAGCTGCTCCCTTGAACCAACTTCTGAAAAAAGACACCAAGTGGAAATGGGGCAAAGACGAAGCTGCATCTTTTGAGGATTTGAAAAGATCCCTCCTTGAACCGCCTACGCTTGCACATTTTGTGGAGGACGCCCCAACGTTCCTTCACACAGACGCCAGTGGAGAAGGGTTAGGTGCCGTCCTTCTTCAGCGAGATGGGGATGGTCGGGAACGACCCGTCGCCTATGCAAGCAGGAAGCTGAGTGAACCAGAGAGTCGGTGCCACTCTTCCGAACTGGAATGTCTCGCGGTGGTGTGGGCTGTAGAAAAATTTCGCCCTTATATCTATGGCAAGCGTTTCACGGTGGTCACAGATAACGTAGCATTGCGGTGGCTTCAATCCAAGAGCGACCTTACCCCGAAGTTAACAAGATGGGCCATGAAGCTGCAAGAGTACGACTTCTGTATTGTTCACCGGAGTGGGAGGTACCATCAAGATGCTGATTTCTTGTCACGTAATCCGGTAGAGGAGCTACAAGTTCTTCCTGTGTCTCCAATCTTAGATCTGCAACACATGCAATCGGAAGACGCTGAAGCATCGGAAATAATTCAGTTGCTTACGGTCGGAAGCAACGATTCTTCTTCACTTTCTACACGACGACTGCGTTGCTTGCGAAAACATTACGAGCTAAAAGATGGTCTACTTTGCCATCGTTCACGTGCTTCAGGGCCATGGCTTCCTCTTGTCCCCAAGAAAGCTAGGAAAAATATCTTGGAGATGTGCCATGACGCTCCGACCTCAGGGCATCTCGGACAGCATCGAGCGCTGGACAAGATCCTGCGAAGATTCTGGTGGACGGGTTTGAGGAACGACGTTCCGCGGTACGTCGCTTCATGTACCGTTTGTCAAATGCGCAAAACGCCACCGAACCTAGGCAAACCAGACCTTCAACAGATACCACCCCCAAGGAGTCCATTCGAAGTATTGGGAATAGATCACCTTGGTCCCTTCCCGAAATCAGATACTGGAAACAGGCACATTATTGTGGCGACCGACTACTTAACCAAGTGGGTTGAGGTCGAAGCAGTTCCCGATACGTCAGCGGTGCACCTTGTCAGCTTCGTAAATAACCATCTAGTGTGTCGGCACGGAGCTCCAAGGATGATCATCTCTGACAGAGGAACGTCGTTCATGTCGCGTTCTTTCAAGGATACCCTTAGAAATTACGGGATTCAACATGCAGCGGCCTCACCCTACCACCCTCAAACAAATGATCTTGTCGAGCGCACCAACCGCACATTGGTCGATGTAATGGCAGCATTCGTCAACGCGTCCCACAAGAACTGGGACCAATACGTCTGCACAGCCGCGTTTGCACTAAACACGTCTCAACAAGAAACGACGAGTCAATCGCCATTTGAACTAGTCTACGGGAGACTCCCCACGCTTCCAGATGAGACGGCAATCGAGATGACATGGACCCGCCGGGCAGAAGACTATGATGGTAACTTTTCCGCCCGATTAATCGAAGCAAGGGAAAGAGCTCGACTGGCCATCCTTCACAAGCAGTCGCTACATGCAGGGCGTCTAAGAGTAAATGGGAGACCGTCGTTGAATCCGGGAGACTTAGTGCTTCTTCGAAGTCATTTTAGACGCCCACAGCGATCAGAGAAATTAATGCCAAGGTACTGCGGACCCTTTAAAATATGCAAACAGCTCGGTCCGGTAACATATCGCCTCGAGAAGCTTCGGACGCTACCTCAACCAGGTAGACACCGGACTCTCACTGCTCACGTTGGCCAGCTGAAACTTTACGTAACGCGCGATGAACATGTTGCTTCTGTCCGAGACGGACAGCCCAGTGCACGGGAGGGGCGAGTGTAACGGTGAAGGTAGAAGAGGTGGACTAAGGGTAGAAGAAGACGAAGAAACGAGACTGGAACGGCGGTTTTTGGTTTACCCGTAACAATATATATATATATATATATAGGTGAGGCAGGGTAGCTTGAGAACAATGGACCGGGAAAATGTAATAAGTCAGAGATCCGTACTTGCGGAGTTGCTATGCTAGGAGTTTATTGCATGTATTTCGACAGTTTCGCCGAGAGGCTCGGCTTCGTCAGGAGATGGCATACATGTGAGGGCATCAGACTGTGCAAAGCAGTAAGGAGCCAATGGGGCGAGGAGGACGTGACGTCACGAAAAATAAAAGTAAAAAGACATATAAAAAAAAATAAAAGTTGTATTTGAGCGCGTTCCCACGTTAGGGCGGCGGGTTTCAAAGCTAAAGAGGCGTATATGAGATCTCCGACACTGCGGTGGGTACAATAGGTCATAAACGGACGGCACTGGCTCTGGAACGACATCTTCGGTACTAATTGTCCGTAAGGCTAAGCCGATGTGGGCGTCCGTCTCCGCGACGGTCTCCCCTCTCCCCTCTCTTCCGCGGCGTGCGGCGCCCGAGGGGACGAGGGGTGACCGTCGCGGAGACGGACGCCCACATCGGCTTAGCCTTACGGACAATTAGTACCGAAGATGTCGTTCCAGAGCCAGTGCCGTCCGTTTATGACCTATTGTACCCACCGCAGTGTCGGAGATCTCATATACGACTCTTTAGCTTTGAAACCCGCCGCCCTAACGTGGGAACGCGCTCAAATACAACTTTTTTTTTTATATGTCTTTTTACTTTTATTTTTCGTGACGTCACGTCCTCCTCGCCCCATTGGCCCCTTACCAGTCTTGTACACGTTACTAAAAAGAAGTAATCGATTACAATTACTATTACTCTTGGCTAAAAAGTATTCGATTAGATTACTTGATTACTCGACGGCAAAAGTAATTGGACATTACTTAAAAAAGTAATCGTTACTTTTCCGATTACTTTATTGTGTGAAGACACATCTTTAGCGCTCATAACAATGAACTACTTCCAACCTATATTTCACATTTGCACAAGTATTGAAGAAGAAAAACTGGCTCCCTCTTCGTGGTCGTTGCACCTTCACAATGAGAACACAGCATAGAATTCGTTTGAAGACGTTTAATGATTTGGGCGTTCGCCAGTGTGTGTGTGTGGGGGGGGGGGGGGGGGGGGGGGAGGGGGGAGGGGGTTCTAGATCTTGTTAAGCTTGAGCAAGGGTTGTCGCTCAAAGTTTACGTCGCTCATTTTATTATTCACATGTAGATGAGCTCGCATGTTATACAAAAGAGCAGCAGCTCCAGGATTTGAAACGGATGATGTGTAGTATCCATTAACGGAAGAGATCGCCCCGACCACTTCTCAACTCGAAGCATTGCTTGTCACAAAGACCACGTAGGGGAAATGGGGAAATATTTCAACTGCCTTTGTTATATTTTGCATCCGCTTTAGGCATTATTCGGTTCTGGTTCTCCTACGGGCTGCGAGTATGTACCCTAAGCAGGATTTTTTTTATTTTATATTTTTGTGTGTGTGTGCGTGAGGGGGCTAGTTTGAACGAAGGACTCACAAAGCTACATTCTGCTTCCTCAAACTTCGCCCTGAATGGCATTTGACATGCACTGTGGCTTTCCTGGGGCTTCCCACTCCCAGTCCCAGCTCGAAAAAAAAAAACAAAAAAAAAAAAAAACGGTCATTCCACAGAAACTGTATACCCAAAGGGGTTTACCTCGTTTGCTACAGCTCCGCAAAAATCTTTCTTTCCCGTTCGCAAAAAAAAAGCAAATTTTATTTTTGTCATTTCATTAAAAAAAAGGCGTGTGCCGGGGGGGGGGGGGGGGGGGGGTCCCGTGGAAAATTGTAACGGTTACAAGTAATTTTATTACTTCAAGAAGTAATCAGATTACTCTTGTGATTACTTCCTAATAAAAGTAATCAACTGATTACAAAATTACTTCAAAAAGTAATCGATTACAAGTAATTCGATTACTTGTAATGCGTACGGTACATGTCTGCCCCTTACTGCTTTGCACAGTCTGATGCCCTCACATGTATGCCATCTCCTGACGAAGCCGAGCCTCTCGGCGAAACTGTCGAAATACATGCAATAAACTCCTAGCATAGCAACTCCGCAAGTACGGATCTCTGACTTATTATATATATATATATATATATATATATTGTTAGGAAGAAGAAGTGGTACCGCAGAGTGGCGCGCGCTCGATGAGCATTCAGAGAGCTCGGACCGTTCCCGGACGAATGTCACCCCTACTATCCATCCTGTATCTAATCATTCCTCATTAAATCACCCTATATTTGTAACCTAATACGCAATGAGCTGGTGGACGGTCGGAGGCGATTTGGGTGCGACGACAGAAAACAGTTGCTGGGACAACCCTTTGAAGAGGTGCCTGATTTTCTCGTCCTCTGGCATAGCTGCATTGACGCGGCTGCAAAGGCGGAGTACGTCTTCGATGTAAGAGGTCGAAGATTCAGAGGCGGCTTAGTACCGCTTGAAAAGCTTGTCCTTGGCATGCTGTCTGCGGCGTTCAGGTGTGTCAAAGACGTCCGCAAAGGCGGCTTTGAACGCGTCCCATGAATTGATTTCGGTTTCGCGGTTGTCGAACCATTGTAGTGCTGTGCCTTTCAGGAAAAAGACAACGTTGGCGAGCTTGATCATGTCGTCCCAACGATTATGCTGACTCACGTGGTCATAATTCTTCAGCCAGTCTTGGACGTCCGAATCAGGGGTACCGGCGAATTCGGGGGGGTCACGTTGGCGATTCTTGATGTGTAGAGGCCGCTGGTCCGTTGTGTTGGCGTTCTCATCGGGCATGGTTGCAGAGGTGAAGCGGCCGCTGCGCAGCTCCAGGTCAGATGAGCGGAGGGGAAGGTTGGGGATTTTGCTGCACCTCCACCACGTATTAGGTTACAAATATAGGGTGATTTAATGAGGAATGATTAGATACAGGATGGATAGTAAGGGTGACATTCGTCCGGGAACAGTACGAGCTCTCTGAATGCTCGTCGAGCGCGCGCCACTCTGCGGTACCACTTCTTCCTAACAATATATATATATATATATATAGATGCTCGGGCTGAAGGGCGGCGCTAGGAACGAGAAAACGTCCGAAGAGCTTCCGAGTTTTTTTTTCTTTTCCTTCCCGTGCCGGAGGCCCTTCTTCAAACCGAGTGACACCCGCCGCCGGCACTGCCTCGCATCTCAGTATCTCAGCATGACAAGAGAAAAACCAAGGAAAAGGATGTCTCGTCGTCGAATGCAAAAACGCACTTAGCCGCCGATGACGGAGCCGCTTTCGTCTAACAGACAGGGGATGCCATTTCTGCCTCCTTCGCCTGAACCTTGGGAGCTGCCCTGCTTCCAACCGTCGATGTGCTGGCCGGTCTCGCCCCACACGGCCAGCAGTCTCAGCAGTCTCTGTCGCAGAACTCTGACCGTGAGCTATTCGAACGTCGGCACGGTGAGCTCGAACATCCACAGACGCGCCAAGAGACCGCTTCCAGCATCGCCGGAGCCCTCCCCCTGCTACCGCCGGGAGTATGGCTTATACGGGAACCATTTCTACCAGAGCCACCAACGCGATCCGACTACCTCCGGTGGAGCTTCCAGCGCCCATTCCCGGAACGAGGGCCCGTCAGGCTTACGACATTCTGCGCGACCTCGCCCAGAACACCAGAAGTTTGTCCACGAGAGATGTCCACGAGATCCGGCATCCGCACTCCTATCGGTTCTACTGTGATGCCATGCTCCCCGAACAGCAGCACCTCCTTTTCGATAGACTGGAACTCTTCCACGTCGTCGCGAGAAGGAACTGGAGGATGGCTATCCTATCTCAAACGTCCAGGCTCGAGTCCGAGGTTTTCAAAGAGCTCCCCGACCAGCTACCCAACCAGCCTCGACGCGGACGCCGCACGTCTCATGCTCCCGCGAACACCAGCTACCGCCCAGGCACCAAATCCAAGAGGCCCCTTAATCCTAAGTGTGTCCGCCAGCTACCCTGGGCCTTCGAGACCCACCAGTGCCATCATCAACGCACGGTCGTCTCCTCGACGCTCCTGGGAATTTTCCCGGTCGAGGACGTTCTCGCCCATGCATTTTGCGAGGCTGGCGTCACGGCCGACATTGGCCTGTGCTTGATCTTGGATCGAAGGAAACGACCCATTGTATCCGGGGGCTCGACGGCCACCGCCGCCGAGCGAATCCCGAGTGGCTCAGCAGGACCAACAGTGTCATCGAGCCCCACGCCGATGACGACTCATTCGACAAATACGATGGCGAGGAGAAAAACCACACCAACTCAAAGGAAAACGCTAACGACAAACAAAGCGACGTCGAAGATTCAGAGTCGGACCTAGGTAGCACTGCCTACAAGTCAAAAGCGACGGGACCTTCGCCGCCAGTCAACCCGACCCAGAAGGCACGTGCTCAAATCGACTGGGCAGTGTTTAGTGAGGCATATAGTATTCACGGGCCGCCCGACTTCGGCGCACTTTCCATTCGCTGCTCGAAGGCTTCTTGCTTCACGGCCCGCACCCCCTCTCCCTGACCAGGTCCCCATGATTGATGCCGCTGCAACCAACACTTTGGCGGCATCATCGAACGCTCCTCACGTGATCCGTACCTCAACGCCGTCTCCCTCGTATCCCAGGCAGTCACCGAGTCCCGCTTAGTTTTAGACTGCGCCGCACTTACTCCTTACCTCCAGGCACCTCAGTTCCGCCTTACTCCGCACGACACAAAACTGCATGTATTTTCCCAGTTGGTCCCCGAAAGTGGTGCCCATATAGCGGCGTATCCATAGTAACGGAGTCCATACTAACAAGACCTGACTGTATATATCATACAAAACGGCAATGTCAAACCTCTAAATTTTTTTTTCTTTCTGTGTTTTTTTTTTCAAAATCGTCACTCGCGACACGTTTCAGACTAAATGAATACCAGGTTTTCTTTTCTGCCAGCTCTGCATGATGGTCCATTTACCTCGTTTCTTCATACTGGCTACTGCATGCCAGGAACCAGAGTGTCGAACCGAAATTTTTATTGGTTCGGGTCCGGTTCAGGTTCACGGCTTTCGGTTCGGTTCCGGTTCAGTTCCGGGGAGCCAAAAATAACGGTTCAAACCGGTTCGAACCGGTTCGAACCGGTTCGAACCGGTTTGAACCGCTAAATTGAGAACATATTTTCCGCGTTCTTTTGGCAATATACCCTATTTTTGTTGTGAAACGATTAACTATATAGTTTCTTCGATCGTCCGTGCCATTTACTTTTGTTCTTAGGTACCAAAAATATTAAATTCAGTTATTTAATTTTGACGCAAGAGTAGAAGAAAATCTACATTAACACACATAACGTCGTGTTCATACGACTCCACATCTCTTTGTTTACAAGTAAAATATATTTTGCCTGAATCAAAATGTTTAAGTACAAGAGTAAAGAGTTGAGCTTGTTGGTACATACCTGTAAATAGATCAGCTTCTAATTTAGAACTATACTGTATTTTCTTGTCCTTTCTTCGTGTTAAAGTAAAATTCTAAAGTTCAACCTGATCTATTTACATGGTATAAAATGTTGTCGCGAAGTGTGGTAGGTCGTCTAAAATACCCGTGATTGATACAACTTTGTGTGTCAGTATTAAAAGTGAAATCGTGTCATTGAACTAAGCACTTAATTACATCACATAAAAATATGAAATGAGCATGCACCTCGTGGCCATATATCATGAAATAAGGTTTACGAAATACACTTCACAATATATATATATATATATTGTAGCGGTGCTGCCGAGGCGCGTGCGAGAACCCACCGAGGACGACGACGAAGCGCGTGCAGACGGCGCGTGACACACTTCGGATTGGGTCTAATTTGGCTATGGACGTCCTTTTGTAAATTAAAAACGTAACATTTGGTGTCAGAAGTGGGATTTCTGGCATGGCGTCTCAAGTTACCCGGAATGCCTCCTCTCGAGAAGAACATCCTCTGCAGTGTGGTCAGCGCCGGCGTCTCATGGAGCCAATGGCTGGCGGCTGGATTGCCTGACGCCGCTAATCTTCATGACGGAACCGCCACGAGCAAGTTATCACTTCGCCATGTTCCCCATGACTACTCTGTGGCAACGCAATGAAGATCCTGCGTTGGCCTATGGCCACATTAGCATCCCAAAGCTTCAAGGCATCGAGGCGCGTATGTACGCGCCGGACTTGAATGTTTTTTTGTCGTTCTGGACATTCGGCGGATGACATCATGAGCAGCAACGTTAACATAACGTTCCATCTTCTGGACTTTGCCCTTACCGGCGCATTTCATTTTCGGTGTTGGTTTTCAAAATGCGCAAATGTGCAGTGATGCTTTGCACCGATATGATATGTGCCGGCATCAGAGTTCTCATTAGCCATGTCACAAGGGGTGACGAAAATAGAAGCCGGTGGCGGCCAAGTGACAAGTGCCCGGGCATCAACTTCAAGAAGCGCCAATGTGCTGGATTTTGATGTTGCGGAGGAACTGTCGCGATGAGCATCGGCAACGGCACCCGGAAAAAAGAACTGTCTTTAATGGAACGTGGCGAGGTTGTTAAGCAGAATGAACCAACCTACGAAGAAACATCACTAAAAAACTCAGAGGGGAAATAGTGTAGCGGTGCTACCGAGGCGCGTGCTAGAACCAGACATGTACAAATTACTCAAAAAAGGTAGTTAAGTTAAGTTACTGAGTATCGACGCCAAAAGTAGTTGAAGTAGAGTAGAAATTACGCATTTGTAATAGTAATTGAGTAAACTACTAACTACTGTAAAAAAGTAGCGAATTACTTTGAAGTTACTTTCGAAGTTATTGTTTATGTTTTTGTGGCAGCAAAATGAACAGAAGTTTTGATCAGTGAAAAACCCTGGGAGCCGGAAATAAATGCAGTCATTTTATGACTTCCAAAACAGTTTATTCGCTCGCCGAAGCAATTGTCTTTCAAAGTTGTTATCGGAGAGTTTTCCTCTTTCCCTTCTAATAACGTCCTCGGTCAAGCTAAAAAGACGTCCCACTGTGGCGCTGGATGCAAAGACAGCGTTCAATTTCAGAAGCAGGCTGTGCAGGGTCGGGTGAGCGAGTGTCGGCATCTTTGGTGTCCATGGCTTGCCTCGGCTAGAGGGTCTTTTATAACAAACTCTTCTCTTTTACAATTGAAAATGAGCGTGTTGGTTAATAGATACAAAACTTGAAAGTATAAAACAGAGAGGACGAGGACGAGAAAGATGTCCTGTTCTCGTCCTCGTCCTCTCTGTTTTATACTTTCAAGTTTTGTATCTTCTCTTTTTTTTCTTTTTTTCTTAGAAAAGTTGAGATTGTTATGACTGGCCCCTCTTTATTCTCACGACGTTCGGAGATTTTGCCGAGCGAGTGCACCTGACCGTCAAGGGACCAAGTCTCGCGCCACGACGATGAGATCATCAGGACGACTGCGGGTCTCGTTGCAATGTTATAGCTACGCCACATAAAAAAAAAAAATTGTTTTTTGCCGTTGACGTTGGGTCCAACAAAAGGATCTCCCAAGGGTGACTCGAAATCCTCGCCGGCGACTACGGTATCCTGACGCGCCTGACAAGTAAAACGTTTTCAACAAAGAGGAGGTCTCCCTGGCGTGGAAGGTCGGAAGGACGCGAAGGATTACGTGAACAAGCATCGGCGCTCGTACAGTTGCAGCTGGAAGCGTGAACGTGCTCTCATGAACGGATTATCCGTGTCTGCGTTTATGCGCGGGGGAGTCCGCTTTGCAAGGGAGTATGCGCTGACGACGAGGCGACCATGAGAACAGGCGCCCAGCTGCGAGGTCATCCCAGTGGCGCCTACCGTGGAACCTACCACTTGAGTCAGAACTCACTAAAGGCACACCATGAAAACAACAACAACCCTCGGAGTGTCACTGTGTTTCACGTTTGCAGCTGGAAACGCGGCGCTTGCGTGCATTATCGGATTAGGTCAACACCCGACCAAGGCTTGTCAAGCATCTCTGACTGCGTTCGTGCGCGCCGGTGTTATGTTTTGGCTGCTCGTCGTCGCCACCTTGGCCCAAGGACGCCTGTGATGCAGTTTCTAGGGCTGCCGAGTGTAATAGACTACTTCCATAAAGCCCTGCATGCAACACGGCGCGCGTTGCACTCTGGGAACTAGTTGGCCAGGGAAGAGGGTGGCATGGTTTCGGTTTCGATTGACACGTATACAAGATATGGTTTTCTGGTCCCGAGAGCGTCATTTGTGGTCTCTAAACTAATTTAAATGGCCAGGCCTCGAAGCTTTAGCACAAGCCTGAGACGTATAGCTTGTCTTAACACATGCTTGTTGTATTTTTGTACTTGAGCCTTCCTGTTAGCGTTCCAATCGAGGTATGTGGACGAGCCTGTGCTGGGAATCTCGACGCTGCGAAGCTCGGGGATCTTGCTTGTATACAAATCAGCAAGCTGTAGCAACCAATAAGTATGCATATATCGAGCCCGCGCCTTTACATTAGTGTTGTTGATCAGGAAGTTTGTTTGTTTCGTGCGTCCATAGACGAAATATTACTTTTTGCAATTACTGTATTTCTTAATATGCCTGAGTGTGCGAGGTAAAACTCGGAGGCGCCATTGAAAAGCTCAATTTTGACACACTTCTTATCTCTTATCTGTACTGACCCGCGGCACTGCACGAAGTGAAGTCCCCACCCGCTTGCATTCCATTAATATTCAACATGCGTATGCACATAAAGTTATCCTGCAATCATATAGGCAAATTCGCACACACAGACCGTTTTGAAAAAGCGAAAGTCGAGCACTTCTGTGAAGAATGTCGCACCGTTCCACAGAAGTGCGCCGGACGGGCATGAACCCCCATGCGCACCGCATAGGGGTTCATGCCCGTCCGGCGCACGGTGCGACATTCTTCACACAAGTGCTCGAACGAATTCAAAGCGCGTTTGACGGTTGCTAATATACATAATATTTGTTCTGTGTTTGTTTTTTTCCTGCCTGAGTATGCCGAGATAATTTCAGACACACCGTTCAGGCGCAGATCTTGGGCGTCAGTAAAAGCTCGTCCAAAAAGGCTTAGCGAGGAGTAGGGAACGCTTGTTAGGGCCTGCGTCGTAGCTAGCCGATCTCAGCGTTTGCGAGAAATAAATCTTCTACCAGCGTAAAATTCGAGTGGGAGATATATGATGACACGAGGAAGACATCATAGTAACTTTTGTGCAGTAGTGAGGTCGAATTTATTGCGTTTCCTTAAAAGCTCATGCGTAAGCGCTGGGCGCAACTTTGATACCCCGTGAGGATGCGGCTTTCTTTTCGCCCGATGAAGTAACAAGAAACGGACGTTTGGCAAACAAAATATGTATAAGGCTCCTGATGAACAAATTTCAGTTCTAGTTCAGTGGTACTAGACGGGATTATTGAAATTGAGCTCAAACATGCACTCGTAGGGTGAGGTGACTAAGCCACGTCTTACTACGTTCGCATACGCACGCACAATATCCGGTGTTTCGGGAACCAAGGAAAGTGCCCCGGTCTTCGTCTTGTATCGCTCGAGAAGGAGTCTATTGTACGTTCGTGAAAAGTCAGATAATCGAAAACGCAAGCAGCGCGTTCGGTCGCGGAGTGATAGCATGAGGTGAAGCTGCTCAGTCGAAACCGAAACTGAGTGGCCAACTAGTTCCCAGAGCGCACTGCGTGGTATTTCGCCGCGATGGGGCGCGTCGGTTTTGGAAGTAGTCCATTGCGTGGGAAAGGAATGTGAGGGAGCCCCTTGTTCGTGAATGCTACTTAATCTGCCAGCGTCTTATTTATTTGTGCACTCAAACTTTTGTGATGAAAAAAAAAATAGGACTAAATTTCGAAAGTAGTCAGTAATTTGAGTAGAAGTTACCCAAAAAACGTAGTTAAATTAAACTACTAATTACCCAAATAGAGTTGTAATTGAAAGTTACCAAGTTACTCGGAAAAGTAGTTACAGTAGTTTGAGTAGAGTACTTGAACTACGTCCAAGTCTGGCTAGAACCCACCGAAGACGACGACGAAGCGCGTGCAGACGGCGCGTGACACACTTCTAATTGGGTCTAATTTGGCTATGGACGTCCTTTTGTAAATTAAAAACGTAACAATATATATATATATATATATATATATATATATATATATATATATATATATGTGATGACGACCCAACTGAGCAACAAGAAATGAAATTTTCGAAATGTAACAAAGTTTTAGGATAACTCCTTTCAGTCTATCTATGATAGAAACACCGAGCGGCAATCCAAATGCCTGTTGTTCTAACCAAACATTGTTTACACTCAGCACCGCACGCATGCGACTAATCATGGAGCAAGGAGTAATTGCAATTGTTCACTCTAATATATACGCACCTTCGCACTCAGATCGAATCTGGCCCAAAATAGCGCTTGCCCAAGTGAACATTTTCTTATACAGAATAAGCTGGCACAGCCTGGCTGTTGAGGTTTGTTGTTGACAAGATGCCGGACAATTTAATTTGCATATGAGCATCACCATTGCTAATTGATGATTTTAACACGATAGCGTTAACGAGCTCATGTCGCAGAAAAACCGATGTCGGTGGGGTGACTGGAAAATCCTGATGGGTCGATAGGTTTATGACGTCAGAGCTACGTATACCCTAGCGCAAGAATTTCAAACAACCCACAATGGTTACGTGAAACGTGACATCACGCGTGGAATGAGGGTGATTACAACATTATATGTAATGCGAAATAAAGGTCACCGTATGTTTCAAATGATTTCACTTTTGAAAGTAATTCCTTTGCCTTAAAGAAAAAATAAAAATTTTAGGCAGGATTCGAACCCACAACCCTTTAGTTGCGAGTCAGACGCTTTTCACTAGGCCACGCGAGGCACGCTTGCGCGGCAAATGAGAATGCGATGCAAACGAGGCCCGTTGACGCGATCGCGTTCCACTTTTAAAGGCGAAGCTTAATCGTCCTGCAAAATTCTTTTTTGTTTAGTAAAACGAAGTAGTATTTCACGTTCTACTCGACAAGGCAGCTACTTAATTGGACACTTTCTGACGGTTTGCGTGCGTAACCATCATAGTTCCATCGCGCGCCCCTGTTTACTTTCTTTTCGTCCAGCCCACAGACACATAAAACTAATGTTCACCAGATAAAAAAAAGGCAATAACAGACTTCTATATGTTTGAGACGTTATATCTGTGAGGAACACATAGTTATATAAATTAGCTTCAAAATCAGAAATGTATGTAAGGCCGTCCCATCCCTACCGAAAAATCCGGTATAACTTTTCACTATCCGGATTATGGAACCGGAAATTTCTTTCTGGAAACCCGAAATCCAGATTGCAGACAAAGGAATAATTTCTGAAAACCTAAATTCCAGATAGAATCCGGATAGAATCCAGATAGATTTCCGGTTCCATAATCCGGATAGCGAAAAGTTATACCGGATTTTTCGGTAGGGATATCACTTACAACGTGCCTGTCGAGGATAAAAACGCCGGAAAAGATTGGCAGAACCGCTTTCAAATAATTTGGGGTAATTAAATATATTTTATATTGATAAAAAAATTTTACTTTATAAAGTTCACATAACCGCTTGAGACCGACGCGGAAGGACGATACTCGAAACTACGCGAGCTGTGGAGTCTACGTAAAAGTGTTTTTCTGTTTGCTGATTGGCAGTGTGAAACATCGGGTTGCAGGGTACGCTAAAAAGGACTCTATGCTCACATGATGAATTGGAAGTCAAATACACGAAATGTTCAAAAAGAGAGAGATAATTAATGTTATGTTTTCCAAATAATCTCTTCCAGAACGCCTTACTGCAAAAAGAGATGCGTAAAGATGCACGCAATGATATTCATGATTTTACATAAATAGCGCGAAGGACAAACAAGGATTCTTGAAATCTCAGTATATTACATTTCATCAGCTTGCATGAGCTCGAAACTTCCGAAATACTGCCTTGGGAGGCAAATGTTATATTCGGTTTTACCTGCACTTGTTTTGGGCCCTCACTTTACAGCACTATGCTAGAATAGTCATGCATTCTAACATTTCTCTAGGCTGCCATATCTCATCGCGAGACTGCTTTAAATACTTCACAAATTTACAACTAGGACATCTATGGCTAGTGTTGCGAACATCATATTTCACCAGAAAGCTGAACTATTTAGCATGGTAGGCACGTGACGTTATCACACTATAGGCTGGTGGTCATTCTGATTCCTTCTTGCTGAGAAAGTCGAATTCGACGGTGCAAAAGGCACGCTGCAGGAGGTGCAAGCTCAGTGAAAGCAAAGTATTTGAAAGGCTAGTATTATTATTCTTAGTGCATCGTCGTGAGGAACGGCGCCAGCGTCTGGCACGACAAAAACGTGCTTTTTGGAAAGAGCGCTTTTCCAATCAAAGTAGTTTCCGGGGTCACACTTTTTGGTCTGCGCCAAAGATGCAGGGAAGAGGAACCTTTACAACACAGTATGTTTCTAAAACTCCCCGCCCCCCTTCCCCGGCCCCACACACAGACGCACTTCTTTATACAGCGGTGCTGTTAAGGGCTAGTCAGGCGTTACCGCCATCTATAAATGGCAACGGCAACCAGACAGCCGGCTTGCCAGTTGTTTGGTTGCCACCGTAGCTCATAAATGGCGGCAACCCCTCCAGCCTTTCCAGTCTGGCTTGCCGACTTGCGGCCGGCCATCACTTCATTCCCACCATAGTACAGCATTTCTGGCCTTCTTCACCAGAGTGGAAAGGCTGAAAGTATTCTTGAGGAATTGCCTCCTTCGTTTGTGTCTGTTAATTCGACAATTTTATTTGACACTTGTTAACCGCAACCTTTCATTGATTTTATTCTGCACCCCGTGAAGTTTAAAGGGGTCATGAAACGATATCGGGTTGGAATGTGCATAACTTTTCCGAGGCGTACTGGTCCCCTGGTCCAAGTGTACTCCCAGAGGGCGCCACTGATTCAGAAGCTTCTTTGTCGCGGTGAAATTGCGAGGATTGAACGAGACTATTTCTTTTAGTCTTGCCTTCTCAAAGATTGATGTTGTAATTGTGGGATCAAAACCACCCGCCTGTCGACAGTCGAGCGCGACTCATGGATTGGACAGGAGAACTGTGTGAGCACCGTACATCGGCTCGTAACAATCAATGCCTCGGCGGACACTTGGGTAGTGGCTCGTGTCCAACCTCTGTGGTGATGAGAATAGTGGAACTCTAACAATGCCTGGAGCTCCAGCACGCGTTTTCTTCCTTTAAAACTCCAGCGCGGGGGTATGATTAACGTTGGCGGCATAAGATAGGCACCAGGCCACGTGGCCGCTTCTGGCTCCGAGTTGAGGGGATGAACGCTGCTCATATTTCTCTAATTTTTTCGGCGACTACCATTGCCTAGAAAAAAGAGCAAAGTCAAGTTCAATCAGTTACTAACGTTAGGGACTTATCCTGAGTAGTATTTAGTAATGTATAGAAATATGTTATAGCTCATTTAAACAAAATACAGAGCGGTCTAAACTTGGGCAATAACTTGAGAACGACGCTCGTGTGAGACTTACAGCGACTGCCAACGTTCGGCTGTTCCTCTCACGTCACTTAAATATCTTCTTTTTTTTAGGTATTCCTTCCGTACACACGTGTAGTTCTATGTAACGTCATATTAATAGGTCGCATTTAGTCATTTAAAAACTTCTATTCTCAAGGACGTCTTTCGGATATACTTCAGCAACAACGAAAAAATGTTTCAATGCCTCAATAATGTAAAATTGGTCTTGCAACATTTTTTTTTGTACTTTTAATAAATAGTGTTAAGAAATAACCCGTGACGTTGATAGGTTGCGGAAACATCCATTAGTTTTCCCCTAATAACAGATGCAGAAAAAATAAAGGACAGAGACAGCTGTCAATATCTCCTCAACTCGCAATTTGAACAAGCGGCCACGTGATCTGACCCTAATTATATACCGCCAGTGTTCATCACAGTCATGCCCTAGGCTGCAAGGGTTTACAAAGCAAAAGCTTGGGCTGAGCTGCAGATATTGTTAGAGTTGGGCTATTATCATATCTAATTGACATGAGCCGTCACCTGAATCTTTGGCCATGCTGATTGTCATGAACCCGAGCACTCGACTAGGGGTTATGAAAATCGCTTACGTCACGGTGTCACGTGACTCTCGGTGCGAAATCGTGATGTCATGTTACGTCATGCTGTCAACAAGGTTAATACATCTAGTGACTTCCTCAAATTAAATCTGCTTAACGCAGTGAGTTACGTGACGTCACGAGGCCACGTTACATTACTTGACAACATGTATTGACACCATGACGTCACGTGACAACTTGACACATGGTTAATCATAGTGCCAACAAAGGTGCCATGAAAACCCACAATTTATCATACGTTGCAATTATGTATATGACGATTCGATCAACAGATAGAGATACAGCCGCCAATTGTTTATTCCCATATGTTCATTTTGTGATACTAGCAAAGAAGAAAAAACATATTACCTTGAACAGTTTTGAACCGGTTACCGTTATATTTTTTTTCGGTTCGGTTCCGGTTCAGTTCCAAGATGGCGGCGAAGATTTCGGTTCGGTTCAGTTCCGGTTCGGCTAAAAATAACGGTTCTGTTCCGGTTTTCGGTTCGGTTCGGTTCCGGTTCGACACCCTGCCAGGAACATCGAAGGTTTTGATGGAACCGAGTTGGATGGACATCTGAAAATTCTAATTGATTAGGTAATACCCTGAAGGCGATACGTACTGAGTACATGTAGCGTTGTGGGAGTGGGGCACATTTAGAAATAGAGACTTTTTTATATAAGCTCGACCACTGATTCCAACTAAGTATTCTTAATTCTAAAGTTAGATTTGTATTACCGGATGCACCACTCGCTGAGAGTAACTCTGTCAAATGGCCACGACATTATAAGATCCCTCCTCCAGGTCATACTTGAGAAAAACTAATATTTTAATTTTTTTGGTAGCATCGGTTAAAACCGGTTCCCGGTAAATAACTTACGGTTACGGTTACGGTTACGGTTTTTATAAAAGTCAAGTAACTGTTTCGTTCCGGTTCCGGTTACTGAAACATTCCGTTCCTAAACGGTTTTCGGTTTCGGTTACGGTTACGGTTTGAGTCCCTGGTTGTAACGTAGTCGGCAGGGTTGGGCAGTATCGCGATACATATGTATAGCGATAGTATTTTAAAAATACATTATGCATTTGAATTTCTTATCGCAATAAAATTTTTCAACAGTATCTTGTATTTCTGTATCGAAATACATTTTTGGGTGTATTTTTGGTATCGCGATACTATTAGGGCCGATATATTTTGTTACAATTTTACAATAATTGTTGACCTCCACACTGAGGGTCAAGACTAAGTTTCGTCAACGGCGTTTTGTGCCTCTGATTGCGCACGACTCCCTTCTTTATTGCGCAAAAGTTGACAAATGTTTTCCCACACTTTAGGTGGTCGACTATTGCAGTCGATTCCAAATTAGAAGGCACTGTCGGCGCGCCCAACTAACAGATAAAAGGATACGGGTTCCTTGAACTTGATTCCACGGGTACGTTATAAGGTCACTGCTGAGAGAGGCGTCCGGATTGGACATAATCACAGTGCCTTCTTGAGGTCATTTAGGAGGACACAAAGCTAATTTGTATCTCCCTGGCACTTTGTCTCGGAAAAATAAGAGATGCCGAAATAAAACCGCGCTCGAGCAAAAAATTGCGTGTTGCTTTTATTACTTTTTAAGATGCGAGATGCTAATTCTGCGGTAAAGGTGATTCGAGCCTAATTCAGACTTCAATTTACAGTGAGAACTCATTTGTTATTTTAAAAATAAAATCGCGTATGCTAGAGCATACTTGTTTTTTGTTCCTGTATGCTCTAATGGGTGCACGAAAACATGAAAATTAATATTTTTATAACAATGCATTTCAGTGTCTATTTCAGCACCACAAAAAATGTATTCTTGTATTTTTATTTCGAAATACTTTTTTTTTCAAATGTGTTTTTATACGTATATCGCGATACATTTTTATAAATGTATTTCAGTATCAGCATTTTAGCTGTTTTGATTTGTATCTCCAAATACTTTTGAGAGTATTTCTGCCCAGCCCTGGTAGTCGACAATATCTAAACCATTCATGCTGTTGAAAAGCAGGGTATAGATGTTTAGCCTGTTAACTTTCTTTCATAAAGCAAGGTGCGGCAAGCCTGATTGCTGGTAGAGTTCCGTTATCGAAGACCGTCTGTCGTACGGATTGTAGACGAACCGCAGGGCTTTCTTTTGAACATTTTCTAGCGCATTCATGCTCGTTTCCAACCGTGGGTCCCATACTACTTCTGCGTACTCTAGCACGGGACGAATAAGGCTTTTATAACATGCTAATTTATTCGCGGAGGTGCAATAGCGTAGGTTCCTTCTCAAAAACCACAACTTTCATGGTGCATTCTTAACAAGGTCACTGATATCCAAATTCGAAGATAGTTTTAAAGTTAGTGTGACGCCGAGGTATTTGTATTTTGTGACTGTTTCTAAGCAGACATCGCCGATAGGGTAGGTGAAGAGAAGCGGTTGTTTTCTATTGGTGACTGTCATGGAGACGCACTTCGAAGCGTTGAGCACCATTTTCCATTTCGCACAGCTTCTTGATACTTGCGATGAGCAATCGTTCAAGTTGATTTGGTCAGCGTGACATATAACTTTTGAAATCATGACGTAGTCGTCCGCGAAGAAACGACATTGTATCAAGGGGTTACTTACCTCCCCCCTTTAAGGTTCTGAATAAAACCCCAAAACAGGAGAGGCCCGATAACCGACCCCTGCGGTACATCGGAGATGATGTCTGCCTCCTGCGATTTGCGACCGTTGACGGTCACAAACTGTGTAGCATTAGTAAGATAACAATCAAGCCATTTGGTTATGTTGACGTTTTTAAGAGTGTGCTTCAACTTGTGCTAGAGCTTGGGGTCGAAGACACGATTAGCGAAGTCCAAAAATACGACGTCTGCTTGACTGGTCTCGTAAAGTATTTTCGCCAGTACGTGGACTGTATGTAAAATTTGCGTGACTGATGATAGGCCGCGCCTAGAACCGTGTTGCTTCCTGCGGAAAAAGTTCTTTTCTGGAAAGACCGTTTGGTTGTTGCACAAAAAATTGTTCAAACACTTTGCCACCTTAACATAACTGATACTGGCCTGTAATTTTGCACTTCCGAGGCACTGCCAGATTTGTAAACTGGGATAACCCTGCCATTCTTCCAATCAATGGGTACCACGCCAGCATCAAGACTGCCAGTGTAAATGACATAAAAATTCGGAGCACCATTCGGCGTATCTACAGAGAAAAATGTTTGGTGACTCATAAGCCCGCATGACTTCTTGGTGACGAGCCGAAACAGGTAATCGAAAATTAGGCCAAGTGCCACCCTTTTTCGGAATAAATTTGTTACTACTACTACTTCTTTGGACACTACAGCGTCTGGAATTGCGATAGGTTACCCACTGTACGACGGCAACTGAGATTTGTCGCTCGTGTACTCGTCGTTCATGGGACATTGAGATATGCCATTGCTTCAAGGACGACTTTCCTGCTTAAAACAGAGTACGTCTCTTCAAACACGATGATACACCATTAAAAGGACGTCCTTCGTCACTGCACCCGTTGATCACTGGTTTCATAACATGTCAAAGCGGTGTTCCAGCTTATTATTGGCCACATTACAGCACAAGTCATCAAATATTATGAAAAAAAAATACAGAAATGAGAAGTGTAGGTGAAAGAATAAAGTTTATTATTGTTAGTTCCTCTCTCTGTGGGAACAAAAAGATATGCTATCCTTTTAGTGTAAAAAACAAAAGAAAACAGAAACATAATTTTTATTTTGAACATTTATACTTATCAGTTAGACGGTGTTCGATGGAACGGCTTCGATAAGATGCCGTTTGATGAAATGGCGTTTGATGAAATGGCGTTCGATGAAATGTCTGGAGCCAGTCTGGGATGTGTCCGAATAGATTTATGACGTGCTACGGGTGGTCCTTTTACCGTACCTTCTAACTTTCAATTAAAACCTGCAAATTAGCTTCTGTGGAATAGGTAATTTAAACTCAGTTCGTTGCAGTAAAATCTCGCGAATTCGTACATACGCGGCACACGCTTGCTTGATAGACCCCAATTTTGGGACCTCTATAGTAATTTACGTGTGTACCGGGCATTTCATCGAACACCGTTTTATTGAACGCCGTTTCACCGAATAAGTGGACCTTTCATTGAACGCCGATTCATCGAACACCCTTTCATCGACTCGCTTGACGCCGTTTCATCGAATTTTACTTCATTGAATTTCGGAGCATTATAGAGCGTTTTGCATCATTTACTCTCTCTCTCTCTCTCTCGTCTAAGCTGTTTCGACGCGGCTGTCGAATCACCAGAAACAAAATTACTACACTGGTCATTACTTCACCAAAAATTTGATGACTGAATCATAGAACGTCACAAAACTTGAGTGGGTAGTAATTAGTGTTTTTTGTTTTCAGGTTAGATCAGCGGCTGTATTCCACCAGATACTTCGTTGCCTATTTGTTCAAGCCTAAAACAAAAGACCCGGAAAGAACTAACTATTCTTCATTGCGCATTTTTTTTAAAAATTATCTATTTACTTGATTTTTCATTATATCCTACGAGAATAGCTTGCTTTCTAAGAACGGAGGTTGGAAAACCGGTAAGTCCACGGTTCTGCCAATGACGAATAGTAAACAAAGACGACGCGAGTTCCCCTCTATGTAGGAAAAAATAAGGTATGCCAATTCTTGTGGTTAAGACAACTATTTCCTAGATTCAAAATTACTACTGCTTAACTTGGCGGTGTTCGATCAATCAGCTTCAATGAAACGGCGTTCGATGAAATGGCTTTCAATAAAATGACGTTCGATGAAACGGCTTCGATAAAACAGTTTTCGATGAAACGGCGTTCGATGAAATGTTCCGGCCCAGATTTACATCTATCTTTGTATTCTATCACTTTGTATTCTAGCGAATACAAAGTGCAAATTTTTGGAGATTTTAACCTTCCAGGCGTAGACTGGGCCCTTGGCAGACTTGATTGTTGTGATTACCTGACAGAGCAAAGCTTCTTGCTTTTTGCCACTTATCAACTTTTATGGTCTTTCACAGCAGAATAATCTAACGAATGCTTCTGGCAATACACTTGACTTGCTTTTATCAAACTTCCCTGTCGGCGCGACGTCTTCGTCACACCCCTTGGTGAGGGTCGATGCTTATCATCCGCCCTTTGAAGCCGAATTTTACTTGCCATGTTTATCGCGAGAACTATCGAAATTCATTTACTGTTACGAAAAGGGAGATTACTTCAGCATTTACAGGCATGTAGAATCACACGCGTGGTCTGAGCTATATGATTCGAATGACTCAGATTTTGCAGCACAAAAATTGACTTCGGTAATGAAGGAAGCTATCGAAAAGTATGTGCCTAAAAGGCTCGTTAAACCGAGGAAATTTCCGAGCTGGTTTTCGAGGGAATTGAAGACGGCTCTGCGTAAAAAGACTCGTTTTCATGGTCTATACAAGAGAACGTGTAAACAGGTATGGTACCAAAAGTTTTCCAACTTTCGTTCCTTAGCTAAAATATTGCTTGCACGTGACAAATACGTCCACGAAAGACATGTTGAAAATAGTGTATATTCTGATCCCAAATCTTTCTGGAAACACGTAATCACCAAACCGCATTCGTTTTCACAACATTCATCTCTGCGCTCTTCTAGTAACGGTGATACTCATTATGTTACATCGCCAAAAGACATCGCTGATGAGTTTGCCTCGTTTTTTAGCAGCTGCTACTTACCGCCCATACATTCGGTGAAGTCAGATCTAATCAATGATCCCAGTGATGGGGACTCGCTCTCCCTGTTCAGTGTTGCTACGCGGGACGTTGAAAAGGCGATAAAAAAGCTCAAGCCGAAATCGTCAGTGGGCACTGATGACATTCCACCATTTATTATTAAAGGATGCTGTGGGCTTCTAGCGCCAATTTTAGCCCATATTTTTAATGTATCTTTGCGTACCAGTAGGTTTCCAGCAATATGGAAGGAAGCCATAATTGTGCCCATTTATAAAGCTGGTGATGCTGGTATTGTATCAAATTACCGTCCCGTGTCACTACTGTGTGGTTTTGCTAAAGTATTTGAAACCATTATGCAAGAATGTCTTTTCTCTCATTTATCTAAGTATCTGACGCTGCAACAACATGGCTTTATTAAAGGGCGCTCTGTCGAAACTAACCTTTGTACTTTTCTACACTACGCAGCCCCGGTCGTTTCAAACCGAGGGCAGGTTGACTCGGTATATTTCGATCTTACAAAGGCTTTCGACAAGGTTGACCATGCTTTGCTTGCACATAAATTGAAACAATATGGTTTCGCCCCTAAACTTTGTGAATTTTTACTTGTCATCGAGGAAAAATTTTGTTCGAGTTGATACTGTTTTATCTAATCCGTTTTTCCCAACTTCAGGCGTACCCCAGGGGTCAGTGTTGGGGCCACTGTTGTTCCTGGTATTTATAAATGATATTTTAAAGTGTGTAAAGTTTGCTAAAGTGCTTTTATTTGCCGATGACATTAAGTTATTCTCAAGTATTTGTTCTGAAAAAGATTGTGATGCGTTACAGTCTGATGTTTTGAGTATTTTGCAATGGTGCTCATCCAACCGTTTGCCTTTGAATATAAACAAAACTAAAGTCATCTCGCTAACTAGACGTAAAAATCCCTTACATTTTAAGTACACGTTGGGAAACTGTATTATTACTCGAACTGATATGATCAGGGACCTCGGGGTGTTAGTCGATTGCAAACTGACGTTCAGTTCTCATGTAACTACTATTTGTGGTACCGGGTTCAAAATGCTTGGTATGATCTCCCGTTTGACTCGGCACTTCCAAGCACCTGAGGCCATATTACGTTTATTTTGTGCTCTGGTCAGGCCCAGGCTCGAATTCGCTTCTGTCGTGTGGAACCATTTAAAGGAGACTGAATGTAGACGGATTGAAGCGGTGCAAAGGCGTTTGGTTCGCAAAGTCTATGATCGATACTTCCACAGGAGACTTTACTTCGACCACCATTCTCTGCTTAAGATTTTGAATCTCAGCACTTTGGATGACCGAAGGCATTGCCGAGATGCGGCTTTTCTACAAAAGCTTATCCGGGATGTAATTGACGTACCTGACCTTTTGGGCAGCATAAAGTTACGTGTGCCAACGAAATTCACGCGACAGTGCGACATGTTCTACCCCGACATGCGATTAAAGGAGTCACCAATCTATCGTATTCAGACATCATGCAACCTCCTTGTCCAGCACGATTTTTTTTCATGCCTTATTTTACCTTTAACACCTGATGTGTATGTTATGTACTTTGTTACGACTGTTTTATTATGCTGACTGTTCTAATATGACTACTGTGGTTTCCATATGTTTCCATGTTTCATAGGAATCTGACTTCTGTGCACCAATGTCAAAACCATTATGGTGTTTTTGGGCACGCAATAAATAAATATCAATATCAATATCAATATCAATCTTTTCCGTGTTCGAAATGCTTGCGGAATGCCAGCAATATTGAGAATATATGTCTGGTAGAAGTTCTAGATGGCACCATATTGTCAGACAGTGAATGTAGCAGACTGAACTAGCAACACAGCATTGTTTGATTAAACTGTTCTAATTAATTTTGCAGGTTACGTAAGTGATTGAAATCCGTCCCAAGTCTTGAACCGGTGTCGTGCAAAGGATCTTGCTGTTGGCGTGTCGCATTCCCCAAAGGCTACAACCCCCACTCTTTTGATTTCTCGGTTCCCAGACGTCTGGAGTCGTCCAATTCAAAACAAAACGAAAAAAAAAAAGGACGGATAGACACGCACGAATACTCCGAACGCAGCTTAAGATTTATTTTTCAGAACATCTCCTTAAATAGGCCCACAAACCCACAAGAAGACGCACGTTGCCCAAGGTCACACAACCGTGGCAGAAAAGGCCAAGGAAAAAGAAAAAGCCGTTTACAACTCCCTGTAACGCCGAATTGGAGCGCAGCTCTTGAGGAGGAGGAGGGAAGGGTACTGAGGGTAGGGTAGACCCCTTCTCCTCCTCCTTCTGCTCCCCATTCTTTAATATGATCCGGGGGGGTCACCTGACCTCGTAAGGAGGGGGTCACGTGACCTCGGGGGGGGGGGCACGTGACCTTGGGGGTCACGAGACCTTGGGGTCACGTGACCTTGGGAGGTCACGTGACCGGGGGGTCACGTGACTTGGGGGTCACGTGGCCTGGGAGGTCACGTGACCTTGGGGTGACCTTGAGAGGGGTCACGTGATCTTGGGGGGTCACGTGTCCTGGGGGTCACGTGAGCTTGGGGCGACGTTGGTTACGCCGACGGCGACGGCGACGCTGACGCCGCTCAAGCCGGAAACGGGCGCCTAAGAGCTGCGCTCTAAAACAAAAACACCATTACTTTAAATGGTTTTTTAAATGGTTTAAAAGGTCACGTGACTTGGGGTGACCTTGAGAGGGGTCACGTGACCTTGGGGGGTCACGTGTCCTGGGGGTCCGAGACCCAGAGGGGACCTTGGTTACGCCGACGGCGACGGCGACGCCGACGCCGCTCAAGCCGGAAACGGGCGCCTAAGAGCTGCGCTCTAAAAATAACCAAAGACCCCGGCGACCGACGGGAGCATTTTGCTAAGGCCAATAGTAGCATTACGACCGAGAGTGCATTAGGGTCGAGAAGGGTGGAAGGGCCGGGAGTGGCTCTGAGGCCGAGCAGGGTGTAAGGGCCGATAACTGCTTTAAGGCCGATAGTCTGGGAATGGACTGGTGTGGACGCCCTATCGGAGATCGCGTTGTGGTTGACGACTTTAGTTGCCACCAAATAAGATAGATGGCGCCACACTGACCATGACGGATGAAACGTCATTCTCAGTGTCACAGCTCAGATTTCATTTTTAAGCTTAGCTTATTTTCTGTCTCGTCATTCACCGAGGTCTTTTCGCGGATCGCAATGATTGGTGCTCCGAGTATTCTGCGAGAAAGTAGACGTACTAATGGTATCTTTAAGAGTGTATCTCTCGGTGCCTGTAAATACTGCGGTTTTGGGTCTGTTTTCACCCTTCACGGCCGGCAGCAGTCGGTAGCTGGCCTTGCCTAGCCGAATTTTAAATTTATTTATTTG
Source organism: Ixodes scapularis (assembly GCF_016920785.2). Taxonomy (NCBI): domain Eukaryota; kingdom Metazoa; phylum Arthropoda; class Arachnida; order Ixodida; family Ixodidae; genus Ixodes; species Ixodes scapularis. The sequence goes on along the minus strand of NW_024609835.1, from coordinate 144,017,917 downwards.
CTTTTCTGCGCTTTATCTTTTCTTATTCGTTTGATGAGTAGTTCCTTCATCTGCATATTTGGATTATGTACACACACACACACACGCGCACGCACGCGCACACGTATTTCCAAATAAGTGCTATGAATTTAGGGTGCCTTTTTGATATAACATTCCTATATTCTAATAATCGGCTTTTTAAGAGCTGAGTAAAAAAATTATTGCGCCTTTTCAATTTTCAGCGCTTCAACTAAATTAATTACGTCTCCGATTCTATCGGGCGGCTGCGAAAACGATGAGTGAGGTAACTTTTAGCAATTTTATTTTTAATATTTTTACAGCAAACCGCTGAAGCAAACACATGTATGCAGGCAGTGGCGTACACAGGATTTCATTTCGGAGGGGGCCGGACCAACGGGGGACAAGATAAGGGGAGTAAAGGGAGTAAAGGGGGTAAAGGGGGTAAAGGGGTAAGGGGGGTAAAGAGGGACAAGATAAAAAGAGAAAAGAAACTCCAAGAGGAAAAAAAAGCATTTTCATTTTTTTAAGAACTATGCATTCTTTTATTAGATAATTAAATTAAAGTTGTCATATTGGTTTTGGAACGATTATGATACATAAAAATGGTGCCCCGGAAATTTTTCACCAGGAAGGCATTCGCACTTTACTTTTTTATTTACAAGTCAGGTCAACAGAAGGCACCAGAGTTAGCAGAAAATAAGAATCATAAAAACAAATATTATATAAAGCACGACTCCAATGCACGAAGCCGCCAGTCATCGGGGCTGTTAAAGCAATGATGAATGAGTAGAAACGCGGAACACCTTGATGAATAGACGATAAACACTGGAAAGCTGTTCCACCATAAATTACTTCCTATCTTAACCTGATCGAACCAACAAAATTCTTACGTGATTTGTTCGCGGGTGTCGATTTCTAAGGTTTTCGAAGTCCGTTCACAAAAGAAAGTCAAGTAAGTCACACGACGCAACAAAGGAACGCTGGAAAATGGTTTGTACACTCACATATTGCACTTGGCTCTCGTCCTGAGGCAGCAGGTCACACACTCACGCCCCTATCTCGCGCAGTTCTCAAACTGCCGATGACAACTTCCGTACTCGAGCCTTGAACCGCAAATCCCGCGCCTTTAGGCGTCTATATTCACTTTGTTAAGAGTTTTCCCGCCACCCAAGGAGCCAATTAGATATCGCTCTTTTTAGACCAATGGGAGCCACGTGGTACAAAACAAACATATATAGTACAAAATCCAATTAAGAAAGCACATGCACACATACCCCCGAAAACTCCCAAAAACCTTCGCCCTAACTGTCGACCGTCAGCCGGACATCGCTTCCAGGAAAAAAAAAACCTCGTCGGGGTGCAAAAGCAGTACCGACGTTTCTTCTCAAAATAAAAAAAAGGAACATCGAGGAGCCCCGCTGCGCTCGAGCGGGGCACAGCGCATGGTACGCACCCAGAGCGGGGGTTCTCGAGGAACAATTAAGACGGGGGACAAGGGGGCCGCTCCGTGGCGACGACAAACCAGCCCCGGCGACTCCGCGCAATTGGGGCACTCGCGAAGCAATAATAGTAGAAGTAAACGAATATATTTTCTTTCCTGCAGTAACGCTAGCAGTGCAGCCTACCTCACAATATATTTAACAAATGAGATTTGCGGCCGATTATAGTACATATATATATATATATATATATATATATATATATATATATATATATATAATGTGTGTGTGTGTGTGTGTATGTGTGTGAGAATCCCGCAGTGCCGACTACTCCGTGATGACCGTTATATAAAACTATATTTAAGCAACAGCACACATATACGCAAAAACAGATTGCGGAGGCCGCGGCGTACACGCCCAATAGCGCAACCCGCAGTCCTTGGTTACGTTTATCGCGATCTGCGGGGTCCCCACATGCTGGACCCATCTTATTAAATGTTTGATGTTTTTATCGTTTTTCCTTCTTACTAAAGGTTGTGTTGTACCGTTTCACAAGCGTGGGAATTCAGCAAAAGCGTTAAATATTAAGTCGGATGCTTTCATAATCCTAGTGCTGTGGTTTGTAGAACCTTTGGTCCTACATATTTTTGTTATATCGCACAATCCATGACTTTCATAAAGCGTTGAATCTTGATTGGAGAGGGGGGTTCATTAGCAAATTAATCCGACTGATCGCCACCCTTTAATAGACTATTTAATAAATAAATTCGTTAATTAATTATTTCTCAGTCAGATTACACGAAAGACGTTAAAACTACACATTTTTTATTAATTGTACTATGTCATAAATGACCCATATTGCACTTCCTTCCTTTCTTATTTCTTTTTTTTTTACAACTTCTCCACAAACTTGGCTCCGCTGTTTAAGAAAAATAAAAGAACACCGCATTGATATTGATAAACCCGAGAGTCAGTGACCTCGCCCACTCCCCCCCCCCCACCCCCCCCCCCGCTCGAAAGTTTCGGGGGGGGGCCGCGGCCCCTTCGGCCCCCCCCCCCCCCTGTGTACGCCACTGTGCAGGCTACGAAATGTTAAAAAAAAAAAAAAAACTATGTTAGAAAAAAAAACAAAAAAACTGGCCGTTAAGTCTGCCTAGCTGTTTAGCCCCAGCAGCCAGGACACTCCATCAAGGAAGGCGTTGATGTTGTCTGCGAACTGGTGCTGTAGGTTCGACATGGCTGCCTCTCCCATTGCTGCCGCGGCGCTCATGTAGCTCCACTGTCGCGCCAGGTTCGTCTTGCGGGTGCTGATGGCGTCGTTGTTTGCCGCGTACCTCGGCCTGCTCGTCTTTGGAACTTTTCCGTTGCGGAGCTGTAGTATTCTGACCTAGAGGTAAATGTACCCCGAGGATATATAACATTATTACTATAATAAATTACCCACCCAAAACGTGCCCACTAAAAAAACAAAAACAGCTTCTGATGATATAAATTAGTTTACTAATGTCCTTTCGTGCGCATTCTGACAATATTGTGTTGGACGTCGCGAAGTTCAGAAACAAGCAAGGCAATTTTCACATTAGTTTTTATACAAGATGAAGTCGGTCTTCCTTTGAGATGTGGCAACTCGAACCCACGCTTTATTCGAGAAATTTAGCCAGCGCAGTACGACTGCGAACCTGGAATCTTTAGTGTGCACCACGCAGTAATGATTACCTGAACGCACGTCGGTACAATGCTCATCCAGACAGAAACGGGCAGGGGCGGAGAACTGAGAGCCTCGTTGTTGGCAAATGTGTGTATACGGATCGTCAAAATGAAAGCCTGCGCTCCACCCTGGCGTTGGCCCTGAACTCACGAAGCGCCTTGCTCGGGTTGACATACACGCTTGATAGCACTGGTCTGAAATTAAATGATGCTGCTACGCGATTATGCGTTATACAATCGCTTCTAAGTTTACGGTGATGAATAACTTGTTTTAACCTGTGTCACATGGTGGATGTTCCTCTGGAACATCGCGTTCGATAAAACGGCATCGATGACGCGGCTTTCGATGAAATGTCCGGTCACACTCCGAATGTTAACGTATCTGGCCAAAAATCAGCATAGCCAAAATCCAGTTTCGGCATGATTTTTTCTTTGCTTAAGGTATGGGCATTTGAATGTAAGCAGTATCAATTTGCTGTGACTACTAGGTTTTGTCATATAATTTCCGCATCGGTGCTACGAAAAAGCTTGCAAAAATAACTGTTCTGTACTTAGTTATGAGTTGCTAAAAATAAAACGTACAAAAATGGCACACAAGATGGCCGCCGTGAGAGCAAAGCCCGCATACCTTGGCAAGCAGCAAAACTTACTGCAGCGCCGGTCAGTCAGAATGTCAGAACATGACAACTCACCGTCGGAGTACGTTCTTTCTTGGAGGCGGCCACACCAGCCCATTCAGAGACTATCGGCCTTAATGCAGTTCTCGGCCGTTATGCCCTATTCGGCCTCAAAGCCACTCCCGGCCCTTCCGCCCCCTCGGCCGTAATGCACGCTCGGCCTAATGCGACTATCGGCCAAAATGACAGTCCCCCCCCCCCCCCCCCCCCCCCCCCCCCCCTCCCCCGGACCGGCGGTCGACCTGATGACTAATCCAAAAAGCAAAAAAAGCAAACAAATAATAAAAATAATATGTATAGATATTAAAGTTAAGAAACGCTTTAAAAGGGTCGGTAAGTGCAACCGTTGCACTTACCGACCCTTTATTCATAGAAATCATCAACGGCTCACAAGCCGTTTGTAGACATCTCTTTCTTGCACAGAATCTCAGTGTCTTGCTACACAACACAACCAACGCACTGGGACATGTGTTATGAAAATCGGAAGCCTCGTTGCTATTTTTAAAGGGTTGAGGACGAGTCGTGGCATGCGCACTCGTAGCAGGACCATTGGTCACAGGACGATTCGTCACATAGGAACATTCGTCAGAGGATGACTTGTCACGCGGGCAACTGGTCTCATCGAGCGCACAGAGGACGATTATGAAATGTAAATTTCAACAACTGCCCAAATTTCCTGATCAGAAGTTTTACGACTTCCCACTGTAACATAAACCAATGGTTAGAAAAACAAAGCTTACAATATTCAATGCAGAAACGATTTTGGCACTCACTCGCTTTTGCTTTCGTCATATTGTCACGAATGAAGGGCAAAAGAATGAACCGTGAACCTAAAAGAAATGAATCGGCAAACTTGTTTCAAACAAGATAAAAAACGAGCGTCGAGGCAGCAGAAAAGCGGGCGATGATTTGGCGGCGTAACAGCAAGGAAGAGCGAGGCTGACTCTACAAGGTCGCGGGCAGCTCCTTATCTAGTGTGGGTTGGCATCGCGAAAATTCGGCCCAGAAGGTTCGAGCATCGAGCGTTCGGGTTGAGAATGAACAGGCACTTTCGAGAACAAGAAACTAAAGCGAAATGATAAAAAAGTTACTCCCCGAGTAAGAATAACCGCGAATCTTCTAGAATACCGCTGCCGGGCGCTGCTTGCTCGGCGCTGCGCGCGGCAATAGGACGAGTCTTCAGCAGGTTGATCTCAGTTGGGTCCCCCGCGTGCGTATGCTGGCTTTAGCGAACAATAATCCGTCTGGCAGATAAATAAGTTGTTACTTTTGCCTTGCATATTCATCTTCTGCGAAAATCCAATAACAAGTATCGTTATTCTTTCTGATGCAGGTGTACGAGAACCTCTCGTGAAGCAGAAGAGCTCCACCTCTCTTTGTTGCGATAACCTCTGTCCTTTCGAATGCAGTTCGTGTTCAAAATTAGTCGCTCTTATATGGCCTCCACATTCACCGTTCAGGACAGAACCAGAAGCTAAAACGTTTGTTACAAATTCTTCGCCATTGAGAAGCAAAATACATGCCAAGAGGTGACCCACTTTGTCCGGCTGAACGGCTAGCAAACATGCACGTCCGTGGATGAAAGAAGCCTCGATATCTTACTGACCTTTCTATCCTGTTTTCAAAGGTGAACAAAAGATTCAAATATAATTTCAGGCACCGCGTTGTTGCGCATGAACTTTCGGAATTTACAGTGTAGCTTTTTATATTTTAGGCAGACGTTATTAAGTTTTCGAACTTTTTCATGTACTTCAAGTTTATAAAGTTTTCAGTTAGGCTTATTAATTAGGCCTAACTGAAAGTTAGGCCTAATTAATAAGCAAACTTAGTTAGGCTGCTTTATTAATTTGGGAGCAGTATACGCAATAAGCTTAAGAAATAATACAAAGGAAAGCATTTTCTTTTTTACAAAGTTGTCGAATTTTAATGATAACAAAGTGCGGCCGGGGGGGGGGGGGGGGGGGGCATATGTTACGCATGATCCATCAGCCTCCACATAAAAAGAAAAAAATCGGCGAGCTTTTTTCCGTACACCCTTAATGACCGATGAGCTTTTCTCCGCATTTGCCGGCTTTGAGGTGAGCTTTTCTCCGGTGAGCTTTTTCCGCATTCGGAGGTTGCATGCTTGGTTATAGAACTGTAAAGCCGCAGCCAGGCTGCACGTACTACATGATACAAAAGACACAGCGTTCGCTGCAAAGATGATGACATCTGCGGGCACGCCTCAAGCACGCTAGAAGCCATTCACATGCATGAACATGTCTGCAGGCGGTTGTATCCGCCTTCATGCAAGTAAACGCCTCGGACAGTGTTTGCAGACTGTTTTTTGTGTGATGGGTTCTATGTGTAACCGCAACTTAAACGTTGTAAGAAAACAAGCTGTGAAGCGTGGTGGTGTGAGCGCACTTTATCTATCTTGACTTCATATCGCTCTCAAGTGCTCATGCACCTTCAGAAGCAAGACGATCATGGTCATAACTTTTGCTTGGCTTTGAAGGAGAGCCTGGGCGAATGAAATTTTAAGCGAGCTAGCCCTCCCGCGAATTTGACAGATTGTAGTAAATTAGTGACACTTGCTTTTGCTGCGTTACCTGAAAGGCAACATACAGTCCCACCAAGTGCTGTGCGCTCGCAGGCGTATAGTTTTTTTTACTATTCCCTTTCTCCTGTAAGTAGAGACGTAGTTACTCTCCTGTTGCAGGGTTTGGGGAAGGCGAGGTTGCCTATACCTTAGGCGCTCCGCCAGATTCTTCCGGCAAAGTCGTGGCTCGGAAAGCTATAAACGCAGCCTTAATAGTAGCCGAGTTCTTGTTTTCGATCGGTGTGTAGCTTTGTCAGGTACGGTGGTGTAAAAACAATACATTACGTCCACAACTCCACAGAAGTGTTTTAGGCTGCTTTCTATAAGGCATCCGCCATGCTTCGAAACAGCTGATGCACAGACTCGCAGGTTCGGAGCGTCCTTCGCATTAAGTTTAGCCCATCAGTTATTTTCTAATGCGAAAGCATTAACTTCCCATGGAGCGGACCGGTGTCATCAGCTTTTGAAGCCGCGCCAAATGGCACCTTCCCCTGTCTCAATGGAGCAAAGTCTGTCGTCTGCAGCAGAAATCTGATGGATAGGCCCTCATTGGCTGGCGCGCGTCATAGTTTCAAGGAACGAGGCTCCCATTGGCTCACGCGCGGCGTAGTTCCGAAGAACGCCACCATGGCTTGCTCTGGGGCTCTGTGGCCAGCTGCTCCCTCTTACGGACGGCCGGGTCACTACGTGCGCTGCGCCAACGCACGTAGCGCCCCGACCGCCGATAAGAGGAAGCAGCTTGCAACAGAGCCCCACAGCACGTACGGGCAAACTCCGGAGAGGCTGCACGACCGAGCTCAGCGTAGCGCAGCCACTTCACGAGAGCGAGCGCTCGGCCGTCGGTCGTTACCTCGGCAGTAGCGAAACGTGGCCGTCCAGGGCAGTACTGCCGCGTCCATGGCTGAGAAAGCAACGCTCGGTCATGGACCTCCAGAAAGTTCTCGTTTATTCATGTACCGCACGTAACTTCTATCATTTATTCCTGCTTTTGTTTTCTAGAAAGTGCGTGTTCATTCTCGCCCCGATCACGCGACGCTCGAGCCGCTTTCGCCGAATCTTCGAGATAGCGACGCACTCTAGATAAGAGGCCGCCCGCGACCTTGTCGAGTCAGTTTCGCCCCAGCGTTCGACTCTGCTGTTACGCCGACTTCGACGCCCGCGACGCTCTCTTATTATCTTTTGTACCCTTTTATTTTTGGCACAAGTTCGCCACATTAAACATTTATTTATCCCTGTTTATTTCTTGTTTATTGGTCTCCACCCGTGACATTTTGGTGGAGGTGCGGGGTACCCGCATGCCCGTTCAGCGCTCCCCTCCGAGTTCCCGCAGTGCAAGTCCGGACCCAGCCTCCCGAGGACCGAGCGAAGACCAGATCGAGACCCGATCCAGTCGCCGCACCCAAGGTCTACCCCCGGAACACGGACTTCTGCCACCCCGGACCAGGCAGCCAACGAGGCCGACGATGGACAACCAGTCGTCGCAGAACCCGTCCGCCGCCGCCGTCGTATACCTTCCCGTCGCACCCCGGACTCCGACGCCATTCCACGGGGAGGTCCACGAGGACGTTGAAGATTGGCTGCAACATTACGAACGAGTTGCTCGCCATAACGCATGGACTCCGGAGCAGTGCCTTCAGAACGTCTACTTCGCTCTGGAAGGCACGGCACGCACCTGGTTCGAGAACCACGAAGCGTCAATTTCGTCGTGGCAAGACTTCCAGACGGAACTTTGTCGCACGTTTGCCAGCCAGCAGCGACGTCAGCGGGCCGAGGAACTTCTTCAAGCAAGAAGCCAAGGGCCAAACGAGAGCGTCACAAGTTTTCTCGAGGACGTTCTCCGCCTCATGAACCGCGCCGAACCAAACGCTCCTGACAAGAAGAAGCTGCGGTTCCTGATGCGAGGGGTGAAAGAGACCATCTTCGGAGGCCTTGTCCGCAACCCCCCAGCCACCGTCGAAGATTTCGTCAAGGAAGCCACAAACATCGAACGGGCCCTTCAAGCACGGGCCTCCCATTACCAGCGACTCCCCGGCGTCGCTGCCTTCTCGACTTCCAGCTGCACCGGCCCGGACCTCCGCGACATCATCCGGGACGTCGTGCGGGAGGAAATCAGGAAGCTTCTTCCTGCTGCCGCAAGCCCGGATTCACCCTCAATCGCCGTGATTGTCCGGGAAGAAGTTCAGAAGGCGCTGCAGCCACAAGGTCTTGTCAACGCCGCTCCCGAACAACCGACACTGAGCTACGCCGCAGCTACCCGACGACCACCGCCCCCTGCTCACCCGTACACCGCGCCACCCCGACGTGAACCTCCAGCGCCGCAGTTTCCCCGACGCCAGGAAGATCGGGCGCACGCCCACCCACAACAGGCAGCGCCACGAAAGACCGACGTGTGGAGGACAGCGGATCGACGACCCCTGTGCTATCACTGCGGTGAAGCCGGCCACATTTACCGTCGATGCCCCTACAGACAACGGGGGCTGCGCGGGTTCCACCCGAGCGACCCGCGCCCAAGATACGACGAACGCCCTCGCGACATTGAGGAGTACCTCCGACGCTCGCACTCCCCAGTGTCGTCTCTCCGCCGTGAAGCCCGCTCCCCATCGCCACGACGTTCAGCGTCCCCAGCGCAACGACCCGCCGAGAGAGCCTATCTCCCCTGCGTCGCCGGGAAAACTAAGTGCGGCAACGCCTGGAGGTGACGTTGCCGAAAACGACGGAAGCAAACCGCCTCCAAGAACGCCGGAGCGCTCCCACTTTACCGACGCCCAGCATCGTACCGACGTCCCTGCAACGGTGTCCAACAGCCTAAACGTTGTTATTGACGGCTTCGACGCATCGGCACTCGTGGACACCGGAGCGGACTACTCAGTCTTGAGTGGGAGGCTCTCTCGCCGCCTGCGAAAGGTGACGACGCCGTGGGATGGGCCTCAAATACGAACCGCCGGAGGGCATCTCATCACACCAGTCGGAAGATGCACCGCTCGCGTCAAGATCCATGGGGAGACGTGCCCTGTGAAATTTGTCATTCTACAAGACTGTGCCAGGGACGTCATTCTCGGCATGGACTTTCTGTCTGAATACGGCGCCGTCATCGACCTTCGTGAAAACAGATTGACGCTGCGAACCCCTGTGCCACCTTCAGAGAAACCCCAAACAGCGTCAGCCGCCATCCGAGTCGCTGCCGACCACGTGAACCTGCCACCGCGATCAAGTGTTGTCGTACCCGTCGTGGCCGATACAGCTACCTGTGGCGAAGTTGTCCTGGAAGCAACCTTCAATTGCTCCTGGGAAGAGGAATAGGCGTCGCAAGAGGAGTAGCTGAACTTCAGGATGGGCGGACTGTGGTCCTCGTGACGAACTTCCGAAATGAAACTCAACACCTCACAAAAGGTGCCGCTGTGGGCCACGTCGAAAAACTTCGGAACTCCGCCGAAATCGCCGCGATTGCTGAAGAATCATCACCACCTCAGCAAGGCAGTAAGTCGCCAGCGCAGCTTGACATTGACCCTAAGCTTCCGGGCCCAAAACGACGGCAGCTGATTAACCTCCTCACCGAGTACCACGACTGCTTTGCGACGTCGTCGAGGGTGCGCCAAACTGCCGTTGCGAAGCACCGAATCGTTACCGAGGACGACGCGCGCCCTGTGCATCGATCGCCGTACAGAGTCTCCGTCAAAGAAAGGGAGGTGATCCAGGAGCAAGTCCAAGAGATGCTGAACGACGACATAATCCAGCCATCAAGCAGTCCTTGGGCTTCTCCAGTCGTACTGGTTAAGAAGAAGGACGGAACGCTTAGGTTCTGCGTGGACTACCGGCAGCTGAACGCGGTGACGAAGAAAGACGTCTACCCACTTCCCCGCATCGACGACACGTTAGACCGGCTGCGCCATTCCCGATACTTTTTCACCCATGGACCTAAAGAGCGGCTACTGGCAGATCGAAGTCGACGAACGGGACCGAGAGAAGACAGCTTTCGTCACGCCAGATGGGCTGTACGAGTTCAAGGTGATGCCCTTGGGACTGTGCACGGCTCCAGCAACTTTCCAGCGTGTCATGGACACCGTACTGGCAGGACTGAAGTGGCAGAGCTGTCTCGTCTACCTCGATGACGTCGTAGTGTTTTCCAGCGACTTCGACGAGCACTTGCGACGACTCCGAGCAGTTCTCCAAGCCATACGGACCGCCGGACTCACCCTGAAGCCGTCAAAGTGTCGGTTCGCCTATGACGTACTGAAGTTTCTAGGTCACGTGGTTAGTAACGAAGGCGTTCGCCCCGACCCAGAGAAGACTCGCGCCGTCGCAGCATTTCCAGTACCGACAGACAAGATGGCCGTGCGAAGGTTTCTTGGACTATGTGCCTACTATCGGCGCTTCATCCGGGATTTCGCAAGGATTTCCGCACCACTCACAAACCTCACGAAGGACGCCGAGAGGTTCGAATGGGCCGAGGAACAGCAGCAAGCATTCGACGAGCTGAAGCGACGACTCCAGACGCCTCCGGTTCTTGGACATTTCAATCAGGATGCGGACACCGAGATTCACGCTGACGCAAGTAACGCAGGACTTGGCGCGGTACTAGTTCAAGTACAAGAAGGCACCGAGCGAGTCATCGCCTACGCAAGTCGGACACTGTCCAAGGCAGAGAGAAATTACTCCACGACTGAGAAAGAATGCCTTGCGGTCGTGTGGGCAATTACGAAGTTTCGTCTGTACTTGTACGGAAGCCCGTTCCGCGTAGTCACGGACCACCACTCGCTCTGCTGGCTTGCGAACCTCAAGGACCCGTCAGGACGCCTCGCTCGATGGAGCCTCCGGCTACAAGAGTTCAAGATGACTGTGGTTTACAAGTCGGGACGCAAGCACAGCGACGCTGACTGCCTGTCCAGGGCCCCTGTCGAAACACCTCCCGGCAGCAGCGACGACAATGACGACGAGTGCTTCCTAGGGGCAGTGAACACCGATGACATGGCACGACGTCAACGAGACGATCCGGAGCTGCGCGCCTTAATGGAGCACCTGGAAGGGCGCGTGAGTACCGTGGCCCGTGTTTTCTCACGAGCCCTGCCAACCTTCGCCATTCGACAAGGTGTACTCTACAAAGAGAACTTACGTACTACGAAACTTCGGAATTCTCAATTTTGGCTTTGTAGCCTGATTTTTGGTTTTGATTTAGCTTGTTTCCGCTTTCTCTTGTAAGTTCCAGCAGATCGGAATGGATCTACTTAGTCCTTTTTCGCCGTCGACCCTGGGAAACCGTTGGATAATCTTCGCCACAGATTATCTCACGCGGTACGCAGAAACGAAAGCCCTTCCTCGGGGACTGCGGTTGAAGTCGCCAAGTTTTTCCTCGATTCCATTGTCCTCCGGCACGGCGCTCCCGAAGTTCTGATTACAGATCGCGGATCGTCGTTTATGGCACAGCTGACCCAAGAAATTCTCCGGCTCAGTCACACCAGCCACCGTCGTACCACCGCATACCACCCGCAGACCAACGGGCTGACGGAGCGACTCAACAAGACAATCGCCGACATGATCTCTATGTACGTCGACGTTGAGCACAAGACGTGGGACGAGGTGTTGCCCTACGTCACGTTCGCCTACAATACGGCGGTTCAAGAGACCACTGGATTCACACCTTTCCAGCTGGTACATGGTCGGAAGGTAACGACCATGCTGGACGCAATGCTGCCCCATGAGCCATCTGACAATGAGAGCGACGACGCCCAGGCGGTTGCTCAACGCGCCGAAGAAGTCCGCCAGCTCGCCCGACTTATGATTCAAGACCAGCAACGCGTCGACGCGGGCCGCTACAACCTTCGTCGCAGGGACGTTCACTTCCAGCCCGGAGACAGGGTGTGGGTGTGGACGCCCATCCGTCGCCGCGGCCTCAGTGAGAAACTGCTGAAACGGTACTTTGGACCATACAAGGTACTTCGTCGCCTCGGCGAGCTGAACTACGAGGTAATGCCCGACGGAACACGGACTTCATCACGCCGCCCTCCACGACCGGAAGTCGTCCACGTCGTGCGACTGAAGCCGTACTACGCTCGATAGGACTGTGGACCTTGTGTGTTCCAAATGACTCTTTAGTTTACCGTTCTTTTTATTTGTTTTGTTTTCCGTTTTTGTGCTGCATCGGGACGATGCACTTTTAAAGGGGGGGATAATGCCGCGCCCAGGGCTGAGAAAGCAACGCTCGGTCACGGACCTCCAGAAAGTTCTCGTTTATTCATGTACCGCACGTAACTTCTATCATTTATTCCTGCCTTTGTTTTCTAGAAAGTGCGTGTTCATTCTCGCCCCGATCACGCGACGCTCGAGCCGCTTTCGCCGAATCTTTGAGATAGCGACGCACTCTAGATAAGAGGCCGCCCGCGACCTTGTCGAGTCAGTTTCGCCCCAGCGTTCGACTCTGCTGTTACGCCGACTTCGACGCCCGCGACGCTCTCTTATTATCTTTTGTACCCTTTTATTTTTGGCACAAGTTCGCCACATTAAACGTTTATTTATTCCTGTTTATTTCGTGTTTATTGGTTTCCACCCGTGACAGTACGCCGCAGACGAACTAAGCGAGCGGAAAAACGACATTTATGCTATCGCAGTCACAACTGATCAGAAGTGCTTAGGTATCCTCGTAATTTTTTTATTCATAAAGCACTCTATGTTCATATACCATCATTATCACGTAACGAGAAACGTTTTGTGTTAGAAGTTAATTTTAAAATAGATGAGACGCGACAGTCGAGCTCGGACAAGATGCATGGCTGCCGTTGCTCCGCTAAAAAGCGGAAAAGCTCCTCCTGTTGCCGGAGAAACAAACGCTCGCGTAGGAAGAAGGTTCCACGTAGGCAGCGGCTTAGACTTTCCATTTTCCCGGGGAGGGGGGGGGGGGGTGCAGGCTAAGAAGTTCTCCGGGGGGGGGGGGGGGGGTGCTTTTCCGCGCAATTTTTTTTTACACCGGCAATTATCAGTAGTTTATTTTAGGGGGCACATTTTACAGCGTATGTATATCGTCATGTGTCTGTCGCTGTTTGTCAATGTCAATCACAGTGCAAGCGTAGCCGTGTGTTCTTCACCGGTACCACGGCGCTTGCGCCGGCGAGCACAAAACTGAAAAACAAAATGCTTGTGCCAGCTGCGAAGTTGGGGGGTAGAACCCAGTCCCCTGTGCTTCTTAAAGGCCGCCGTACAGTTCGCGCTTTCCACTTTTTCTGCGTTTCCTCCTCTCCTGCCCTCCTTTCCTTCCTTCACCGCCCCCCCCCCCCCCCCTGTTTACCGCCCTCCCCCCCGGGGGGACAACACGGAGAATGGATTAGGAGACGCCTCCGTTAATCCGGCCTAACCCGCCGAAGAGGGGGTCTCCTGCTTGACCAAAAATTTTTTCGCTGCCCAAAAAGAAAAAAAAAAAAAAACGCCGCGGGCAGCGACCGGTTGCGCTAAGCTGGTATGCATTGGACTAACATTTTTCGAAGCGCGGCAGGTTTAGTGTAGGTCCTATCATATGGTCCTGCAAGACTTCCCTGTCCGCCACAAGCTAGCCAATAATTCAAGAACACAACGACGGCAGCGTATTCAAACAGTGTAAAATAAAATGTAGATAATATTTATAAGAACACCGTTGTCTTCACTGCTTGGCTTTCAAATTTTTAGCGTTGCGAATAATCGTAATCAAACTATTTTTATGATTGAAGACCCCTCGTCGTGCATCGACCCCAAGATTACGCTTACGCGAAACATGATTCTGCGTGGGAGCAAACTCGAGTCACCGTAAACTTTTTTTTTTTTTTTTTTCAACGTGGATTTTGCTTTTTAATTTAGCTGAGGTACCACTGGCAGAACACGAATCGCATACTTGGAAGGTATATACCGTCTGAAAACGCATATAGCTGGTTGAGTGAATGCAATACTATCGCATTCGTTGAAGCTTGATTTGTTGATTCGAACTTCAACAAATCACACGCACCCATTCTCCCTATTCCTGCTTACCCAGTCATAGTCGTTCCCTCACGATGCAATACGAGTACAAGTGACTGCAGTTTATGCATTGCTGACGTTGCACAGCCGTGATCGCACGGTTTTTAGAAGCGCTATAGAACGAGCACAAGCGTCGAATTCCAGTACACTGATTGATTTCTGTCTCACCGCCGTGACGCCACACGAGAAAAGCGATTTCGTTCTGTCTGTGAAATTAGGAACACAGAAATCAAGCTGTAATCCCGGTAATAAAACAAAAAGAAATGGATCTCTGCAGCCAATACCCAACCGTTTGCGAGGTGACTAGGCGAAAGCGTATATTACCTCCGTGCCTTTGCCCTCTGCACACCGCCAGAGAGAGTCATACAAACTCCTTGTAGCTATGGTCAACACGATTGCGTTTGCAAGCCGGTAGTTTCACTCGGCTGGGATTCGTCCCTTTCATAGTTCTCTATGAAACCAGAAAGGTAGATACTTTTCTACACTGGGTGGGTTTGCCCGGGGCCTCCAGTTATTTACGGCCAGAATCACACTGGAGGCGCTTCAGCAATGTTCACTCTGGTCGACACACGTGCACTCTAAAAATGCCAGTCGTCTTCCTTCCCAAAAGATACTTGAAGAGCCAATCATAGAAACCAACGGATAACGAGGCCGAAATTATGCTTGTACCTCAAAACAATTATAACACAAATTTGGCCTCGTCATTCCCAAACTGGTTGCCGGACAAAATTCTCTATGCGTATTGCAAGCCAGGATTGGTAATAGTAACATAAGATACGTACGGCAGAATTCCCTGCCATAAATAAAATTATTTGGCTGACGCCAAAGTAACGCGAAATAGGTGCAAAGGGTTTTGCAAAAGAGAGCGTAAACCGAAAAAAGGGGAAAAAAAAAAAAACAGACGAAAAGGAGAAATAAGAAAAAACAAATCTCTGGTGACGTGGCCAAAAAAAAAATTCTGTTCATGCGCTTTTTATTGTCACGTGACCGAAAAAAAATAAACGAAATAAAAAAAGAACACGAGAAAAAAACCATCCCCTGCCCGGTTTCGAAGCTAGGCCCTCTTGATCGTGAAACTAGCGCGCTATTCGTTGCGCCTAGTTGCGCCAACATAACTTTTCTTTCTTTATTGCAAGTTGCGTCAACATAACTCTGCCTGTAATGCTCACGCATTCTCACATCATAGGAGAAAGCTTAGGTGCCCTCGTAGTTTTTCATGTATTTGTTATTTTTATTTGTGGCAAGAGTTCACGTTTCAGAATGCTTTCAGAGTTTTGGAGCAAAACGAGTTTTCTTCAACCGAGTCACCTTCTAGAGCCAGTAGACCGCACTGGGTCCTCCGGCTAATCAAGCAGCTATTTTCAAATTCTCTGACGTGCCCGTCCTCGCAACCGAGGTCGCCGTTTGACAAGCTCATCTTCCACCTGGTAGCCGGAACCCCCAGCAAAGCGCACATGAAGGCTCCCTACCCACGGCAGCTCTGTTCCGTCCCCACTCCCTCTCGAGAGGATGGCCTCGCCCCAAGGCTAATCCCATTCTCTAGACGCCCTTTCCACCCAACGCTGGCCCTTTCCCTCCCCGTCTCCAGCTTCGGGAGAGAAGGTTCTTCCCTGCAGAACGTCCCGTTTGTACAGCGGCCTCTAAGCACTAATCCACCTAAACAGCGTCTCGGTAAAAATCATGGCCTCGTGGAAGGGGAGGGGGGGGGGGGGGGCTCTCCCCCCCTGGACCTCACCAGGGGGGGCACGAGCCCCGATGCACCCCCCCCCCCCCCGCAGTCTACGCCTATGCACGTAGGTACGGCAGGGGGACAGCGTACGTAGCTCCTTCCACTCTCCGGGGGTTTGCTCTTGACGCCTTTCAAAATAGTGACAGACGCCGATCTCGCCATGTCGTCACGGCGTCAAAGAGGGTGGTTTCGCGGTGTGCGCCGTTGGTTAATTACGTTCCTCCTACCACTACGTCACTTCTGTTTCTAGTTTCTCGAAAGTCGAGCATAGCTGTCCAAGAACACACTCTGAGCATAGAAGTATTGCTTTGATTTTGTCAAGGCCTGAAACATGAAAACTCCGACGAATCATCTATTAGGGCTAAAAACGATGTCATAAAATTTGACGAGACCATTTTTTTGGGGTACTGAATTTTTATCATAGATAGTACGAGGAATACGAGAGTATTGTAACGGTCAGTCCTGCACATTATTTCAGTTATTGATTTACTGCGTTTATTCCTTGTGACTCTAGACGTGTTGGAGTGAAAGTAATCATGATAGCGTAAGCTGTAGTTCCCATTTATTAAATTACAAATAATCTTCATTCAATTATTCTTTCTACGTTTTCTTAACGGGTATGTTGGCTCGAACATAACGTTTTGAAATTGAGGTGTTCCATATTTATTACGTATAAATCTCAACGCCTTCTTTTGAATTCTTTCTAATTTCAACACGGAAGAGAGTTGGGCGAGTTGGTTAAGCTCCTTTTTTTGGCTTCTGTGTTTTTTCCTTTCCACACCCAGTGTTTACTTTCTGGTTTGCTTGAAAATAAACATTCAGTTGTTAGTCAGCGCTGTGTCTGTGCACTTCTTCTACTCGTCCTTCGTCGGTTTTTCCTGCGCTGTTCCCACCTATTAAGATCTTTCTAATTTGTTAATATTAAATTTAGTGTGCGGATCCAAAGCAGCGTCGGCATACCCAAGTAAGGATCTAAGAAATGTTTTATGCGCAGTTCTGTTTTGCTCGAGCAGTCTTTCAGTCTCCTTTTTTAACGCCCATTAATGAATTCCTAGCTTTTGGGCCCAATAAAGTCAATATGCGAGTTCCAACGTAGATCTGAAGTTATTCTCAGTCCAATAGCTGGTAATAGGTCAAGATCCCAGGGCGAGGGAAAGAAAGGCTGGGGAGCAAGAAGAAGGTGGAATGCTGGAGTGGAGAGGAGGAAACACTCCCCTCTCTCCATCAATTCGCCTGCTTCCTCCTCCCCAGCCTTCTTTTCCCTCGCACTGGGTTCTTGACCTGTCACCGACTAAAGGTCAAGAACCCAGTGCGCGTACCGCATTCGCATACCGTGTTCAAAGTTGGTTCTTAAAGAGTGTAACTAAAATGCAGTGTCTTTTCTTCTCGTTATCGTCATATGCGCACATTTTTCGTTATTAAAATACATTTTCCAATCATCACACCATCAAGAAATAATCCCAAGACTCTTGTCTAGGACTACTTGGTCATCTGAGCATTTCACTTGCTTATAAATAGGGTTCCGTGTTTTCGAAGTTTATTTTTCGTCATAATCGGAGGGTATTTTTCGGAGCTTATTTTTTGCCGAAGATTCGGAGCTTATCCGAGTTTATATTTTTTTATACTTAATTTTCCGAAATTCGGAGTGTAATTTCGCTGTGTTTCTTATTAAAAATAAATAAATAAATAATAACCGCGTGGTAACGTATGCCAGATAAAAAATTAAACGCGCTTGTATCAATTGAAATATCTTCAGTTGAATTTGGCGTTTGGTGCCATTGCCATTGGCAATACTAATTTATCCCCGACAAAAGTCACACACAAGTGGCTCTTCGATAAACGCCGATACCTTAACATCAATAAACTCCCGGAGGTAGTTGCTAGGAAGCTCGTAGTCAGTTCATCCTATTCCATCAATCTAGCCGGCGGCCGCGCGAGGTGGAGTGGTTAAGAAGGTAATAGAGAGTTAGAACTGCCCCTCTTCCCAGTTTTATACAATCCCTATGGTCCATAGCTTCCACTGTTACTAAAACGTACCCTTTCTTTTCTCTAATTCACAAATCGCATGACACAAACTGGAAACCAAAAGAGTGGCTTTTGTCGTGACCCGAATGTACAACGAACGACCTGTTATCCTGAATCAACCTTGAAGAGACAAGCGGCAAGACACCCTTTGACAACGGTCCGAGGTTTGAAAGATAATTATGGTGGAATTTTCCGAGGACCACTGGCTCTGTGCTGCTCAAACTGTAAAAAAAAAAGAAAAAAAAAGTTTTTTTTTTGTTGGCCCGGGGGGGGAGGGGGGGGGGGGGGAGGGGTGGCATTCACACATAAATATTCGGAGTTTCTCGGATAAATCCGAATTGACCAAAATTTTACCGGCGGGTGTTTTTCGGAGTTTTTCGGATTTCTCCGAAAACACGGAGCCCTACTTATATATTATAAATCATCGATGAATAAACGGATTTGAACCAAGTTTTCAACGACAATGTTATACAAAAATTAGGAAAAGTAGGTGGGCAAAAACAGATTCTTGATAAACTCCGGATTCTCTTGATGTAGAGGAACTGCTTCCTGTTATTTACATATGCTTCTAAAAATGTAAATTGTTCATTGATTAACAACGATCTTAAAAAGGTAGTTTCCTTGAGGCTCGCTATCGAAAGCCTTTGCAAAGTCTATGAAAATAAGGTCTGTCTGATGACTGGAATCAATTGGCCCTAGCTTCAACTTTGACAAAAATGACATTTTCGGAACACTGTGAGGGGAACGGCAAGAACTTGACCCCGAGTCACGAGGACAAGGATTGCAACAACCAGGAAGGAAACAAGCAAGATGGGCTCTCAAAATTTAAACAGATAGTAAAATGTGCCCTTTTGAACGCGCTTCTAGAGATTAGTATCGAAAAAAAAAATATAAAGAAAAGAACAACCGCGAAAAAGGCAGTAGTGCTTCTCCGTGTCGGTTTGTGCCTTTTTTTTTTAAGTTTAGCCATCTGTCTCGCAGCGTTTGGGTAACCTACCCAAGGAAGGCGCTGCAAGGGCCGTGCTCCGGTGCTCTTATTCCCTACGCCGCGCGAAGAGAGAAGAGAGGAGAGGAATAGCCGGGCGACGACCCGCCGATAACTGCGCGACGACAAGGAATCGTCAGTGGAGCATCGTCCCTGACGTCTGCAAACGACAACTTCAGAACATTTCCTGGATGATCGGCTCTACAATGAAGGTGCTTGCTTACATTTTCTTGACGTGCAAGTATTAGAAAGGGTTCTTATATTGGTCGTGTTTCATAAATTAGAATTGCTTAGGTGTCGCAGACCCAACCTCGTACTGCTGTCATACGACGATCATCCGGCTGGCAGGATTTTAATAGGAACTAGTGTGCCCCCTATCCGCCGTGAAAGTGGCGAGCGACACATCTATAGTTCTCAGATTGAACTGGAAAGGTCGAATGCATTCTGCCGGAACTCGCTTAAACAGCCTCGTTTTAATTGTAACCTGAGTATGCGTCTATGGCGACAAAAGCAGATGGGCAATCCGCAAAACAACTAAACAGTATGACGGTAGAGCATCGTTTATAGCTGAACGCGTGAGTCGAACTCTACAGCCTGTAATGTCCTTCATTCAGCGAACACAATATGGTTCGTTGCTGGAACCTTCTAGAAACGTGTACAGACCGAATGCAAACCCGGAGGTTGCCAACACGGGAAGGCACAGAGCCCATCGTCAACTTGGAACGTTAGAAGCAGAGGGAACAAAAGAGAGAGGGGTATCCCAGATCCACCAGCTCTTCCTGAAGCACAACACTGACGTTTCTTCGAGCGCGTTAGTAGAATGACTCTTCAGCATCGCCGGAGATGTATTCTCAAGGAAGCGGGGAAACATAACTGATGGAAACTTGAAGAGACAGCTGAAGTGCTACGATTACTGAAAAGAAAAGAATAAACCGGGAAACAGATGCAGTTGTGCACTTGGTTGTCAAAGTAACGAGAAAAGTGACTAGTTACTTTTAAGATAAAGTACCGCACTCCATTCGAGACTCTGTAACGAGTAACGTATTTCGTTATTTTTTGAGCGAGTTACGGGTGACGGTATTTATTTTCTTTTTTTCGTATAATGCGTACATGTCTTCTCAACATTACGCCCTTTCCTTCAGCGCTCAACCCCGGAAAAAGCTGCGCCTTCATTTGCGTCGTCACTGCCGCAGATTTCCAACGGCGGTGCCGCGCCAAGGCTACGTCGCAGGAGCAAGCGCGGAGGGAACGACTGGCATCCGTGGCTCGCGACCAGCGTCGTGTACTACACACAGATTCACCAACGAGAGATTGGTGGTCACGTTGCCCACTGTATACATTACCGAGCATCCAGTCTCTCGCCTCACCCACTTACTTTACTTAGAGTTCCTGTATAGGCTCCCTACGGGAGCCAGAGTTGCGCATTTGTTTTCCCCGCGCCGCCACGCCGCTATTCGCCGAGATCCATCACGTGAGGAGCAAAGCATCCGGTGGCGTGCAAGAAAGCCACCTCTACGGTCGCTCCGCCGACGTTTCTCTTGCCCCGGCGTATGTTTCCCTGCTTTCCGCCTCCTTTTCCTCCTCTCCTGTTCTCCATGCGCGACGGCGCGCGCGGCGCCGCTATTCGCCAAATGTAGTCACGTGAGGAGCAAAGCATCCAGCTCGTGCGGGAAAGCCGGCGCTACGGCCACGCGCCGAGGCTGAATGCGCAACTCTGCTACCGTAGGTAGCATATACAGGAACTCTAACTTTACTGAACACTGAGCACTCGTGGCGGTCGTCAGTGGCATTCGCGACGCCAACCACGACGGCAATGTCCTTTGACGACACCATTTTGCACCGCTTTGCGCGAATGTGCAACACAGCTGTCATTGTTACATCTTCGCACATGATGGGCGAAAAAGCCACCCTTTTTTTGAACACGGCACTAGTCAGGGCATATTTTGTCAGGTATCCGGGAGTGTCTTGTCAGGTATCCGACGGAAAAATCGCGCGAGCGCCTTATCAGACTGGCAGCCTTACTCCTGCTTCACAAGTGGTAACTTTAGCGCACTACTATGCGTCTCGCGAGCTCATGTCTTTCTGAAAATGACTGATTTAGTGGTTTTCTATGACGCTCAGCAAGTTTCTATTTGGAACCATATGTCCATTTTCAATAATTAAAAAGTTAATTAACGAGTTTTAATTAATTAGACGACTGATCGTCACCATTAGCCTCCTATACTATGTCCCCATGGCCCTATAACTCACCTGCACAAACCGCACAAATATATTTTTGGCGGCTATTGTTTTCTTCTTTAACTAGTGTCACTCTTAGTCGAAAACACCTTGTATATATATCGTGTTTATGCCTGCATGCCTGTTAGATTTGCGCTGACGTATGAAACCCACTTTCTGAGGTACGTGAAACAATTCAGGGTATCCCGACTTTCGCGATAAACTAAGCGCAAATGTACTGTACGTTTCCTTTGTGGTATGTGCAGCTGTTTGAAATACCGGCTGTTCCTTGTCTAAGCTGATTGTAAAAGAGTCATTACATTGAAGGAAATTCTTTCCTTCCGTTCATATCATCCGCCTGCTCTTGATAGAGCGTGTTCTCAAGTTCGACGAGCCGTTGCAAACTTTCACTCGTCAATGTTATCAGCTCGAGTTCGGACGGCGAAAGCTCGGTTGTGTCCTTATCTGGCGCTAGTTCAGGCGTATCTGAAACGCCCTCGACTATCTCGACCCCTTTGGTTACACAACTTTCTTCGTTTATCACATTGCATACTCTGGCATGCCCGCCGTCCGCGGCGATATGCACCGGTTGTTGGCTCCTATAAGAGAACAACGGCGGTTTTTCTTCAAATATGCAACCTTCCGGTTCATCTCGCTGGGCCGTTGGGTTCTGCGCTACAACCCTCTCGGCTGATTTTACAAAACTAGTCTTATCCGAGTCTTTTCGTTCAGCAATAGAAGCCTGCAAATATCCCCGCATGTATAAAGACTCGCGGCTTGTCGTTAGTTGCTTTTATAGTTCGAGGAACTGAAATTCTTTTAAACTCATATCGGCTCCTCGCTTTCTTATTTGAATTGAGACCGCCTGCCAGCCTTCCTCCATTTTGTCGTCTGCTACCTCGCATTTTGATATTACTTCTACAATTTCAGGCTTACTGATTGCATCCTCTTCGGTTATGCCTCACTTTTCAGCCAGCTTAACTAAATACTGGATGTGTAAAAATGTCCAACGAGGCAAAATGCTGGAAGAGGTCAAAAAGTCCACCAAGTCGAAATGTCCTACAACGTGAACCATTTTAAAGTTCATTTATTCAATTTAAAACGCAATGCATGCCAGTAACTGACCCAAGAAGAAGAGAAAATTATACCATCGATGGAAGGTAGAAGTACAGTTACGGATGATATGGTAAAGCCCAAGTGAGCGCGCGGCTCCGAATACCTCCAGAGCTATCTAACGGAAAGAAGCTTCAGGCTAAAAAATATCTAAATAAATAAATAAACAAGACTCATGTTATTTAAACGAGTTTTACTTTATTTAAGAGGGATGGTAGGGTAAACCAACCAGAAAATATATTTTGCAGTTTTAGTGCCACAAAATTATATTCAGTCTGAGCAACAAAACTAGGAAGCCGCGAGCGCGAAAGAATTCTCAAAGTCACTTATCAAATATGGCGCCGAAGTCCATGCCCCTTGCCTCTAAAAATCGGTCGGCGCGCAAGTTCGCTTCTATTCATTTATTTATTTATTAAGACCTCGAAGGGCCCTATCATAAGGAAAGTAAGGAACGACACAGAAGAAAGAAGAACACAAACAAAGGTTTAGGGGAGAATGCAAAGAAAGGAAGAAAGGACTTGTATTCCGCTGGAGTCTTTTGAACCTTTCTGACAATTGTAGAGAGAAAATTGCGTTTTTGTAAAACAAACATTTTTGCAATTTTTTGTTTATTGTTTGCTCTACTTTTATTATGAAAGTACTCACGCGATTACTCTAAAAATATTACAGTTTAAAGTAAATTATTTTGCCAAAAATTCGAACCGTAAAGTTTTAAACACTTATTACGTTTTGACGTTAAAAAGGTAAAATAAGAGTTATTTAATGACTCATGACAAGCAAGATTTTTTCTTGCATGTTGCATGTTCAATCTTATTTTGCATTTGGTTCAGTTGAAAGCCAGTAATACGTAGAAGATATCTTGCCGCATTAAATGAGCATCCTAGCTTTTATTGTCGAGAAAAGGTAAATTAAAAACTAAAACTCAGCCTAACCTTTGACTCAGTTACTAAAAATATAAAAAAAGGCTTTAGCAAAAAACAACAGAAAGTTAATTCCAATGATGAAACCATTCGATCCACAAAATGTCACAATGAAATATGCAGTACTATTTGAAGTATAAAATAAGCACCAAGATGACCTCTTTACCCTTCCATTCCCCCTTAAATCGTGTTGATTTGGTTTAAATCACCATAGCTAAGAAATAGTGACTCTTTACAACTATAGACATGTAACGTGATGGCCAAGAAGCGACAGCGTTCGGTCTTAGGCTACCATTTTTATACCTGCCCGCGTTCCCCTGGCGCGCGCACCCAGAGCGCGCTTCTTCTTCGCCGTGGCGATACTAGTGTGGGTTCTTATGAAAGCGAGGAGCCACAATATATTATATTTTACATATTTACAAAAAAAAAAAAAAGGAAATCAACGTGAAGGTTGTTCGTCCGTAGGTAAGGCCGAACACTGGCTCTCTCTCGTGCTATCTATATTTTTTGCGTGCCTCTCGCGCATCCCTGCGTCCTCTTCTTCCTTGTGACCGTAGCTCCTACACTAGCGATCATCACACTATCCCCCTTCACGAGGAAGTTGCCGTCCCGGCACTAGGCTTCTCACGCTAGAAGCACTCAATCGCGATACCGCGCGGGTCGACTCAATGTTTCTCGTGGCCGAAGGACGTATCGCTCTGCTGGCTTTGCCTGCTGTGGCACGTCTACAGGCAAGTCCGTTGGAGTGACGTCATCAGGGGGCAAAAGAACGACTGGAAGTTGATCGTCGTCCAGGAGTTCGGCACCGTTCGCTCGTGGCGTATTGTGCTGGCCTCCGTCAGTGTCCTGGTCACCGTTTTTTTCTACTTGGTCGTCAACGTGAAGCTCGTTGTCGAGGATGTCTAACAGGGGTGGGTTCTCATGAGCGTCGGCCAGCTTCGGATCCTCAGCTGCTTGTACCTGTGGTAGACTTTCGACCGCATCGACGTACAGATCATCAGCTTCAATGTCTGGGTAGTCTGGGACTGCTGGGCGAGTAGGGGTAGGGTCGTTATCTTTGTTTTCTGTGATGATTATATCGGGGAAGTCTTCGAGTGCTGGTGCAGATAAAGGCAGGTCCCCTATTGAAAAATATTTTTTGCCGGAATTCCATTTCCAGTAAAAGTTTATTTTACTGGATTATGGGACTGTTTCACTTCCAGTAAAGCCGTAATTTACCGGAATGTCACCAGTTTTTTAACTGGAATGTCACCGGTTGTTTTACAGGAATGTTACCGGATTTTTATCAGAATGTCACCAAATATTTTATCATAATGTCACCGGATTTTTACCGGAAGTATGTTTCCAGTAAAATCTATTTTACTGGATTATGGGACTCTTTTTACTTCCAGTAAAGCCAGAATATACCAGAAGATCACCAGATTGGCCGGAATTTACCGTGTTTTTTCTTTCTTTTTTCGGACGTCAACGGAAGGCACTTAGGAGGAAGCCTGTGAACCGTGGTTGGTTATGTTTACCAGATTCTGGACGATTCCTTAAGCATTAAAGTGGTTAGTTCATATAGACCTGACTGTCCTATGTATTTATTTAACAGGGTCGATACCAGTGAAACAATTTGCACAGCTGTAGACAAAAGTAGTCAGATCAAAAAGGAACAACCAAGTTCTTTGCCGCCAAATATATCTTTCAAGGTACTCACAATACCGCTGGGTAAATTCCTAGACGCTCGGTAGTTCAACTAATAAAACCGCGCAGGTGGATTACACGGACACACACACGTATACTGTCAGCAGCACGTTTAGCGAAAACCACGAACGCGCGGAGCGAACATCCGCCGCCGTTGAGAAATCCCGGGCACACTCACGATGCCGTCTCTGATGCCGTCACCGCGGGTGCATCAGGCGTCAGTAGCACGCTTAGCGAAAACCACGACCGCGCGGAGCGAACATCCGCCGCCGTTGAGAAATCCCGGGCACACTCACGATGTCGTCCCTGATGCCGTCACCGCGGTTGCACCAGGCGTCAGTAGCACGCTTAGCGAAAACCACGACCGCGCGGAGCGAACATCCGCCGCCGTTGAGAAATCCCGGGCACACTCACGATGTCGTCCCTGATGCCGTCGCCACGGATGCACCAGGCGTCAGTAGCACGCTTAGCGAAAACCACGACCGCGCGGAACGAACATCCGCCGCCGTTGAGAAATCCCGGGCACACTCACGATGTCGTCCCTGATGCCGTCACCGCGGTTGCACCAGGCGTCAGTAGCACGCTTAGCGAAAACCACGAACGCGCGGAGCGAACATCCGCCGCCGTTGAGAAATCCCGGGCACACTCACGATGCCGTCCCTGATGCCGTCACCGCGGGTGCATCAGGCGTCAGTAGCACGCTTAGCGAAAACCACGACCGCGCGGAGCGAACATCCGCCGCCGTTGAGAAATCCCGAGCACACTCACGATGTCGTCCCTGATGCCGTCACCGCGGTTGCACCAGGCGTCAGTAGCACGCTTAGCGAAAACCACGACCGCGCGGAGCGAACATCCGCCGCCGTTGAGAAATCCCGGGCACACTCAGGATGTCGTCCCTGATGCCGTCGCCACGGATGCACCAGGCGTCAGTAGCACGCTTAGCGAAAACCACGACCGCGCGGAACGAACATCCGCCGCCGTTGAGAAATCCCGGGCACACTCACGATGTCGTCCCTGATGCCGTCACCGCGGTTGCACCAGGCGTCAGTAGCACGCTTAGCGAAAACCACGACCGCGCGGAGCGAACATCCGCCGCCGTTGAGAAATCCCGGGCACACTCACGATGTCGTCCCTGATGCCGTCGCCACGGATGCACCAGGCGTCAGTAGCACGCTTAGCGAAAACCACGACCGCGCGGAACGAACATCCGCCGCCGTTGAGAAATCCCGGGCACACTCACGATGTCGTCCCTGATGCCGTCGCCGCGGGTGCACCAGGCGTCAGTAGCACGCTTAGCGAAAACCACGAACGCGCGAAACGAACATCCGCCAACGTTGAGAAATCTTGGGCACAGTCTTTTTCGCTGGCTGGATGCTTCTGAAGACGGACGGACAAAGAGGCCTAAGGGACAGGTCACTGAAAAATATATTCTTTTCATCTGCACACCCAGCTGCTTTGGAAGATACAGGTCGCACACATAAAACGAGAAGCCGAAACTGAGCGTTTGTTCCTGGCCGGCCGTTGCTCGTTGACGAACAAAGAAACCGGGTTTCTTTAAAAAACAAAAAATAAGTCAGCAAAACGACCCTCTTGCATTTTCCCCACGAACCCAATGCGAGGGAGAGAGGGTGCGTGGAGACTCGTCCTTGGTGCGAGGCACCATAATTACACACCCAGTCCCTCGCTCGTCTCGGCTTCCCCCTGCCCTCGTGTCGGCTTCGAGTGAAAGTCGGTAAACAGGGGAGCGAGTCACCCGTTTCGGGTAAGATTTCTAGGAAAACCGGGTCGTCTGGTATGCGAAAGGGGCTGCGGGTGACATTCCAGTGAAATCTGTTTGCCGCCAAATAATCGACCAAAGACTGGTAAACTGGTTTCGGATGAAAACGGGTGAAAGTGCCCACCTTTTTGGATCGTCAATACAGTTCACTGCACGCACTTCTTGAGGATTGCAACGTCGTCTCGAGCTAAAACTCGCACTCACGAGAATGCCGCTCGAGTGGCCTCGTACCTGCTCTGGCCCAGACTTTTGCCTGTCGCAAATATCATGTTGCCGGTGATCGTTGCCCACCTTTTTGGATCGTCAAAACAGTTCGCTGCACGCACTTGCAGAATTGCAACGTCGTTTCGAGCTAAAACACGCACTCACGAGAATGCCGCTGCATCGGCGGCCGCCATTACAAACACAGTCCCCCTGCTCGTCCTGGCTTCCTTGACTTTAGCCGTTCTCCTTGCGTCGGCTTCCAGTGATGTTCGGTGTCCGGCAAACGAGATTGGCTTCCGGTAGGATTCCAGCGGCGGGTAATCGAAAGTGGTTCTGGTGTAACTTCCAGCGAAAGTGGCTACGCTGGTTTCTGGTGAAAATGAGTGGAAATTAACCCGCTTCCACCGAATGTCACTGGAAGCTTTTGCCGGATTTTAACCGTAAGTGGCTCCGGTAAAAGGTTCAGCGAAATCTGATTACTGGGAGTGGCGGCCGGTAATATTTCCACCAAAGACTGGTAAACTACGCTGGTCTCTGGTGAAAAGGAGTGGAAATTAACACGTTTTCACTGAATGTCACTGAAAGCTTTTGCCGGATTTTTCAATAGGGTCGTTATCCGTGACGTGTGATAACGTCCTGGCAGGCAACAAGACTGGCTCCTTTCCATCGGCTACCCGCTTCAAACGGTTGTGGTGTACAACCCGCCGCTTCCTTTTTCCAGTTTCTTCCTGGATTCTGTACACGTTGTTAGGAAGCTTCTTGAGGACTACACAAGGACCCAACCATGGCAAATATAACTTCGAGGACTGTCCTCGCGGCACAGCGGGAGAATGTAGAAGAACTCTGTCGCCAGGTTCGTAGTCTTCTTCACTGGTCGTGCTGTCGTAGTGGCGCTTCTGTGCATCCTTTGCTTTCATGTCGTTTACAATTGCGTGGTCGCGAGCCCTTTGTAGTGTTGCCAGTAGGCGCGATGCGTGGTGTTCATAACTGGACATCGACGCCATGTTAGTATGGACGTGCACGTCGAGCAGCATGTCAGCTGGTATATTCATGTGTCTACCGAAGAGCAGATAATGAGGACTGTAACCACAGTCGATTGATGCACGCTCGAGCGATAGGACATCATGACGAGAGGGAGCTTGATGTCCCAGTCAGTCTGTGTGTCATTGACGTACGCACTCAAGCTGTTCATCAGTGTGCGATTGAATCACTCAGCCAATCCGTCCGACTGGAGGTGGTAAGGGGAGGTCCTTGTCTTTCGGATGCCCAAAATTAAGCACATTTTTTTAAAGACGTTGCTCTCAAAAGTTCTGCCTTGGTCAGAGTGTAGTGCTGACGGTATCCCGTAGCGACTGAAGAAGCTGTGGACGAGGCTATTGGCGACCTCCTTGCTTTCTTGAGTCTCCAAAAGGAACGCTTTAACCTATCGAGCAAAATAGTCGCTCACCACCAAGATGTACTTGTGGCCTCTTTCCGTCGTTGGAAACGGACCAGTGATGTCAATAGCCACTCGCTCAAAAGGGAAGGTGGCCGCTTCCTGAATCAGCGGTGCTCGTGGTCTGGGGTTTGGTGCCTTACGAGCGGAGCACTTAACACATCTCGAGCACCAGTCGGCTACACTGGGTGCCCCCCCCCCCCCCCCCCCCCCCCCAATTCGAATCCAGAAAAACCTTCCTGCGGCCTTCTTTAGTGTCTTGGCGCGCCCAAGAAGTCCGACCCCTGATGCATCATGAACGGAGTCTAGGGCCAGCGGTATCCATGTCTCGGGGATCACAGGAACAGGGGTTAACTCTGGTGTTTTAGCCCACATGAGGCAGCCGTCGACGAGCCTTAGCTTCTGCCGGTTGCGGAAGAGCACTCCCGCGCTGCATCGACGAATCTCTCCTGCCGGCGTGCCTGCTAGCAGGGCGTCGATGATGGGCGAAAGCTGCGGGTCACGTCGTTGTTCTTCTCGAAGGTCTGTCATGGTGAATGAAGACTGTGCAACTGTCATGAGCGCGACATGTTGGCATTCATTCGCCGGGGAAGGCCGTCGGGACAGTGAATCCGCATTTCCATGTTGTTTTCCCGGCCGATGCGAAACGATAAAGTCATACTAGCTGAGTTGGTCAAATCCAGCGGGCGACTTGGCCTTCCGGTTCTTTGAAGCTGTGTAGCCATTGAAGCGCGCTGTGATCCGTCCTGCATGTGAATCGCCATCCAAGCAGGTAGTGCCTAAAGTAACGGACGAAATAAACCAGGGACAGCATTTCTTTCCTGGTCACACTGTAGCGGCGTTAAGGCTTCGTGAGGGTACGGCTGCCGTAGGTGATTACCCTCCCCTTCCCATCCTGTACTTGGGATAGTACCGCGCCGATACCGTTTTCACTTGCGTCCGTGTCGAGGATAAACGGTAAGTCGAAATTTGGAAACGCCAGAACTGGAGAGTTCATGAGGCGCTGTTTGAGCTCTTCGAAGGAGTCTTGGCACTGTTGTGTCCAGACAAATTGAACTTGCTTCTCCAACAATTTGTGAAGTGGGGCCGCGATGCCGGCAAAGTTTGCAACAAATTTCCGGTAGTACGAGGTAAGTCCTAAGAACGAGCGAAAATCCTCGACGGTTAAAGGCTGTGGCCACTTCGAGACCTTTTCTGTTTTCGTCTCGTCGGTTCCGATTCCTGTAGCTGAAATTGTGTGGCCCAAGTACAAAACGCTGTTGCTGAAGAAGCGGCACTTTGAAAGTTTCAACTTGAGACTTGCATCTCTCAACGCCTTGAGAACTTGTCGAAGATGCATGACATCTTCGGCTTCCGTTTTGCTGAAGATGATAACATCGTCGAGATAGCAAAGACAGAAGTCAAATTTTCCCACGATTATTTGCATTAACCGTTGAAACGTCGCAGGAGCGTTGCACAGCCCAAATGGAAGGACATTAAATTCGGAAAGTCCTTGATGTGTGGCAAACGCTGTTTTCTCTCGAGACTCCGTCGACATCTCCACCTGCCAATATCCTGACGCCAGATCGATGGTGCTGAAATATTTAGCACCGTTCAAGGCTTCGACAGTGTCGTCGATCCTAGGCAGTGGATATACGTCCTTGTGTGTGACCTCGTTCAGTCGACGGTAATCTACGCAGAAGCGCAAGTTTCCGTCCTTCTTTTTCACCAGAACGGCAGGCGCAGCCCATGGGCTGTTAGAAGGACGAATTACTCCCCGTGTCCCGCACTTCATGCGTTTTTCTGGTCACAACTTCGCGGCGGTTTGGAGGTAAGCGGCGCGAGGATTCTTTCATTGGGCCGGCCGCACCAGTGTCGATCGAATGCGTCAGAACTGACGTTCTCCCCAAGTCCCCATCACCTTGAGAAATTACATCCTCGAAGTCAAGAAGCGTACCTTCGATCAGTTTTTGTTGATTACCCTGGAGGTGTTGTGATGCGGCAAGCTCATCTTGCAGCGAGGTGAGTGTCCATTTCTCTTTTTTCGTCGCAGAGCAGACGCTGTCTCGTGCCGCCTGCGCGTGCCTCTTGTCAAGTGGAGCAGCGGAGT
The DNA here is from genome assembly GCF_016920785.2 of Ixodes scapularis. Classification (NCBI taxonomy): domain Eukaryota; kingdom Metazoa; phylum Arthropoda; class Arachnida; order Ixodida; family Ixodidae; genus Ixodes; species Ixodes scapularis. The sequence continues at coordinate 143,987,359 of NW_024609835.1, read as the reverse complement.
GCTCGCCTTCAGGGTGATCAAAAGCGTGCAGGGTTCCGAGACTTGTACCCTTGAATAAGGTGACCGACTCTTCGGAATGGTTGATGACAAATACTAGTTTAAATAAATCGGACACTGTCAACACGCTCCAGGTTACTTCAGTATTCCTTTTCACGAGGAGATCCGGGCGAGGTTCGAGAAGCCCAGTACCGAACTCTGCCGTATTTGGTGAAATGGTCCCGAGAACGATGGTTGCGGTCCTCGGTGGCAGGACCGACGTGACAGCAAGCTGTACTCTTTGGCTCTGGGCGCACGGGCTCTCTACTTGTCGTTCGAGTTTTTTCTCGCTGAAGTCAACGCGAAATCGGTGTTTTATTTAAAAGTCCAGTCCCAGGACGAACTCATGTAGGATGCCGGGAATAACAATGACAGGATGGCTCACCGAGAGGTCTGCAACCTCAATGTTTAAGCTGCACGTTCCCCATACTTCGAAGGCGGCGCCGTTAAGGCCAAAAACTTCCTCTCGGTGAGTGAACTCAAGGTCAGGGTTGTCGCGCGAGAGCTCAAGCCACTTGTCGCCTCGTAAAATGGTCGCTGACGACCCGGAGTCGACAAGCATATTCATGAAAGTTCCGCCCACTTTCCCCTTCACTGTTACTTGGGGGTGCGGAAGAATTCCCTAATTTCCACGCTCTACAAATGTAGGGTTGTCACTTCACAGTGGCGCACGCTGGTCAGAGTTTGCACACGATCTTGCGAGGTGGCCAGTACCGCCACACTGAAAACATCGTGGTCGCCTCCTGGGAGTGTTTCCGCGGGAAAGCTTTGGCTGTGTTCCTGGAAGTGACTCTGCGACTCGATGAAACTGTTCATGTGGCGCGAAGGTCGGCCACGCTGCTGGTCAACGCCGCAATGGCATCGTCCGTGGGTCGCGTAGTGGCTTCTGAAGTGTTACCCACGGCGGCGCACAGTATTGGTGTCCCCGTAGTCGCAGACAGATGCCCAATGAATGTTAATCTTGAGGCTATCTCAAGAGCTTTCTCAAATGTTGCAGGGTCAGCGGCGAGGACTTTGTCACACAGATTGGATTGGAGACGCACAATGAACTGGTCCCGTATCATCGGGTCGCCCACCTGTAGTGACACCTCTGGATAAGCCTGTCCAAAGAGGTCCACGAGGTCGTAGGCATAGACGTCTAGGGCTTCCGTCGGTTGATGGCCGCGGGACCGAAACTGTCCCGCAGAAACAGCACGCTGGCCCGCCGACGCCAAACGAAGTGTCAACGCCTTCACTAGTGCGGGGAAAGTGGCCTTGTCTTGGTCGGGAAGATGCTCGAAGACGCGGAAGGCCCATCCTCGGAGGCGTGTCGGCAGGTACACCAACTTTTTGGCGTCGTCCCAACCGTTGGCTGCCGCGCAAGTGGAGAAGAGCTTTGCCCATGACTCAAAGCTTCCCTCACCGGTGAAGACGTCCGGGAGAACGGGGTGTACAGGTTCGGTGGCCATCCCACCGCTGCCACCAATTGTAACGTGATGGCCAAGGAGCGACAGCGTTCGGTCTTAGGCTACCATTTTTATATCTGTCCGCGTTCCCCTGGCGCACGCTCCCAGAGCGCGCTTCTTCTTCTTCGCCGTGGCGATACTAGCGATCATCACAGATATATTTTTAATATATTAGAATAATTGATCAATTCGTCCGATCACTGATAACAATGTGGAAATATTACTGGGTGATTTCAGATAAGATCGACCAAAGACTGGCTGGTCGATATTTTTAAATCAACTGATATATTTATATGCTACTGCCTAGTGTCTGGTATAAACGAATCCAAACTTAGAAAAAAATACTTGGGGACAGGAAAAATCGTAAGGCATGAAGAGGTGGACAGTTGCATTAACGCGCACTGATAGAGGGGGCACGTTTGAGGGTAAATAATTAAAACGATAATATTAGAGGAATTCGAATACATTTTAGACGCAAATTATGGGTACAGCTTGCTTGTAATATAAAGTAATAATATTTATTTATATTTTATTTATTTTTCTAAAAATTGCCAAACACGCCTCCTCGAACGACAAACGGCAAAATTTGGAGGCCTGTACATCATGAAATAGTTTAATAATTGTTATATTATTCGCAGATAATATTCGGCTTATATATGGCTATTATTTAAAAATAGATAAAGTATCTGAGTGGTACGATAGTCAGGATATATTTAGGCAAACATGGGAAAAGCATCAAACAACGAAACATTCCGATGCGAATTAAAAAAGAAACAAAAAAAAAAACACCACCTTCGATTTTTTAAAATTTTTGTACCCTGTTATACGCTATTTCGGAATTCATTTCTATTAAAAACATGCTGCATTATTTTATTGAGGAAGAAGAAACAACTCCCCAAAGTAGGGTTGTTTTTCAAAGCCTGCACTTAGAAGTGCCCTATGCGAGAAGTGACTATGAGTTCCAGTTTCATGAAACTAACACACATTTTTTATATATTTTTATTCAGATGAGGCCATTGATAACTATAGAAATCGTTCACACACTAAATTTGAGGAGAAACTACTGTGTACAAAAAGCTATCATATTACGAACTAGTGATCCGAGAAAAGATCCTGCAGCCATTGGCCACTGAGAACTCTGTTTATTTTATTTTCCTGCGGCGCTATACGCTCCTCTCCCTTACCCTCTATCTCCATCTATCTCTCTCTTGTATATATCCTGACTTATATCTAGAACAAAACCATATTTAAGCATATTCTTTCTACGTGATAGTGTTCTGTGGCTAGCAACAATCATTTCCTCGCGAAGATCACGATTATGGCGCAATAGTTGACGGAAGTAGCAGGCAACACTCGTCGCTAGTTCTGGCAAAACAGCCGATATAATCTTTTTCGCATTTTCCCGCTCGTTGTCAAGCATGAGGAGGTTCGCTTCGACCAGCAAAACATGGCCGCGGATACCTGTTTACTGAGCAGTCGTGCCTGTCGCCATCCAACTCGCTGGCTTCGCGGGCGATAATATCAGGAACAGAGAGGCATACCGACAGAGAGCAGAGCCCTCAAATACTGAGCCCGGCCTAAATACAATAGAGCGTAAACACTGTCGCCATACTAACCTAGCAAAGGTTAACATGGCGACAGTGTTTACGTTTAGGTAAGGAAAAGCATGGCGTGTGGTATGAGCCGGATCCTTACACGAGGTGCAAGGTGAGCCCTGAGAACCTGTCTGCTGCCCTAGAGTACTTCACGAAAGACGAGCTACAATACTCGCGCCAAAGTCCCAACCAGAAGGACGTGATCTCTGTCATGCTCGACGGGGAGAAAATATTCGTGCCAAAGCGCTTCCTGACACGCTCAATTTGAGAAGCCTTTCATGTACACAAAGACAAGCAATAAGAATAAAACGAAACTTTATTCCTTGCGCCCTAGATGGGTCAAATGTATTCCACACCAGGAAGTGTGCGTTTGTGTGCGCTGCGCCAATTATTACCTTTGTATTGCCACTGTAGAGAACGCTACAGGCTGAACATTCAACACTGGTGAAATGAGCTGAGCATTTCTATGCGACCCACTAACAAGTCTGTGTCTTTAAGGATACTGTGATCACTGCCCGAAAAGCCAGTCTCTTACACTAGAGGAACTTCATATCCCGGAGGATAAAGAGATTGTGATTACAACATGAAAGTCCGGCGACCTTGTGAAAACAAAAAAAGAACAACAAAAGAAAACATTGGATTTTGAGATTTTTCTAAAAGTCGTTCAAGTAACGGTTGAAAGTTGGATATTTCACAACCCGACAAATGCAAGATAAAGCGATCTACGATGAAAAACAGCTGCATGCAACGCGGGAGCATTGTCCTTCATTTTGACTTTGCTGAAAACTGGATTATCTTGCTTCCTGAGAGAAAAAAATGTTATGATATTTACATGCGTAGTGACGACAAGAAAATCTACAAACAGCGTTGCTATCATCAGTGAGGACCTCTGTGACGACGTCGCTCTTACGTGCTCGGCTCTAGAAAAAGTGAAAGAGTGGGTTGAAGACAACGTCACTTACGCACTTACGTGCGTAAGTGACGGGGCCACCAGTCATTTTAGGAATCGCTACCAGCTTCACCAGTTTGCACAGAATGATTGCCCACAAGCCCAGTGATTATTTTCTGCATCTGGATATGGGAAAATGCATGTGACGGAGTTGGCGGACTCGTGAACGTTTCAATAAACGCAATTCAGACGGCCAGGACAATGGTGAGCGTTCTATTTGAGAAACTGGGTGCATCTTGCGTATCTGGACGGAAATGAGCTTGTTCGGTATCGTCAAAAAATATAAAAAAAAATAGAAGAGTGGCTGACGGTGCGCACCTTTCCTGACATTCACTCTCGGCACGCGTGGCAGCTGTGCAAGTCATCAGCAGAAGGAACCTGTGACATGTATGTATCACGGACAGTCGGATCTGGTTAGAAGAAACTTTATTAAATAGATACATCGAGGAAAGCCATAGTGTAAAGTGTCGAATTTGATGCCCCAAGGACTGCTCATTTTGAATGCAGGGTTATCTTATTTATCACAGTTTTGTTCGCGGAGTATTTAACCTACTATTTTACTTGGTGATAGCTTATAATCTTTATCTGATCACCATATGACAATCACGAAACGTTATCCTCGTGCAGATAAAATATCTCAGCTTGCCACGATTCATTCGTACGCCGAGAGTATCGAAGCTCTTCCAGTCCGGCGCGGTGGCACCGCTCACCTGAAATGGTTTGTCCCCGGAAATACATAACTAACCTAAACAATTTTAGCATTCTATCTTTATTTTCGTGTGTTAGTAAAGTTGTTTCTTTTATATTAAATGTAAATTAAACCGAAAAGTAAAACTTCACACTGCATTATCTTTTCTCGAATCTCTAATATGATACCTCCTTGTACGCTGTATGTTAAATGATGTAAAAACATATGAAAGATGTGTGTTAGTTTCATGAAACTGAAACTCAGAGTAACTTCTCGTATAGTGCACTGCTAAGTGTAGGCTTTGAAAAAGGACCCTAATTGGGGAGCTGTCTTTTCTTTCTCAATAAAATAACGCAACATGTTTCTAATAGAAATGAATGCCGAAATAAAGTATGGCAGGCTACCCAAAATTAAAAGAAATCGAAGGTGGTGTTTTTTTTTATTCGCATTGGACTTTTTTGTTTGATTTTTTTTCCCGTGTTTGGCTAAATATATCACGACTGTCGTATCACTCAGATACCTTATTTGTTTAAAAAAAATAATAGCCACGTTTAAGTAGAAAACTACCTGCAAATTTTATGATATTGATTAAATTATTTCATGATATACAGGTCTCCAAATTTTTCTATTTGTCGTTCGAGCAGGCATGTTTGGCAGTTTTTAGGGAATAAGTAAAATTAAAAAGAAATATTATGACTTTATATTACAAGCAAGCTGTACCCGTAGTATGTTTTTAAAAAGTATTGGAATTCTCATAATTTTATCCTTTTAGTTATTCATTTTCAAACGCCCCCTCCATCAGTGCGCGTTAATGCAACTGTCCACCTCTTCATGCCTCACGATTTTTCCTGTCCCCAAATTTTTTTCTGGTCAAAACTAAATGTGAATTCGTTTATACCAGACACTAGACAATGGCATATAAAAGCATCAGTTGATTTAGAAATGTCGACCAGCCACCCTTTGGTCGATTTTACCTGAAATCGACCAAATGTAAAGTAAATATAAAGTGAAATTTATTTAATTGTTTATTACTGTAATCGACGCCATACGAGCAGAAAAAAACTTGATTTCTTTAATCAGTTATTAGCTTTATTTTGTTTTTCTTTCACGCTCCGATTTGATTTGCAACAGGACATTACTTCTAGTTTTTGTTTCTTTCTTTTTGGTAGTGATTTTGTTGCAATGGGACGTTACGTAGCTGAAGAACAAAATAAAAGGTAGGAAACAAGCTCAGCGCTCCGATCTCCTCGGGAGAGCACTTTTAATCCGAACGCATTAACTGCCTTATGGAGCGAGCTGACGTCATCAGTCTGAAGCGCGCCAACGGCAGATAGTTTCCTTCGGTTCCATTGGCTGGCGCGCGTCGACGGGGCTCCCATTGGCCGCTGCGCTCGTCGGTTTCCACGACCTCCCACACCATGGCGCTGCGTGTCCATCGGGTAAACAGGGGAGCACACGCGCTCACCGGTGATGAAAAGTACGCAGCAGACGAAAGAGGGAGCAGACGAGCGGCTTGCATGGTTTCGCAATCACAACTCATAAGGAATGCTTAGGTGTACCTCGATCTTTGTTTTTCTCGTGCTCAGCATTATATAAATTTTGTTTACTAGGTGATTCTATGATTTAAATGTAAAAGAAATATACATAGAAAGTATTGTACGATAGACAAACCGTAATAAAATATATTTCCGCAATTTTTGTTTTGCGGAAATGGTTTGATTTAGATCATTATAGTAAAATTGGGGATTTAAATCACGATTTAAACTACATTGCTTTGTGTTCTCCACCCTTTTATTGTGCGAACGAGCGGTATTTCAGCGGCTGTTTGAGTTCTGTCTTTAATCCCCACCTGGTCGGCAAACAATTACCGAGTCAACACCAATTAATGTTTAATAAAAAAAAAAAAAAAAAAAAAAAAAAAAAAACAACGTTTGTTGTCACAGCGTTTGTGCATATCTCACGCGTTTCTTATTTCGTCCATGTTTCCGTTCGCGCTTTTGAACCTTTTTCAAGTGATATGAACCGACTAGACCCAAGCAAAGTTTTATTGTGTCATATATCCCGCGAACATATCAGACGCCCAAAAACTAATCGTTCAATCAACCGGATGAAGCAGTAACATTCGCAATGGTATTACAAAACTAGCGAAAAAAGGCATTGTCACAACGGTGTAGTAGGTCCGAGGTTAAAGCGCAATGCTGTCGACAAATGGCTCCGTCAAACAAACAAACAAACTAAAAACGTTTTGTATTTTTTTGCCCTCTTTTATTTCTAATTTTCTTTGTCTTTTTTTTTTTTCGCATGTGTGATGTCTTGGTATGCATACATTGGTGTGAGGCTCCTGCTTGTGCGCCCGCGTCCAGTATCGCTTTTCCACGTTGCAAACGACAATACCGTTCCACATCAATATACGAGTTTGATGCGCATTTTGCGCATCAAACTGGCTGCTTTTGAATTAAACAGAATTAACACAAGCGCGCTGCGCACGGCTCAGCCGGAGCAACGAGATAAAATCGGAGAAGAGGGTGAGATACATTTTATTTGACACTGCTTCAGTGTCAAATAAACCTATTCTGTAGATTACCTGATGGCAGAATTAAAAAAAAAGAAGAAGGTATTACAGCTTGTAAGATCATGAAAGGATGTTCATTTATAACACATGCGGGAAATGAATGTCCTTAGAATATTTTAAACAAATACAAATCACACGATCGTGTGATTTGTATTTGTAAAACAAAAAGAGCGCATTTATATTATATTCCACTTTATTTGTCAGTATGTTACAGGAGCCGATGCAACTACATCAGGGCTTCGTAATTCTTCTTCGGGAAGTGTGCTTGGCATTGCGTGGTAGAAGTGGGAAAAGTCCTTCAGGACGGTGGCCCTAAACAAGGGAACAAAATAAATGAAAGGGAAAATTAACAAAAAGTAAGCGAAGAAAAAGTAAAACGCCAGAAAGAAATATCCATGATGACGCCTGAAGGTACAATACAAACCCCAGATTGTACGTCGTGAGCTTTCTGAAATATCGACGTGGAAACGAAACCCTAGCGCATTTCATCCGCGCTATGGACGCTCTCAGGCAGTTGTGCGTGGGCGCCGCCATAGCCGACCTTCAGTTTTTGTTTCCATTTATTCCGTTCGCCTCACTTTATCATTGCCACAGCAGGACAGGTTTTTGCCACTTTAGGTGCTACTGCCTCCTTCTCCCCAGCATAGTACTTCGTGGAGGGTCGTCAACGCCCGTTTCAGTGGCTCGGCATCTTGGTAAGACAAGAGAAGGTCGGCAATGGCGGCTCAATCTGGCGCCTGTTTAAAGCATCTATACATGCGAAAGAACATACTGCAGGATGCCCTAAACAATTATCTTGCCACAAACCACATGGTTTTTTTTCAGTAGGTATACATGCCGTATTATTGAGAAGGGGTGATTGGACAACTTGTCACCAGATAACATTACGTACAACAAAGCAACGTCGAAGGTTACCCGTAACGCTCATAATTACCTCTTTCGTCGATCTAAAGGTTCTTGAACAGTGCGAGAAAACGAACAATTTTATTCCCTTCGGTGCGAAGGTGCATTAAGGGGCCCTGCAATGACTTTTTCCTGTTTTTTTAATTTGCGCAAAACCTTAGCGCGTGAACTTTTTTTTTTTTTCGAATTCCCTTTATTTTGAAAGTTATATGCATATTAAGATTACAAATACAAGCAGACCATAACTTCCTTCATGACGTCCTTGGTCCTCTGTCTGCCCCCCCTCCCTCCCCCCCCCCCCCCCACCCCGGGGGAGGGGGGGGGCAGACAGACGCACTGATATTTAGTTGGCCCGTTTAAAGGGCCAAAAGAGACCAACATTTTCGTATTCACTCCAAGATTTGAACATTTTGTTTTGCACTGTTGCTGGTCGACAATATAAAAAAAAAAGCCTTCTCAATCGTGTAACTCAATTTTTTTCTATTTATTTGCGAACTGAAAATTTCGTTTGAGGCCCGATATTTGTTTCTGGAAAATATTTGTTACTTTCAAAAATAACTACACGCCCTCCTAGCCAGTCTCCTCCAAAGGACGTGACATCTGCGACATGGCTGTATGAGGCATATGCCCAAATAGACAATTCCAGAAATTTGTGGTGACCTCAGCGTCTATTCAGTGCATTATGACGGTTCGCAGTACAACACGCGCAGGATTTTTCAGGCATAGAAGACGATGGTGGTTTTATATTTTATGCTTCCAGAACACAAAGAAGCCACGATGATAAAAATACCGAGTGGGCACTGAACTTGTTTCGCGTTCGTTTTATTTTCTTTGCGTTCTGAACTTTCAAAGATTAGAGGGAATGGAGCGCGCCGCTTTCAGGACATACGACGCACCCGAGTCAGCCAACGCGTACATCGGAACAGCCACACAATTCTTTGCATCCCGCGAGTCGGGTTGCAATTTGGGATTGCCGCGAGGCCCTCTTGGATTTTTCCGGTAAGGTATATTGCCTAGCTGATGAACACCGATCTGCAAAAGCAGCCAGTAAAACCCTCGCGCGTCCTCGAAACAAGCGTCCGGAAGGTAGAGGCTGCGAGCTCTTCCAGGCAAACATTTCGAACGACTGAGCCTTACTTGAAGTGAACCTTCCCGCGGCGGTTCTTGGGCGCTCGCCAGTGAGCCAGGATGTTCGTCTTCTCTTCGGGGTGCGTGTGCGTGACCGCGGAGCAGTTGGGCATCAGCCTGGAGTGGGCTCCGAGCTGCACGAACTGACCCACGTCTTTGTCGTCCTCGTCGAAGGCCTTGATCAGGAAGGCCTTGAAGGGCACCCCCACCGTGTACAAGGTGACTGCGCGTATACGACGAAACAGGGCGTAAACAAGGTCTCAGTAGAACCTTTTCAAAAGTAAGCACTCTCTAGGATTTGCTGCACTAATTGTAAAATATACAATTCTCTGTGCAAGTACTGTCACTGACAATGTTAAAGGGCAACTCCACTCAAAAAGTCGACCCTATCGAAGTGACTGATATTGCTTTAGGAGGTCAAAATACGGTCATACCCAAAATATCACGTCAAACCGACGCCGCGTTACCGATTAAAACCAATATTAAAAATTTTCTCCCGGCTCGGTTAGCGGCCCGAAAGCGGGTGAGCAACGCTGGCACCGGGTGAGCTAGTCAAGCAACACTGGGCAATGACGTAGTTCTAGTCCTACGCTATCGTACGGACGCCGCGAGCGCTTCGTTTTCCGTGGCATTCTGCGATTCTGCTGACGGCACGAGGTGTTTACCACATTATCCTGTGTTTCCCTATTTTTATTAGCCTCTAGGCAGTTCCTTTAACTCCAGCATTGCTTCCGCGACAGCGCGGAAGAGAGCAAAGCGGTGCCGCTCGCTCACGCGCGCGTCGTGGAGCCGGAAAGACCCGCCGGACTCGCGTTGGGCATTGTCGAGCAGGATTTGTAGTGCTCTGGGTTGCACCAACAACCCGGTGCGCAACCCGGAGCTGCGGTTCCACCAGTTCCCAAAAGACCGGAAGAGGCACAAGGTGTGGGTCGGTGCCGTTCGCCGGATAGACTTCGGAAGACCGTTGACTCCGAGCTCCAACGCGAAGCTCTGCTCCCAGCACTTTACGTCAGACACCTACACACGAGATCTGCGACTTCTGACTGTTGCGGGTTTCTCCACGAAACAGGTGTCTTTGAAGAACGATGCGGTGCCGTCGCTGTTCGCGTACCGTCCGCCGGCTGCTCCAGCACGATCGGCCGGACGCAGCAGGTCGCGGCTGATCTAACTAGCGTGCACATAAAGGCACCTTAGCTTAGCCACTTAGACCGCTTGTATATAGATCTGTCCATCTATCTCCCATTATTTCGTTTTCTCTCGGTCCGCGAGCAAGAAACAAATACAGTACAGTCACGCTGCGCCGGCACCGACCGCGTCATATTTATAGCAGTCGGATTCGCTTTTCGGCCGGCAAATTTATAAATACACACTAAAAATTACTACATTTGGTGCATATTAACAAAGTGAAGCGGTAAAAAAAGAAAATGTGCATCTAACTTTCTGTTTTGAAACTCCACGTGCGATTGAGCCGACCTTGTCGGTGCGTCGGCGCGTCGGCTCAGAAGCGCGGGACGAGAACTAGGTTATGCCGACGACACGCCACTAGTATCAGTGTTGCCAAGCTGCTTCAACCGGTAGTTTCGGTTTCGCCGTGCCGCCGGGACGATACTTGGATTCGCGATATCTACAAAACTATACACACTACCGAAAAACAAATTACATCTCGTGATTCAGGGCCGCCGGCTTCGACTAAACAGCTCATAACCCAAAAATTGTAAAAATGGAGTGGAGTTGCCCTTTAACTGAAAGACTGAAAGTGTCCTCAACGCTTCTTTGGCGTATCTGCTAGTTTTTGAGAGAGCTGTGCCTCAAACCAGGAATGGAATGTGACTTTCAAGTCCCGCACTTTGTACTACTTGACAAACTGACGGCGAATTCCATTGGGCGTTTTGGAGCACGCCGGGATCAGCAGACCAGATCCCAGATGGTGCACGTGATCCGAACGAAGTCGCTCCGCCCCCGAATCTCCAGGAGAACATGACCACTCCTCTGGGATCGGCGGATGACTTCAGGCCATTCACCTTGCCGGGAATCTCCTTCCCGCGGTCCCGGATGTCGAAGCGCTTGTTTTCGCAATCGCGGCGCTAACAACACGTGTTCAACGCACGAGCGAGGTTAATCATGATGTGAAAGATGCGTGTCAATAAGCGATGTGCATCTGTGCAGCTCACTTGCCTCTACATAGGAATACTCGTGAACGGTGTCCAAGTACGTCTCGAATTTTCGGCCTTTTCTGCGGAGGTCGGAAAAGGCAGTCGAATTCATGCGGGACGTACAAGCAAGCCTTGACGTCGCTGGTACTCGAGCCGCTGCTGCTGGAAGAGCTGCTCGAGCAACTTGGCGGCGAACTGGCATCAAGCAGCAGCAGCAGTAAAGCCGTCGGCACTTCGCGAGAGGCCAGTGGGAAATCTTCCGAGGCGAGATGCCCGCCGAAAAAGAAAGTCACGTGTGTGCGCCGAGGGCTGGCCAGGTTTGCTTCCGGTCGAATCCGCCTAAATCGGAGGAGTGACTTTTCTCGGATCCGGATTGAGATCTGGAGTGAGAGCTGATCCAAAACGAAAAGTGGAACACGTCCGTCTGGATCCTCCATGATCAAAACACAGTCGCGGTGTTGGTGTGCCCATATCGTTGAATGTGCAGGTTCCTTGGGCATACGTCTTTTAGCCCGACCAGTTCGTGTTTCATGAAGTTTGCGATTATCGAATAGTCCGTCGACAGCTGTTTCCCGTCTTGCGGCCTCACACTTGTTAGGGTAGCAATCGTACTTTTGTCTAGCCCGTGCCAGCAAAATCGTAATTGTTTTGTTATTAGCTGAGTCTTATAGACCTTTGCAAAAAGAGCGCTCTGGCCGCCGCCATTTTGCGAATCGAGCGACCCCTATCAGCCAGGAATTTCTGGCACCCGCCTGAGCTGTGGAAACCCGGTCAGCGTGCCTCCCCACCTGCATTTTGCATTCGGAGTTCGCCGGATTTTCTTGGAAGTTTTTGCTTCATTCACCTGCTTAGGATGCTTACCCTTTGTATGTTATCTTCCACTGTGAGAACCAGAGAATACCAGGGCTCGTAGCCTGTTCGGCCTTCGCAGGAAGCGAACGAAGAAAGCGAACGCCAAGCAGCCCGCGACGCGGGCAGTTCAACGTTCTTGGAGGTTTATCTCCGTTGAGATAATCTCCAAAAAGCCTTCCCGGCTGTGTTCCGGGTCTTCGCGAAAAATAGCTGATAGGGTCGGGTCCGAGGTGTGGGGACAGAATAGACACGTTCGTTCATTTGCTTTGAAGCTGTGCAAAAAAGCTTCTCTCTTCTACATGTTCCCCAATACACGCCGGATTCCGTCCGATTGTCGTGAAGTGGCTACCGTCGACACTGTATATTGGATAAGCTGTGTTATTTGAGACCCTTCTCAAATCCGGTTCGGATAACGCGGCACTGTGGGGAACCTACAATATATGTTGTTCGATTGATGAGACTCATTGAATTTCATGTTGTGGGCGGAGAATATCCATGCAGTTCGGATATCTTGTGTGGTCAAATATTTTGACCTATATAGATTGACACGGCTGAGTCTACGGTGCCGTAAAACGATGAACATAAAATGAAAGAAACATTCCAGTTGCATTTGTTCTGTCGCGCACGGACTCACCAAAACAGCTTTCATTTCTTTGTTTTTGTTCCCAAAAATAGAGCACTGCTTTCTTAAATACCTCTATAAATTATGTTCGCCACAAAACACAAAATAAAAAAGAAAACGCGGCAATTCAGCCGCTACCAGAGTCCGGAATTGCGCCTACGCAGGCTGCCACAGCTCACTGACGAGAAACTCCACAGCTCAGCGCAGTCGGGCAACACTGACGTGCACTCTCAAAACCAGGGACGCACGCTGTAAATCGCTTCGTTCGAGACTGCCGCTGGAAAGGTCTATACGTAGCGACAAGAATAAAAGGGTACTGCATCGCGCGAAGTGTAGAGCAACCTACGACGACGTGAGCAGTGGTGACGTGGGGACAATAGCAGACAAAAGATGCATAGCTCGTCGAAACCGAAACTACCCGTTGACAGTCTCCTGCTCTCAAAGTTCATCTGAACCGCTAGGGGCGCCGCTATTTTGAATATTGTCTCTTGTATGAAATTCCGTTGATAGATCTAAAAACAAAACTAAGTTAATTTGCTCAAGAGCTTTGTTATCCAATAAAATTAAATGTGCAAGCAATGTTTTTGTACTCTTTCACTTTCTGAACCCGTACTCAAAGTTACCAATAAAATTCATTACAAAATGAGTTAATAATTTTGGCGATCTACTTATCTAGTTCCCCATGTCGTTACCTCCTTTGAATAACGGGCTTCCTACAATCGCGCTTTTGAGACCTGTAGAAAATATACCGTTTAGAAGAGCCGATGGCGCATGCTTCTGTTAGTTGATCGAGGTAACATGCAATATATCAGACTGATTTAGTCAATACCCGCTGGCTTTTCGATCAACATAGTATTTATTATGCCGCTCAAACCTGCTTCAGTCATCGAGGATAGATATGCAGATTCCGAATTTAGTAACACATTAGGTCGTTCCGTTTGCTTCGGAAAGTTAATCTTAGCTCTAAGATCCAGGGCCATATATGTAGAGTTTGGCCACTCATTCGGAAGTGTAGGAGATAAATAAGGAGGCGCCATTGGCCGAAAGAATGCTGGGTGTGTTCGAGGGCGTCTTTACAAAGTCTAATTGCTTAACCAGGAGCCGGAAATCATACCCTGGCAGTGGTCGCGACAAACGAAATTAATAGGTGCGTCGGAGTTCTTTCGGTGACTGAAAGTATGGTGCACGTGATGCTTCAATCACCATCATCCAAGATCATGGTGAAAGAACGCAACTAGCGGAACGATCGACATAATCCGTGCGCCAGGCTCCGAGGGCCGGGAAGCTGCCGTCGGAGTGGTCACATTTTGTCCGAGCAAAACAGAGTTCGAGGGACACATTCGTTTCTTACATCTTTTTGCATGATCATTATCGAAACATCACGTGTACCATATTTTCAGCAATGAAGAGTTACTACATTTGACCCTTACGCTCTAACTAAACTGTGTCTTTTACCACTTCTTGGGGATTCTTTTTGGCTTCTGGTTGGCCAGGAGAGCATGCCAAGCCCTCTTTCTGTGTCTGGTGCACGCCCTGGCTCTGCTCGCTCATCCTATTGACCATACTCTCTCTATACAAGGCTCTGCTTAGATCCTCTACATCTATTCAAGCATACAAAGCGCACTATATTCTGTGTACGGGAAGCAGCGTTACCTTGCACTCCAGGTATAGAAGAAAATACGCTAACGAAAATGAGCGTAGTGAGCATTTCATTTCAATCTTGTAGGGGCTGTATTTTTTTTTGCCGCGTTCGCGTCGCGACGTTTCTGGCGAGCACCTGGTAAAAATGTGTATCACGGGAGCTCCAGCGGTCAGTCACCGCCGGAGCCGTGAGAGGTAAGAAACATTTTCGACCTGTTCTTGTGTCACACTCTCCTACAAATAGCAGCAAGGCCAAGCCGCTACAACTGACGCCCAAGAAGGTCTTTTTATCCGTGAGTTTGTGTGGCATTCAACCTCTGGTATCACCCGTTATACGTATTGTTCAGTCGAATGTGGGAACACGACCTCTGTTATTTTTTTCCTGTTTCTTGCCGGCTTTTTTTTTAAATTTAGAATCCTTTTCTTTCTTTTTCTTTTCTCTGTCGCTGTACCAGTTTACAACTGGTACCATGGTGATGATGATACCTGAGGCATGAAGCGTGGGATGGAACGGTCTCGGCCGCTGGAATAATCGAGCGATCACCACACGTCCCCCTCTAGTCCGGCCAATGTCCCTTCTGGGGTGATTCTAGAGAAGACCTTGACTTCTTTCCAGCGTTTTATCAGCAGAAACTGTATTGTGTTCTTAATTTGTATAGAAAATATAAAATGAGGATGCTCATATTACGCTTATTGAAGAATTAATAATTATTCGTGATAATAATATTAGTAATAACAAAAATAATAATGTTATTGCTAATAACACTACTAATAATATTTCTAAGAAAAAATATCAATGATATTAATACCAAAAAACGTAATAACCAATTATTCTGCGTTAGATAACCAATTCGACACGTCGCGAAAAATAAAAAAAGAAAACCTTGACGTTTTAAATGAACGTGACGTGAACTTGACGTGAACAATACTTTGTCAGTTCAACACGCTTTGTGACCAACTTTAATGACATAACCAATAACACTAATATAAATATAATATTAATAGTAATACGAATAATACTTATAACAACGATAATATATTGATGTGCGCAGACGCACTGGTCTGTCAAAGCTAGCTAAAAAAAGCGGGACAGTAGCCTACTCGACATAATCACAATTGATGATCACATACTTATAATAATAACCCGTACGCCGAACGCTGACGTAGCAATCGTATTGAACGCATGCTGAAAGAGCGTGCTCAAAACATGGCAGCCTCGGAACAGCTTCTAGTATACCTTGTTTCAGCTTAGTCCAGACGCGTCCGACGCTACGAGCTAATGGGAACCACCAAGCTGCGTCAAAAGCGCAAGTCACTAGGCATTTTCTTTTTATGATTGGTTCTGCGCTGATAGAATATGTACAGGCACATTACAAAGACCATGATGGTGCCCTTTTGACCCTGTTTGATTGGTCCCATCAGCTCCAAGCATCGGCTACATCTGGACTTACGTTGAAACGAAGAATAGGGCGCACACGTTCGAGAAGTGTTTATTACTTGCTCCCCATCCGAGGTCCATGGCTAGCTAGTTTTACCCGTGATAATGTCATTCGGCTTGTAGTCCACTTTGTCCTGGACGAGGCGATAGCCCTCGGCGTAGCCCTCAACGGCGCTCTTGGCCTCGTATCCGTGGGACGGGTACAGGTCCTTGCAGGCCTCGTCGTCGGCGCCGCTGGCGTGGCCGTTGCACTGCCCGACCCAAAGGAGCAGCATGGCCGACAGAGTGGCGGCGCGTGGAACCATGGTGTATCTGGAAAACGATGCACGTTGAACGAGGGAAAGCATTCATAGGGCGATGCAAAATACAGCCTTTCTGAAAGTCTGCCCTCTCTTGGCAGCCGTGGAATCCCTGCACAATGGCGGACTAAAACGGTAACGTCACGGCACACCTTCTGTGTTTGGTTGGGTTAGAAGACAAGAACAAAACCCCAGAAAAGGTGATGAACGCAGCGACGTTGCCCTGTCGACGATATTTGATTGACTCGTTGGCGCCTATACACCTTTCTAAAAAACACTGGCCCGAGGGGCAACAAACCGTTTTCGAGCCCAGTCACTGTGCTTGAGGGTAGACTCTCACCGGCGTCCATCCTAACCCTAACCGGGTGGACTGTGATTTCAATAGGCGCAGCCTGCGGCGCAGTTTCAAACGCTGTTGGCGGCTAAATTCTCGTGCTTTCGCGTTATATTTTGTGTTTCATGGTACATGCATTTTCCCGAAGACATTGAGCAAGCATTGTGCCACATTTAAAAAAAGAAAAAAACAACAACCGTAAACTATATTTGTTGGGTACGCGCGCAACAGAACGAATGCGACTGGAATGTATCGTTCTAGTTAGTTTTTTTCTTCTTACGATAGGTTTCGACGGCGCCGCGGGATTCGCCGCACGTGAAACGACAAAGCGCTTTGCGGTCAAAATTAAATTGCAACTGAAGAGGGCCGAAAGTCATGCATTTCTCACGCTCACAAATAACGTGTTTACCGATGGACAGGACACGGACATACAACTGAGGAAGTGTTAAAATTCGAACAATATATCGTATGTACCATACAATGCAGCGTTATAAAAAAAAAGAATTTACTTGAGAAAGATATCAAATAACACCGTCACAGTCGACGACAGTCACATCTTGACAATCGGACGAAATCCGAGATGACTTCGTTTTGGGGCACGTTTTGGGGAGAGCTTCTTTTTTTCACAACCGCACCAAGGCAAAGAAACAAACGTGACTGACCCGTTTCCCACCCCAAGTCCCCAACTCGAACAACTATTTTTGGAGACGACTAAGGATTCTACGCGGATTATCTGTAAGAAGTGGGAGAACAATGTTCGCAAAATCGTGTCGAGGGTCGTCCGACGTCCTTCATCTCCTTCGTTTCACGTGAATGTCGAGCAGAAAAGCTTGATTGGCAGGCACTTACCAGCCTTATTTCTCACGATGGAAGATAACACAAAAAGGGTACGCAGCACGCATAAAAAAAATTAAGTGGAAACTTTCAAGAGGAGAGAGAAAACGTTGAATGCAAAACCGCGAAAAAGTAGGTAGAGAACCGCGCTGAGCGGGTCTTCACAGTCTCAGAGAGTGGCAGAAAATTTTTAGCTGATAGAGGGCGCGAGAGTCGCACCAGCTGCATCAGCGTCAGCAACATGGCGGCGGCCTAGGAGCGTTTTTTGGAAAGGTGTATAGTGTTGGCAGTGCTCCGATGTTCGCTATCTTATGGAATGACATGCACGTTCGACAATGTCAGTTGTTCCGCCATCCGACCTTTAAAGGGGTCATGAAACGCTTTTCCAACTTTTTCCTGTTTCGCTTTCCTCCTCAACTCATAAATCGCGCATTCCACCAAACAGTTCAAGAAGACGAAAAGAAGGGAGGCCCCTCTCGCTCGGAACCTGGTTTGTGTAATCCCCAGACACATCCATTCTCCCCCTAGAAGATTAGCCCGTCGCTCAAAACTCAGACAAAAGTTTCTTTCCCTAGCCCGTTCACCCCTAAGCTGACAGTGCTGTGGAAGTTACGTGCTCCTTGGGCTAGCCACACTTTTGCCACGTAAGCGTGGCAAATGTGGCTGCAGAGAATGAAGTCAGGTGATGAAACGGAGGTGGCTGATTGGTCCGGCAAGCGCGTAGCTTCCACCACAATGTCAGCTTAGGGGTGAAGGGACTAAATGAGGTCCGGTTTTGTGTGACGTCAGTTTGGACCCGATGACACGCTTTTGGGACCTCGGATGTATCCCAGTGAAAAGGCAGAGCGGTTACGAAGGGGAGAAGGAACGAAATAGTCCGCTGTGTTTTCAAATTTTCGCACTGAATGTCGGGCTTTTGACTTTCTACCTTTTTTCATTTGGTCCACGGAACGATGTGCTATTAGTAAAATCCCAATCTAAAATGATTTATCGCAACCCAAAAATCGTTTCATGGGCCCTTTAATAATAGGCGCGTGACTTTCGAAAGGGGTCTGTTAATCAAAACGAACAGTACTAAATGACCACCGTCTCACCACACGCCCGAGCGCAGCCAAGGGTAATTCACGTTCACACACACACACACAAAAATGAAAGCCGTTTACAACTCCCTGTAACGTCGAGTTAGAGCGCAGCTCTTGAGGAGAAGGAGGAGAAGGTACGGAGAGGGTGCTATGCCTCTCCTCCTCGCCTCCCATTTAGGGGAAATTTTCCGCTAATTCCCCGCTAAATTTAGCGTGGAAATTTTCCCGCTAAATTTGGCGGGGAATGTTTTCCGCTAAATTTAGCGGGGCATTTTTTTCTACAAAAATTTGGCGGAAAAAAATTTACGCTAAATTTAGCGAGGAAATTTACCCATCATGCACCGCGCGGTTACGCTGACGCCGATGGCGACAGTGAAGCCGACGCAACTCAAGCCGGAAATGGGCGCCTAAGAGCTGCGCTCTAAAATTGGCGGGAAGGAGGAGGAGGAGGGAAGCGCACCACCTCTCTTATATCGTCGTTCAAAGCACCATGTTTCCTTTCCTTCCGCCGGGTGGCGGCCCATCTCGCGTGTCTAGTTTTCTCCGTCCCGTCGGAGTGGCGATAGTCCTCGACATGTGTGTGCGTACCTTTCGTCACGATGACCACCGATCAAGACAATAAATGTGTTCGTATCTTTGTTCGAAATTCTGTCACGTCTGTGTAATGTCCTAAACAGCTCATGATTTTTTGTTTCCGTTTTTATAGAAAGGCCTTACTACAGCAGTATTTAGCTTATACGGTAAATTGTCTTCTTAGGAAGCAGTCGCTATTTTTTATATATAATATAATTTAATTTTATTACGTTAAGGGCCTCTTAAGAGGCATTAGATAAGGGGCATGCTAAATTCTATTTTCTACAATTAAACAAACAAAAAACTGCAAAAAAGAAGAAAAGGTCAAGAAACATAATTGAATGAACATTATTGAAACTGTTTAAAAATCTCGTGCGAAAAAGATTGGTAATTACTACTAGTTACCAAGCTTCAGGGCAGGCTACTCCATTCTGATGTGCATAATGGAGCTATTGAATCGGTTGGTTTTGCAAAAAATGGGTTCAACATTGCAGGGGTAATCGAGGCGAGAGGAAATATGTTGGGCCGGAGAAATAAAGGTTTGGGGAAACCTCGGCTGTACAATCTGTGCATGAAAGAGAGCCGGTATATTTTTCTTCGAGTATCGAGAGTTTGTAGCGATGTAAATCGTTTTAAATAAGAGATGCTACTCCAGGAGTAGTTACGAGTGATAAAACGAGTAGCACGACTTTAAACAGCTTCCAGTTGGTAAATTAAATAACTCTGATGAAGGTTTCAGATCACTCATGCATACTCTAGTTTAGTTGTGACTTATAAGCAAAGCGTTTAACAAAAGTGCCCGCGAGAAAAATACGCCTTCTAAAATATACTAATAGTTTGTTAGCTTTAGAACAGATGCAGTTGGTGTGACTCTTCCATTAAAAATCTTCGCAGTGCTACACCCCTAAATATTTAAGTGTGTTCACCCGCTCAATGTCGCCAAATGAAATAGAATATATATAAAAAACTTTGTTATGAGATATTGAGAATGACATTATTTTCGATTTATCTGGGTTGGTGGTGATGAGCCATAAATGAAACCAAGTTGTGAATAATCTAGATCGTGTTGCAAGGTTATGCAGTCATCTATGAAAGCAATATTTTCATAGAGCACAAAATCGTCAGCATATAATACGACTGTAGAGGATAACAAAAAGGCAATATCATTTGTATAAATTAGAAAAAGTAGCGTCCTAGAACGGAACCTTGTGGGCCGCCAGAGATTACATTTAGGGGAGGGGAAGTGGCATTATCGACGATCACAGTTTGATTACGATGTGACAGGAAAGCTTGAAGCCAGGAGAAAACGCTACTGTTGACGTTTAGGCATGTTAGTCTGCATATTAATCTGTGAAGGGTTGTAGGATTTTGAAACATTCCTGAAGATTGCGTGTGCTTTGTTTGAAAGAATGCAGATTAATATGTAGATCATTGGTAAGTTCAAACAGCTGGGTACTACTAGAAAGGTTCTTACGAAAACCATGCTCTATTCAATGATATAGGTAGGCCTATAATTAGTTCATTTAAATCTCTCCATTTGAAGATGGGGAGTATGTTGACATTTAGCCAGTCAGACGGCAGTTGGTAGAGTTTACGAGATTGGCCAAAAATTAGAAACAGAAATTCGCGGTTCGCTGAAGTGATTGGGGCAATTCGGTCTCGGAGCGGTTGGCAAAAACGTGCTCCAACAGCTCGATCCCAACCGCTTTGCGGTTGAGAACGCACAGATCCGCTTCCAGTGTGAACGCGCCATAACGCGGAGCGCAAATTGGTTGTTGCGGGGTTTAGGTTCAATGGGTTCAGTCCCGTCGTTGTTAGCTGACCCTGTCCAGTTGGTCCGGGAGGACGCAGCGAGCGTCTTTAAAAGTAAATCTTCCTTCGTTCCGTTTCAAAATGTGGAAGATTCCCGACGCATATTGTAAGTAAAAATCTGCGGGCGTTTTCAACAAAATTATGTCGTTTTACCCTATTGAAAATTCCATCAAGGTACGTAATTTGGGACACTGACTGCCAGTCAGCAGCCTTGGTGGAACGTGATGGACCATCAGACCTCATCTGATGGTCCATCAGACGACGTCTGAGAGCCACTGCCGAGGGAATTTCATCAACAAGGGCAGCATTTAAATAAGAGTAAAGCTATACGCACTCATAAATATCGCCAGATGCCTCGATAAAACAAATAGTTCGAGAAAAAAAAACGAAAAAAAGAAGTAGGAGTACCGCGGATCGAACCCGCGACCGCTTACGTACAAATCGGGCACCTTAACCGCTATGCTACGCCACCGCTACGAAAACTCGATTTGACTATTCGTTTTATACGAGATGCTTCTGCTGCAAATGCGGTTAAGCCGTCAGCATGTTATGCAAAGCACTCGTACATCACTCGCCGTACTTCAGTTCTACTCACCTGCCATGTAGAGTACTTTCGCGTCGTAAAACGATCCTTTTGTTCGCGCGTCATCGGCCCAGTAGACCTGGTACACCTTGTCGTCTTCAACTACACCGCTAAAGTCCCTTACATCGTCGGAACTCACAACAGGCTGGGTCTTGTCGAGTAGAAATTCTACAAAAACATAAGACATTGTAGAGCCCGGGCAGGATCTACAGGTTGGAGCAAGCGGGCAAACAAAACGAGTCGAGAGCGATCGTTCATGAAAGCTCGGCGAACCTGCTATGGGCGAAGCGAAGTGCGAAGTGTCGTCGGTGTCGTCGTCGTGTTCGGCGCTTCGGCGGGCTTCTGATCAAGGTTGTCGGTCGGTTGCGTGTCATATCTCTAACGTCAGCGGTTTTATGGGCTCACGACCCGAAATCGTTTTCTCGTGCATAGATTACTTTTCGTATTCATAGATTTGACGAAATAGTGGTATCCGAACGAACTTTACGTTCTTTGACCGTACTTCTGTCTGCACGTCAAAGCTTTCTGACGTACAGTCAGAGACAATCGATGTACAGTCAGAATCACCACCAGGACATCCTGATGGCATTTCGCGGCGGCCGACTGCCACCAGGAAACCATCAGAGAGCCGACAAGCGGGGTCTGACTGGAGTTTGACTGTCGGTCAGAGTAACTTGTTGGCCAATCAGACATGCTTGACGTACAGTCAGGCACAGTCAGCGGTCCACTAGAAAACATTGACTGCCAAACAGCGTTACATTGATGGATTTTTCCTTCGGGTATTGAACAATGCATGTACTCCGGATTGTTGTCATAAATCTCCGTTTTTAAACTTCGTGTTGTTGAACTGCGTTTGCACGGCGACGTGTGTGCACAGCGACGCACACCGCTTGAGTAGATGGTTCGGTCCTGCAAACGACCGATTATACAGAATTTCAGGGAAACGTAGGTCACCACCAATATTTTCCTGTACATCTCGTGCAAGTTTGTTGCGCTCATCACGCGCTGTGAATAAATTCGGGCAAGATTTCCTCCTGTCCACAGAGGCATGAACTGAGACAATTTTTACGTTGTGAACATAGTGCTTTTTCTTTAATTTGTGAAGAGGCGTTTGTGCATTTATTATGGTACAATCACTTGATAGTTAGGAAATTACCCGAAGGAAAAATCCATCAATGTAACCCTGTTTGGCAGTCAATGTTTTCTAGTGGACCACTGACTGTGCCTGACTGTACGTCAAGCATGTCTGATTGGCCAACAAGTTACTCTGACCGACAGTCAAACTCCAGTCAGACCCCGCTTGTCGGCTTTCTGATGGTTTCCTGATGGCAGTCGGCCGCCTCGAAATGGATGTCTTGGTGGTGATTCTGAATGTACATCCATTGTCTCTGACTGTACGTCAGAAAGCTTTGACGTGCAGACAGACGTACGGTCGAAGGACGTAAAGTTCGTTCGGATACCACTATTTCGTCAAATCTATGAATACGAAAAGTAATCTATGCACGAGATAACGATTTTGGGACGTGAGCCCATAAAACCGCTGACGTTAGAGATATGACGCGCAACCGACCGACAACCTTGATCAGAAGCCCGCCAAAGCGCCGAACACGACACTTCGCACTTCGCTTCGCCCATAGAGGCTTCGCCGAGCTTTAAGGAACGATCGGTCTCGACTCGTTTTGTTTGCCCGCCCGCTCCAACCTGTCGATCCTGCCCGGGCTCTACAATGTCTTATGTTTTAGTAGAATTTCTACTCGACAAGACCCAGCCTGTTGTGAGTTCCGACGATGTAAGGGACTTTAGCGGTGTAGTTGAAGACGACAGGGTGGACCAGGTCTACTGGGCCGGTGATGTGCGAACAAAAGGATCGTTCTACGACGCGAAAGTACTCTACATGGCAGGTGAGTAGAACTGAAGTACGGCGAGTGATGTACGAGTGCTTTGCATAACATGCTGACGGCTTAACTGCATTTGCAGCCAAAACCTTTCGTATAAAACGAATAGTCAAATCGAGTTTCCCTAACGGTGACGTAGCAGAGCGGTTAAGGTGTCCGATTTGTGCGCATGTGGTCGCGGGTTCGATGCGCGGTGGTGCTGCTTTTTTTTTTTTTTTCTCGAACATTTTGTTTTATCGAGGCATTTGGCGATATTTATGAGTGCGTATAGCTTTACTCTTATATAAATGCTGCCCTTGTTGATGAAATTCCCTTGGCAGTGGCAGTCAGACGTCATCTGATGGACCATCAGATGAGGTCTGATGGTCCATCACATTCCACCAACGCTGCTGACTGGCAGTCAGTGTCCCAAATTACGTAGCTTGATGGAATTTTCAATAGGGTAGGGAGGGCGAGCAAGCTTTCCTCACTTTGTCTCTTTTCTCTCTGGCATTGTCCCTAGTTTCAAGTTGCAGTTTCAGTAGACATACCTACTAGCAGTTACTAACTGCTCTAAAGCAGGTAAAAGAGCGGAAAGTCAGGACGTTGTAGACTCCGTGTTTCACACTTTTCCCAAGGTGACCGGGAAGTGATTTTGCGAGGTATGCGAAATATGAAAACGATATTATGCCCGTCCTTTGCGTCTCTCCAGCAAAACGAAAATGATGATCTACAAAGGCGTAATTACAAGCCAAGATTTACGATAACACTACACATTAAATAATAAAAAAAAACTAATTACAATCCAAGAAAAAAAATCTTTCGGCTAACGCAGAATTCGGACCTCCGAAGGCTTCTGCGGACAGCGTTTACGTAATGACCTGGCTGTGCCAGGTTTTTAACGTAACAGCTGTGTCTCAGTCGCAGACGTTCGGTGCACTCGGTGCGGATCTTGAAGGCCTCCAAAGCGAAATGACGACAATATAACTGGACACGTTTGTCGGTACGCGAACGCCTAATTGCCTCCAGTCAAATAGCATTCAGCTTGTCATCTTTCGGGGCGACATGGCTGCTGGAAGACTCGCTGTCGCGATCACTCATTTGGCAGAACTTTACAGAGCAACGGCGCCGCTTTACATAAGCTGAAATCTCCAAAAAGTCAACATGTCCACGCGCAAGCAAAAAATAAAATAAAAATAAACCCGTTAAGAAAGCAAAGAGGAAAACGAAAGTAACAAACCGCGCTATGAAAGCCAAAACCCCGCGTCGCTTTCTATCACTAACACCTGTGACAGCTGCTATACACACACTACTTCACTTCAGGAAGTCTCACTCAAGAATCTGGGTCACCACGAAACGAGAAGGATTTTTGGGACCTCGCAAGGGAATGGACGTGGTTTAGTAACTGTCACGTGACCTTTGATGTCATTTATGATTTTAAAGCTAATTTTTAATCAAAGTTTTAAGTACATACCATTCCCATTTTCAACAACCGCTGTGAAAATATTAGCCAAGATTCTAGCACTGTTAAGATTAGTTTAGACTTATAACCACTTTTTGAACCCAACACGCGATGGCGCCACGTGTACTTGCTTACTTTTACAAGTCAGGCAGAGATGGCGCTACGCGTTTCCCTCTCACTCACTGGTCTCACCACCGCGGATCGCCTTCTCGAAACTCGGGCCTCCCTGACTAGCACTCTTCTTTTTTTTTTTTTTGTGGTGCGCTGTTAATATTTGCACAATATCAAGCGATGTGCAAGTAAAGGTGCTTCAGAAGCATCTGAAGGAGCTGGAACGATGCGAAGGTATGTGGCACGGATGTCACTTCCGAAGAGCAGCGGAAATAACTGGAACTTGAGATGACGAATGGCCTCCTGAAGTATTTCACAGCAAGCTTCAGGACAAACAGTGGAATGTGTCAGTACAATAAAGTTCATAACCTTTTATGCATTTGTCGCTTTGCATCTGCAAGGTACTAAGCGCGATACTGTTAGCACGAACAAGCGATTGCCGGTTTTCGTTGTTTCCCTCTTAGAATCAAGCGACCCTCATCAAAACTACTAGTGTCGTGGGAAGTGCTCATTTGGGGTACCAGCCTAGGCGAAAAGAATTGGTGTCCACTGTGAACAGTTGAAAGTGAAATTCGAAAAAGCGCCGATGTCGTGTTCGCGCGCGCAGTGGCTACGCCTATGAATGTTGGGCAGCTCTCAAAGTCTCACAGTGAGCATAGGTGCGCTCTATTCTCGGGCGACAACACCGCACACGCGACAAGCCACACTTTGACGAAGTTTGACCCGCTCAGAGCCTAGAGGGAGCCAACGGGACGTCGGTCAACCGCGACCACGACACCGTAGGACCGTAGCCCATAGAACACGGCAATCGCAACTCGCGCTCCGGACCTCCGGACAACTGGGCAGACGAAGGCGTTCGTTTTGACGCGTGAGGTGCTACCAGGTCGCTCTCTTAACTCTTCTAAATAAAAAAAAAAAGGTAAATCTTAAAGTATCACGTGACAAAACATAGCAGATGTAATGACGCAAAACGGAACGCTCTCTGTTTAACGTCACAGGTCACTTGACAGTTACTCAACCACGCCCATCCCTTTACGACGTCCCAAAAATCGCTCCCACACGAAACACTGATAAATGAGGCGAAACGACTAGTCGAGGTAGGCGAGACAGGCGTGAGCAGAGGTTTCGGCGGCCATGAAAAGAATGACGAAGCCTTTGCTTGTTATGGTATGAATCCAAACGGAAGTGCCCGTCTTGTAAACCTTTTGTAAAGAATAATAACTCTCATCACATGGGTTATTCTTTAAACGTAAAATATGCGGCTCAAAAGGAAATTATGACATATCACAAAGGTTTAACAACGAAGATCTAAGATATCAATTAATCTCTTAGCCAATTGGAAGAGTTTCTGTTGCACGTCACTCCATGGCGTATAGCAGCCCCACCCCGTGACGTATAATACCAATTTTGTGGCGCGCGATTTAAGTCAGAGGAAATAGCCGCACGTAGCAGTCTGACGTAGTAAATATTGCTGTAAACATTTTTTTTTTTTCGCAGAAAGTTTGTTTTGTGACATGCTTGTCCCAACTAGGCTGTATATATCCGTTGGGTGAAGAAATAAACTGAATATGATCCATGATATCCGTAAATGACAATCGCACGTTTGTAGTTTGTATTTGAGCCTGATGCTGTTTTTTTCGTTACAAACGGCCTACTCTGGCAAGCGCTTGGAGTGCAGCCAGCAGAGAGCACGAGACATCCTCCTCAATCGTGACGTAGATTGTCTCGGGACGACAAAGCTGCGACGAGGCTTACGTCGAGGGGATGTCCTAGCGGTTCCAGCCACCAAAGCGGCCGAAGCACGCCAGCGATAAGGGCCACTGCAACTAACCCGAAAGCTACTTTTGTAAGAATCTTGAGTGACGGGTTAATCTTATATAATATTGTAGACGGACAATAGCGACATCTGGGACACACAAAAGGGAGTCTTGGGGAGAGGGGAGTTCCTTCTTTCCTCTTCTCTCGGGCTGGAGGCGAAACAGTAATCGTCACTACCTGTCTAGGTACCCAGACGGGCATTTCAAACGAGGCGTTAGCGACATCCGCCAGGTGCTCTTTGCTAATCGTTTAATTCGTTTGGAACTTCCTTTTTGTGTTTTTTTTTTTCAACAAGAAATTGGTTTGTCTGGTGCGATACTGCTCCCTTGAACACGAATGGACCAAGAAATAAGCGCCGAAATTTTGTTGTAGTATCCCTGTAACGATGTCGCGTTAAAATACGAACTCGCCATCTTCAACGCAATGTAGATATATCTTATGTTCATTTTCCACGTGGATCACAAGGGAGCATACTTTTTCGCGGACTAAAAGTTTTCTCCTTTACCGACCCTCACAAACTCGTACACCTTTCCTTTTGCGCATTGTTTAGTTTTCCAGAATAGTTGTCTAACCAACGCCATCACGTTTTAATTATTTAATATCGATTCAATATTTAGCGCACTCTTTTTAGGGACCCTGGAGTGTCTGACCGCGTTCTCCTTGAGTCGAACAAGGATGGGCGAGGTTCTCTACTCCTTTAGGCTCACGTATGTAATGCCTCAGTGCAGTTATGTGAAAGAGCTGGCAGCTGCAGCTTAGCAGAGAGGTGCTGGATGGTTTCCAACAGGTTCTCGGTGTCTTTCTTATCGATTCCGACAATGTTTACATTGGCTCTCCTCGGGTATTGCTCAGCGGCATCTACGGCGGTTTTGAGCACCTGAGTTTCCAAAATTTTCTCAGAAATTATCTTTTCTTCACGGATTTTTTGTTTCCATTATTTTATTCTTTTGAACTTCGATTAACTCCAAAAAAATTCATGATTCTGGGATCCCATCCACTGACAAAAAAACAAAACAAAAAAGCTCGACGGTTTTTTCTTGTAAAGCCAGCTTTAGATTCACCGAGTTACGCTTTTTGAACTGCACATCGATTTACCTCTGGATGTTATTCAATTGATCTACGTCCTCCAAGTTCCGTGCCCATGGCAAGAGTGTGCATTAATAAAGAGAAGCTGAAGAGGTCCCCGAAAAAAACGACGTAGAGGTGAATTTTGGCGTATTTTTATCCCGTGAATCTGAATACCACGTTCGTTTTCTCCAAAGATGTAACTAAAAGCAAGAAAACGCGAAAAACATCCGACCAGTCGTTTCGTCATACCTTGATCTTTCGCCGCCAAAAGCGTGTCGCTCGTGTGGGCAGCGCGTGCAATTGGAAGCCTGCCTGGTATATTCCCTCGCACTGACACCAGCCGTGAAGTCTTTTTCTGATTTTTTTCAAAATAGCAAGAGTGCGTGTGTGTAGCTTTTATAGGCGGTGAATATGCGCGAAAGTGGAGATTCTGAAAACTCTGAATATGACGTCACGCTCCGGAAAGGAGGGGCCTCAGAGGTACCTTTGGAAACCATTTTCTGCAACCTCCGCGCACCAAGCAGTTTGACAAATAATCTCGATATTCGTGATAATGAAGGTCAAATGAAGATGATTTAAGGGTTTTTCTTATACACAGACCCACTTCTGTTCCCCTTTAAAGGGCCCATGAAACGAAGTTTGGGCTGGGATAAATGAATTTCGATTGGGATTTTACTAATAGCATATCAGTGGGCCAAAGAAGTTAGAAAGTGAAAAGTTTAATTTTCGGTACGAAAATTTGAAAATACAGCGGACTATTTCGTAACTCGTCCCCTTCGAAAGCTCTGTGCCACTTCACTGTGATACATCCGCGGTACCCAAAGCCAGCGCGTCATCCGGCCCAAGCGCACGCCACATCACACCGGACCTCACTTATTTCCTTCATACCCAAGCTGACCGTGCGGTGGAAGCCATGCGGTTGCGGGACCAAACAGCCGCCTCCCTTTCATCACTTGACCTCATTATCTGCGCGTGGGTATGCGCGAGAGTGCGCGATCACGGGGCAGAAGTGGAGCTGGCCCAATGAGCACGTAGCTTCCACAGCACTGTCAGGTTAAGGGTGAACGGGGTGGGGAAAGCAACTTTTGTCCGAGTTTTGAGTGACGGGCTAATCTTCTAGGGGGAGAATGGCTGTGTTCGGGGGTACACCACTGATCTCTATGACAATCGCTGGATCGCGTTTGCCCTAGAGTGCCTACTTTGCCCGCTTCGTGAATGCGGCAACTTGCGGCCATCTTTTTGGTAGAGTTATATTGGTACAGCAGCTGCTGCTGCCACTATCATCCACCCATGGCAGCAACTTGCAACCATCTTTTTGGTAGAGTTATATTGGTACAGCAGCTGCTGCTGCCACTATCATCCACCCATGGCAGACAGCGCTGTGGCAGTTGTGGTGGAAGGCTGCCATCAAAATAGCGTTGGTGAAATTTCGTTCTTGATTGAAATTGTTTGACGAAACATATTATTGAAGTTCGGCGAGAACGGTAGCCCGATCTTTGAGGACCCGATGAAAGTTTCACGAAATCGGAGCACCGGGGAAAAGCAGCACAGCACGCATCGAAAGAAGCATCGAAAGCAGACGCCGGTACGGAGTCTGCTTTCGATGCGAGCTGCACTGCTTTCCCCCGGTGCTGCGCTTTCGTAGTACTTTCGCCGGGTCTTGAAAGATGGGGCGACCGTACACGCCGGGTTTCAAGAATGTGCTTCGTCGAACAACTTCAATCAAGCACGAAATATCACCCACGGTACAGTGTACTAGATCACGGCTATTTTATGGCAGCCTGCCGCCATTGCGCTGTCCGCCATATTACTATGATGGCTAGAGATAATATAACTTTACCAAAATGATGACCGAGCGTGGCCGCATTCCCGTCCATAGGCGGAGCTGGTCAAACGCGATCCAGCAAATAGACATAGAGATCAGTGGGGTACACAAACGAGGGTCCAAGCAAAAGGGGAGTCCCTCCTTTCGTCTTCCTATACTGTTTGGTACAATGCGCGATTTGTGAGTTGAGGAGAAAAGCTAAGAATGAAAATGTCGAAAAGTCGTTTCACGACTCCTGTAAAGCTGAACTTCGGATCATCGGAGCCTTCACCCCTCAGGCTAGGCTGTTTAATTTTCTGCGAGAGAGTGTAGTGTGTCGACTGCAAATTTTCATGGGATTTAGAAGTCACACACAGGCAAACCAGCAGGTATTCCTTCTTAAAGGCTTTACAAACAACTTAACCGCCCCCCCCCCCCCCCCCCCCCCCCCGGGGCACCTTCCCATATGGTCGTCTTTTTTAGTGCCATCACACACCAGACTCCGGCTGCGTGTCAGCTGAAATCGACTTCAGAAAGTTTATACAGTGCATTCAACAAGAGGCATTTTGAATAACTCAGCGGCCTAGCGCGGCGTGAAATGGGAAATGTCGAAATTAATATTATAGACTCTTACCTAGAACAAGCAGGTGAGAGGACAGTGCGACAACTTGCTTCCCGTGTAACCCGCCGGAGCGCGCCGCTCCTTAATTTGACACGTACAATCAAGGACGTTTGTTATCCTCGTCGCATGGGCCAATCACGCCGCAGAGATCTATCAGCAATAGAAACCTTCAAACAGCGATTATGACTTGGCTGTGAAATGACCCATTGTCCTCCGGCTTCAAGTAGCAGGTATGCTGCAATGGGTTTCACAGAGCACGTGTCGCTTATCGACAATCATATTATCGCGTGCATGACCGAGAAGGAACGCTTTTCTGTACATGTATAATATTCGTATTTATTCTTACACCAAGTGCAAAAGATAAGGACGCCAGAATGACCTTGCCTTGTCAGTTTCGCCCTAGCTCACTCTCGAACATTCGAGGTCCAATGTTAGAGATACCGAGTGTAATAGATAAGGAGCTGACCGTGGTCTTGCCGACTCATTCACTCTCGCGCTAGCCAGCTGTCCCTCCGACGCATCCTCGCTCGCTGCTGCTTTCACGTTTGTTATTCCTTTTGTTTCTGGCACAAGTTCGCCGATTAAACCCTTTTTTCAGTTCATTAAAAAGAAAGAACAGACGACGAGAAAGCAGCAGCGAGCGTTGTCGGTGGTAGTAGCAAGCGACGCTGCGTCGGCGTGACAGCTAACTCGCGCGGGAGTGGATGAGTCGGCAAGACCGCGGTCTGCTCCTCATTTATTACACTCGGCATCTCGAATATTCGACCTAGAATGCTCGGAAGTGAGCTGGGGCGAGACTGACTAGGCTAGGTCATTCTGGCGTCAATATTTTTTTACACTCGGGGTAAGAATGATTGACACGAATCTTCTGGGTGTACGGACAAGCGTTTTTGTCGGTCATGCACTCTAAGCCCGGTAACTTAAAATGTGACTTCTAAAGCGGGATAACATATAAAATAAAGGTTACATCGGCAGTCGTTTTGATTTTTAAATTATTTTCGTCAAGACTATGGGTTACAACTTCGACGCACCAAAATTAGGGCACCTTGTGTGAGTGCATTCTCCATTTGCTTCTAATATGCGATAGGCGAAACATACTGTTTAAGCTTCTCGGGCGCAAATTTTGATCTGCGAGAACATAGTGGTATACATCACGGCTTCAGCTTGATGTTTATGTCTGGGGCGGAGACCTGCTTAAACTGATTCGTTGGCTTGCGTTCGGTTGTGCGGGGAGTTCTTATTTCCTATATATACATACATAATATCTGGTATAGGCTTCTTTCTTTGTTATTATCAAGTGCTGTGTATGTTTTATAAAATTGTCATGTTTGGCCTGGGCTGGCGCGAAATTTTACTGGTATCTTCAAATCACCTGAAGTTTTTTTTGTTTTGTTTTGTGTTTAGTTTCTGATTTGCTACATCGCAGTTGCAAATGTTTCTGCCGGCTGTGCGCATTGTTCACCATTTAGAGGTTTAGCGGGAATTAATAGCAAAAGAACGTCACAATATCTCGTGCCCCAGTAAATTTCCAGTAGCATATTTATTTGTTCTCCGAGAGCGCGCGACCTTAGGAAAAAAGATGTTTATTCGGATACTAATGGTTAAAAAAAT
The DNA here is from genome assembly GCF_016920785.2 of Ixodes scapularis. Taxonomy (NCBI): domain Eukaryota; kingdom Metazoa; phylum Arthropoda; class Arachnida; order Ixodida; family Ixodidae; genus Ixodes; species Ixodes scapularis. Next base: position 143,955,450 of record NW_024609835.1, on the reverse strand, counting down.
GTGCCAGAGAAAGAAAAAAACACATACGAGAAACGAAAGTTTAAAAGGGATCAAGAGTTCACCGATGATGGGCGGTGAGGTGAACCTTGTTTAGAAACAAAGACCTCTGAATTAATGCCGAAGCAGTGATATGAGTGGGAAGTTTTGCTACATATTGCGCTTGTGATTTGTGCTCGTAAATATTATGACGCGCACTATAGGTGCTTGTGTAGTCTGGATTGATTCATTTGTTTTGACATATTATAAGAGCTTATTTGCACGCGTTTAGTCCCTCTCTTAATAACCAGAGTTCAAAATAACGACAACAGCTGGCGAGCAGAACGACAAAACAGCTCGCATGTAAAAAAGCTGTAATAGGTAGCGTTTTATGAAAACAATACAGAAGGTAAAGAAAAAGGGTTGGACATTGCGTGGCATTATTTAGCAGGTAGTGGAGAAACAATAAAAAAAAAGGTACGTTGGCGGCAACGGGATCGCACTCAAGTCAGTGTCCCGAGTGCTGCTGCTCTGTGATTGCTAAAAACAAATAAAGTTAGCAGTAGTTACTACTACTTAACTACGCTAATCTCTGAATAGACTGGGTAGTTAGAGGGGATACCTTCGCGTCGATGTTGGCTGCGTTGTTTGGTTCTTTTTTTAAGTATCAGGGAAAGAGGAAACGTTATTGGGAAGATATCCATAAGTTCAATCTATGAACTGCCTGGTTTATGGCGGTCCGGTAAGGTTCCGTAGTACTCGTCGTTTCGTAATTACCACCTAAGCGTAAAACGCTCCCCCCCCCCCCCCCCAAAAAAAAAAAGCGGGAGATGCGCAGATAACAGATGCATTGATAGAACCGGTAAGATAAGGTGACTTTAATGTGGAGCGTATTCAAGGTGTACCACGGGCACCGAGTCTGCGGGGTTCATTCGCCGCGAATAAAATCTCCTGGAAACACGCGGCTGGAGCTTGCAGGCGAGAAGTTGTACGTTTTGAGTTAAATTCACAGATTATTGCCGACGAAGGCCTTCATCGAGTGGAAACTGGTGAAGCAGTAACATGCCGCAGCCTCAATGCTCTGGCCTTACACTGCAGCATGGGCTGAACACACCGTTGCCGCACACGCTTTCTGTTTCTCCTTTTAACAACTAACGACAGCACATTGCCGTGCGATTGAATTATTTATTGTAGACGATATCCCCAGCAAACTTGCGCGTCAAAATGAGCAAAACTGCTCGTAAAAATTGCGGTGGCTTAGCTCGGCTATGCCAGGATATACGTAGCGTGAGCTTATGCGCACAAAATGAGAGGCGCTATCAAGCGGCTCCGGTGCAGCGTCAGGCTTGGCTACTGCGCAACGGAGGCGCACAGCTGGGCACACGGCGGCGTCAGTGCGTCTGCCGTGGCTATGACGTCACTCCTCTGGAATGCGCAGACCGGCAGGGCGGGCGCAGCGGCGGCTTAGCGCGAGGCGGCGGCGACTCCGGGGCGCCAGCTGTGCGCCGTGTGACGTCACTGCCCCTCGCCCATGCACAGCACGGAGCACGGCTCATTATGCGAGCCACGCGAAACTGCTCAACCTCGGCCAATGTAGCTCACGCTACAAAATAGCCAAAATACACACCAGCGGGGGCTTCGGTACTGCCCTAAAACCGTCATGTGCGCATCGAAAATACTCCCCGATACGAACTTACTTCCAAAAGAACAGGTTCGAAAAATTGGCCGTCGACGAGTTGGCTTTCGACGAATTGGCCAAGAACCTCAATTCCTTTACAGTGGCTTATTTGAGACGTGTATTTTTTTTTTTACTTCAAACGCTATGTTTAGGGTCCAGAGTTTTCGGGTTAAACCGAATATAACCGGTAAAGTACGCCGAGATAATTTTTCTCAATTCGGTCTCAACTGCAAAAGTTCAGTATTTTCGAGGGCGTTCGGAGTGGTGTGTGTGTGTGTGTGTGTGGGGGGGGGGGGCATGTGACTCATAACTAGGGTTTCGTGTTGCCCGCCGGTAAAAGTTTTGTCTATTAGGATTTATCTGTTAAACTCTGAATTTCGATGTGCCAATCCCCCCCCCCCCCCTCCCCACACACACACACATATTTTACAATTAATGGTTCAATCAGCGCGTAGAGTATTTGGTCCTGGGAAAATGCCACCACAAGTATCTTTCAAATTTTGGTCAGGACAACGTCATTGTACTATCGGGTCAAGACAAAAGTCACTGTTTATGTTTCCGGTTTGGGTCAGACTATTTGGGCCCGAGGGGAAGGAGAGGTTGTGTTTTTGTAACAGTGAAAGCTATGGACCATAGAAATTACATAAAGTGGGGAAGAGGACAGTTGAAACTTCTCTATTACATCCTTCTCCACTCTACCTCTTGCGGCCGCGCGGTAGGTTGTTGGAATAGCATGGAATGAATACAGGCTTCCCAGCAACTACCTCCAGGAGGATGTTGATTTTAAGGTATCGACCTTTATCGAAATAACACTTGTGTGCCACTTTTGTTCTGGGAAAAATTAGTATTGCCAGTAGTAATGGCACCAACGCCAAATTCAAATGAAGAAAATATTAATTGATACAATCGTTTTTTTTTTCTTTTTTGTCCAGCATACGTTCACATTTGGATATTTTTGTTTATTTTTATTAAGAAACACTGCGAAATTGAGCTTCGAATTTCGGAGAATTCGGAATCAAACAAAAATAAACTCCAATAAACTCAGAAAAACATCCTCCGAACTTGACGAAAACTAAACTCCGAAAACACAGATTCCTACTCATTACTGACCTTATGACCACTTCCTTTCGAAGTTTTCAGCTTGTCTGCGAGATCGGTTCCACTTTCAACAAAAGCTCCGGGGGCGCAGGGGTCTTCAGCACGAAATCTGGGGTTTTCACCTGATAGGGATTTTTACCGAATTTTTTGTTAAAAAAAGAGAGTTTAATCGTGAAATCAAACAACGGAAATCAAGAGCGTCCATAAATGCCGCGCATTTTTTAACACCCCCAGCTTCCGTCTACTAGAGGAGGGCATAAATACGAGTGTTTTATTGTTATTTCTGCCGTCGGCGTGAATTTATCACCTCTCGCAGTCGTGAAAATGGGGGAAAGCGCGCCGAGTACAATGCTTGCTAATTTCTCCATTTTGATATTTGCCTCTCCGACCGAAGTGGTACTGAAGCTCATGCTCGTCCTGTGTACAAATACGAGCACACGACGATAATGTCAGATCACGATAAGGTTCCAGTGCGTTTTACAGAACAGGTGGCGTCGACTGCCAAAGACGGCAACAAATAAGAAGACCAGTACCTGGTACTCAATATGCATTTTACACAAACGCATTTAATTATTGCATTTTCGTTAGTATACTGATTTTCGTCAATGAACCCAATATAACTGTGAAGTTTATGAGTCTACAAATATTCACCGCAATAAACAGAAAACTTCTGTTTGGAATAAAAACCGAAAAAAAGTGCGCGGAATTTCAAATAATACAAAAAGAAAACGCCGAACTCTAGCTACATTGTCAATGTCATGTTTTGACACTGTGCTATTTTGTCGCTGTGCTGTTTTGACGTTGGTCTGTTTTGACGCCGTGCTGTTTTGGCACGTGCTCTTATGTTGGTGTGCCGTTTTGACGCTGTGCTGTTTTGTCGCCGTGCTGTTTTGACGCTGTGCTGTTATGACGCGTGCTGTTTTGACCGTGCTGTTTTGTCGCGTGCTGTTATGTCGTGGGCTGTTCTGTCATGGTGCCCGTAATTGCTGCATCGCGACAATTTTTTTTCATCTGTATATCGTAATCCTGCATTGAAATGCATATTTTCAGTCCTATTCCTAGCATGGGGATACTACGGGTGGTAGAGAAAAGCTTTCCGAAGGAAACGGTTCACCGAACTTGACGGTTGCGGAGAAGAACTCAACGTCGAATCCCCGAACTGAATGTTCGCTCCACTGAAAAAGGTTCACGCAACTAAAGTATATTCGAGTGTCAATGCGCACGCGGTTAATCTAAACTACCTAAAAAAGAAAAGTTCTTTTTTTTTTTTCCAAATATAGTTTTTACAGGTTATAGGTTCCGTAACAAAAAAGAAAAAAAAAATGAATAGCCGCACAAAAATATAACCAGTGCCGAAGTATCATGCATATTTTGCCGAATTGCAATACATTAAATTACCTTTTAAGTAGTAGTAGCTGGCACCATTTTGTCAAACCTTCACATTTTACCATTTATTGAAGGAGGTACGCATTCAATTCTAAGCTCTTCCGGTCAGCAGATACTAAAGGTTAACATTTTTTTTCCATTCAGGGTTAGTTAAAATTAAACGTAGCAGCACTCATTGGAAAACGGGGGACATAGAAATGGAACCGAGGCTGCAGCAGAGCGCCCTGCTTCGAGACATCTAGCGCCTGCGCGGGATTACTATCAAGATTAAATGCGAACAGCGGGGCGCGTGGCCTTAGATACATGCTACCTGAGCTATACTCGTTTGCACTTCGAGAGCTATAGTAAAAGGAAGTCCGGGTCCTCGCGGAGTATTACTAATTTCTGCCTTTATGTGGTAGTGTATTAAGATTTCTTTTGGTGCATTCTAGATTAGAGATATGCTATCTTATCAAGACGTACGCGTATCAAACGCCAAAAGCACCGCTTCTTCTTCCGACAACCGTATCTTGTAAGGACTACTTTGCGCGGCTTAGGAACGATGCAGCCTGTTCTGAAAGCCACGCACTCTGTTGTTCGCATTCCAGTGTATCTGGACAGTACGGACGTGTAGCTTTTTGTTTCGATATTCGCGACTCCAGCGACCTATAGGGGGCGCCACCACCAAACAAACATGGCGGCTGAGTCCAGGTAGCGTTGGTAGCCCACCATAGCGTTGGCTCGGCCGCGCCGCCTGAATGGGTGGCGCATTCAATTTAACAAATTTTCTTTTGTTGAATGCCCAATTTTATGGGTATTTGAGCTGAGACAGTTAAGTGTAGCCGGTGCACATAAACTTGCCGAGCATAGTTTTGTTTTGCCGGTGTTTTTCGTTCTTTTCATGTCAAACTTTCATTTCGGAGACTTCGATCAAAACCGAAACTATGGGCTCCGGAGAAACGGTAATAGACTCTAATTAGTTTTGATCATCTAAGGAAAGCGGCGAGGGCTACAAAATTGTTCCACCGATAGTAATTTTTAGCGAACTCGCGTGCCTCGACCATGCGACTTATCTGTCCGCGAAATTGAGCTTTTGTGCCTGTCCGCGTTTCAAGAAGCAGCTCCAGTCGTGTGCTTGGTCAAGAACACAGGCCGCAGGAAAATTACAAAAATTAAGCAAGCGCTTTTTGAGCCAAGGAGCATGTCAACTCGCTGGCGCTTCACTAAGCAGCTGATACTCGTATTTCAATTCAGGTTTTAGTAGCAATCGAGAAGTCATTTTGACGAATATGCGGATTATGTATTATATTACGTACTATGTCCCACTAAAGCGATATTAGTATATTCTTCGGGTTGAAATATGAACTTAGTTAACTAACTATTAGGTGAACTGCTGAATAAAAGTATATTTGACAGACAGAGAGATACTACTTAAACTTAGCCAAATGGTTCTAGCCGGTAGAACGGAGACGAGTGCGGACAAACTGAAAAGAGTCTTCATTGGAGATTCACGCAGAACCTCTCTGCATTGAACTTGACTTCGAATCCTGAACGGATAAAATGAGTATTTTTTGTGGCTGGTCAACCTGAGCAATGTAGACGTATATTGCTGCTGGCTTCGACAGGGGTTATAATATAAATATTGGAGGCGCGATAGATCCTAATGTCGTGACAGCTTCTATAACTTTGCGAGACGCGTCCCCCACCTTTTGAAAGCAGATAATTTCCCTCGTTAATCATATGCAGCGAGCAGGTTTTCTGAATCAAGTAATTGCGAAATTAGCCCAACTCCCTCAATGTGGTCTTTTTCGGCGAAAAGCCGCCAAGATGAATAGCCAACGCACCGGCCGGCGTTAGTGCCTAAATTAACTTGAAGCTATAGCTTCAAGTTAATTTAGGTTGTGCTCGATTATAATCGAGCACAACCAAACTCAAGGAAAGCAGCTATCGAACCTTCCCATTCACTTGACTGCAACATTGGTGTTCTCTCCAGTGAAACACTTCGTCTGTCGACCTCAGTCCACTGTTCTACATCCTTATAAAGAAACCACTTATCAGTTACCAAGCAGTCGTCACTTTGAATGTGATTAGAGACAGACCAGAAATCAAAACGTTTTTCCGTGATTCCTCCTCATCCAAAAAATTGAAAGCACGCGACCGTGTGTTGTGGAGTAAACGGGCTTTCAAACACGTGATGGAAAGAAACAATCTACTGAGGCTTCACCACACTAATGAACACTCAGGCAAACTTAAGAAATTTTCGGACCTTCGTCAAATTACATTGCTCGCCCCCGCGCCGACAGCACGTGTCCGCGAACGCCATCAGAGACGCGGCGGGGCGCGGAGCGACCTGGACCGACTGGTTCCCGGTTTTCCCGCTTGGCGGCGTCCGTTTTGCTGGAGTCGCGAATTGCTTAGAAATGTCAAAATCGCGGTCCCAAAATACGGGAATAAACTATTCACTTAATACATCTAACTTCATAAACTATAATAATAACAATAACAATAATAATAATAATAATAATAATAATAATATTTTTATTACTTGAAAAGAAAAAGAGATACAGAATCAGGCCTGCCAAAGCCACATATCGGGCTTGTCTGGCGGCGCCTGGCTGTCGGTGAGACAAAACCGCACATATATAGTCAGCAAAAAATGAAACACAAACAAAACATACCAATCATTAAACAAAATTAGAAATTAATACATCTCAAGGCTTTTTTAAGCTTGTATTTTATTTTTATATTATGTATTTCAGAAGGAAGTTTGTTGAAGATTTCTGGCACGTAATACTTACGAATTCGTTTTCCAAATTTTGTTGAGCATCGAGGTATACAATAAGGGTATTTCGGTCTAAGATAACGCGATGGAATGTACGGGGTTTTAAATTGGCCAGCCCAATAGTGCCTGTGAACTACAGTTTCTATCAAAAGCGAGCTAAAGTTAGGAAAACCCAATATTTTAAATACATCGACATCCTTCCCTAGACACAGGTCATATGAAATAGTTTTTAACAAAGAACGCAAAAAGGCAGTTAATTCTATCTTGCCAGCGAAGAGCACAATGACCGTAAACAGTGATACCATATCGAAGCACACTATATACAAGAGCATGAACAATTCAACTTTTCGTACCGAAAGAGGCATAAAATATCGGATATTACACAACATACAACATACTGCACGAGGTTTTTTACAAACATGCGAAAGATGAGAATTCCACGCTATTCACTGTCAAAGAGCATATTTCACAGAAGATATATATTCTACAGGTACGCAATCACAAGGCAAACAATCTGTCATACGCAACACTAAAGAATAAGTTAAAGAAACTTTTTTTAAATGGCTGTGGAAACAAATAAGCTGAGTTTTAGAAGCATTAATTAAAATTAAATTAGCTGCAAACCAGTCCATAGCTTTAATAGCCGCAGATTGTAAAGCAGAGATAGCTTCTAAATAGTTGGATGCTCTGGCTAACAAGAGAGTACCATCGGCATACTGAAATCAAGGAATTGGTACAACTTTATATAGATCATTAACATAAATATTAAACAAAAGCGAACTTAAAATCGAACCTTGTGGGACACCACCCTTGCTAAGAGAAATGTCGCTTTGAAACTGTCCAACAGGGACATACTGACGCCTATCTCGCAGAAAGGTCCCCAGCAGACGTAGGAAAGAACCACGGAAACCTAACATCGAAAGATTTGTCAGTGAAATACGGTGGCAAACCCCATCAAATGCCTTGCTAACGTCCAAAAAAAGTGCACAGGCCACCTGATTGCGTTCAAAAGATAAATTAACCTCATCAGAAAAATCTTCCAGGAGCATTTGGGTACCTCGGCCTTGTAAAAATCCGTACTGACAGGGTGAAAGAATACTGTGCTTATCTAAAATGCTTGTCATGACTCGCCACAGATGTTTCTCCAATATCTTAGCAAGACAAGTTAAGATCGAAATTGGACGGTAATTGTCTACATTGCTTCGCGCTCCACCCTTGAACAACGGAATGATCAGCGCAGTTTTCATTTTTATTGGGATGATGCCATTAGAGATCACATTATTTAAGAGAGAAAACAAAACCGTATTAATTACTCCGTAATTTCTGCGCAAATCGTTAACTGAGATACCATCCATCCCAGGGGATTTGTTGGGTTTCAGATTAAAAAGTGGGGATTTAAGATCGTTTTCAGTAAGGAAAGGCAGGTAAGCCGAGCCCAATACACTGTCCTGTAATGTACAAAACTCTGGATGCTGCCTCTCGACACCTGATACTTCAGGAAAAAACTTATTGCAATTTTCGGCTGCAGTCTGCCCATCAGTAGTAAAGTTTGAGAGAACTATCTTTATTAGTAACATGTGTAATTGCCACACTAAGGCTATTGACGAGCGACCAAGTTTTTTTACTGTCGAAACGAGCGTCTCTAAATTTATTTCTTAAGTACTTTCGTTTAGCTAGACGAATCATAGCATTCACCTTGTTCCTAGATTGCTTGAAATTCAACCGCAGCGAGATACAACCGGGTTAACGTAGCAGCTTGGGCGAGTTGGTTGCACATGATAACACACACCACAGCGCACTATCACAAATAACACTCACACCTTACACACGAAAAATAAAGCAAAATTCAAACAAACCGCGCTGACTGACAACTCTTTTTATATAACTTTGTCTTCTTCAACCTCTAGCACCACCGAATTTCCCAATTCACGCGCACCGATCTCCTAGATGCCTAAAAATGTTTTCTCTTTTTCTGTCAGGTGTAAAGATGGTGTACTTATACAGTTGTTATAGTTCCTGGCGATATGTTCTGCTTCGATAATTTCTCGAGTTAATTGGTTTCTGTTCCTGCCTAAAATTGTACAGGATGGCAAGTGAACGTCGCACCCACAATCCCGGCAGTGTATGCCTAGATGCCCTGAGTTGGCTCTGGAGCTGTTGTTGTTGTGTTCCCGGAGCCTATCGTTAAGGCATCGTCCGGTCTGACCAATGTACACTTTCCCGCACGAAAGGGGAAATGAGTACACCACTTCATCGGCACACTCAACGAACCTATTTTGATGGTTTTTGGTGCAGCATACTGTTCGGTGGAAATCAGGTGAGTTGACTTGTTTACACAAGTTGCCAAGCTTATTGGGAGCAGTAAAGACGACAGTGATGTTGAACTTGTTTGCAATTTTCTTGATTCCATGGGAGAACCTGTGGAAGTATGGAAGCACGACAGGTCTCGTAGATCTTTCTCTGGCTCTTGGTGTGATATATGATGTATTTTTTGTTTTCAAGATGCTCTCAGCAATCGATGTTAATAATGACGTGGGATATCCGGCGGATGTTAATCTGGAAATTTGGGCATCGAAGCTTATTGAAATAGAATGCTCGCAAGATTTTTGAAGAGAGTTACTTAGACATAATTTGACGATTCCTCTTTTTACTAGCTTAGAATGTGCCGAATTGTACGGAAGAATTGGTTTTTTATTCCTTGGCTCATATTTCCGAAGACAATTTTCTACATCTACTCTCGGTTTATCTACACTCCACCTTTATTACCTGGAAAGAAAAAACGTATCTACAGAAGAAAGGTGTTTGCATTGGGTCGTGCATTGCCCCAGTGCTAAGTGATCTCTATCTCGCCCACCAAGACAGACTCTTGAACAATTGGCTTGACTCCACCAGAGTTGCTAGAATATTTCGGTACGTCGATGATTATTTGATCATTCTTGACGCCGAGAACAGTAATGTTCCAACCACTATTGCCGGTGTTCTATCTACTTTTAAAAACTGCCTGAAACCACTGGAAATTACTTACGAGCTTCCGGAAGAAAGATCAATCCGATTCCTCGATCTCAGGCTCAATTTACAACACACTCATATATGCTGGAAATATGAGCCAAGGAATAAAAAACCAATTCTTCCGTACAATTCGGCACATTCTAAGCTAGTAAAAAGAGGAATCGTCAAATTATGTCTAAGTAACTCTCTTCAAAAATCTTGCGAGCATTCTATTTCAATAAGCTTCGATGCCCAAATTTCCAGATTAACATCCGCCGGATATCCCACGTCATTATTAACATCGATTGCTGAGAGCATCTTGAAAACAAAAAATACATCATATATCACACCAAGAGCCAGAGAAAGATCTACGAGACCTGTCGTGCTTCCATACTTCCACAGGTTCTCCCATGGAATCAAGAAAATTGCAAACAAGTTCAACATCACTGTCGTCTTTACTGCTCCCAATAAGCTTGGCAACTTGTGTAAACAAGTCAACTCACCTGATTTCCACCGAACAGTATGCTGCACCAAAAACCATCAAAATAGGTTCGTTGAGTGTGCCGATGAAGTGGTGTACTCATTTCCCCTTTCGTGCGGGAAAGTGTACATTGGTCAGACCGGACGATGCCTTAACGATAGGCTCCGGGAACACAACAACAACAGCTCCAGAGCCAACTCAGGGCATCTAGGCATACACTGCCGGGATTGTGGGTGCGACGTTCACTTGCCATCCTGTACAATTTTAGGCAGGAACAGAAACCAATTAACTCGAGAAATTATCGAAGCAGAACATATCGCCAGGAACTATAACAACTGTATAAGTACACCATCTTTACACCTGACAGAAAAAGAGAAAACATTTTTAGGCATCTAGGAGATCGGTGCGCGTGAATTGGGAAATTCGGTGGTGCTAGAGGTTGAAGAAGACAAAGTTATATAAAAAGAGTTGTCAGTCAGCGCGGTTTGTTTGAATTTTGCTTTATTTTTCGTGTGTAAGGTGTGAGTGTTATTTGTGATAGTGCGCTGTGGTGTGTGTTACAACCGGGGGATCGCTTTGACGGGGCCCAGAGCAAGTCTTTTAGAGCGCAGCTCTTACCGCTCATTCACACTGGAAGCGGATCCGCGTTCGCAAAGCGGTTGCGAACGCGGTTGTATAAAGATTCAGTGCAATTGCACGCGCACTCGACGACATCAGGTGCGCGTGCAATTGTACTGGATCTTTATACAACCGCGTTCGCAACCGCTTTGCGAACGCGGATCCGCTTCCAGTGTGAATGAGCGGTTAGGGGCCGTTTCCAGCCTGAGCGGCGTCGCCGTAGGCGTCGGCGTAACCGGGGGGGGGGGGGGGGGGGGTCACGTGACCCCCCAGGTCACGTAACCCCCCAGGTCACGTGACCCTTATCCCCCGAGATCACGTGACCCCCCACCCCGAGGTCACGTGACCCCCCAAGTCACGTGACCCCCCCGTGACCCCCAGGTCACGTGACCCCCCCCTCCCCCGAGATCACGTGACCCCGGGGGGTCACGTGACCTCGGGGTGGGGGGTCACGTGATCTCGGGGGATAAGGGTCACGTGACCTGGGGGGTCACGGTGATTCTTATCCCCGAGGTCACGTGACCTGGGGGTCACGTGACCTCGGGGGATAAGGGTCACGTGACCTGGGGGTCAAGTGACGTGACGCCCCTCAGTACCCTTCCCTACTCCTCCTCAAGAGCTGCGCTCCAATTCGGCGTTACAGGGATTTGTAAACGGCTTTCATTTTTCTTTTATTGCTACAAGAACCTCAGACGACATGCATTTCTGGTCTTGTTTATGTTGCTTAATTTTTGTGTAGCCGCCCGTTTAAAGAGATTCATCTGAGCTACAAACTGCTCGTAAATATCAACTGGAGACACAGTTAGTAAAAAATAATCCCAGTCATGCTCCGTTATAAGTTTATCAAAGAGCCTAGGCTCAACAATTGAAAATTCTTTCTCCGAGATGATAGTAGTCGACGTATGCGATTGTGATAAAGAGCAACAAACAAAATTATGATCGGCAAGTTTAGGTTCTATGATTGTGCCTGAACATTTATAAGGTCGATACTAGATATCACCAGTTGTCCAGATAAGAATTCTTCGCGCGTGGCTTTGTTGATTGTAGTTTTGATCCCCCATTTAGACAAAACGTCCAGATAGTCTGCAACTATAGTCATTATAGGCCGAAGTATATTAATGTTTATATCGCCATTTATACAGATTAGATCGCCACATGAAAGGGAAGACAAAGCTGAGTCAAGTTCAACCAAAAAGAGCCGCCCGTTGCAACATGGGGCACGATAAATTGAAAAAAGAACAAGCAATAACGAAGGAGTGCTTACGCGCAGCACAACCACTTCCGCTTGGTTGGAATGAAAAAGAAGCTCTGTCACAGACCGGATATCTTTAAACAAACGCAGCCACACCCCCTCCTCTTCCCATTGGACGGGTGTAAGGAAACAGTTGATAGCCTGGTATTGTGTATTTAGACAAACAAGCCGAACCAACATTAATCTCAGTCAGTACAAAAGCATAAAAAAAAGTACAGAAAGGGGATATTAAAGCAAGAAAATGATCCCAGTGTTTGCAAATACTACGAATGTTGACATGGGTAATACGAAATCCATTACTTCTAGAATCTGTAAAAAAACTTTTAACTACCGGAAAGGAAGCACAAGAGCGGAAATCAGAATCCATGCCTTAATTAATTCTTTCGGGATCCGACGACGCCTCAGTTTATCAGACCAAGATTGAGTTCGCAACTTATTCTAACAGATGAGGCTTGTTCTGTCGCTTAGCAAATATCCCCCCTGTCGAACCCACATAAACTTTAAGTTCTTTTCCTTTCCCCTCGTACAGGCCCTCCAAAACAAGTTTCGGTTTATCTGGGTAAGATTCTCGTTGAAGTAGAGCTCAGGCAGGTCTTTACTTTGCGCGAGCGCGCGCAGTCTGCCACGTGCCCTCATCCTTGTCTCTCGTACCGCCACAGAAGAAAACCTAACTAAAACCGGGGTAATCTTGTTCTTTTTACCTGGAAGTCTGTGAACTGCAAGAACATGCAAGGTCTGGAAAGATGCGATTTCCAGCTTTGCTGCAAGATCGCAGACGTATTGTTGGAGACCCTCGCCCCTCCGGAGTTGCATGGACCTCTAGATTAGTTAACCGGTTATACTGCTCATCCTCATTTAGGTCTAACTGGAGACGGCCGATATGTGGGGCATTCTCCGATATTGTCTTTTTCAGCTCGGTCATCTCCGTTCTGAGGTTTTTAGAGCGAAGCTCTTAGGGGCCCGTTCCCGGCTTGAGCGGCGTCGCCGTCGCCGTCGGCGTCGGCGTAACCAAGGTCACCCCAAGGTCACGTGACCCCCAAGAGCACCACAAGGTCACGTGACCACCAAGGTCACCCCAAGGTCACGTGACCCCTCCCTTAGGGTCACGTGGCCCACAAGGTCACGTGACACCCAAAGTTCCGTGACTCCCCAAGTCATGTGACCCCCAGGTCACGTGACTGCCATCGAGGTCACGTGACCTGGGGGTCACGTGACCTCGATGGCCCCCACCCTGGGGGTTACGTGACCACCCCCGGTCACGTGACCACCTTCAGGGTCACGTGACCCCCCGCCGAGGTCACGTGACCTCCCCGATGACGTCATCGTCACTGATGACGTCACCGGCTTCCGCATCGTCATCGTCATCATCACTGATGACGTCATCAGGGACGTCACTGATGACGTCACCGGCATCCGCATATTCATCATCATCATCACGGATGACGTCATCAGTGACGTCACTGATAACGTCATTGACATCCGCATCGTCATCGTCATCATCGCTGATGACGTCATCGGAGTCCGCATCGTCATCGTCACTGATGACGTCATCAGTGACGTCACTGATAACATCATCGGCATCGTCACGTGACCCCCCAAGGTCACGTGACCCCGCAGGTCACTTCACCCCCCCAGTACCCTTCCCTTCTCCTCAAGAGCTGTGCTCTAATTCGGTGTTACAGGGAGTTGTAAACGGCTTTCACTTTTAGAGCGCAGCTCTTAGGCGCCCGTTTCCGGCTTGAGCGGCGTCGGCGTCGCCGTCGGCGTAACCGCGCGGTGCATTTTGGGAAATGTCCCATAATGCACCGCGCGAGCCCCCCACTGGGGACCCCCCCCGAGGTCACGTGACCCCCGAAGTCACGTGACTCCCCTGAGGTCACGTGACAACCTCCTCGAGGTCACGTGACCCCCGAGGTCACGTTACCCCCAGAGGTCACGTGACCCCCGCCGATGTCGCGTGACCCCCGATGACGTCATCGTCACTGATGACGTCACCGGCATCCACATCGTCATCATCACTGATGACGTCATTAGTGACGTCACTGAGGACGTCACCGGCATCCGCATCGTCATCGCCATCATCACTGATGACGTTACCGACATCCGCATCGTCATCGTCATCATCACTGATGACGTCATCAGTGACGTCACTGATGTCGTCACCGGCATCCGCATCGTCATCGTCATCATCACTGATGACGTCATCAGTGACGTCACTGATGACGTCACCGACATTCGCATCGTCATCGTCAGCATCACTGGTGACGTCATCAGTGACGTCACTAATGACGTCATCGGTATCCGCATCGTCATCGTCACTGATGACATCATCGGCATTGTCATTGTCACGTGACCCCCCCCGGGTCAGTTGACCGCCCCAGTACCCTTCCCTCCTCCTCCTCAAGAGCTGCGCTCTAATTCGGCGTTACAGGGAGTTGTAAACGGCTTTCACTTGTTTCAACTCCTCCACAGTTACTTTTAGCTCTGCAATGTAGTCTTCAAGGTCAGCAGGTCATCTACCTTTGCTGGAAGTGAAGGCAGACTGTCCACCTTGTCTCTAAGAGAGAGTAGCTGGTCCAGTGTTTCATGCACAGTAGCGAACTCTGTTGAAAAACTTGCGTCCTCCGGCTGTTGCTAGCCCGCATCCCCCCCCCCCCCCCCCCCCCCCCCCCCCAGCTCTACATGTTCGACAGCGCCACTTGCTACGCTTTTTGATACCATACCCGAAAACGTAGCCTCCGCCACACCCGAACAGGTGTTACCTATATGGTAAGGGAACGAACATTCTGAACAAGTCAGAAAGCGACCATCGTCAGGCATTGACTGCAAGCACGCTAAGCACTTTTTTTCGGAGATTACAAGCCGTATATTCGCAAAAAGGAAAGTAGTGCCAACAGTTGCAGCCGTTGGCAGATATACAGGAATATACGGAAGCGTAGAGCAACATTAACGCTCACCTGTACAAAGAAGAACACAATGTCATGTGCTGTACTACAGTTCGCCACCGACTGCGAAGATGGTCGTGCTGCAACGTCCTTTATCTTTTGTCAGGGAGCTAGGAGAGCGCCGACCACTACGGAACCTTGCGGTGCCTAGTTAAAGCTGAAGCCCCGACTTGGAATTACTATCGATAGGGCCAACCGTGCAGTTCCGTCGAACGTAGATAACGAATGGACGATCTTGGCTGCCCGCCGTATTGCAGTTGCTTAGGGATCGCAGCGTATCAGGAACTGTACAAAGAAGAACACTATGTCATGCTCTGTACTGCAGCTCGCCACCGACTGCCCCTGGCGACTGCCTTTATGCGATACCTCGCATAAAGTTTTGAATTCAAGGTATGAGGAAAGTAAGTCATCCGATTCTTGCGCAGGAGTTGCGGTGACGTCAGGACGACGCTCAGCTTTGTTTGGCTTTGGTTGAAAGGATATATATATATTTTCGAACTGCCAATAACAGCTTGGCATTTTGACATCATCGTCAATCAATCAATCAATCAATCATCAATCAATACTTATTTTTCTCTTGTGCTAACCAACAGCGCGAAAGCCTACTGGGTTAAGCACATACAATTGAAATACACACAAAATACAGATAGACAAAGTAAAGAGTTGTGAAAAAAAAAACCTGTGCAAGAAGCAGACGAACTTGCGCTCCGAATAGCTTTCCTCGGGGTTTGTCGGACACGCGCAATAATAAGTGAGGTTTTGTCCGGCGAACTTTTCTTCAGTTAGCTTTTCCAGGTGAGAATTTCTCCGGGATTCAAAATAAACATTATTATTATATTATTATTAACTCCGTCGTCAAGGAAGAGAGGGGGAGCCGAGAAGAAGCCTGCGCTTCCGCCTACAGGGGTGAATGCGCGCCGGTCCAGTCGTCCACTGGCGTCGATTCCGCCCGCCTCACCGCCATGCCTGACCCCCGTGCCTGACCCCGTGCCTGACACCCCAGTGGCGAGCACCATGTGTCCCATAACACCGGCGACACCTGGCCTCATTGTGCCTGGGTCTTCGGACTTTGCGGCACGTGCTCCGTGTGCGGACTTGCGACGTGAAACCAGCTTTGGAGACACGCCGTCTTTGGGGGCCCCTGAGAATGCCTCCTTCTCTTCAGTTTTGTCTCCCCAGTCCGAGGGAAAGGAGATTTTTGTCACACGCCTTAACCCACGCACCACGTCAGCGGACATGGTGAGGCATTTGAAGTCTGTTGGTGTGACACCTTTGCAATGCCTGCGTCTGAAAACGCGACATGCATCCTACGCGTCTTTTTACATCGCTGTAGACACTCCTTCTTTTCACGCGCTCGCTGACCCTTACCTGTGGCCCAGCGCGTGCTACTTCCAGACATTTAGAGGTAATTTTCGCGATGAGATGATTCATCCGTCGGACATAGCATAAAAACGTAATATGAAACTAAAGTATACCGATTTAAATATCTATTATCAGAATGTACGTGGTCTGCGCACAAAATCTAAGCAGTTCTTTAAAAATTTAATTTGCTCAAACTCAACTTTTCTGGTTCTTATCGAGACGTGGTTATGTCCAGACATCTCCTCCTCCGATTACTTCCCGCCAAGTTTCAGGGTTTTTCGCAGTGACAGGCAGTCTACTGAAGGGAAGCGGGGTGGAGGTGTATTGGTCGCGTTTGATCAGTCCTACGATTGCGTTAGGCGGACGGGCCTTGAGACTTATTCCGAGTCAGTTTGGGTTGAGGTGCGCGGTCCGAAAGACAATATACTTTTGGGAGCATTTTATTTTCCCCCACATATGTCACCGGAAACATTCCATGACTGCCTTCAGGAGATTGAAAGAACCGTAACCGCATCTGACTCAGCTAATGTTTTGATCTTAGGCGATTTTAACGCACCATCTATTTGTTGGAAAACATGGAAGGTCACATCGAATAATTTTTATATCACTACAAAATGTGACTCGTTAGTAAATTTTTCATCGTTCTTAGGTCTGACACAACGAAACTCCACACCCAACTGGCAAGGGAAGTTCCTCGACCTGTGTCTAACGACCTCAGAGACTGTCAGTGTCGATAAAAGTAAAGTTCCTCTCGTTCCAGAGGATAAATATCATCCAGCGCTTGATATAAAAATGACTATTCAAACACCAGTGCTGCGCCAAATGCCAAGTGGCCAAAACGTCGAGAAATCCTTTAACTACGCAGCTGGCGATTACGGAGGCCTGTACGGATATTTTTCTGACTTTAACTGGAGTTCCATTCTGGAGTCTCCAAACGTGAATGATCAAGTAAATCAACTGACCGCTGTGGTAAAGGAGGGAATGAAAAAGTTCATCCCATTGAGAAAAAACGTACGCTCTGGGTTTCCCTATTGGTTTTCTCCTGAACTCCGTACGGCTTTGAAGAGAAAGTCGTTTTTGCATAGACAATTTAAGAAAACAGGCCGTCCTGAATTCGAGTCTAAATTTCAGGAGGTGAGAAGTCGTTGCAGGGCATTGCTTAAGCGTGATAAGCAGGCAGATACCGAAGCAGTAGAGTCAGATCTACAGCGAAACCCTAAAAGATTTTGGAGAGGAGTTAAATCGCGCAGGGGCGATCGCGCAGGAGAAAATGCTATTGTCATAGAAGGGAACGGAGGCTCTACAACTGATGTATGTAATGTTTTCGCTGGTGTCTTTGGTTCAGTTTACTGTTGATACTGGCGCACTTCCTAATGAGACCCTTCCATGCACGAACACTTTATCAGTTAGTAATATTGCGATAGACGAGGTTACTGTAGAAACTTGTATAAAAGCAATGCGTCCGAAGCTATCTGCCGGTCATGACGGCATCCCCCAAGCTATACTCAAGTCTTACGGCTGCATTTTAACACCAGTGCTTTGCGCTATCTTTATTAATTGTCTGAAGTCGGGCATTTTCCCGAGTATTTGGAAAATTGCTGTTGTGGTCCCGATTTTTAAGGCGGGCAAGCGGACTGACGCTTCTAACTACAGACCTATTTCTTTACTCTGCTCGTTTTCTAAGCTCTTTGAGAAGGTCATCCACAGGTCTCTGTCTTTTTCACTTCAAAGCACGATAAGTACCAACCAGCACGGTTTTTTCGCTGGTCGTTCAACGACGACAAATCTGGTGGCATTCGCGGCTGCTGCGTCTAAGGTTGTGTGCGACAGAGGTCAACTTGACGTTATATACTTTGATTGTAGCAAGGCCTTCGACATTGTAAACCACAGTATACTTTTATCTAAGCTCTCTGCAGTTGGTCTTTGCGGTCCGATTTACTGTCTTCTGGAGGACTACCTAAGGGAAAGGGTTTGTTATGTGCGTGCGAACGGGTCTTGCTCCTCCACGTATAACGCAACTTCGGGTGTACCACAGGGCTCCGTACTGGGCCCGTTGCTATTTTCTGTTTTTGTGAATGACGTCGCAAGCGCCATCACCACGTCTTCTTTCTTGCTATATGCAGACGATATAAAAATATTTAGAGAAATAGGCGGCGAACCTGACTGCATGGATTTACAGTCTGAAATAACCTCGTTTGTTGGCTGGTGCTCACGTAATCACCTGAAGATCAACCAGTCCAAAACAAAAGTCATGACCTACTCTAGAAAAACTGCCACAGTACCATTTAACTACACAATTAACACTAATCAACTATCCCGCGTTGGCGAAATCAGAGATCTTGGTGTTGTATTTGACTCTGCTTTGCGTTTCCAGGGTCATGTTATGCATATTGTGAAGTCTGCGCTGCGCACCCTGGGTCTTGTGTGTCGTGTATCACGAGAATTTCGTGACCCTAAAACATTTTTAGCCTTATATTGTTCCCTGTGTCGTTCTCACCTTGAGTATGCATCTGTTGTGTGGGGTGGGACGTGCCACTCTAATCTATTGAGGATTTCTCGTGTACAAGCGAAATTCGTATCTATTTTTAAACACCGTTTCAACCTTGCAAAAGCAGTTGATGACGTGCATAGTTCACCCATTCGACTGCAAGACTTGCAGGGACGCCGAAACACTGCGGAGCTGCTCTTTCTTTATAAATGTATACATGGTCAAATAGATAGCTCCGACATCCTGCATCAGGTTTCTCTGCACGTACCGCGAGTGACGACAAGAAAAACGTCAACCTTCTATCTGTCATCTAGAGTTAATACACTTGATCCAGTATCTCGTGCGGAACTCCTTTATAATAACTCTTCTCTTAATCTCGATATATTTCTTGACAACTTCTCCGATTTTGTTAAATCTGTGCGGAAGCTCTTTTGTGACTTTCGATGAACTTCCTGAATCAACTGCCGGGTTTCCATATGCATTTCTATGACTTGTTGATTTCTTGTTTCTATTTGTACGGAGCTGTATGTGTAGTGTTCAGACGTTTGCGTCTGTTTGCGTCCAAGTGAAGCATCCATATGTATTGGAATATTTTTTTTCGTGTCTTCATTTCTCTGTGCAATTTTTGTGCACGTTTTTGTTTTGTTTTTCTGTACAATTTTGTGTACACAGTTCTCGCGTCTTCTTTTTTGTAGAATTTTATGTAAAACTGCCTTCCGTGTATTTTTTTTCTTTTTCCTTTTTGTGTGTGTGTGTGTTTTTGTTCTTTTTTACGTGCGCCAGCACCAAAACCGCAAGGTTGTTCCTGGGCACAAATAAAAACTATTCTTGATTCTTGATTACTATTATTGCCTATGTAAGCAACATCAGAGAATTGATCATAAGATATATGTGGAGTCAGTGGAGTCCGAATTGAGGAGAAACCCAAGAAAACTCTACCGACATGTTCGTTCTCGAGGAGGAAAATTGATACATCCTGATATTATACTTAATGAGGAGAATGTGACCACGTCCAGTGTATGCGATATATTCGCGCGTCATTTCAGTTCTGTATATAAACACAATAGGAGTGGGTACCAACAGCCGCCATCCCCTAGCGTGAACGAATCCATTTCCTCCTTGCCTGTGGATGAGGGAATGATTCAGGAATGCATAAAAAAAC
This sequence comes from Ixodes scapularis, assembly GCF_016920785.2. Classification (NCBI taxonomy): domain Eukaryota; kingdom Metazoa; phylum Arthropoda; class Arachnida; order Ixodida; family Ixodidae; genus Ixodes; species Ixodes scapularis. Next base: position 143,935,255 of record NW_024609835.1, on the reverse strand, counting down.
TGAGGCCTACCATGTCCACAGGTCACGATGGTATTCCAGCAACACTTGTAAAAGCATTTCACGAAATTTTTACGCCCATCCTTTATGATATTTTCAACAACTCCTTAAGAGCAGGAGTGTTCCCTGATATGTGGAGGAAGTCAGTCGTAGTCCCAGTCTACAAGTCTGGAAGTCGTACCACTGCATCAAACTACAGGCCAGTGTCTCTGCTGTGTACATTTTCGAAGCTTTTCGAAATGGTGGTCCACAAAACATTGTCCTTTCGTTTAAAAAATGTATTAAGTTCCAACCAACACGGATTTGTAGCAGGACGCTCGACAACAACAAATTTGATTTCATTTATGTCCATTGCATCCAAAGTTGTGTGCCAAAGAGGCCAGCTCGACGTGGTCTACTTTGATCTGAGTAAGGCGTTTGATGTGGTTGACCATGACATTCTTTTATCAAAACTTTGTGGTATTGGTGTCTGTGGAAAGCTACACAACTGGTTTCAGAATTATTTGTCCAATAGAACATGTGTTGCTCGTGCGAACGGCGCGTATTCTTTTACGTACACGGCCACGTCTGGGGTACCTCAGGGATCAGTTCTGGGCCCGCTTCTTTTTTCTATTTTTGTGAACGATGTGTGTAAGCAGATTGTAAACTCGTCTTTTTTGCAATATGCTGATGATATTAAGATATTTAAGGAGATTAGAACTATCTCAGCTTGCAAGTTTCTACAAGAGGACATAAACTCATTTAGCGAATGGTGTTCACTGAACGGTCTCCTACTAAACAGCTCGAAAACCAAGGTCATGTCCTATAGTCGCAAAACGCAAACGACGTGTTTCCCTTACAGTGTCCGCTCAGACGTATTGTGCCGTTCTAGTGAAGTGCGGGACTTGGGAGTGCTTTTTGACTCCTCCTTGAGATTTGATAGCCATGTGGCTGGTATAAGTACCTGCGCCTTGCGCGCGCTCGGTATCGTTTGTCGAACGACTAGAGTATTTAAAAACCCCACAACGTTTGTAACCCTGTACCACTCTTTGACAAGGTCTCAACTCGAATATGCATCTCCTGTATGGAATGGCAGTTGTAAAACTACCCTCCTAAGGCTGGAGCGAGTGCAAAACAAATTTTTATCTATTTATCGATATCGATATCTGCGAGATAAAACATCTCTATCAAAGGGTAACAATGTATTGGACGTCCTACAAATAAACAGCTTATATCACCGTCGAGAAAAGGCAGATCTGGTTTTCCTTTTCAAAGTCCTTCATGGTATGGCCGACTGTTCAGAACTGCTCTCACAGATATCTTTGCGAGTTCCTCGGACAGCGACCCGTTTGACAACGTCTTTTTACTCTCCTCGAACGTTAAATATCTTGGACCCGATGTTTCGTATGTGTCGGGCATATAATGGCATTGGAAGTGATCTTGATATTTTTTGTGTGACTGAATTTGTCAGATCTCTCAGATTCTTGTATGGGTCTCTCTGAACCTGTCGGTGATTGTGATGTTATTACATATTATTTTAAGAAGGTATATTCGTTGTTGTGGTAGTCTTCCTACTCTGCGTTCGGACCCTGTGTTCCGTTCTTTCCTTGTTGTGTATATCCTATCTTTGTGTCAGCATGCGTTATATGTATCATATCTTTTACTCAATGTTTTGAGTTTTTTATGTTTTTTTCCTACTTTTTTGTAGTGTGTAAGTTTCGGTGTGCCAGCACCAAGACCGCATGGTCGTTCCTGGACACCTAATAAAAATTATTCTTGATTCTTGATTATTATTATTATTATTACTATTATTATTATTATTATTATTACTATTATTATTATCATTTATATTTTTATAAATTTTCACACAAACTTTTAGAAACACACCAACTCCGCATCCACTCGAGGAGGCGGAATTGGTATGTTTATAAAAGACACGTGGATCACAACTGAAATTGACATACTATTTAACCATTCAAAAAGCTTAATGTTTAGCGTTTCCAATTCTAAACACACAATTTGCTTGCTAGCACTCTAGAGACCTCCATCCTCGAACTGCACGAACTTCTTAGAGGAGTTAAATAAAGTCTAGGAAAACTATCTAACAAAGCACAGTTACTTTTGGTGAGAGATATGAACATTGACACCCTCAAGGCATCGAAATCATTTGTTTGCGAGTATCTATCACTACTTCCCGAATTCGGGATAGTACCTAACGTTAACGGTCGTACCCGAGAAGAAGTATTAAACGGGAACCTTGTCTCTTCCCGCTTAAATCATATAAATATTCGATCTTCTGGCTCTTCTATCCACTCCGCTTTCATTCTACAAAAGCTCGCGGATCATTACTTTATTTATTTCATTCAAGAACAGCTCATAACTTTGACAGTACGTTTCGTTTAGAGAGACTTGATTTTTGGTGCTTTTGATCGGCTTATTAAGAACTTTGACTGGAGCAAATTTATATCCTCCGTTAATAGCATGAGCATGTATTCTGCGTTCGTGGACATCATTAGGAAATTTCTAAACTTATCGAGAAAAAATTTTTTAGGTTAAGAAACGTAGACCTTCATTGCCCTGGCTTACATCAGATATCCTTGCAGCTATAACTCGCAAAGAACAATTATGGAAAAGATTTCGGCGCTTTCCCAACTACATTGATCTTGAAATAAAATTTAAAATACAAAGAAATACGGTTATTGCTCTAACTAGATCAGCTAAAAGAAACTATGATGCTAAAAAGATTTCTCACGCTCGTTCTGACTCTAAAATAACTTGGTCGGTTGTAAATGAGCTTTGTGGTTCCATACAGACGAGCGCGACTGAATCATTAAAAAAGCATTTCGGAACGACCTTAACTTTTACTGTCAATGCCTTTAATGATTTGTTTTGGAAACTCACTCACGTTCTCCTCTAATGCTGATGAGGTACTAACACCCCACATTTCGTTTACCTCTGAATCCGCTTTTCTTCCAACTCTTTCAGAGTAAGATTTGCGGTCATACGTGTTCGGTTTCAAGCGCTCTAGGTCGGCGGGTGTTGATGGCCTTCCAGTTCGTGACGTATGTCTAAATTATGACTCCTAAAAACAGTATCCTTGTTCTCGTAATTATTATCCTTAAAACTGCTCATGTGCCGGATGACTTAAAGCAGGCCTTGGTTGTTCCTCTCCTCAAGGGTGGTGCACCAAGTCAAGTTTCTTCATACAGGCCTATTTCAATATTGTCTTGCATTTCCCAGATATTAGAGAATGATGTTTTCGTCGTTATGTCCGGGCTCCTTGAGAAGTACAACATGATCTCGTCGCATCAATACGAATTCGTATCTGGTCGTGGTACTGCTAATCTTCTTAAGACTTTTTCTGACATAACACACTCGTCCTTTGACAACAAAATGTATATGTGCGCCATCTTCATTGATGTTGCTAAGGCACTCGACATTGTTAACCACACCATCCTTTTAGACAAGCATCATGGGGTGGGCTTTCGTGGACCATTCCATGCTTTATTAAAAACTTTTCTCACGAATCGTTCCCAAGTTGTATCAGTAGATTACGTCCGCAGTTCTCATGCGTCCTTAACCTTTTTCGTGACGAGGCTGAGCCCGGACACGACGTGCGAGGATGTGAACAACTACCTGTCTTCAGTGCTCGAAACTGGAACATTTCAGTGTACCAAACTTCACAGTAAGCACGATTGATAGAGTTCTTTTCATGTCAGCACTACTGTTGACTGCCTGATCAAAATTAATGACTCTAGCGTGTGGCCGGAAGGTAGTCTCTTTAGGCCCTTTTAGGGGCCCTTGCGTGACCCAGATTCAGAGCGACCAACAGCTAACGAGGACTCGTGATGGATAACATCCGTGTATACTATCAAAACGCTCGTGGGTTACGAACCAAACCTGATGTTTTCTCTGAAGCTGTCACGACTTCCGATTTTCATGTAATCTGTATCACAGAAACTTGGCTTACACAAGCAATCTCTAGCAACGAATATTTTACTGACGAATATTGCGTTTAGAGATGTGATATGGATTCAACTGGTTCGCGGGACACTCTGGGGGGAGGGGTGCTCAAGGCGGTGCATAAGTCATTATCATGTTTTCATAGGTTTGATCTGCAAGAAGGAAATGAATGTGTTTGGGTGCAAATCAGTTTTCCGGGCCAGCCTAACTTAATAATTGGAAATTATTACTTTACACCTCGTTCTGACACACAATCATTCATAGGCACTTTGAACTACATTTCTTGTGCTGTCGATTTTTCAACCGATGATGTGATGATCGTTGGTAACTTTAACGTGCCTGGCATTGATTGGAATTCAAACACGATTAGTGCTGCATCAAGTGAGGCACGTGCTAGGGCCGACGAAACAATGGAGTTTGTGAACTTCAATGGGCTTTATCAGCTTAATACTACAACAAACGGGGCTGGAAATACGCTTGACTTGTGCATGACCAACATATCAGCAATCACTTTCAAGGCTGCTGACTGTCCTCTTGTCTCTATCGATAAGTGGCATCCACCAATCTCCCTTTCTGTTTTACTTCCTGCTCGGACGTCGGCGAGTAATCAGTCTATCGGGTATAACTACGCCCGTGGGGATTACCTTGGTCTTTACAATCGCCTTCGCAACGTAGACTGGAGCGTTATTTCACTCTGTTCCAATATCGATAGCGCAGTTCAAGGTCTAACAGACATCGTAACTGCAGCCATGAATAATTTCATTCCACGCAGAAGTTGTCGAACTAGCAACGATCCTTTTTGGTTCTCCAGAGAGCTACGTGATACGTTACGTAAAAAAGCGAGGTATCATAAAGACTTGTTAGTGAGCGCGCTGGTAATGATGTAGGTTTAGAAAGAGTTATATACGTAAAGACAGGGGACGGGACAACAAATCTTTCATTCAGTGTGATGTGTTGTCCTGTCCCCTGTCTTTACGTTTATTACTGTTTCTAAACCTATATCACTAAGAGTACAAGAACACCGGCATGAAGAAATGGCAGAGTCTGTTTAAAGAGTAGCGTTCAGCGGCCAAAAAGCTGATACGGTGTGATCGGGAGAACTGGCGAAATTCAGTTGAACGCAATTTAAAACGCGATCCTAATGCTCTGTGGAATTACACAAGGTTCATGAGCACATCTAGTCGATCGAAAACTATTGCATTGTAAGACGACTCTGGATATACATCTGAGCCGTCCGATGTCTGTGATCGTTTTGCTACGTTCTTCTCTTCCGTCGTTAACTTGATTACTCCGTGCACTGTTATGACCGATACTCCTCTTGAATCTACCCGCAGCTTGGCAGTTCCGAATCTTACGCTTGAAGATGTGCTTTCCGGAATAAATGAGCTCGCTTCAAAAAAGTCATGGGGTGAGGACGGAATGTCTGCTTTTATTGTAAAGGGATGCAGGATATTTTTGCGCCTGTGTTGCTACATGTTTCTAACATGCCCTTAGAGGCCAATGTATTTCACCAAGGATGGAAAAATGCAGTGGTTGTTTCTATACATAAATCTGGTCGCACTGACTGCGTTAATAACTATAGGCCAATTTATCTTTTTTGCTCTTTTTCTAAGGTATTTGAAAAGGCAATGTATAAGCACATTTGTTCTCATTTTAAATCGTCTCTTTGTCCCAACCAACATGGTTTTTGTCAAGGGCGTACAGTGGAAACAAACCTTGTATCATTTTTGGAACACACTCTGCCTAAGGTCACGTCCCGTGGGCAAGTTGATGTTATTTATTTCGATTTCTCCAAAGCTTTTGATCTCGTAGATCATAAGTTGTTACTCACCAAAGGTTCAGCGTTGGGCATGACTAGATCGTTTTGCAGTTGGTTGTTTAGTTATCTTGGCGGAAGACCTAACAGAGTGCTGTATGAAGGGTGTTTTTCTGCCTCCTATGTTTTAAACACTGGAGTGCCTCAAGGGTCCAACCTTGGGCTGTTGTTATACAACATTTTTATGAATGATTTGGCAGACAATGTGCAGCATTCAACGGTACTGCAGTTTGCAGACGATTTTAAGATTTATCGCAAAATTAATTCAACTACTGACTGCCTAAAGATGCGAGACGATGTTCAGGCAGTTCTGAACTGGTGCTTAAAAAATAATTTAGTACTTAACCCCAGTAAGACGAAGGTTGTTTCCTTTACTCGTAAGACAAGCTGCATTGAGTATGCGTATACCATGTTAGGTTCAGCTATCGCGAGGTCCGATACTATTCGTGACCTGGGAGTGCTGTTTGATTCCCGGCTTTCGTTTACTCAGCATGTTTCGAAAGTTGTGAATGTTTCTTATCAGGTGCTAGGCGTTATTTCCCGAATGACGCGGAATTTTCGTACTTACGCTAGCATGATTAATATATTTAGCGCCCTTGTTTTGTCTAAACTTGAGTTCTGCTCAGTTATATGGAACACCACTGGAGCGACTCAATCATGTATTTTAGAAAAAGTGCAGCGTCGTCTCGTGCGTAATGTTTACGATCGATGGATTGGGAGGCGCATTCATTTTCAATATGAATACTTACTTAATCTGCTTGACCTGGTACCCTTGCATAGAAAAAGGTTAGCGCGAGACATGACTTTTTTGTATAAGATAGTGAACGCTACAATTGATGCACCTTTACTTTTAAGTGCGATTTCTTTTAGTGCTCCCCAAAAGCGGACCAGATTTTCATTTCTTTTCTACCCGCAGAAAGTTTGTGTCCAGTACCCGATGACACGCCTTCAGCTCCTTTATAATCGCGATAGGAGGAATTTAGAATTTTCACCCCTTTTAAATTATAGAAGAGCATTGTTGGCCGCTTGATAAACACCTGTGCTCTGTTGTTCTCCATTGTTCTCCGTAGTTTAATTTATTTCCTTTGATCTTTTCTAAATCACGTCTTGCTTGTTTGTTGGTCTGTATCTGTTCTTTTATTGTTTGCAATATGTGCGCACTAATAAGGCCTCGAGCTGTTTGTGGCACATTAAGCAGAATAAATAGTATAAATAAACCCCAGGAGTTCGACAGGGCTCCATTTTGTCTCCACTATTATTTAACATCTTTGTAAACGATATTTCAGAAGTAATGACTTCTTCCAATATATTGCAATACGTGGATGACACTCTTATATTTTCACGGCATCTAGTATATCAGCGTGAGATAGAAATGCTCCAAGCAGATGTAACTAAAATAATGGAGTGGTTTTTAGCAGATAAGCTTCGTGTAAATGCTTCCAAAACCAAGCTGATATGCTTTCACAATCCATTAAAAAATGTAAGCTTAACTTCTCCACTGTTTCCACATAACTCCAGTTGCTCATGTGATAATTGTAAGCCGGTTGAATATATTGACTCAGTAAAATACCTAGGCCTTAACTTTGACTGTGTTCGCACGTGGAACACACACATGTATTATATATGCCAACGATTGAGAACTGTCTCTTGTTTGCTTTACCATATAAAAATATTTCTATTATCGTCACTTAAAACGAGCATTACGCACGCGTTAGCCTACAGTACGCTCAGATAGGGAATCACTATATTTTTTAACTGTCCTCAGTTCTGGCATCTAAGAGTTTATCGTATTTTAAAAGAATTTTAAAAAGTGTCGCATGTAGCAAAAACTTTCTATCTGGGCCCGTTTGCTCGAAGCACTAACCGAGGCTAAAGTTAGCCGCAGTACATAGAGGAGGGATTTAGAAATCACGTGACTGGCTCGGTAGGGATGCGGGGAAACATGGCGGCGCCCCAGCGAGTGAATGCCGCTCGCTTTGGAAATAATATGTCGTTGTAGCTGCAATATCGAACGCGTTAGTCAGCAACGAATGGTGCAGGAGGCTTTTGCTTTGCCTTACCTCAATTAAACCGCAAAGCTTGGGCAATGACATCGGCGCATTTTTTAGATAGTGTTTCGATTCTGGGTATTCCTAAGCCTAAATGAACGCGATAATTGTCGGCATGGCAACGTCTTCGGAAAGCGGATCGTCTTGACTCAATCGGCCGGGTATTGAGAGCACACAAAAGCAGACAGTGTCCCAACAGAACGCTGGAAGTGTAATTCTACGGTCCACGCGCGCTGGCCTTCCTCTTATAAAAGATTCGAAGTAAAAAATCATAATAAGGCTTTAACGAACGCGCGTGCAAGACAAAATTTGTTTTATACTTTTTGCTTTAGAACGGTTACTACTGCAGACGCCAGCACGAGCGACGCGTGCAACTACAGTCGTGGCATGCACCTCGGTGCTTGGAAAATTTAGAAAAAAGGTCTGTTGGGACGCTGTCTGCTTTTGTGTGCTATCAACAATCCGCTTTCCAAAGACGTTGCCATGGCGTTCATTTAGGCTTAGGAATACCCAGAATCGAAAGGTTATCTGAAAAGTTCGGCGATGTCATTGCCCATGCTTTGCGGTTTAAGTGAGATAAAGCAAAGCGAAAGCCTCCTGCACCATTCGTTGCTGACTAACGCGCCCGATATTGCAGCTACAACGACATATTCGTTCCAAAGCGAGCGGCGCTCACTCACTGGGGCACCGCCATGTTTTACCGCATCCCTACCGAGCCAGTCACGTGATTTAAAAAAAATCCCTCTCCTAGGTACTGCGGCTAACTTTAGCCGCGGTTAGCGCTTCGAGCAAACGGGCCCTAAAGCCCCTTGATAAAAGCGTTTTTTACAAGTACCGCCAACCATTGTTGTGGAAGCGCTCGAGACACGTGCCATGAGCGGGTGCTCCGCCGCCATTCGCTTCCAAGGCCCGTTCATTTCAGTGCTGCGCCGCCATTTGCTTCCAAGGGCCGTTCGAGACATGGGCCTCGTGCACTCGCGCATTTGACGCTACTTGCAAGACGAGCGCAAACACATCGAGGGGCTTTAACGGGCCCTGGTCATGTATGACGCGACGGGCGCGGGGAGTGAGCGCGCACGTTCACGAGCAGTGTACTCGAGCGAGGGTTCCTGATGCCATCGGACGAAAGATCGGCCGCGCCGAACACCGTTCCTTAGTATTTAATTATGAACGCATCAACTATACTTCGTTTCACCTTATGTTGTACCGCAGCGAAGGCTAGAAGCGCAAGCTCATAGCGTTGGCAGCCGCTCTTAAGGCACGAGAGCTTGTGCCGCCGAGATATGCCCCAGAGCAAGGAGCTCGCACTTGTATCCTTTCCTGCGGTACATCATAAGGTGAAACAGAGTATAGCGACGAATAAGACGACGGACCTGCTGCCTCGGAAAACATGGCTACCCACAGCTCCATGGAGGAGTTCTCCGGAAAGGGCTGGTCGTTGTGCGCCGGAGCGGCTACGATATTACTCAGAAGCAAAAGGCATCAGGAACGACCCAAAGAGGCGCGCCGTGCTCCTGACACTGGGTGGTTCGACCACTTTTGAAACAGTGAAAGCACTGGTGGCACCAAAGATGCCAAGTGAGTTTTCCTTTGAGGAACTCGTCACCTTACTCCAAGTTCACTTCGATCCGCGCCCGTTGGAGCTCTTCAGCCTGTGCAAATGTCAACGAAGACACCAGCTACCGAATCAGACAGTGAATGCATACGTTGCAGCGCTAAAAAAAAAAATTGCAACAGATTGCAATTTTGGAACGGTACAGCCGGCTGTGGCCAGCACATCTACAGCTGACCTACCAAGCCGTTCGGACTCCGTGGAATCGGCTGGAACCGTTGCAAGTGATGCGACTCCCACCTCGGTCAACGTGACAATGCTACCTATGGACGTTATGCTTCGCGATCGTTTCGTTTGCGGACTTCGGGGCGAACACCTGCAACAACGCCTCTTCGCAGAAAGGGACCTGACGTTTCTCAAGGCCTTTGATATAGCCGTACGAGCGGAGAACGCCAAGGACCATCAGCGACAGGTAAAGCAAGACTTCCAGGAAGTCGACAAAGCAGAAAAATCACGTCTGGCACACCGACGGTACCACGAGGCCACCGCAACATCTTCAATGCCGTGTTACCGGTGTGAAAAGCTCCACAGCGCGAGTTCATGCAAATTCTGCACGTCGCAGTGCAGATACTGCAAGAAGGTGGGTCATTTTGCAAAGGCTTGCATGAAGAAAAAAAAAAAAGGCTTCTGGCAACAGCGCCGTTCACCTGGTTGACCCACAGAGAATTTCTGACTCGACAGCTCGAGGATCAAGTCAGTTAAGCTCACTGCACGACATCAACTCGCCGAGAAGTGGGCAGACGACAACGGAAAAACTTTTGGTGAGCCTCCATGTGGAGGTAGTCCCTCTTCAATTCAAGGTGGATTCGGGGTCGGCATGCTCACTCATCAGCGAAGAAACGTTTCGCGCAGCTTGGCCCAGGCAACCGCCCGAGTTCTCTTGCGATAGCGTGGCCCTGCTCACCTGGTCGGGGGAAGGTCTGGAATCTCTGGGCACAGTACATGTGTGGGTACAGTACAATAGCTTCAAAGTGAAGTTGCCGCTCCTCGTGATGAAGCGTCCAGGATACAATCTGCTTGGCCGTAATTGGTTTAAGCCTCTTGGTACTGGACTGAGCGGCGTTCATCAAATCTTGCACGACAAAAGCTTGATCGATATCATTGAAAAACACGCTACAATTTTTGGCGGTCACTTCAACCAGTACTAGGGTCCGGCCGTGCGTCTGGAGCTGCAAGGAAGAGCTACGCCCAAGTTTCTAAAAACGCGAACAGTTGCGTTCGCACTGAAGCCAGCGTTTGAAGCAGAATTACAGCGCTTCACGGACCAAGGCGTCCTGGAGCCGACTCAAAACTCAGAGTGGGGCTCACTTGCCGTGGTGGTCCGGAAAAAGGACGGCACAATCGACTATGCGGGAACTACCGCAGCTCTGTCAACGCCATCACACGCAAGGCTGCGTACCCTCTACCGACCTTGTCAGAAGTACTATCAAAGTTCCGTGGAGGCAGGATATTCTCCACGTTATATCTTGCACAAGCTTACCAGCAACTCAAGGTCACCGAGAGCACTGCTGACATACTCACAATAAACACCATCAAGGGTCTCTATCGGATCAAGCGCCTGTCCTTTGGAGTGTCAGCAGCACCGGCAATTTTTCAGCGGTGCATGGATACCACACTGGCAGGGTTAACAGGAGTCAGCGCCTACCTGGACGATGTCATCGTCTGTGGCTCCACACCGAAAGAGCACGCTCAGTGTCTAGACTCCGTCCTTTCACGGCTCCAAGGAGCCGGCTTGCGACTACAGAAAACTAAGTGTCGTTTCAGTGTTGTAACAATTGCGGTGCTATGCTAAGCTTCGCTTCCGATAAGATTAGTTGGTGCGGCGCGATTTTACATTTCTTTCTTTTTGTCCGTTCCTGATTGGATGCAGGATCCTTAAAAGCGAGCTTCCTTTTGTAATAAAGACAGATCGTTCTTCCAGCAGAGAGAGAGTCTGTCTGTTCCTTCGGCAGCCGTTCCGTCGTCGAACCGCCGGAAACGTAACAGTTGGTGGCAGCGGTGGGATCGGCATGGAGCGCACGTCGGCGGCGGCCTGGTGCCCGATTTGGTGAGCGCACGATTTCCTTGCTATCATTGGGAGCCTTAGCTGGTTGAAATTAGTGGTAGTGTGATCTTTGACATTTGAAAGACTAGGCAGTCATGAATCTCACGTCACTAACGAAACCCGAGCTCGCTATGCTGGCTCAAGAGCTAGGCATAACAGCCCAGAAGGTAATGCGCAAGCAGGAAATTGTTGACGCAATATACAAATGCGGGGCAGCAGACGACGAAATAGAGGAATGCTGGAAAACGTTTTCTTTTCAATTAAGAGAACGTTAAGTTGAATTAAAGTTAAAAGAGTTTTAGCTGCACAAACTTGAAGAAGGTGCAGTCGCATCTGAGGTAGCCACACGCCGTGAAAACTTCGACATGCGCGGTTTCATGCAGCCGTTTTCTGTTGGCAACGACATCAGCTTGTACCTCGTGAACTTCGAAAGGAAATGTACAAATGCAGGGTTTGAGAAGGACACTAGGTTGCAACGGCTCCTGACGTTGCTCCCAAACGAGGTTGCGGACGTAATCGCACGAATGACTGTCGAAGAAGCGCGTGACTACGACAAGGTGAAACTTCAGCTTAGGCAAAGATACAGTTTGTCCACGGAAGCCTTAAGACTCAAGTTTTGTAAAACAAGGCGTCAGCAGGGGAGTCATACTCCGAGTTTGCGTACAAAGCCATGAGCTTTCTGGAGGAATGGCTCAAAAGCTCGAGCGCGTATGACGACAAACAGTGTTATGCAGCTGATTGCACTTGAACAGTTCTACGGAACTCTTTCGGAACCGATGCGCCTGTGGATTCAGGATAAGCCAAATGTAACTACTTTGCAAATGGCAGCTAATCTAGCTGATGAGTACTACTCCCGTAGGCTGGATAGTTCGGAGGAACTGCAAAAAAAAGAAATCTTCGGGACCGTTCAGAAAGTTTCAAAAGGGCTCAAAGGAAACAAGCTCGGCGAACGCGTCCGAGAAGGCAGAGCAGCCCCAGACGGCCAAGAAAGATGAAGGCAAAAGCTCAAAGTTCGAAGAAAAGAGGCCGTTAATTTGCTATAAGTACCAACAGCCAGGACATATCGCCGCGGGCTGCCGGCAAGCAAGTGTATCTGTTAATCTGCTAACGGAAGAGAGTGACTTGCTTCTGCCTCACACATACGATATGGCTGTGAACGGCGTCAGCTGGAAGGTGTTGCGAGACACGGGTGCAACTTTTGATGTCGTTCACCCGTCATTCATTCAGCCAGAACATTTCACAGGGGCATGTGTATGGGTACGGCAGGCACTCGAGCCAGACACAAAGTGCTTGCCGGTAGCGAGAGTCGAAATGGAAGGCGCCTTCGGCAAGTTCCAGACAGAAGCAGCCGTTTCCGGTAAGCTCCCTCAGAAAATTCCTTACATTTTCTCCAAGTCAATGCGGGAATTACAAAATGCAGGGATGGAGCTAGACGTAAAACCCGTCATGGTGATAACAAGGGCGCACACAAAGCGAATGCAGGAAGCTACCATGACGAATGTTGTCGTGGTATCGGAAGAAAATGACGCGAGGGAGACGGTCACCGCCGTTTCCTCCGCGAGTGAAGCAGAATTCGACGATGAGACCGCAACTTCCGAGTCAAATCGAGAGCTGATAAGCCCAGTCAGCGAAAACTCTCAGCTTTTGGCGAAGGTGGATAAACACACGCTAAGAAAGGAACAGGCAGAAGATTCGTCACTGCAATCGTGCCGGGAAAAAATTGGATGTAAACGCAAAGGCAGAATTTCTTTTGTTATGCAAGACGGTCTGTTGTACCGAATATTCAAGAACAAGCAAGGCCGTTCTTTTGAACAGCTGGTAGTGCCGCAGAAGTATCGTACAGCACTTTTGGGCTTGGTTCACAGTGACAGTTGGGCTGGCCATCTAGGAATATACAAAACCAAGAGAAGGTTGCTAAACGACTACTACTGGCCGATGTGCTTCAAAGACTCTGAGAACTGGGTACGCTCTTGCAATGTTTGCCAAAGGACGGGTCGACCAAATAAGAAGGTCAAGGTACCTTTGGTTCAGGAACCCATAATTGGTGAACCATTCCGTAGGTTGGTGGTAGACATTGTTGGCCCGTTACCGCCAACTGCAGCAGGAAACAAGTACCTGCTGATGCTACTTTGTCCTGCAACAAAGTTCCCGGAAGCGGTCGTTTTACCCGAGCTAAGCTCTACGGCAGTCGTTAACGCGCTGCTAGGCGTCTTTTCGAGAGTGGGATTTCCAAGCGAAATCCAATGTGATCAGGGTTCGGTCTTCACCAGTGCGCTGACCACAACCTTCCTAAAAAAAATGTGCCATAGCCATCCACCACAGCTTAGTGTACCATCCGCAGAGCAATTCTGTGAAGACGTTTCACTCGGTAATTAAGCGAATTTTGCGTGCGCTTTGTTACGAAAAGAAAGCAGATTGGGACACAGCTGTTCCGGCAATGCTTTTCGCATTGCGCTCTGTCAGCCACGAGGCGACTGGATTTACTCCAGCAGAATTGGTTTACGGGCGCGCACTGAGATCTCCGTTAACCTTGTTGAAGGACAAGTGGGGAGACAAATTTGTCGACAAGACGGTTGTCGAGTATGTGCTCACCCTGTTAAGGCGCTTGCGCGAATCGCAGGAATTGGTCGAGCTGAGCATTAAACAAGCCCAGCAGCGTGCAAAAAAGTACTACGACAGGAACGCTCGGAAACGAACGTTTAAAGGAGGTGACAAAGTACTGATTCTTAAGACGTCAAAGGCAAATAAGCTGGAAGTAGCATGGGATGGTCCGGTGGTGGTGCAACAAAAGATTTCAGACACTAACTACTTGGTGACGTCTCCTGGCAGACGGAATGAGGTGATAATTTATCACTGTAATTTAATGAAGCCTTTTCTCGAACGCACCGAGGTTGTTAGTATCGCTCTAAACGAGCCTGAAGAAGTTGTCATACCAATCGCACCACTCCCATCCCCGTACTCGCTTCCTTCTACAGAAGAGATATTAACAGGGACAACTGAAGGCGCACGGTTGAGTGCACAGAAAAAGGAAGAATTAAAAGAGGTGCTACACTCGTACAGGGCCCTGTTTAGCCCGCGTCCAGGTAAAACTAACCTGTTACAGCATGACATCGAGTCGACCTCTGATCAACCTTTCCGTACGCGAGTACGCAGAATTTCACCCCGTCATGAAAAGCTGTTAAATGAATCCGTTCAAAACATACTGGACTTGAGTATAATTGAGCCTGGAGAAAGTGATTACATCTTTCCGATGTTCATTGTCGAGAGCGCCGGTAAAGGACCGCGGCTATGCATAGACTACCGCAAACTCAACGCGATAACCAAGACAAAAGTGTTTCCCATCCCGAATGTAGAGGCACTCCTTGAAAAAGTGTCGGCGGCGCGGTACGTGTCAACACTAGACCTCGTGCGGGGCTATTGGCAAGTGCCTCTCACGGAGAACGCAAGTAGGCTGGCAGCTTTCATTACCCCTCTCGGAACGTTCCGCCCGGTTGTCCTTTCTTTTGGACTTAAGAACGCGCCCTTTGTTTTTTCCAAGCTAATCAGCGAAGTGCTCAAGGGTGCCGAGTCTTTCGCAGTTCCGTACCTCGATGACGTGGCTATTTTTTCCAGTAGCTGGGAGCAGCACTTGCAGCACCTACAGGAAGTATTCGCTAAAATACAGAAAGCAGGTTTAATTCTGAAAATGGCCAAATGTCATCTAGCCAAAGCTGAAGTTCAGTATCTGGGCCACGTTGTGGGCCAAGGGAAGCGACGCCCGTCCGAAATAAAAGTTATGGCCACAAAAAATTTTCCTTGGCCGAAAAACAAAAGCGGACATACGTTCTTTCATCGGTTTAGCCCCCTCCCCCCACCCCCCGATTATTACCAAAACTACATTCCTAACTTTGCGCATATCGCTGGCCCACTCACAGACGCTCTTCGCAAGGCAGAGCCAAATGTCGTGCGCTGGACCGAGGAACGTAAGAACGCCTTTCTCCGGCTCAAAGAGCTCTTAGCGAGCGATCCTGTGCTGGCTTCACCAGACTACATGTGCACCTTCATAGTGCAGTGCGACGCGAGCAACCGTGGTTTGGGCGTCGTCCTCAGTCAGGTAAACGAGAAGGACGAGGAACATCCTGTTGTATACGCCATCAGAAAACTAACAACACGCGAATAGGCTTACAGCACAGTAGAAAAAGAGTGCGCTTGTATGGAATGGGCTATCGAAAAACTCTCGTGCTATCTGAAAGGATCTTCATTTATTTTCGAGACTGGCCACTGCCCTCTCGTGTGGCTTAATCAGATGTCGAACAAAAACGGTCGTTTAATGAGGTGGAGCCTGGCCCTCCAACAATTTACTTTCACGGTGCGGCACAAGAACGGCAAAAATCACGCCAATGCCGATTGCCTGAGCCGCATTCCTTAGTGTTCCTCTAATTCGGCGAGAAAGTCCCCACAAAAATATTTTTTGTGCAAATTTTAGTTGGAGATTTTGCGATGTTGAGGCTTATGACTGCACTTAACTTTGTTGAAAGTGCATTGCATGGTACCGCTCCTAATGATTTCAAGGGATCTGGCCTTGCTGGGTTGTGGCGCCGGATTGCTTCCGATGTCGTTCCTTCCACTCGTCTACCAAGTCATTTGAGCTCTTCGGCTTGCTGCTATCCTGCCCGAACTCCAGACTGCCCCGAAGATCTCGGTCCTTTCCGGCTGCCGTCTTCGTTCCGCCCCAGTCCTGCCTCTTCGAAGCTTCGGAAGCACAGCGGCGTCCGCGTTTCAGCACCCTTACCCGAGGACGGAGCGGCGTCCGCGCTTCAGCACCCTTGCTCGAGAACAGAGCGGCGTCCGCACTTCAGCACCCTGGCCCAAGCGACCCTTCCAAGGCCTAGCGACTGTGGCCTTCTAGCCTGGTCACTTGCCAAGACTCGCAAGCGCACTTCTCGGAAGTCGTCGTCTCCCAAGGCCTGCAGCGTGCTACATGCCTGTTTCCTACTCATCCAGGAAGCACGAACTACGTCGAGGTGAGATGGCCGCAAATCGGCTTTCGCCATTTTGGATGCTTCGACAGCTCCTACGTCTCCAGTTACTCAAGAGGCGTCAGCCTGTTGATCAACTTCCGAACTGGGTAGCATTGGTCGAGCTGTAACAATTGCGGTGCTATGCTGCGCTTCGCTTCCGATAAGATTAGTTGGTGCGGCGCGATATTACATTTCTTTCTTTTTGTCCGTTCCTGATTGGATGCAGGATCCTTAAAAGCGAGCTTCCTTTTGTAATAAAGACAGATCGTTCTTCCAGCAGAGAGAGAGTCTGTCTGTTCCTTCGGCAGCCGTTCCGTCGTCGAACCGCCGGAAACGTAACAGTGTCGCCGAAGTCACCTACCAGGGACACCGAATAAACTCAACAGGGATCCAGGCCACAGACGACAAGCTGAGGGCATTCAAGGAATTGCCCGAAGCGACGTCCAAAGCCACTTCACAGTCATCCCTTGGAATACTTGCATGTTACGATCGATTCTTGGAAAACAAAGCCACGGTGGCTTGTGCACTACACAGGCTGCTGAAAAAGAACTTTCCCTGGAGATCGGAGAAACAACACGCTGCTGCTTTCAAGAACCTCAAGATGCTGATGCTAGACAAAAGAACTCAGGCTCACTACGATGACACAAAACAGCTTATTTTGTCTTGTGATGCTTCATCGTACGGCTTGGGGGCAGTCCTGGCTCAGGTAGATCGAGAAGGCAGGGAAGCTCCTATCGCGTTCGCATCCAGGACACTGAGCGAGGCCGAGCGGAACTACTCACAAATAGACGGAGAGTGGTTGAGGTGGTTTTTGGAGTCATAGCTTTCCACCAATACATCGCTGGACGAAAGGTAGTGATTGTCACTGATCATCAACCCTTGCTCGGCATCCTAATCTCCCTCAGACCTGTGCGCGAGGTTCCCTCTCCAAGAATGCGACGCTGGTGCGTTAAGCTAGCGACCAGGATAGAAGCACCAGAACGCGGATGCGTTAAGCCGGCTACTTTTCCCCGACAGCGAGGAACTCTCCATCAGATAAAAGAGGCGATGTTCCTGCATTTTAAAAAGAAAATCGCTGAGCTGTCGACACAGTGAGGATGACTGATCTGGGGGTCCAGGGTCGTCATTCCAACCGCTGCACGTGCCGAAGCAATGAAACTGCTCCACGCAGGACACAAGGAAGTTGTGTCCATGAAGTTGACAGCTTGCAGCCACTTGTGATGGCCAACCATCGACAAAGAAATTGAAATGACTGTTGGCAAGTGTGCTGGCTGTTAGGATCCAGACCGCTTCCTCACAAGGTACCCTTGCCAAAGTGGGATCAACCGTCAGCCCTGGGATACCATACACTTAGACTTCGCGGGTCCTTTGGAGGGGCAGATGTTTCTCGTCATTGTAGACTCATACGCCAACTGGCATGAGGTGCGCTACTCGACATCTGCCAGATCCGCATCAGCCATTCGATAGTTGCGAGCTCTATTTGAGACATTCGGACTACCAAGGAAGGTAGTGTCCGACAATGAATCTGTCTTAGTGTCAAGCGTAATGACAGACTTCTCTCAAAAAATGGTATCCAAGGCGTAACCAGTGCTTCCTACCATCCGGCTACACATGTCCAAGCTAAGCGCATGGTCTACGAACTAAAACAAGGGTTGTCCAAGGACAAGAAGGGACATCTATAATTGAGAGTTGGGAGACTACTTTACAAGCAACATTCAACGGTATCTACTTCAACCGGAAAAACACCTGCCTTCATGATGTTCGGCCGCGAACTGGCTACAAACTTAAGCAGACTGATACCCTCCCCAGAACGAGAATGACAACCGCAAGAAAAGATGCCTGCATCCAAAGCCTTCAAAGAAGGGCAGCCGGTGGTTGTCGTCAACTTCAGGGGAACTTCTAGGTGGATCGACGGCACACTTCTGAAAAGGATTGGCTACCGATCTTGGCTGATAGAAACTGCTAGGGGAAGAATCCGGAGGCACGTTAACCACATACGACGACGCTCATCTTCGTCGATTTCGCCCGCAGCGTGGGAAATCGACGGTTCTGTCTGCCCTGATATCGGTCGACGTCCACAAGACCCTCCTCCACAGGAAGACCCAACAGCTGGAGATCCCGGATCTGTAGCTACAGAACCACGCAGGATAAATCCACCAAGGACTAGACGTCCCCGAGACCGCTATGGTGACTACGTCTGAGGTTGGAGGCATGTAATGTATGACGCAATGTGCGCGGGGAGTGAGCGCGCACGTTAACGATATGTGTGCTCGACGATGGTTCCTGATGCCATCGGACGAAAGATCAGCCGTGCAAAACACCGTTCCTCAGTATTAAATTATGAACTCATTACCTTTGATAACTTGTTTGCCTCTCTCGAGTTACCTTGTTTTCACTCTCTATTTCTCCAAACTGTTATCTGGCGACACTTCCGGGGAAGTGAGTTCAAGGTGTTGTCAAGTCCACTTCGTGACTTGAGATCTGCTCCGCGTTTTCAAACTCTGTGGGTGAGAACTGATCACGGTGAAATTATTCGCTCATTTTTGTGTCCCCAAAATGTTTAACGAAATCTCAGATTTTTTGCTTGTGCTTACTTGAAACAAGACATTAAAAACATTTCTCAGGAGCTCGTTCTTAGACGTGTATACACAGTGAACTTTGCTGCCTTTAAACTCTTATCTCTTTCTTCTTAAGTTTCGCATATTCCCTCGTGTCATTTCTTTTTTTTGTACTAAAGCACTTATCTTTTCTTTTTTTTTCCCACACAATGTGACGGGTGGATTTATTGTGTGAAATGCGTCATTTGATCCTATGCATTTTGTTCCTTGTGTGAACACACCCATAGTGAATTTCCCTGACTGAACAAGAAACAATCGTGTCTTCAATACAATATATCGTGTTCTTTTTTCTTTCTTTTTGCATTTTTGCGTAACTTTGAGTGTGGAAGTGTGTGCTAGTCAGTGTTTTTTTTATGATTTATCTTCAAGATATATATACAAACTCGACTAAAACATTAACTCTGACTTGCCGCCTGTACTCTGATGAAACATTGAAATGTGTTTTTTTTTTCTGCGCACGTGATGTGAGTTCGTGCAAATATCCTGTCTGCCACACCAAATGCTGGATCTGGTCCCACAAGCCTCCGCTGCTTTGACCAGACCCGACACTCGAGTGGTTATATTTGCAATGTTGATTAAAATTATTATGATTATTACTACTATTACTACTTTTTCTCCTTGCGCCGCGCGACTTGCCAGGCCTTGCCCTACAAGCCTCATTTGGCTTGGGCAGACCAGTATCTTGTATTGTGTTTTGATTGTTTGTGGAAATAAAATTACTATTATTATTATTATCATAATTATCATAATTATCATAGTTACGACGAACTGTGTGATACTACAATATGCAGATGACACAGTTTTATTGTCTCAACATATTTCATATCACCATGCGGTTAACATGCTGCAAGTAGATGCCAATAAGGTAATGGACTGGTTCCAGGCAAACAAACTTCGAGTAAATACTACCAAAACAAAGCTTATTTGTTTCCGCAACCCTTTAAAAAGCGTGAGTTTAACCGCCCCACTCTTTCTTCATAACTCATGCTGCTCATGTTCTACCTGTGAGCCTGTTCAATATGTTAACACGATTAAGTACCTGGGCATTCACTTCGATTGCGACCTATCTTGGAACACCCACATGTCATACCTATGTCAACGGCTGAGAACAGTAGATTGTATGATGTACCATATTAAGGCATATATGCCGCTAACTATAAGAAAATGTATAATGCATGCTCTTACCTGCAGTGTCCTGAGGTATGGCATCACCCTTTTTTTTAATTGCCCCCTTCTATGGCAGTCAAGAATTGACAGAATTCTACGAAATACTCTAAAGAGCATTGCATACAACACAGAATGTTCAAAAAATGTCAACCTTTTCTCGTTCTTGGAATTGCCTACGTTTCACTCCCTGTTCCTTCAGACTGTAATACGAAGACATTTTTGGGACAGTGAGTTTATTATACCATCCTTACCATCTCGTGACCTAAGAAATTATCTTCGTTTCCAAATTCCTCATGTAAGGACCCATTATGGTGAAAGTTTGCGTATATTCTATGTGCCTAATGTCTTCAATAGCATCCCTGAGTCGGTTTTGGCAATTACTTTCAACAAAACATTGACGAAAAGCTTGAGAAAGATGTATTCTGCCGTATCGATGCAATGATATAAAGCACGCGGAATTGGTATCAAATTTTGACCCCATACTTCTTGGCCAGCGCGCATCCAATACAACCCTAATTTCAGATATGCACCGGCACCTTGTACTATGTTGTCTTTTATGATGGCTATCAATACCAAAAATAGACGTCTGACACAGGCCTGCACCCATCAAGGACATAGACAATAGTCTCCATGTGCTCATGGTTGTTTTTTCTTTCACTTTACTTCGGTACTTTGGTGTGTGTGTGCGATGCCACCTTAACAGCGACACAGTTACAATCTACGGTATGTGCAAGCTTTCGTGTCCATGAGTGTCAGTGATCCCTCGTCGTTCGATCACTTCGAGCTACAGTCCTTCAGACAACGGGGTCAACGCATCGTGTGCATAGTGCTCAGCCTACAACATGTGATGGTTTGGATTCATGAAACTATGCCTTTTATCTCGTGCCTCTGTTTTGTCTTGTGCCACTGCCACTGTCTCGTGCAACTGTCTTTTTTCTTTTCTCTTCCTCGTGACAATGTGCACTTCCGAATTCTTTTACTGCAGGGCCTGGTCCCACAAGCCCATGCTGGCTTTGACCGGACCCGTAATTCCATTGTTGATTCTACATGTGTGAATAAATGTATTATTATTATTATTATTATTATTATTATCATTATTATTATTATAGTGTGTTTTATTCGTTATTAGTATTATTATTATATTATTTATATTATAATAATATATCATTAGTATTATTATTTATATTGTACTATTAATATTATGTCATGTGACTTATTCCTTACTATTATTATTATAGTGTGTGTGGCCTTTAATTTTTGTGATAGGTTTTTTATTGTTGCAACTGACGTCATTTTTTCTCAAGTCCTCCTCTGTTTTTTCTTTTCTTTTTTGAATCTATTCTGTCACCAGTGCTACTTTGGTTCAGCCACACAAACCCTTGCTGGCTTTGACGAACCGGCCTGGAGTCATTATTGCATTCATGATGTACAAATAAATGTATTATTATTATTATTATTGCTATTATTATATTATAATAATAAGATTATAAGACAACAAACTTTACACTGTGCGTCATGCACTCGCCGGGTCCACTGCAAGTGCTTATATATTCAGGCCGAAGAATATGATATCTTTGTGCAGTCCGGAAAACGCAGCTCCAATTGCAGAGGCTGTTCAAGGCGCGCCGATCCTTCCACAACAAGGCTTATCGGTGTCGAATCTGATGGCGGGGCCACGCCCACCACTGGGAACACGGAATCCAACATCGGCGATGGGGACAACAGTGAATATGCACTTGCGGGGACTTCTTTGGAAATTCTTCGCCTGCCCGTGCGTCTGTCGTCTCGGTTCGACATTTGGACGGCCGAGGAAAAGCTTCTAGGTGCCTACAACAGTGCTCTCCGAGTGGAGGTATCTCAGCTGCGCCCAGCAGTTTTAAAAGAGACTGTTGCGGCTGCTTCCAAAGACGCGTCACCCGTCGCCCCGGAACGAACGGCGCCCACCCACGCTTCTGTTGCTCAGGGCTCCCGCCGCAAGGAGGAACAAGCTCGTTACTTTCTCAGAAATGCAAAGACTCGCGGGATTCTGTCATCGTCCGCACATCTGAGCAACCGTGAGTCCGCCAATACGGCTTACAACACGAGTGACCATCCTCGCTCCAACCAGGATGGTCGTCCAAGGCCTCGGACCTTATTCGGTCAAGCTAGAAACTGCAACATTAGAGCGGTTCCTCGTGTACCGCCTTTGAAAAGCTTGCTTGTGTCCCGTCGGACCCAGCCACGACTGTCGAGTCAACGAAGCTACCGCAAGAACCGTCCTCGGGCACAAATTAGTGATATGCACGCGTCTAAAAACGATTTTTCCGACCTTACAATCCGTTGCATCTCGCTATTGATGAGGAAGCATTGGTGGCATTGAACACTTCTGATGTGTGGCCGGATGGCTCTCTTTCTCGTCCTTCTATTGGGAGATGCCTATCTCACGGCATTACGGGGCTGTTTTGAATACCATAAGTCAAGCTGATCATGGCTCAAAATCTTAGCGTATACTACAAAAATGTCCGTGGTCTTAGAACCCAAACTTATAAATTTACGTCTATCATACTAGACAGGAATTATGATATTGTTTTAACGTCGGTAACCTGGCTTCATGACGGTATCGCCAGTAATGACTATTTTCCTTCTTTTTCTTTGTTTCAAAGATATTGTGAATACACTTTCGGGATGAGATACGGCGGTGGTGCATTTATAGCTTGCAGACGATCTTTGAACGAACATAAACGTCACGATTTAGAAACTTATCAAGAATGGGTTTGGGTGGAGATAACTTCCGCTGATGGGTTCAACCTTTTTATAGGATTATATTATTCTCCCCCGGTCTCAGATTCTGCTATCTTTATAGAGAACTTCCATTTCCTGGAAAACAATATTCATATGACTGAATATCGCGTACAAATTTACCGAGATTTTAATCTGCCAAAGGTTGACTGGCCTTGCGGTATCATTAACAGTGAAAGCTTATGCAGGCATCAGAAAACGTCCTGCTTGTTTAAATTTATGAATTTTAACGATTTTACGCAGCAGAACATGTTTTCGAACTGCTCCGGTAATATTTTGAATCTAGTTTTATCTAACTTCCATCTCGCGGAAGTGACTCGCGTAAGTGAGTCACTTCCGCGAGATGCTGATGGTTGTAAATGCTGGTGCTTACCACCCTCCGCTCGCAATCTCGTTTTCGATGTCTTTAAGTGTGATACCACCTTGCTGCGTGCTAAGATATACGTACGATCTCGATGATTATTTTCGGTTCTTTATATATTTTGAGAAATATGGTTGAAGCATAATGGCGGACGGTCTTAGATCAGTGGTCAATAAAGCAATGAATGTGTTATTCCTAGGCACCTTCAACGTCCCGAGAAGTATCCGAAATGGTTCTCTAGGGACCTACAACATTAATTAAGGTTAAAATTGCATTACCATAGATTGCATAAAAAGACGAAACTGAACTTCTGGTATGAAAAGCATTGCATGTGCCGTGAACAAACAACGAAGCTCCTCGTTAATGACCAGTCCCAAAAGTCTATTTGCGAACTGTTTTCATATAATTTTAGTTCATGCTTTTCTAGTGTCAACACTAGTTCGTCCGGAACATGGGGGTCTGATAACTATTTGCCTCTTACGAGAATTACGGTCGATGAGGTACTTGCGGCTGTTGGAAAACTATACTCTAAATTATACGCCAGCTGCGATGGTATTCCCAATTTTATTGTGAAGCGTTGCTGTAAAAATTTCGCTCCTATTCTTGAGAAGTTGTTTAACTTGTCGCTGCAAACCGGTGTATTTCCAAAAAAAAAAAAAAAAAAAACCGGAAATATTTAATTCTTGTTCCAATTTTTAAATCTGGTAATTCTAGTGACGTTAGTATTGTCTTCCTAAATCTCTTTCAGATGCATTCTCAAAAGTATTCGAGAAGGTGATGTACAACCACCTATATAATTTTTAAACCAAAGGTAGTTTCTTTCTATGCATGGTGGGTTTCTAACAGGAAGATCCGTTGAAACAAATTTATGCGCATTTCTTAATTATTCTCTGCCAATTGTTCAGAGCCGGGATTAGGTAGATACAGTGTATATGGATATGTACAACGCCTTTGATAAGGTCAATCATGCATTGTTATTAATGAAACTTGGGAATTATGGGCTTGGCCCGGAATACATTACCTAGTTCAGGAGTTATCAACATGAAAGACAGAACTGTGTTAGGGTTTCTGGCTACTTGTCGCAAATAAAGGTTCCCAAGCGGCACAAGAATATTATGCGAGCCTGTGCATCTTGTCACAATTTTCGAGGAATCGTTGCACTTGAAACAAAAATAAGGCTTACCTTATTTTGTCTTCCTTTTGTCATAGATATTTTTTTTTTTTTTTAAGTTACTCGTCAAGTGGGCTCTAGAACGCGTTCCGAGCATCCGCAAAGACGCCCTCTTGCGGAATATGACGTGTATGCGTCCAGATTCCACAGCCCTAATGACTCAACATTTTTTTCCTGCATAATAAACAAGTACAGCCTTAAACACAACCCCCTTACAGCCCCCCTTCCCCCCTTAAACCGGGTTCGCGCAGCACCACCTAAAGGACCTGTCACACGCCGACGTTGAGCATACACTAAAAAAAAAAAAAAAAGATCCCGTGTGTCTACTTTTTCGCACAACACTCGGAGAGCCAATCACCGCATCTTGCGGAGGCAGCTCAGCGAATGACGATGCCGAAACGTACGTTTAGGCCAAAAAACGCTGTCTGAGTTGTGACATTAAGCAATGCAAGCGTTTGAGGTTTCAGCAATTCAGGTTTGCAGTGCTGACATTCAGCAATGCAGGTTTGCATTGCTGTATGTCACAACTCAGACTTCGTTTTTTAATCTAAACATATGTTTCGGCATCGTCATTCGCTGAGCTGCCCCCGTAAGTTGCGGTGATTGGCTCTCCGAGCGTTGTGCGGGAAAGTAGACGCACGGGCTCATTTTTAGAGTGTAGCAAACGCGGCATAGCGGAGCGCATAGGCGAAGTTTTTAATTTCTCGAGGGTTGGGGGAGGGGGGGGGGGGGGGGGGGGCGGCGGCTTCCCCTTTTCCTCTCTCCTTCCCCGCCCACCCCGCCCCGAACTCTATGAAGCGATGGTACCTCCTTTTCCGAGGACCTCCTCTGTTAGGGCGAAAAAACGAAATTTCTATCTCTAAAAAAAAAAAAAAAAAAAAAAAAAAAAAAGAATTTATTTGATGCCGTGTTTGCGCAGTGCACGTTTATCAACGAAAAAGAATAAAATAAATAAAAACATTGGATTCATGGCGCTTTAACGTAGTCTATAGAAATAAAATAGTGTTTCCCTCTTTAGTTTTTACCTACGCTGTTTCTAGAGCGCAAAATCATCCCAAGAAGGATGCTGCGTTCCTATACGCGCTACACAAAAACCAAAGAAAAACACAAGTACCTATTTACACACGTCAGATGGTACGAGAAAATAGTATGTTCACCTTATACAACGTCAGAATGTGCACCTTTTAAGATCTCGAATGTCCGTCGTCACCTGTCATTGACGTGGATGGGAAGGTGAAATATTGCAGCATTTGGCAATGTGAAAACGTCACCTCCTCCTCTTGTCTGACTACGCCACAGCTCCTGCTCTTTGTGTGTGCTGCTAGCTCATGCTAACGTTACCTTGCATGTTAAAGAAGGAACATACTGTGTAAAGTGTAACGTATATGACAAGTTTTTTTTTAAATTACTGATAGCCTTAGTTTAGCCCTATCTAATTGATGTACACCAAAACCCAGAAGAGCATGTGCTCTCTTGGGGTTTGCTGGTTGACTTTGGATGCTTTTTCTTTCCGAAGCAGACTCATTTCTTTAAATGAAAAAAAAAAAATAAAAAAATAAAAATAAATGTAGCGCACTATATTTCTTTTATAATTTCCTAGCCGTGGGAACCGAAGCAAGAAGCAGTACGAGCCAATCACGGCCCTCCAGAGTGTCACGTGATGGCTGAACGTTTGAGATCAAGCCTCGGCATAAGTTTCAAGTAGCGCATTTGAGGAACTGGATTGGTCAGATATACTTTTAGCTTAGGACTCCAGTCAAGTGAAGGGAATATGTATAAAGTTGGCTCTAAAGGTGTGCTTACGTGTCTGCAAAGGATGGGGGACAACGAAGAGGATCGAATGCCGAGTTGCTGCGTGACCCAGAACTTCACAGGCTTCTGGCTCTTAAATACTCTGTGAACCCTTTTATCATTGACTGCGTGATAATCTATTGTAGATAATGTACAGTGCGCCGCAATATGAAAGACCCACCCAGAGCGCTTGGCCACGCGCTCCGAGTGGGTCTTTCATATTGCGGCACACTGTACATATTGTGTGCCAAGACCACTTAAGCATGGATTCAAGTAAGACGATCCATTGCTTTCATAATCAAGCACCCCTAATCTGAGATAATCCGAAGAGTCCAGTGGCTCATATGTCCGAAAAGGCGACGACCAGTCCGACATCAAGTCGAAGTGGACTCAAAATGTCAGACTTCTTATAATATAATGACTCAACACATCTTTTTTGCTTTAGCTCAATCGGCTACTTACGTTTGCCATTGTGAATATAATTTAGACTTTTTTGTTCGTTCTGAGGACTGCGAACAAAAAAAAAAAAGAAAAAGAAAACATGTTTAAAATTC
Source organism: Ixodes scapularis (assembly GCF_016920785.2). NCBI lineage: Eukaryota > Metazoa > Arthropoda > Arachnida > Ixodida > Ixodidae > Ixodes > Ixodes scapularis. The sequence goes on along the minus strand of NW_024609835.1, from coordinate 143,908,356 downwards.
TTAGACACTGTGGAATGATATGTTTCTTTCTATAAATCCAATGACCATAGGTAGTACCATTCTTCCTTCCAAACTTACATTTTTTTATTCAATAAATTTGTAACATCAGTTAGAGCTAGAAAAAGTAATGACATGATGTGGCGAATGGGAAATGTTTCAAAATATTAATAAATGCAATTATGTTATATTCACGAAACAAAAGGCCACCATTCTTATCAAAATGTAAAGTAGACGGTGTTGCTCTAAATGAGGTTACTGATCTCCAGATTTGTAAGGTACCCATTACTAGCAATCGAAGTACTGTTATTCAATAATTTGGAAGAGTAATTTTTAATGATTTGATTACTTTTTTAAGAAAGAAATCACAAGAGTAATCTGAATGATTTTGGAAATATTAAAATTACTCGTGCCCGTTATTATTCTCCGCTCTCTTTTCTAATGGCACCCGTTGTTTGTAGAAGTTTCCTACCAAAAAAAAAATTCAAACGAAGCCTCCGAGAGACAATGGTTTACCGAGATTGGTGAATTAATATTATAAGTAGATTATAATTGGGTGATTCTAATGAATTAATAGAATGTGCGAAAGACTAGTTCTCAAACCGGCAGAACTTTTTTTTTTTTTTTTTTTGAAATTTAGAAGTAATCGGAAAAGTAATGGTTTCTTTTTCAAATAACGACCAATTGCATTTCTTCTCAAATAATCGAGTAGTCAAATTTAATGTTTATTTTAAACCGAAACTAACTGTAATTGTCACCGACTACTGCTTTTGAGGAACGGGTACAACATTGCTAATGTGAAATATCTGGGTGTTTGTTTTAGCAACAATATATCCTAGGCTAAACAAATAGACGCAATAACAATAGAACTTTCCAGAAAAGCTGCGGTACAACAATTTTTACACTTTGCGTAGATACTATTTACAATGAATCCCTGACGTTTATAACCATTAGGTACGCGTTAGGTTTTCTCCCTGTGTAAGCCTAGCCGCTAAAAAAATAAAATAAAAACGAGAAGGGTTTTCCCCCTCCATTTGCAGGAAGGACAAGCGGCCGCGTAATCTTGAGTCGATTATATGCCGCCAATGTTTACCAGAGACACGCGCAGGGGTTGGCAAGGCATAGGACTCTCACTGAGTTGCTGGGTTGCGGACGATAGGATTCGGCTATTGTCGTCATTGAAGCGATAGGGCACGATCGCTATTCAACTGTTGGTCATGCTATTGATTATCTTGAGCCCAAGTCGAGTGATCACGCGATTCTGAGGTGCAATCTATGAACCGCATTCAAGCACTGCCACGTGGGTACACTGCGACTTCGAAACTACGTTCTCGAGCTTTTGCGTTGTAGATATTCAAAGAAAACGCTCGCCTTTATTCGTGAGTTTACACCGCAACAAAGAAGATTCTTGGTCATTTGCTTTGCGTGCGAGTATTTTAGGGCCCCAGAAGTGCTGTATGATCGTGTAAAGTGGGAAAAAAATATATTCTAAATTAATATCCTTGCATCGCCCGTTTAAGATATCGCAATAACCGTTTTACAAAACATGTATTTTCACACAACTTTTGATGGAGGAAATATAAGAGATATGGTTATCTTTTTCTTCTATTTAACTTTCGACCCTGTGTTTGTCTCGTGTGCCCAAAAGTTGACGTACCGTTTCCGTCAATTATTCAATGCAGCGAAACTGCTCTTGCTGCGTTTGCATCGATGCTGCCTAACAACCATTAGGCTGAGCAGGGCGTCCTTATAACATGACTTATTGGACACTAAATTCTTCTAGAGATAGCAATATTGTCGGTGGTTGTTGTCGTCAATACACAGTACGTACATAAAACAATACAAACATCCATGTCCCTCTGTCCTAGCTTTGAAGTAACCCTGCACGAATCAAAATCACATTTAGGTTTAATTCCCTCAGTGACGTTCACATGCTGCGTGTTACATGAAGTGTGAGCAAACGAAATAGCAAACAAACGCCGTTATCAGTGCGGCAACCAATTCATAACAAAAATTGTTTACTGGCAAAGGTTAGTAATAAATTTTTTATTGCGTTTTATCCAACTGTTAGCATCTAGTTAGTAATAAACCAAGAAAAAGAAACAGAGGTTTGTATATCAGAAGTAATCATAAAAATAATGGTTAATTTTTCAAATAATGGCAAATTACTTTTCTTCTAAGTAATCAGATAATCACGTTTAATGCTTTTTAACCGAGAGTAATTGTAATTGTAATCGAGTGCTTCTTTCGAGGAACATGTACAACATTGCTAATGTGAAATATCTGGGTGTTTATTTTAGCCACGATCTATCCAGGGCCAAACGAATAGGCGCAATAACAATACACCTTTCCGGAAAATTCCGGGAGACCTGCAACGAGGGGAATTGTGGGGCTGTTCGGACGTACGCTCGTGCCGCTCGAACGCTTCGTGTATCGTGGTAACGGCACAATTCGTTCTTTCTTATTATTGGAAGCATAGAAAACACACACACACACACACACAAAATAAAGCGAAGGAAAAAGAAGATTATGAAACACTGTTTTGCTTTACTTCTGCCTTCTCTGCGTTCTGAAATCACGAACTGTTAAACCAACGTCAATTTCGTCTTCGCATCCTGGTTACTTTCACGCGCCGCACATCCGTATGTCACAGCGCGTAAAGCAGCCGCGGGGGGCACAACATACTGCCGGAAAGGTCTGTTAAAGCCAACTCCGTTTGAAACTATACCAAACCGAATTTCAAAGAGGAATTGTTATAGACGCCCAACGTGAAGCCAATTCTAGAATATGCCTGCCCGGTGCGGAACCAATACTGTTCAAATCAAATATCGAAGCTAGAACGCGTGCAGAATAGTGCCGCTCGTTTTGTAGAAGATAATTACGATTTCTGCTCAAGCATAATGAATTTAAAGCGACAACTTTCTAGATAGGAAATTACTTGATTTACGGGGGAAGTTTCATCGAATGAAACTTTTCAGGCACTACGGGGACCCTCCCCGTAGTGCCATGCAGTAGGATCGTGTGAAGCGAAAATAATATTCCGAACGAATTTTCTTCCTCCGCCCCTTTAAGATAGCGCAATAAACGTTTTACAAACAGTTATCTGCAGTTAACTGGTGATGGAGGAAATATAAATGCTACAGTTTTTTTTTCTTCTTTTTAACCTTCGACTTTGTGTTTGTCTTGTGTGCCCAAAAGTTGACGTGGCGTTTCCGTTAATTATTCGAAACAGCGAACCCTCTCTTGCTGCATTTGCATCAATGCTGCCTTACAACCACGAGGCTGAGCGGCGCGTCCATATAACATGAAAATATTGAACATAATATTCCTCTAGGGAATAGCAATACTGTCGGCTGTTTTTTTCGACAATATATGATCTTGCGCAAATCGAAATAACCTTTCATTCTTCATGACGTTCACATCATACGTGTTAGATGAAATGCGAAAAAAGGCGGTAGGAACGGTGGTGGAACTGACAAATGGTAATTAAGAGCAGCTGTTGCAGCAGGGAACAACGGGTTTTGGAACGGAGATTCTCAATTTTGTTGCAAACTATTTTCAGCTTTCATGTCAGTATTTTTCATACAATCTCTTTAAAAGTTAGCCTGTGGAAAAAAAAACAAACTTCAGTTGTTGGAGTGTTGAGAGATATTTAAGGTAACATACCTACAGGAGACCTAGCCAGTACAGATGTTTGTTTATTTATTGAACAATCATACGCCATTAATTTTTCACCTGTGTTAATTAACCTATTAGAAGTACCGATGCCGTCTTCAAGATGTGTTTGAGGTGAAAAAAATGTTTTTGACTACTTTGTAGGGTTTCTATCACGGTGAGGAAATTGTCGCGAGTTTGACATCAAATGGGCACTTTTGTGCGGAATGTTTCTCACGCTTCCGGCCGCTCGTATTCAACTTGCAGCTGTCATTAGAGCAGCTAAGCGAAGCACACAGCTACTCTAACCGATCAGAACGACTAGCGCTATCTATTCATGTGATCCATCTGAGCACCGTTCGCACAAAAACCGATAACTCTTGGTTAGGCATTTGAAAATAATAGATTTTGGGTTGAAAGCAAGTTCAAAGGGGATACCGTAAAATTCCAAGAAATAGCCCGAATAAAATCGAAAGAAAATTTGGTGAAAATAAAGAGTGGGCTATCTTTCGGTGAGAAATCATGAGAAGTTGAAAAAACTGCTGCTTTTAGATCATGTGTCCTATGCAAACTTACTGCGGCAAGGAGTAATGAGGCAAAGATGACTGTACTCCCCTATCAGTAATGTTCGCTTTTATCCCGAAATAGCGAACTAGACGTATTTACGGCAAGGTCATCATTGTTCCAAACATTGCGATAACTAGGAGCAAGCTATGTTTGTGGAATTTACGGTATTTTACGGTAGTGATTTTGGCCGAATATTTTTTAATCGAACATTGAATAGTTGGTGAGCCTTTTTGCATGCCTTTTACTACTGTTACACCTGCTTAAACAAATATTCAGCTGAACTGGCAAAGGTTGCTTCCACGCTTCTAAATGCCCACTTATGAGCTCTGTTAAGTTTAACTTAGCTAGAATTATAGACTGTTGCCCCAGACAGTCCAATGCCTACATTAGGATGTCAAGTAAACGACAGATCTGATATAAAATTAAATCCATAAGGGAGACCCGCCATATTTAACTAAGGGGATTTACAAATCTTCTTGCTAAATGAAAATATTTTCTTCAATTCTTAATTAAAACCAAACAAGCACAAGTCATGAACACAGGCTGTTAAAACATCGCTGCATTACAGGCTAGCATAAAAGCCACAGTTAAGTTTTGAAGATTTTACTTCAATATAAATATAACAAATCACGTATTTTTTTTATTTTTTAAGTATTACTTTAGGCGCGCGCGTGCGTTGTACCATTTCGAAGGTGTGTTTTTCGCCAAGGTGAGCGGCTGCGCTGCGGCGAAGGGAGTCGCGAGATCGCGGTGCCAGCTCTGCGGGTATTGCTTCTCCGCAGTGCCTCGATTGCTTGTGGAGAAGCGCAGTCAAGGCGGCTAAGGCGCCGCAGTCAACACTTCGAAAAGTATGAATATTGGAGTTAATTTTGAAGTGATTATAACATAGCGTATAGGTCGAATATTCGCACAGCCGTACTCTTCGCACATAGTACTTAGGCACCAGAAAAAAACGCATTTGTACTTTCTTCATTTTCAGTGGCATCGCCAAAAATGCCACGTGCCAGACACGTTCAGTCTCCTTTTTAAGACAGCTCCTTTTCGGCGCAGATATGGCGCAAATTGTGCACAAATACAACCTTTCGAGCAGCATGTAGCAGGGTTTTTGTTTTAGCGCAGCTTGGCGCAAATGGCATGGCAGTTCTACCACGTAAACAAATGCCGTTCTCAGTGCGGTAACCCATTCATAACACACAAATTATTCCCTAGCAAAAGTTAGTAATACAGTTTTGGTTATGTTTTAAGCAACTGTTAGCATCTAGTTAGTAATTAAAAAAAAAAGGAACTGAGGTTTGTAACTCTAGCTACCTATTACTAACAGACGAAGCGTACATAAAGTAAACTAACAAAAGTATGTCTGTCACGACACCGAAGCTGAAGAAATTTCGCGAGAGATGATTGTGTCACGTGTCAGACTGGGGGTAAAAATGCGAGATATCTCCTTCACTTGATATTGGGAAGGAGATCAGGCTGTGGCGCCCGAAGCGGCTAACTTTAGAGCTACACGGATGGGGAGAACAAATTAAAATGACTCAGCACTCGGCTTAAGGCTCGTTCACACTCTTGCAACCGAGTACGACCGAGAGAGACAAGACCGGTTTTTAATCCTCTTGCGACTTCTTAGGACAGGGCGCGCTGCTGCGGAGCTGGTCCTAAGACGTCGTAAGAGGATTAAAAACCTGTCTGGTCTCTCTCGGTCGTACTCGGTCGCAAGAGCGTGAACGGGCCTTTACTTACACGAACGACGCGTCAGCGTTTGGCTGGGGTTCGTGTTCTTCAGTCGCCTGATGGGGAGGAGGGGCTCTTTAGTTACCACTCCGGCCTGCATGAACAATGCAGAATACACGCTGTTTATGCGCAGCTCAGGACAAAAGCCGAAGTGGGTCAAGCTGGCAGCCTCTGCGACTGCTTTTGGGGGGGATCAGGCACTAACAATAAACGTCACTCCGTTTATTGTTAGTATTTTTACGTGAAGACGCATAAAAATGCCCACAATTGGCCTGTGGGCATGTCCACAGGCCTTTTGTTGGGTAAACACCAAGGGGTGGGGACAACAAATAAGGCCTTTATATTAGAGCACTGCACAGGCCCGGGCCAGCCCGAAAGCCCGAGCCCGGCCCGGCCCGCGGGCCGGGCTCGGGCCGGGTAGCACGTATTTTCTCGGGCCCGGGCCGGGCTCGGGTTTGAACAAAAAAGTTCTCGGGCCGCGCCGGCCCGGGCCGGCCCGGGCCGTGCCTGGGCAATCTTGTGCCGTAAATCATAAATTGTTGTTGATAGCAAGAAGTTTGCTCATTCATCTTTTAGGTTCATTGAATACAAAAAAGCGAAGTGCAAATTCACTACAGCGTCGTTAAAAATAATAACTAAAAGACGCCTTGAAGCTAGAAAGCCTTCAAGCTTTTTCCGTGTGAGCGAGGGTTCAGTGTTATAAATTGTGAACAAAATAAAGTCCCAGTCATATGCTTGTCAACCTGTCTGATTCATCGCTCTCAAAAACATCTAGTTCACTATTAGGAAGATTTAGAAAAACGTACGCAAGCGTTTTGGGTACCGTAAAAATAGCGTTGCGATGTAAAACTTAGGGCGATGCTAATTTTAGCTTGCCCAAAGTGCTTCAGTACGTTATTCTAAGACTCCCTTATTGCACAGAGCGCGACACTATATTAGCGCGAACAAGCGATTGTCGTGTTTTTATGTTTATCTCATAGAATCAAAACGCTGTTTTCAGAACTATTAGTGTCTTTAGAAGTGCTCATCTGGGCCACAGACCTGAGCGGTATACTTTGGTGCCTACTAACACCATTTCGAAGTAAAATTCGAAAAAAGAGCCAACGTCGTGTTCGCGGTATCAGTGTTGCGCAATGTACATAGTCCGTTCCGCGCTTGCACGTTTTGGGAACCATCTTGAAAAAAACGTTCTAAGGGGTTAAGTAGGAATATGTTAAACTTCAGCTTGCCTGAAAGGGTTGTATTTTTTAAGAACGCGTTGACATGTAAAGCTACTTCAGAACATTTTCTTAAACAGAAAAGGTGCGCAGACCAGGCTTAGAACGATGGAGACTTTTTGCGAAGAGGTTGCGATGTGCAGGACCTTATAAAAGTAGGTTGAAACGGGACGCGTTTAAATGCAAAGGGTGTTTGGAAAACGGCCTGCGCGAAACGAGTCCCGACAAGTCCGTGACCGTCGCCTGCGTGACGGGGCCTGCGGCAACAAGTCTCAACGCGCCCGTGACGTTAGCGGGACGTGTGTGTGTGCGTGGTGGTTGGTGCGCTCGGAAAAGGGAGAGAGGCATGGCCTAACTGCGGAGAACTTTGGCTACGTCGCACTGGGCGGCGGACTTTGCTGCATGGCACTTGACGGCGGGTTGCTGCATCGCACTGGCTGCCCTGGCGGGGAGTGAGAGAGAAACGGACCCTATATAAGGCGGAGCGTGAGGCTGCTCCGTCGTTCTCTCTCGGATTTGACGACTGTATCGCAACCATGTAATTAAACCGTTCGTTACGTTACCAAGTCTCCCACCTCCACTGAACCCCTGAGTTCTTCACTTCGGGGATTGGACGTCGTCTCGAGCCAGGAAGCTTCCGGACGTGCGGCCTAAACCCCGCCTCGAACAACTGGTTGGCAGCGGTTGGGATCAGACCATGCGACATCGTGCTACATCTGTGGGTGAGCGTTTGGACTTTGCTTTGAGATTCGCCAGGCTTCAGATTATGGGTAATTAATTTTGAACTGCTGGGAATCCGTAGTGTTTGACTCGTGCGCTAGGTTTGTGTACAACCTCGCGACAAGTTTTATAGAAAAGCCAAAGAGCAGCGATCATGGATCTAATGAGGTTACTGAGAACAGATTTACTCTGTTTATGTGAAGAATTGGATGTGGAGGTGGAACAAAAGATGAAAAAATCTGAGATCAGTAAAGCAATTTCAGAGAGCGCGGAAGCAGAGGAAATTAAAATTGCGTGGGAATTACTTCAGAACGCTAAAAGTGAAGCTGCGGCGAAAGAGGAACGAGCGCAGGCTGTAGCGAGAGAGGAACGAGCGCAGGCTGCAGCAAGAGAGGAACGAGCGTTAAAAAGGCTAGAGCTCGAAATTGAACAACAGCGATTAAACTCGCAGAACAGTAGAGTTGGGGCTCCGGTACGAGCAAGTGAGGCCGAGTCGTATCAAATGAAGAAGCTCTTGCAGCCGTTTAAAGTTGTGGAAGACGTGGGCCTATTCTTAGTTAACTTTGAGAGGACATGTGAGAAGTTGAGCTTCCCCCCAGAAACGTGGCCGCAACGACTTTTGACTTTGTTGCCCTGTGAGGCTGCAGAGGTTGTCGCGCGCCTTAGTACTAGAGACGCGGACGACTACGACAAGGTGAAGTCGAGCCTTTTGAAGCGGTATCGCCTTTCTGCCGAGGCGTTCCGTCAAAGGTTTAGAAACGCATTCTAAAAGAGCAGCGAGGGCTACTCGGAATTCGCGTACGGGCTTAAAACCAACTTGATAGAATGGTTGAAAAGCGAGGAAGTGTACGAAAGCCGAGACAAGGTAGTCGAGTGTGTGTGCCTCGAACAGTTCTTTCGAAGCATTCCGCAGTCAGTCAAGCTCTGGGTGCAGGATAGGGTAGGAGTCGACTCTGTCGAAAGGGCCGCTGAGCTAGCCGAAGAGTACGCAACGTGTAGAAAGCTGAGCGGAGAGGAAAGCGAACCTGACCGGAGCGATCAGCGCAAGCCCTTCCAACAGGGAAACGGCTCGCGAGAAAAAAGGCCCGAGAAGTCAGAAACAGGACGAAAGGTCCCAGAAAAGAGCGGAGATCCCTCGAACGGAGATCCCTCGAACGGAGACGAGGCACAGAAAAGCCAAAAAGGGCAGTTCGAGGCAAGGAAGCCGTTCCTGTGCTACAACTGTCAGGAGCCGGGACACAGAGCGGCGAGGCATAACAAACCGCGGGTTGTGTTCTCGTACGTGAGCGGTAGTGACAAGGACCTGAAGCTTCTTCGTCCATATCTTCACGAGCTCCAGGTAAACGGAAAGTCGTGCAGGGTGCTTCGTGACAGTGCATCGACGATGGACGTTGTTCATCCGTCGTATGTAACGACATCCGACTTTATTGGAAAGGTAGTTTGGATCAAGCAGCTGCTCGAGAAGCACAGTGTCTGTCTGCCTATGGCGAGAGTAAGGATAACTGGCCCGTTCGGAGAGCTAGTGACAGAGGCGGCTGTCTCGCTAGCAGTCCCATTGGAGTATCCCTATTAGAGCGCAGCTCTTAGGGGCCCGTTTCCGGCTTGAGCGGCGTCGCCGTCGCCGTCGCCGTCGCCGTCGGCGTAACCGCGCGGTGCATCATGGGAAATGTCCCGTAATGCACCGCGCGAGCCCCCCACCGGGGTCACGTGACCTCGTGGGGGGTCACGTGACTCCCCTGAGGTCACGTGACCCCCTCCTCGAGGTCACGTGACCCCCCGAGGTCACGTGACCCCCGCCGATGTCGCGTGACCCCCCGATGACGTCATCGTCACTGATGACGTCACCGGCATCCACATCGTCATCATCACTGATGACGTCATCGGCATCCACATCGTCATCGTCATCACTGATGACGTCACCGGCATCCACATCGTCATCGTCATCATGACTGACGACGTCACCGGCATCCGCATCGTCATCATCACTGATGACGTCACCGGCATCCACATCGTCATCATCACTGATGACGTCACCGGCATCCACATCGTCATCGTCACCATCACTGATGACGTCACCGGCATCCACATCGTCATCATCACTGATGACGTCACCGGCATCCATATTGTCATCGTCATCATCACTGATGACGTCACCGGCATCCACATCGTCATCGTCCTCATCACTGATGACGTCACCGGCATCCGCATCGTCATCGTCATCATCACTGATGACGTTACCATCCGCATCGTCATCGTCATCATCACTGATGACGTCATCAGTGACGTCACTGATGTCGTCACCGGCATCCGCATCGTCATCATCACTGATGACGTCATCAGCGATGTCACTGATGACGTCACCGACAATCGCATCGTCATCGTCACTGGTGAAGTCATCAGTGACGTCACTAATGACGTCATCGGTACCCGCATCGTCATCGTCACTGATGACGTCATCAGTGACGTCAGTGATGACATCATCGGCATTGGGGGTCACGTGACCCCCAAGGTCACGTGACCCCCCCTGGTTAGTTTAACCCCCCCCCCCCCAGTGCCCTTCCCTCCTCCTCCTCAAGAGCTGCGCTCCAATTCGGCGTTACAGGGAGTTGTAAGCGGCTTTCATTTTTTGTTTTCTAACCGGTCAGATTTCCTGCTGCGCGAAAGGGGTCAACAACTGGGAGAAGGACCAGTTCAGTCGTGTACGAGGTCCGAATCGCGTCAGCTCGCCCCTTTGTTAACGAGTGAGCCAGAGCCAAAGGCAGCTGACGGGGAGCAAGCACTCCCAGAGTTGGAGACAGAGAAACGGAATGAGGGGGTCCGGGTTGTAGAACAGCCCGACCTCGTAGCACTAGAAAGCGTACGCCGTCCCAACGCGCCGGCGAAAAAGGCGGAGGAAGACGGGATCATTAAAGGATCTCTCGTAGCTCCGGCGTCACGTAACTTTGGTCCTCTGTTACGAGTAGACAGAGTGTCTTTGACAGTCGAGCAGAAGAGCGACCCTAGTGTGTCAGGGTTTCGCGGTACTGCTCAGGAGATTGCTAGGACCAAGTGACGGGGCATGAAAAAGGCGGATTGTTTTATCGGCGCTATAAGGACCGCATTTTCACGTCTAGAAATCACGTGAAAATCGATCACTATGACTTCAGCGTAAGAAAGAGGAAAGGCAAATTTAGCGGCAATGCCGATGGGTTGAGCAGATTTTTCTGATATCACCAAAAAGAGTAGGGATGATCTCAGAGGTTTTCGTCATCTACGGGAATGAGGATCTAAGTGGGGGCACTTCGTTAAAGCCCGAAAGTGACCTCACAAATTGCGAAGTTCTGTCTTTTTGTACTTTGTTCATAGTGACCTCTTTGGGAAAATGAGTTTTGCTTTGGCGACAGCGGGTCTCGATACCCGAAATTGTCCTAAGGTTTTAAATTGCATTGTTTTGGCGGGTCCATATCACAAGAGCGAATGACATTTTAGCGAACGACGACATTTGAGCGAATGGTCGTTTTAGCGAATAACGGGGGCGCGCGTTAACCCATCCGTCGGGCTGCGCTTTACGCCGCTTCGCGGCGACAGTCTGCGGCAACTCATTACAAAAATATGAACTCACTTGGCCCACCCAAAAACGCCGCTTCGCGGCGTCGGACTATTCGCTAAAGTGTCGTTCGATGAAACGTGGGCGTTCGCTAAAACGTCATTCGATCAAGTGAGTGCCTCCCGGCGTGGTGTTGTGGGGGACGTTTCCGCTGATGCCTCCGTTGTGAGAGGTTTGGGAGTTTGCTTAGTGCTTGCAGCGCCTTCTCAAGGCCTACTCCAAGCCCACCTCTTCAGGCCAGCGATAGTACCACCGGCCATTCGAGGTTTCCCACCTTCCAAGTTTCAACGCTGCGGACACAAGTCAAGACGAATCCGGGACCGTCGCCCGCTTGTCGGGGCCTGCGCGAAGCGAGTCCCGAGAAGTTCGTGACCGTCGCCTGCGTGACGGGGCCTGCGGGCAACAAGTCTCAACGCGCCCATGACGTTAGCGGGACGTGTGTGTGTGCGTGGTGGTTGGTGCGCTCGGAAAAGGGAGAGAGGCATGGCCTAACTGCGGAGAACTTTGGCTACGTCGCACTGGGCGGCGGACTTTGCTGCATCGCACTTGACGGCGGGTTGCTGCATCGCACTGGCTGCCCTGGTGGGGAGTGAGAGAGAAACGGACCCTATAGACCAGTGTCCGCGCCAATTCCAGGGCGCCGCCATGTTTATCTACGCTCGCGCCACCACGCGGAGAGAACTGGCAGGCAGGAGGGGGGGGGGGGGGGGGGGCTGCGTTGGCGGCGTTGCTTTGGGGAGCTGGATGCGGCAGGCTGTCCGAATGCACCGACACATCGTGACCGATATCTTCACCAGAAGCCTCCGCGACCCGTTCTTCAACAGATAAGATGTCGTGAACAATCAAGAACCCATCTCGATCAAGAAAACAAGAGAAAACCTTTCTTGTCTTAAATGTTCTCGGTGTCTGCTGACCCTTGACATCCGCGTTTCAGTCCGGGTTCATTGCGTAGTAAATAGAGAGTTTTAGTAATACGTATAGGGGCAAACGCAAACCCCCTACGTTAGCGTTAACGTTGCGTCGACGGAACGTTACGGAGCGCGTCGAATACGCACTTTTAGTACAGCGGAAGAAGAACGCATACGTAAAGACTTGTAGCGCCATCTAGATGTGTTCCTGTAAACTGCTTCAAACAATCCAAGGCGGGTATTCGGTCAAGCCAATCCAAAGCCCCGATTCTCCTCGCTTTGTTACGGAAGTGCGTGTTTCCGTGTGCCTGTTGTGTACGTGTTTCGTCTTTTTTTTTTTTTTTGTACCGACCGCACGGTAAACACCTTTTTGGGTTCGACGGCGTCGCCAACGTTCTTGGCTATCAACACCCATCTTTGTGGGTGCTCGAAAGGGTTCGTCGCGTTGACTTCTTTGAGGAGGTTGATGTCATCTTCAATGGTAAAGCGAACCCGTACAATGCGCGTAGCACTTACGCTGGTTTGTCTCACTGCCGCCATTTTTCAAACTGGACTAGTCTCGCGCTCTCCCGTGCGCGACGAGAGCAACGAGATGGCACGCAAGGGACCGCTACGTACGTTCGCAAAAATCGATAGCGAGCGTACGTACGCAAGGCTCGCCCCAGTACGTACGTATGGCGCATGCGCAATGTGGAGGACGCAACGTTAACGTCAACGTATAGGGTCTGCGTTCGCACCTATACGTAGTACTAAAACTCTCTAATATGTCGCTACTGCTTTCTTGTAGCTTTCAAATGCTTGATTGGTGGCTTCTTGTATATGACATTACATTCGTGGCACGTTTGAGACCGATTTTCGCGATCTGCTTGCCTTTCTGCGGCCACGCGGCTCTGCCGAGCCGAAATATGTGGAGGCGTTCACTTGATCGAACGCCGTTTTAGCGAATGAAAACGAGACCACGACGTTTCATCGAATGACTAGCGAATGGGTCTAGTTACATAGACAGCTCGGATTAGCTTTCTTTTGTAATGAGGCGCCTTGTCTGCCGCTCGAAGCGGCGTAAACGAGGGCTCCGAGTATGTTAGCACGCGTCCCCCCCCCCCCCCCCCCACACACACACAAACACACACTGCGAGTGTCTGGGTTCGAAACTAGTAATTGCCAGTTCTAAAGGATGGACTTGAAGTGGGAGCTGGAATTCTACGAGGTACCAGGAGCCACTTACTATCGGGCAACGAAGCAGGGTGCCTGTGGGGGCGGAGTCTAGGAACGCTTCTGATTAATATTGTGAAAGGCGATCGGTTATGATAGCAGACGAAACTTCGACTCGTTTGTTCAGAAGTTCGCGGTGATATTTTATTAGCCCTCGTTACAGCACACCAAGGATCTTAGGCAGTGAAATTCACATCACGCAGGCTCGTCCGTCGTAGTCAAATGAGCGCAGTCGATGATGAGGTGTAATGAGCTACTAAGCTTCACAAGGAAAATGCGCGTGAGAAAGAGTTTTGAGGAAGTCCAAAACACCGATCCAGCAGACGCACGTACGTACGTTTACTCCGGACTTCATGAACCCGACGGCGCAAGATCAAAGAGCACCGCCGCCATCGCCACCCGGTTTTCTCTGCACTTTGCGCGACGACGGCACTGCAACGGAGGGCACTCGCCTCGGCGTTAACAATCCGCGAAATAGATTAATTTTCCACTCTTGAAGCCATTCCAAATGATAAATGAAAATACCTCGGCGTTGTTGAACATCTGACGACACAACCAACACAACTGTGCCGCTGGCTGCGTGAGCCTGACACAACTGTGCCGAGCGCCTGCTCGGCACCGTTGTTGCTCGTGAAGGCCTGCTTATTTGTAGTTGAGACGATGATTCCACATCTTTTGTGGTGCTTGCAGTAACTTCGAAGGGCAGGGGGACCTTCTCACGAGGACGTTGAAGACACTCAACACCGGAGCCACCAAAGCAATCGCACAAACCGTCGCCATGTTTGCTTCTTCTTCGTCACTCGCGGCGCGGTCAACTCGTCGTCGCGAGATGTTTTCTGGCTCGGGTAGATGGAAACCAACAGCGGCAAAGTGGCGTATGGACACACGGCTCTCACCATTACGGGCACTATACTCACATACCGCGGTAAACAGGACCGATGCCGGCGAAACGGCAGTTGGCACACCAGCGAAGAAGCCCTCAACGGGAAGCGGCGGCGCAGGCCGACGCAGCCCCCCCTCCCCGTGAGCGTCTGGATTCGAGATTATTGTTCGCTTTTGCTCCTTGCGGTCGAGGCTAAAAAGAGCACTTCCGGACAAAGGTCTATATAAGGCGGAGCGTGAGGCTGCTCCGTTGTTCTCTCTCGGATTTGACGACTGTATCGCAACCATGTAATTAAACCGTTCGTTACGTTACCAAGTCTCCCACCTCCACTGAACCCCTGGGTTCTTCACTTCGGGGATTGGACGTCGTCACGAGACTGGAAGCCTCCGGACGTGCGGCTCAAACCCCGCCTCGAACAGCGCGCTCCTGCGTTCCGGGCCGTACTTGCTTGCTATTGCTTAAGGCGGACTAGAGAATTTTTTTTTTAATTTGAAGACAGTTTTGTTTTTTATCATGAAGAAACTAGCATTTGTGCACCTTTATTGGAGTTATTAAAACGTAAAGACATCTCAAGCGGCAAATACAGAATGATTTTTTTTTAAATATTCGAACAGATTATTTACAAAAATTTGTAAAAAATGCACTAATACGGTTTGTGCAGCTGAATTATACGGCCAGCGGGATATTATGGGGGGTGGCTAATCTTTGCAATAAGTTGGATAATTAATTATAAGTTGATAATTAACTTTTTAATTAGTGAAAATAGACATATGGTTCCAATTGGAAACTTAAAGAGTGCAATCGGGAAAACCATTAAATCAACTCTCTTTAGAATGACTTGAAACTGGGGGAAACTCGAGGGCGCGCCAAATTTAGAACTTGTGAAGCAGGCGCAAAGCTAGCAGCGGCGGAACTCGGATGACTAGATCATTATCGCGTTCCGCCACTGCTACCTTGACACCTGTACCAGAGAAAATGATCGGGACTCGGGTAATGGAACTTTAAAAGAGACGAGAAAACCTCAAGCTTGTAAGTGAAGAGTAAGTCGGATGTTGAGGAACAGCCAAAATCTTGTAAGCCTGTTAGGCTAAGATATGTATGTACGTCGTTTGTTCGCTGTTAGCTCGTTATATTCTGCACAAAAACTGAGGACAGGGGACGTCCGGAAAGCACCAGTGGCTACTCTTGTGCCGAGATGGTGCACTGGGTTCGACGTCCTGAGGGCAGATGGTCGGGCCGGTTCATACACTACCGTACCATAGTCAAAACGAGATCTCACGAGGGCATTGCACAACCCTAGAAGGCATTTTCTATAGGAACTCAATGACTTGTGACATAAAACTTTGAAAAGACTCATACGCTGAAGAAATTCGATTTTCAGAGCTCTTAGGTGGGTGCCACGTTCCTGAAGTGACGGTGAAAGCGAAAGACGAAGGGGGCAAGCTCGAGCAAAAGGGAAAGGATAAGCTCGAGCAAAAGGGAAAGGAGAAGCTCGCGCAGGACATTCGACGACTGAACCTAAAGGGCGGCAGCTGACACGTCAACGCTCCCGGCAGACCAGGCTTCGCTCCTGGTGAACCCTGGCTCCGCTCCAGGTTTTCTCGCCGCCATGGAGCCGGAGCGACGTCGTGCCTGCTGCTCGCACCAGAAGCCCGGAGCATTGGACTTCGAGCTCGAAGGCGAACGCGAAGGGGTGGCCTCGCAACACTCCTGTCAACCCAGGCCGCGTACCTGGACGGTCAAGCGACACCATCGAACCGGTGCTGGAAGGCCTAGAGCTCCTAGCAAGCTTGGACCCACACCCGTAACATCGAAGAACAAGGCCGGGTTCCTTTCCAAGCAAGATCGACGCTCGAGACTGTGCGTGTTCTCAGCGCGCGACCGAGACTGTCTGTATTGCCTGTAGCTATTTAACCACTCTATTTTTTTTCCCTTTCGCTTCCCCTTATAATTTTGTTTTCTGTTCTGCTTTTTTTGTGCTTGTGAGTAAATTAATTTTTGTTCGTCTACTTATGTGTCGCTTTGTCTTTCGACCTGCCCTTATCCCCGCGGAGGAATATGACAATTGGCGAGCCTGCCAGGATTCGTGGCCCATTTCTGATGTCTTGTTCTTCTGAGACGTAGAGGAGCGTCGGAAGGCGAAAGGCACCCAGGGTCATGGAGGTAGAGAGATTAACTGCTATCGGAGAGAAACTGGGCTATGCCGGGCCAGAGTTGAGGAAATGGGTGGACGACGAAAGAGCGCGATTAAGAGAGGAGAGAGCTCACGAGCGTGAGTTGGCAAGGGAAAACCGCGAGGGGGAACTAGCTAAGCACGCTACCCTAGAGAAAGAAAGGGATATTGCAGTTGAGAATCGCTGCGCGAGGGGGTCGCCAGGAAGGGGCTGATGGGCAACTGGGAGACGCGCCAGTCCAAGCATTCTGAGGGAGTCCTCACAAGTTCATCCCGCAGTTCAACGAGCGGAGGGACGACCTCGATGCGTACCTGCAGCGTTTCGAGCGCACAGCGACAGGTTTGGGGTGGCCTCAGGACAAATGGGCGACGACATTAGGCCTGTGTGTCAGGAGAAGCGCCGACGGTGGTTGGTCGCATTGACGCCCACAGACGCGTTGGACTATCCTAAAGTAAAACTGGCTTTGCTCCAGAGATTTAGGTAAACAAAGGAGGGATACCGATAGAGATTTCGGTATGCTAAACCCGAGGAGGGTGAAACTAGGAGGAAGTTCGCCGCTAGGCTCGCAGGTTACTTTGATCGGTGGGTTGAGGTGTCAGAAACCGAAAAGACCTTCGAAGCGCTACGAGACACGGTTGTGGTGGAACAGTGTCTTGGGACCTGCTCGAACAAGCTAGCTGTATTCCTTAAAGAGAGGGACTGCCGAACTTTGGATGAAGTGGCAGCAAAAGCTGACCTCTTTTTAGAGGCGCAAGCGCAATCGAGCACAGGTGGCAAACTGGAAAGAAACTGAGTGCAGGAGATCCAACTAACAATGATAAAGGCGAGGCCAGGAAAAGTAGCCGCTGCTTTCTTTGTAGGAAAGTGGGGCATAAGGCAGAAAATTGGCGGAGTAAGGCTCAAGCGAGTAAAGCACCAACGTGCTGGAACTGTGGACGAATGGGTCACAGGGCTAATGAGTGCAAGGTAGGAACGTACGGCGAACACCAGGCCTCTTGCCTGTGGACAAGGCCACCAGGAGATTGGGACGAGCCAGATGACTCCTTCGTCACTCTGAGGAGCGGAGATAAGGTACCGGTGGTGAACGCTGCCTTTGGGAATCCTCCAAAGTTTTTAGCAGATAACATGCCTGTGGTTGAGGAACGACTCGGGGACCGACGAATAAAGGTACTCATGGACACCGGCTGTTACACTGTGGTGATCAGGATGGACTTGGTTCCTCTCAACAAATTTACCGGAGAGTCGAGTGCCGTCTTTTTATTGGACCGCACGGTCCAATAAACCTGAAGCGAAAATCAACCTGAAGCGAAGATTTCGGTCCGGACGCCGTTCTACACAGGCACGGTTCCAGCGAAGTGTATCGAAAATCCATTGTATGATCTGGTGCTGGGGAACATCCCGCAAGTCCGAAATGCGGACGACCCAGACCCAGATTGGGAAAAGACAAATGAAGTGACACCTGGGAGCCCATACGACCGGGTCGAGCTGTGTCGACGATCCGAAAGGTGATCTGATGTTCACGGAGGGTCCGGCTCAGTCAAGAACAATGAGGAGTCCTGTCAGGTGAATCTAGCGGAATTTGCTGCCGTTCGCGGTACAAGCGTCACGCGAAGTGGAGAAAAGAAAATCAAAGAGGCATCCCTGAAGGTACCGCAGGTATCAATGATCGATACGACTCCAGAAGCACTCGCTAGAGAGCAGAGAGAAGGTGACACACTCAGTAGGCGTTTTGATGTGGTTGGGCAAATCACGAGAAAGCCTAAGTCTAGGACAAAGTTTCAGTTCGTCGTGAAAAACGACCTGTTGCACAAATCTGTTGAGTACTCGTTGGGGAGAAAGACAACTCAACTGGTACTCCCGAAGAAGTTTAGACCGGCAGTGATAACTCTCGCGCATGATGGCATAATGTCCGGGCACCAAGGGATGAAGAATACGCTAAGCCTGGTGACAGAAGAGTTTTTCTGGCCTGGGATCCAAAGCGAGGTCAAAAGATACGTCACATCATGCGACGTCTGTCAACGCACGGTGCCGAAGGGTAAAGTGGGTAGGGCTCCCTTAGGGAATATGCCCACAGTCGAGACGCCTTTCGAGAAAGTAGCCATCGACATTATTGGACCTATCACGCCGATGCCGAGTGCGGGAAACAAGTACATCCTGAATATGGTAGACAGGACTACAAGATATCCAGACGCAGTAGCGCTGCGGGCCGTTGGATCTGAGCAGGTAGCAGAAGCTCTGGTCGAGATGTTTACACGCTACGGCGTGCCAACAGAGGTACTCAGCGACCGCGGGACTAACTTTACATCAGACCTGATGAAAGAAGTAAGCCGTTTATTATCAATGAAGCACATGCTCACCACGCCTTACCATCCCATGTGCAATAGATTGGTCGAGAGGTTTAACGGCACTATAAAACAAATGTTAAGAAGAATGTGCCAAGAGAGGCCCAAGGACTGGGACAGGTACCTCCCAGCGCTGCTCTTCGCATATAGGGAGGTTCCACAATCAAGTTTGAAGTTTTCTCCTTTTGAGCTGCTGTACGGCAGGAGAGTGTGACGGCCTCTGGCCATTCTCAAAGAAATGTGGTCGAGCGAAAAGGTGGAAAATGAGGCGAAGACATCATACAGCTACGTGCTCGAACTGAGAGGAAAATTAGAGAACACGTGCGAGTTTTCGCACAAATGCTTGGAGGAGGCGAAGGCTAAATATAAGGGCTATTACGACAGAAGGTCGTCGAACCGCAAAATGAAGCAAGGTGACTTGGCTTTGATCCTTCTTCCAACAGATGCCAACAAAATGATCATGCAATGGAAAGGACCCTTCGTGGTGACGGCAAGAAAGAACGAGGTCGATTACGAGTTGGACGTGGGAGGGAAGACGAAGGTCTTTCACGTCAATATGTTAAAAAAGTACGAGGAGAGAGAGACGACTCGACAAGAGCAGACTGCCTGTCATGTCACAGCTGAGATCAAAGATGAAGCTCTAGAAGAGTGAAGCTTCGAAGATGCCGGAGAGGTCCCCACACCTAGCTGGACGAAGCAACACGTATCGAAGGACGTTAATGTGAACAAGAATTTGGACGCGGAAAAAAGTGCCGAAGTGCGTGCGCTGATCGAAGACTTCAGCGAGATCTTCTCCGATGTGCCGGGAAGAACGAGATCTCTTGCTCGACCACCTAGTGAACTGAAAGGGGCAGCGGGTATTGCTTTACGTCTACCGGGAGCGTCGTGGTGACTTCCAGGTCGCATGTAAAGAGATATATATCTCTTTACATGCGACCTGGAAGTCACCACGACGCGCCCGGTAGACGTAAAACAATACCCGCTGCCCCTTTCAGTTAGCGGGTATTGTTTTACGTCTACCGGGCGCGTCGTGGTGACTTCCAGGTCGCATGTAAAGAGATATATATCTCTTTACATGCGACCTGGAAGTCACCACGACGCGCCCGGTAGACGTAAAACAATACCCGCTGCCCCTTTCAGTTCACTAGGTGGTCGAGCAAGAGATCTCTGAGATGCTGGCGCTAGGAGTAATCGAGAGATGCTCCTCACCATACAACGCACCGGTGGTGATCGTGAAGAAGAAGGACGGATCGAATAGATTTTGCGTCGACTACAGAAGATTGAATGATGTCATTAAACCCGATGCAGAGCCGATATCGAAGATCGACGTCACATTTGCCAAAGCGGGGAGAAGTGCTTTTTCTCAAAGCTGGATGTGGCCAAAGGTTATGTGCAAATTCCTATGGAGGAAAGCGCAAAAGAAAAGACGGCCTTCTCATCAACGAGCGGGCTCTTTGAATTCAACTTCATGCCCTTTGGAATGAAAACTGCTTCAGCTACGTTCACAAAGCTGATGCGAAAGTTGTTGGACGGAATCCCAGACGCGCATCACTCCATGGATGACGTCCTAGTCGCTACAAGCTCGTGGAGGGAACATATGGAGACGCTTAGCCGTATCTTTCGACTCCTGCGAGAGGCCAACATCACGATCAAGCCGATGGAGCGTGAAATAGTATTCTTGGAAATCAGCTTCCTCGGACACGACATCGGAATGGGCAAGATATCGCGGGACCCTAAATAATTAAAAGAATCCAAGATGTTCCGAGGCCTCGAACAAAAAGACAAGTCAGGTCCTTCCTTGGTCTCACGGGATTCCACCGAGAGTTTGTAGAAGACTACGCTCGTCTGACTGCACCGCTAGTAGAATTAACCAAAGAGGGAGCCCGGAATGAGGTCGAGTGGAGGCCAGTGCAAGAATAAGCGTTCAAGGAGCTAAAGAGCAGACTGGGACAACCTCCCATCTTATTAGCACCAAACCCAGAAAAAGAGTTCGTACTAAGAACGGACGCCTCTAATGAAAGCGTAGGTGCAGTCCTGCTTCAAGAAAAAGATGGCACGCTACATCCAGTAGCGTATGCAAGCAGAAAGCTTAGCAATGCAGAACGGAAGTTCGCAACGGTGGAAAAAGAATGTTTGGCACTGGTATGGGCCGTTGCCAGGTTCAAGTTGTTCTTGTATGGTAGGACGTTCCGGGTCCAGACCGACCATCAGCCTTTGGAATTCTTGAACAAAGCGAAGCACACCAACAGTCGAGTGATGAGATGGAGTATGACTCTACAAGATCAAAGCTTTAATGTAGAATATATTAAGGGTAAAGACAACGTGGGAGCTGACTTCATGAGTCGCGTTTGAGGAGTCAGGACTGGCTTATATAATTTACCAGGGAGCTTTGAGTCCATTTGAAACAAGGTTAAAGAAAAGTTACAGAAAGGTTTCCAGGAGCAGGTGTCTGGCTGAAACTTTCAAAGGATAAACTGCCAAGCATGAACGAGCGTTATGAACAGTGCTAAGACTGGTGCGAATATCAGGGTCTTATTTTGTTTTTATGTGTACGTTGATGTTTTTATGCGTTTGTGTGGTGAGCGTTGTAAGGAAGACAAGCGACGCCAATGACGTGACGCACATCTCATCAGAACTTTGACCGCTATTCGCCTCAGGAAGTGAGGCTCTTGAAGAAGGGGGGAGTGTCACGTTCCTGAAGTGACGGTGAAAGCGAAAGACGAAGAAGGGGGCAAGCTCGAGCAAAAGGGAAAGGAGAAGCTCGCGCAGGACATTCTACGACTGAACCTGAAGGGCGGCAGCTGACACGCCAACGCTCCCGGCAGACCAGGCTTCGCTCCTGGTGAACCCTTGCTCCGCTCCAGGTCTTCTCGGCGCCATCGAGCCGGAGCGACGTCGTACCTGCTGCTCGCACCAGAAGCCCGGAGCATTGGACTTCGAGCTCGAAGGCGGACGGGAAGGGGTGGCCTCGCAACACTCCTGTCAAACCAGGCCGCGTACCTGGACGGTCAAGCGACACCATCGAACCGGTGCTGGAAGGCCTAGAGCTCCTAGCAAGCTTGGATCCACACCCGTAACATCGAAGAACAAGGCCGGGTTCCGTTCCAAGCAAGATCGACGCTCGAGACTGTGAGTGTTCTCAGCGCGCGACCGAGACTGTCTGTATTGACTGTAGCTATCTAACCACTCTATTTTTTTTTCCTTTTGCTTCCGCTTATAATTTTGCTTTCTGTTCTGCTTTTTTTTTGTGCTTGTGAATAAATTAATTTTTGTTCGTCTACTTATCTGTCGCTTTGTCTTTCGACCTGCCCTCGTCCCCGCGGAGGAACATGACAGTGGGAAATAAAATTAAGCTTTTTATGAAATGTCACCTCAAGAAATCTGTAGTCTTTCCTGACAAGTACGGGGATCACATTCAGTTCCAGCGATAGACACAACGGCAGCTCACGACGGAAAGAAAGACACGGACTGTTTAGGACGCCGAGAACCTAAACCCCTTTCTCGTCAGCCCCCTTGGAATGTTTGTTTTGGCTGTCTTCAACTGCGCTCGCAGCTGGAGACATTACAAAAGGATGATGAGGTCCGTATATCTTCAGCATAAAGAGAATATAAAATACAAAAATTACGGTCAGTACGCAGGCTGGCTAGTGGACGCTTACCATTAGGATTTCAACTTTCTGTTGAATGCTTTTTTTTTTGTTGGTCGACGTTCTTCATTTTTTTGTCCAAGAAAGAAAAAGTTCCGTTCAGTCAAGGGTCTACTGAAAATATCCCTGTGTAGATGATGCGTGACGGGTGCAACCTTGGCTGTCCGTCATGGTTAAAAAAATTCTTTCTGTTTCTTGTTTGTTTTGTTTGCGTGGTTTTTTTAGATAAGAGTTCAGAAGCTCTTTGTCTAAACCATAGGCATCACTATGTGTGTGTCGTAGTTCAAAAGCATTGCATATTTGTTGTGTTTTCTAGCTGTCTAGAAAGTCTTTGTCTAATCCGAAAAGTGGTTGTGCTTTGTAGGTGGTCCACTTAGTTTGTTTTGTGATGTGGGTGAAGGTTGTGCATGTGACCTTGAAAAACGGGATGTTCGGTGGTTTTGTGGCGATTGTGGTTCTGTATATGAAGTGGTTAGTTGGATAATATTAGCTGGGTCAGTTGAGCTGTTTGTCCCTGTTACTTTCTCTTCAACTGTAAAAAAAAAGAATCTCTCTCTGCCCCAGTCTTGGGTTAAAATCATCATGGCAAATATAAAATAGGAGATGCTTGCAGTCGTGCGAGCGAATTTATTTTTAGCACAAATAAAGTCACACTTAAAGCAACCTCTTGAAGGACTTCATTTTCTTCAACAAAGAAATTAGTCACTCGCAACCTTCACGGCGTGTAGGGCGCGGACTAGTTCCTATCAAAATGCAGCTAACTGGATGATCGTCGTATAACAGCAGTACGAAGTCGGGTCTGCGACACGGAAGTAATTCTAATTTTGGAAACATGGGCGACATAAGAACGTTGCCTAATACTTCCGCGTGAGGAAGGTATAATCAAGCACCTTCATCGTAGAGCCGATCATGCAGGAGCAGTTCTGAAGTTATCGTTTGCGGACATGAGGGAAGACGCTCGGCTACGGGCGGGTTGTCGGGGCTATCCCTCTTCTCTCTTCGCGCGGCGTAGGCTATGGGAACACCCGAGCACGACCTTTGCAGTGCCTTCCTCGGGTAGGTTACTCAAACGCTGCATAAGAGATGACTAAACTTAAAATGAAAGGCACAAGTGGACACGGAGAAGCACTGCTGTCTTTTTCGTGGTTGTCCTTTTCTTTATATTTTTCCCTATACTAAGCTATAGAAGCGCGTTCAGAAGGGCGTATTACTTTGGGAGGACTCTCTGTTTGGATTTTGAGGGCTCATTCTGCTCGAAACTTGTTTCCTTCCTGTTTGTTGCGATCTTTGGCTTCACAACTCGGGGTCTTTTTATTACTGTCTCCCACAGACAGTGTTCCCAAAAGTGTCAGACTGGCAAAAGAAAGTGGCATTTTTGCCAAAGTTGAAGCTTGGGCGAGTTGGTACGTACAGTCGCCGGCCATATTTCGCTGCTCCGGTTTGCCGAAAGTCGACCGGAGAGGCAAAAATCCCCCATGCGGCGCGTCGAGCGTTGCCGCGTTCTGGGAGCCGGGCTATCGGGACCAAACCATTTTGTTATTAAAGAGGTAGACGCAAGAAGTTTAATAGTATTCCGTGTTTGGGAACGTGAATCTGAAGCACGGCCGATTACAATCCCGCTTCCGGTTGTCGATAAACGCAGACGGTTTATCGAAATTCTTGACTGCATAAAATCTCTGACGTGCTATATGTATACTTTCGTATTTGCAAAAACGGTTTGTCATTTTAAATATTTCCTACCCAAAAAGTGATCCTAAGCACAAGTCTCCTTTCTCAAATCTTTTCTTGTTAAACCTAGACAAGACAAGGACAAGCGATTTTGAAATAATTTATTTAATCTATAGGGATAGGCTATAGAAGACCAAAAGAAAGATTTGTGTCGAAGCAGAATAAAGATTCAGGCACTCATCATGAACGCGTTTTATCGAGGAGACTCTATTGTTCTGCGCTCAGTAGCGTGTTGCTTCGCCAAGGGTGATTTCTCTACGTGATGACTTTGCAGATGGCTTCCTGATCGGCCACTTCTCGCGTGCCCAGGGATCATTGTTGTCATGCCTAATATTATATAAAACATGGAGTTTTTACATTTATAAGCATCGATCGAACACTGCTGCTTTATCTACACCTAAAGCAAGCTCCAGTTTATCAGCAGTCATATGCGAACACTTGGGGCCAACACCCGAAAACGGCAATTTCAATCGGCCATGTTTTTGTGTTTCACACTCCTAAAGGCTGGAATCCCGATGAAAGCTATGCGTCCACCCCTTTGGTAACGGAATGGTTTGGTCCCGATAGCCCGCCTCCCAAAACGCGGCAACGCTTGACGCGCCGCGTGCGGGATTTTCGCTGATCCGGTCGGCGTTCGGCCGGGGGAGCTCATATGGCCGGCGACTGTACATTCTAAAAAAATAGGGTGTCGTCTTGCACCCTTTTGTCCTATATAATGCACCCCAAAACCTCAGTTCGACGTACTGGGCACTTTAGTAGAACAGACAGCCCCAAATTTTACGAGGGGCTTGACAACGGCGCGTTATAACTTATTAAACAGCTAAAGTACGTATCAAATACTACAAAAAGAAAACACAATGGTTTTGCAGTAGGGCCAGGAAAACCCTGTTCCTTTTTTTTTTGTAGTGAGTAGCACGTACACAGCCAGGGTTGTAAATTACCTAGGTACAAGTAACTGTAAATCGGTATCTTGGTACTTTTGTTGTACCCGAGGTACAAACCTAGGTACTTTCATATCTCAGTGTCTGTATCTGTATCTTAAGTACATTTTCCAGTAACTTGTAACTCAGTGAAGTTACTTTTTACAGGTACTTTTCTATTCACCTCGTCGAAATCGTAGAAAATACAATATAACATATAACTGAAAATAAATTATAATCACAGTCGTAAAGCAATTTAACATCACGTAGTGTTTCCACGCAATAAATCGAACTCAAATTTTTCACTTTACAAAACTGAAAATGTTTGTGAATAAAAAAAAACAAAAAAAAAAAAACAACTGGGAGGACGATTAACCTTCGCCTTTAAGAGTTGAACGCGATAGGGTTATCGGGCCCCGTTCGCATGGCCTTCTCAATCGCTTCTCATGCTCTTGAGTCAAACAACGACCTAGTTCTTATAATACAACACTCCCGGCGCGATCGAGGAGCTTTTGCCAGTGCTTTGGTGCCATTTTACTCCGCAAGGTTTATTTATGTGTTTGCTCGGCACGCGCTTACAACACTAATGCGATAATACCTTTGCCCTGACAAAGACAGACATCAAGGCACTCTAATGACGGCAGGATCGCAGTGTCACTCCCAACAGTGCCGGATTAAGGAATTTGGGGGCCCTGGGCTGAGGCTGTTATGAGGCCTCTACCTATGATAATGGTGATGGTGATGACGGTGGTGGTGGAGGTAACGATGACGACAGGAATATCTACCCTATTGAAAAATCCGGCGAAAACTTCCAGTGACATTCGGTGGAAGCGGGTTAATTTCTACTCATTTTCACCAGAAACCAGTGTAGTTTACCAGTTTTTTGGTGGAAATATTACCGGCCGCCACTTCCAGTAACCAGATTTCGCTGGACCTTTTACCGGAGACACTTACGGTTAAAATCCGCAAAAACTTTCCGTGACATTCGGCGGAAACGGGTTAATTTCCACTCATTTTAACCAGAAACCAGCGTAGCAACTTTCGCTGGGAGTTATACCGGAACCACTTTCGATTACCCGCCGCTGGAATCCTACCGGAAGCCACTCTCGTTTGCCGGACACCGAACATCACTGGAAGCCGACGCAAGGGGAACGGATAAAGTCAAGGAAGCCAAGACGAGCAGGGGGACTGTGTATGTAATGGCGGCCGCCAATGCAGCGGCATTCTCGTGAGTGCGTGTTTTAGCTCGAAATGACGTTGCAATTCTGCAAGAAGTACGTGCATCGAACTGTTTTGACGATCCAAAGAGGTGGGCAGCGATCACCGGCAACTTGGTATTTGCGACAGGCAAAAGTCTGGGCCAGCGCAGGTACGAGACCACTCGAGCGGCATTCTCGTGAGTGCGAGTTTTAGCTCGGGACGACGTTGCAATCCTCAAGAAGTGCGTGCAGTGCACTGTTTTGACGATCCAAAATGAGGGCACTTTCACCCGTTGTCATCCCAAACCAGTTTACCAGTCCTTGGTTATTATTTGCCGGCAAACAAATTTCACTGGAATGTCACCGGCAGCCCCTTCCGTATACCATGCAGACGACCCGGTTTTCCTAGAAATCTTACCCGAAACGGGTGACTCGCTTCCCTGTTTACCGACCTTCACTCGAAGCCGACGGGAGGGGAGGGGGAAGCCGAGACGAGTCGGGGACTGGGCGTGTAATTATGGCGCCTCGCGCCAAGGACGAGTCCCCACGCACCCTCTTTCCCTCGCATTGGGTTCGTGGGGAAAATGCAAGAAGATCGTTTTGCTGACATTTTTTTTTTTTTTTAAGAAAACCGTTTTTTTTTTGTCCGTCAACGAGCAGCGGCCGGCCAGGAGCGAACGCTCGGTCTCTGCTTCTCGTTCCATTTGTGCGAGCTGTATCTTCCAACGCTGCTGGGTGTGCAGATGAAAAGAATATATTTTTCAGTGACCTGTTCCTTACGCCTCTTTGTCCGTCCGTCTTCAGAAGCATCCAGCGAGCGAAAAAGACTGTGCCCAAGATTTCTCAACGTCGGCGGATGTTCGTTTCGCGCGTTCGTGGTTTTCGCTAAGCGTGCTACTGACGCCTGGTGCACCCGCGGCGACGGCATCAGGGACGACATCGTGAGTGTGCCAGGGATTTCTCAACGGCGGCAGATGTTCGTTCCGTGCGATCGTGGTTTTCGCTAAGCGTGATACTGACGCCTGGTGCACCCGCGGCCACGGCATCAGGGACGACATCGTGAGTGTGCCCGGGATTTCTTAACGGCGGCGAATGTTCGTTCCGCGCGATCGTGGTTTTCGCTAAGCATGCTACTGACGCCTGGTGCGCCCGCGGCGACGGCATCAGGGACGACATCGTGAGTGTGCCCGGGATTTCTCAACGGCGGCGGATATTCGCTCCGCGCATCCGTGGTTTTCGCTAAACGTGCTGCTGACTGCTGACAGTATACCTGTTAGTGTCCGTGTGTTGCACCTGCGCGGTTTTATTAGTTGAACTACCGTGCGTCTAGGAATTTACCCAGCGGCATTGTGAGTACCTTGAACGATATATTTTGCGGCAAAGAACTTGGTTGTTCCTATTTGGTCTGATTGCTTTTGTCTATGGCTGTGCAAATTGTTTCACTGGTATCGACCCTCCTAAATAAATACATAGAACCTTCAGGTCTATATGGACTAACCACTTTAATTGTTACCGAATCGTCCAGCATCTGGTAAACATAACCAACCACGGTTCGCGGGCTTCCTCCCAAGTGCCTTCCGTTGTCGTCCAAAAAAAGAAAGAAAAAACACAGTAAATTCCGGTCAATCTGGCGACCTTCTGGTAAATTCTAGCTTTACTGGAAGTGAAAAGAGTCCCATAATCCAGTAAAATAAATTTTTACTGGAATTAACTTGCGGTTAAAATCCGGTGACATTCTGGTAAAATATCCGGTGGCATTCCGGTAAAAATCCGGTGACATTTCAGTAAAACAACCGGTGACATACCAGTAAAAAATTCCGGCGACAATCCGGTAAATTACGGCTTTACTGGATGTGAAAACAGTCCCATAATCCAGTAAAATAGACTTTTACTGGAAATGACATTCCGGTAAAAAATATTTTTCAATAGGGTATATTTTTGAACTTGTTAAATCTAGATATGTTTCATCGTGTGATTATTGTCGAGCCTTGTTTAAATCCGTAGATTCAATGAAATTCAAGTTTTCCTTGCTGGCCTTGAGGCGGATGCGATTGTTTAGGAGCTATTTCGCAAATAATCAACCGCTCTAGCAATTTACAATATATTAATTTTGAGGTACAAAAATGAAATCAAATAAATATTGCGGAAAACATTAGGATTTGTCGTTCACATCCAGCAACTTAACCACAAAAACAACAACAACAAAGAAACACTAAATTGCTTCCGTTTAAAATGTTTACTCCGTTCATGAATTTGTTTGACTAGAATTACAGCTAGATTCATAGAGTACATGCCCGGGCCAGTTTATACAAATTGGTCACGATGTCCACTTGTAGCGCAGGTGACCCTCTTGCTAACATGTCTAGTGACATCATTAATCACACATGAATTGATTTATGCAGCAACCGAAAAGGTACCTGCGAAATTCCCATTCTAGTTTCGCTTACCCTAAATGGCATGCCTCGCAAATCGACAACTGCCACGAAAATCTAGAGCCCTTATTCTTGTAATTGTTCCAAATTATTGGAAGTGTTTTAACTTCTAACTAGCCCTCTGTTAATTAATTACTGGTGTAACAGTGAAGAAAGTGACATAGGCAAGAAAGAAATTTCGTTGGTTGAAGCAGTCTTTATCGGGATCAAACTACTTGGTAACGGTCTTCTAATAACTGAACCCTGGTTTCGCCTACAAACAGAGACTTCCACATTTAAAGCATAGGAAAAACTGCGTGCGACTCTAAGACATCGACCGCTGTCGTTCGGGCACATTTGCATTTAAGGAATTTATTATGAGAATTGAGAAGATGTTTTCTTTCTGCACGCTGTATTTTTGACTGGGGAAAATGTTTTGCATCAGATTTAGTACTAATCTTATTCTTTCTAAATGCGGTAATTTAGACCTCGGCGGCCATTTTGTTTTATGACTCAACGTCAAAAAATAAGAGGTTCTACCTCAGAGGTTGGTGAAACCATTGCAGTATTCGCATCAGTCGCAGGAAGGAAGAGTGTTCAGTTGAACTGGCAGACCAGATATCGACTCCAGAGCACTTCCTTGCAGTCAGTACTCATCGAAAGCTGTTGAGCCCCTGTTGGAAAATTTCGATGACGGAAAGTTGACGGAAAAGGCTCATACAAGCGTAACCGTAATATGGGACATCCTATACAAGCGAAAAAGGCGGCTCCAGTATAGTGGAATAAGGCGGAACGATACAGGTGGGCAGAACCATACAAGCGTGTCGTATTATGGAACATCCTATACCAGCGTAGTGGATTACGGCGGAACCATGTAGGCGGACGGAACCATACATGCATAACGTAATATCGGACATCCTATACCAGTAAAAAGGCGATACAAGCATGGTGGAGCCATATGGCTCCAGCATGTTGGTTTCGCCTTTTCACTGTTGTACAGGGCGATTTAGTTTTAAGCTTGACATATATGTTTAGAAAGGTCGTGAAAGCTAAATTAATGTGGTTTGTGCAAGCGAGTTATACGGCCAGGCGTACGTAGTATAGGGACCTAGTCGTAACGATCAGTCAGGTAATTAAATACAATTTGTTGATCAACTTTTTAATTAGTGAAAATGAAAATATGGTTTCAATTAGAAACTTGCTGAGTCATTGAAAACCACAAAATCAAGTTTTTTTAGAAGGATATAATGCAGGGGTAGCGTTTTTTGCGTTCTGTAAAAAGCTTTATTTGGACGAGTTTCTAGGTTTCAGTTCCTTATCAGAGCTCATCTCTGCGCCCACGGTCCTGTTCCCCAGGGGCTTAGACACGCAACACACGTGCGCCTTGCTTCCCTTCATCCTACGAGGGAGGCGAGGGGGCGGCTTCGCACTGCGGCCACCAGGCAGCTGGACCGCAGGTGCAAAGATGCGCTCTGGTAAGAAACCGAAGTCTGGAAACGCGTCCAAATTGACCATTTTTTTAGAACGCCATAAAATGCTGCTCTTGTCTTATATCTTTACAAAGAAAATTGATTTAGTATGTTTTGATGATGCTTAGCAAGTTTCTAATTAGAACCATGGGTCTGTTTTCACCGATTAAAAATTTCACGAACATACTATACTTAGAGAGAGGCTGAAGCAGTTTTGTATTTGAGAAAACACTTTTAAATCTTCTTCATTTGACCTCCAAAATCTCGAATATCAAAATTATTTGGTAATTTGGTGAATCGAGGCTGCATAGTCATTTTTAAAGCGCTGTGAAGGCACTTCTCTGGAGAGCGACGCCACAAAAGCAGCTTTCGAAATCTTTGCTCACGCATCTTCAGCGCCTATCAAAGCTATGCACGCACATGCTATTTTCTAAAAGGGCAGAAAAATGTGTCACGACTGGTGCCAATGCCGGAGAATATACCTAGAAAACTTGCGATTGGACTCGCGGCCCTTAAGCGACACACGCTTGGCGGCCGAAAGGTCTTCTTACGATGTCACTGTTGGTAGGATGTTTTTTTGTGTTTTCTCACGTTTAGTTATATCTTTGTGGAAAACGAACGGGATATTCAGATTCGCGGGATAAAACTACGCTAGAATGAACCTCCATCTAGTTTTCTGAAAGAAGTCTGGCAGATCTCTGTAATAAGCCGACTGATCATTACAAATTAGCCTTTTATACTATGCCGCCCTGGCCATATAACTCACGTGTGCAGACCGCGTAAATGTAGCTTTTACGGCTTTTTTAAAAGAAATTTGTAAAACATACAAAAAAACACTCTGTAGAATGTCCCCCAATACGATATGATTGTATGGTTCCTTCCCCGCTTGCATTGTTCAAGAAAGACTTGTGGACATCCAGCGTTTCATTGGAATGCTGGATGTCAGCGAGTCTCTAAATCAGTGAGTGGTTTCAAACAAGCATGATGTTTGCACACCAGTAAGCTCTTATCCGAGGCTCACCAGGAGCACTAAGAGCAGAGGCGAAATGTCGTGACCTGGTAAATTTGGTTGCAGGTATTTATTTTTAGAAGAACTGCATGCAGCAAAGCTTAACTTTGCTCAAAAGAAGATTATTAAAATTTCAATACTGAACAATGGTGTCCCTTGAGCTGTCAGACCAAACTCCCACTCTTGCCACTCAGGAGTTCCTAACTTGTGCGTAGAGGATCAGCACAACCCAGATTTGTGCTGCGAGCGCACCTGCAATATAAAAGTTGAATAAACATGAGATGAAATATGAGACGTTTACAATTCTCTGTAACGTGAAATTAGAGCACAGATCTTGAAGAGGAGGATGGGAGGGTATGCCCCTCCTCCCCCTCCTCTTCTGCTCACTCCCATTTAGCGGAAAATTTCCGAATTTAGCGGGAAAATTTCCCCACTAAATTTAGCTGGTTAAGTTTCCCACTAAATTTAGCGCAGAAATTGATGTCACATGACCTCAACACAACTGCAGTTTTTCCGCTAAAAGTAGTGGGGAAAATGACGTCGCATGACCGTGTCACGTCATCCATAAAAAAATTCAGTTTCTCAGCTAGACTTAGTGGAAATATTAACGTCACATGACCACAACATTAATTCAATTTCCTGCCAAGTTTAGTTGGGCGGTTACGCCGACAGCGACGCCGCGAAACGCGGAAACGGGTGCTAAGAGCTGCGCTAAAAACTAAATGCATCAGGTGAAATAAAGTGAACATTAGAGATACTATAAGAAAAAGAAGAGAATCTAAGATACCGTTCTCAGATCCTTCCTTTTGTCCGTTCTCAAATGTTTTGATTTCAAGAAATGTTTATCTCTTTATTCATACCCAGAGAACCCCTCCCAGTTTCAGCATGAATGCAATAAATCAATGCAGACTAGACCTTGTAAACTATAATCCACATGAAAATGAATGTTTGCCACATAGTCATGTATGAGTCAGTGGCTGAGATCTCTAAATACATTTGTATTGAGGAACATTCTTGAATAAAACTTCTGGGCTTCGAATTCAACAGTTTGTACTTCCACAAGGAACACTGTATGGCACTGATTTTTTTTTTGTGACACATCAGAAACAGCACAGCACTGTCATCCTCGCATACCTAACAAGAATTTATATTTTTTTTTAGCATGGCATGTGCTATTCTAATGCCCATACAGCATCCTTTAACAAAATTTCCTTTGTAGAGCTTTTTATTGGTTCTTATTTAGCTCGCACGACAGATTCGGTACCTTGAATTCTCACTCGGCATCAACAGTTTCATATATTAATGTAATAGCGAAAGACAAGATGTATGGACTTGAGTACGGCTCAGCAAGCACAGATGTTGAGAAAAGTACTGAAGAAAACTCAAATGTCAAAATAAAAATAAGCTGGAATGTGGATACAATTATGGACATGGTCATGAATACAGTTAGCAGATTCAATATGAAGAATATGTGTTAGACGCACGCTCAAAGAAACCTGTTGCATCTATATTGATTCAAATTACTTTGCAGAACCCAGCGCTGCAGTCTCGGGTGGGAGTTCGCTGAATGAGTCTACTGAAAATGAGTGTAAATGGAAAAAGCAGGTTGATCTGCGATAATGAGCATTACATAAGTGACATGTCATTATTACTGCTACAGTGCCGAATGCTCCAAACTGTCAGTCGCATCATTCTGTGAGTTCCCTCCGTACATTACAGGGTTTGGCTCTCTCGAATGCTTTGCGAGAAAAATGATAAACTGGAAATATCTAGAGTAGTTCTAGAAAAACTATTTCCAGAATCTTATCTCAGCATCGCAAAGAATATAAAAAGTTTCTAAAGACAAGGTTAGTGCAGGAGTTGAATAAACTAAATACTTCGTTTTTCGAAACCATCTTGCCGTAGTAAACGTATGAAGTTCCCCTAGGTAGAGCTAGTCATTACGGATGATTGTGCCCATTGTGTACCATAAAAATTTAATTTGCGACCTACAATATTTACAAACTCAATTAACTCTGAATAAGTGGACCACTTGGCATTAAAGATTGGCCTCACCATGACTGCCTGCTAACATCTACATAATAATTTCCATGAACCTATGTATTTCAAGAAAATATTTGGTGCGAGCTGCTTAAAACACAATAGCACTTTTTAACAAGTGCTGATTGTTGGGCAAGTTGGTACGGTACGTTAGAAAACATTATTGTGCTTTGAAGATGGGGACATAGGAAGGACAGACACCACAGAGTGCTAACTTTCAACTGATTTAATTCAAGAACCTCAGCGTAGAAACACACTGCGTCACCGCACCACATCTCAACCAATCCGTGGCCCTGCCACGAACCGCAAGTACGCCAACTCCTTATCCGCCAAGTCAATTGACGCCACACTGACACAACACGTGCCGGAACTATTTATAGCATCAGCCTCCATAATCTTTCTAACAGTCATATCTTTGTACCTAGCAAGAACAGTAGACTGAGCAAATAATGGTTTGCACTCGCAGTCATGATCTGTCGTGTCACTGTCGTGACTGCGGGTGCAAACCATTATTTGCTTCGTCTACTGTTCTTGAGAGGCACAAAGATAGGACTGTTAGCGAGATTATGGAGGCTGACACTATAAATAGTTCCGGCACAAGTTGTGTCAGTGTGGCGTCAATTGACTTGGCGGATAAGGAGTTGGCGTACATGCGGTCCGTGACAGGGCCACGGATTGGTTGAGATGTGGTGCGGTGACACAGTCCGTTTCTACGCTGAGGTTCTTGAATTAAATCAGTTGAAAGCTAGCGCTCTGTTGTGTCTGTCCTTCCTATGTCCCCGTCTTCCAAGCACAATCATGTTTTCTACCACACTTTTTAACACTAATAGAAAGCCTGTAGTGGGCCACAACTTAAGCAGTTTTCACTTCATTATAAAGAGCAATCACACATGTGTAAATCATGAATATAGGCCTGCACTAAATTTTTTTCTTAAGCTGAACGTGCTATGCTTTGTTTACTATATAAATCTTTGCAGAGCTGACAATGTGCAAGTTCCTGATTTTTTATATTTCACATGTCCCGACTGGTGAGTGTGGTAGGGACTTAAGATTGATGACACCAACGAAACACAATGATTATTTTAAGAATTTGTTTGGGTATAGCACGAGCAAGGCGATATGCGGGAAGTTATTTCTGTGACACCGTCGAACCTACATCCGCGGGCTTTAAGTTCACATGTTAATCATGTCTGCAGACTCCTTTTTGTAATTGGAATTTCATCCAACCCAAGATTTGAATATGTTTTTTTGCATTTTAGGCTTAGTAGTGCTTTTGCTGTTCTATTAATAGGTAAGAAAAATGCTTATTTCAAGTGGCATACCTAACACCTGGTGGCACGAGGACTCCCCTGTCGTTACGCTGATCGAAAGTCACAGGCAGGGAGATACTGCGATGCTCTTGTTGCTGGGATTACCTCCCCCATGGTCCTGGCCAGACCACAGAAAAAGATTGAGTCCAAGCTTGTGGCTACTAGGATCTCCAGTCCTTGAGGCACCGAAGTAGCTGAAAATAAAAACAAATCACAATCAGGTACTTGGCAGAGCTACATTAGAATGGCTAGCATATTCTTTCGTGATCAGCACATAGATCCTCTTATTTTAGTCATAGTCACCCCCCAGGACAAGGCTACGTAGGCGTTAAAATGATGAGTACCGAATTTAGGCGAATTATCAAATGCATTCATTTAACCCCCTTTCGCCCCAACCTGAGAGACTTCTCTCAAATATTCACATTCAACTGTAAAGACTACAATTAAAACTACTACTGCAATGCAAAGCCGTATATTGGGAGAGTTTAGCCAGCGGGTGTGGCAACGAAGGCGCTGGAGAGGAGGAAAGGGAGGAGAACGCCGAAGGAGGGATAGAGAAGGCAGCAAAGAGGCAAAGAGATGACCGCCATTTTGACGCAAAGCTGTCGGCACGGAGCACTGTTGAGGCTATGAGTCGTCTGCTACGGGCTTATTTATTTTTTTTACCTAAATAAAAGTGCGTTCAAACATGGAGGAACTTCTTTCTTTAGGTTTTTAAGCCACCGAGGAATAACACTATATCATTTTATTGCCAGAGCCTGCCAAATAAAAGGAAAGAACCGAAATTTGAATATCGATCCCATGCCGGGCGAATGAATGAAAATGGCGGCCCTCCCCGCTCAGCTGGGAGCAGCCTAGAGTTCACGCGCATGCGCTCACACCTCTTGCTCTGTGCCGCGGGCTGATCAGCTCACTTTGAAGGGAGACGTTACGGCAGCGAAATCATAGACTGCCAGACTCTCCCCATATATGGCTCTGCTGCAATGGAAAGATTTTCCTATCCTCTTGCTCACCGAGTGTCGACTGTGGATACAACTCTAGTTCATACACTCGCTGAACATGAGGGTAGAGTGTACCAGCAGAGGGCAGGTGTCTGTATACAAAGAGTTTAGTTGGCACACCAAGAGGCTGACGAATAAGAATGGGTACTACTCTGAGCAAAATGCCAAAAAAGCGTGGATCTCGGCTTGGCACTAACAGCGGCATACAGTATCTATTTTACTGACAAAGGGGTACTAAATCATTATTTTCAGCTACCTAACTAAACTAAATATTCTTCCCGGCTTGTTTTTTAGGAAAATCTCTAAATTTACAAGAACTACTAAGACAATGGCTAAAAAAAAAAAAAGCAATTGCAAAACCAGCAATCGAATTCGCCTGCTCTCCAGAAGCACGACATCTATGGCAGGCAGACCTGCAGAATGAGCAAGCAGTTTAAAAAACAGAGTATGTCCTATGCATAATTTTTGTTTTTTTGCTGCAAAGCAAGCGCTAGAAGGAGGTTTCACGACATTAACGAAATTTCTTGCAATCAGTTGAGAACAAATTACAGCAGTGAACTTGTCCTTGCTTCTGGCATAACGTTTTAGTGTTGCCCATGGAAACTCACATAAATTTGTAAATAAAAACAAAAAAGACTAACCTTCATAAAAAAATCTGTAACTTTGGCAAAGAAAAGTTACCTTGAACAAAATATGTACAATACAGTTGTACAGCGTCCATTTGTGTGCTTAACCAATTTTGAGGCAAATCGGCGACAATGAAAAGAAGACGTTTGAGTACAATTAAGGGAAAGACAGAAAGGATGCATACCTACAACAAAAACAATTTAGAACGACCACGGGCAGGAAACTCTGGTGAGGCTCTCGGAGCGACTCCCTGATATGGGCCTGCGCAGACCACAGAACAAGATCGGTCAGAGCTTGCAGCCATAAGGTGCTTCATACCATGAAGTTACAGAAGCGGGTGCAATTGGAAGCAAAGTGCATTTCGTTTCTCTGAAAAACAAAGAGTTTAATAGCTCGTATGCATTCATAGGTGATACAGTCGCGAATGCAGATTTTTCAATGCAGCACTATATCACCAAATTGTTAACCGTGCCGGGCAACACTAAAAACCGAGAGCATTACTCCAAACTATCTCAGTTTATGGTTAACCACGGCAGAGGCTGCAAGCCATGTGACCTTCAAGTTGGACGCCATGGTACGTCGAGCTTATAATCATGTGTCACACTGTTTTTGCTGCAATGGCTTGTAGTGTCAAAAGTGGTCCAGCTTAAAGAGATGCAAAGTATAGACGTTTGTGAGTGGGGCCCTGACCTAGTCTTGAGCAACATTGCGAGGAAGGACGTTTCAACCGGGATGTTTGCTGCCTGTATCCACACAACCAGCTTGTGGACAGCGATTGCTCGAGCCGAGTACATGTCCTCGACAGTGCCATTATTTGACAAGCAGTTTTATGAATGTTAAACATGACTGACTTACAGAGAGACTGCATCTCAACGACTAATGACTTGGGATACCTAACTGAATACTGATATATTAACTGAATGCAAAACAAATTACCTGGCAGGCATTAAATTTATCAACAAGGTGGGTCGACTCCGCATTAAGTTGGAGTCGATGCGTCAGGCACGTAGCCAGGATTTTGTTTCAGGGGGGGCCCACTCATAACAAAATGCTGTATGAGGGGGAGGGGGGAGAGGAGGACCCATGCAAAATGGAAGATATCGGGGGGGGGGGGGGCCGGGCCTCATAAGCCTCCCCCTGGCTACGTGCCTGCGATGCGTAATAGGACAATACAAACAAAGATATGCCTTACAATTCCTTTTGCACCCCCAAAATGATGTGTTTTTGAAGGTAAGATACACTATGTTTTTGATTCAGAAAGTGCCTCAGCTGTACAAATGCATATGCAGTAAGGGCACTCGCCAAGCCTATTCTCCTCAGCTCTGTGCAGGTTAAGCTAAGTTAGAGTATAGAGGTACACGCTCACTGACAGCATGAGGAAGGCAGGGAGAAGTCTCCGTTGTTCCACCACCAGCCCGTCTGCTACCTTCGATGACGTTTCAGCGCCTCATGAGCCTGGAGCGAGCACATCTGTCCAAAGTGGGGTGAAAAGCACAAGCACGTGCTGGAGGACGCCCAGCCATTCTCTTTTTGTCATCGGCTATTCTACATATTTTAGTATGACATATTTTTAAGTGAGAAAAAGTATTGCAAATATGCAGTCCAACTTTGACCATAATACAGAAGTCTGATAAAGATAACAGTTGCCATTCACCATTTTCCAAATAAGTGGTCCCATGTATTGGAACATCTACACATGTGGTGCGTGAGTGGGTTCAGGACTGAGACGCTAGAAAACGAAGCGCTCACAAGGCTTGTCTGGCCCTTCCAACCATGCGGGTACATTTGTCGCAAATCCCCGATTTTTAGACAAAATGATTTAGAATGAGCAAATCTTGTCTACGCCCGAGGTAGAACATTGAATTGTGGTTCCCCCATATTGTGCCAACCATCCTTCAACCTGCGGTACCACCTGCAAATGAACTATGTTGTGCTGCGGCACGCGTCCATGCTGCCTGCTTCAGGGAAAACCACTGCTCGTGTTGAAGACGACATCCCACAGTGTACAGGCAACAATGTCTTACGAACTAAAACAAAATTGATATCATTCAATAGACACAGATAGGCTCACAAAGTGTCGACACCATGATTGTTGTTGTTGGTTTTACTCTTGCATACAAACAAAAGTGACTTCCTCTTTCCTCCGATGTACAGTAAAACCCCCTTATCTTCGTGGCCCCTATTTCTTCTCGAATCGGTCACAGAGCACATAATCGCAGCCACTGAATTCTGCAAAATTAAAGGCCGTGAAAATTAAAGGTTCGCCAACATTAAAGAGTTTACTGTTCTTCTGTGTGTCACATGATGTTAACATTTCAAGGAGGCTGAAGGTATTGGTTTAAGAAAAAATTGACCTATAAAAAAAATGCCCTTCTCCAGGTTAGGCACGCGAGGTTCTTTTGCACTACCTATAAGGCGGCAAGTTTGTTTCGGCAGAGCTTTTGGTTAAACGGAGTCACAAAAGTAGCTATACTTGGAGTCAACTATTTTGTGCTGCATTATAAAGCTAGAGTAAATTCCACTGTGCTTCTGCACAGCACTGTTTGTTGCGAGAGCATATGTGGTTTAGTGTTGCATCCCATTTGCATGATCTGGAGAAACTAGCGCTAGCAGAGTTGGAGCACTCAAAAAAAAAACACAGCCGACTGTGGAAACATTGAGAGATGCACACATGCGAACTGTGCATTTCTTAAAAGTGGATTCGAGCAAAGGTAAAGACAATATGTATACTTACGGCCGCCATACTTGCCTTTCCCAAGCATGACCACTTTTCCCTCGGTAGCACCATCCAGTAAGCAACAGCAACACGCCCATGAGACGCCGCCGACTCATGGATTGAATGACGACCCGCCTGAGGTCTTGGAAGGAGATCTGGAACACTGCTTTAGGCCAGATGTGGTATCTGGAGGGGGCAGGGACTAAAAGTAAAAATTAACAAATTTATCTGAAGCGCTACATTCCTATAGCATAAACTCTAGGATAGCAGTATCTTTTTTTTTTTTT
Source organism: Ixodes scapularis (assembly GCF_016920785.2). Taxonomy (NCBI): domain Eukaryota; kingdom Metazoa; phylum Arthropoda; class Arachnida; order Ixodida; family Ixodidae; genus Ixodes; species Ixodes scapularis. The sequence continues at coordinate 143,869,004 of NW_024609835.1, read as the reverse complement.
CTTGAGGTCAGTGATGCATTTTAATTAAACACAAATGGTTGGTTTATATGATGAACCAGCAGCCCCTATTTTCCTTAAGTGTAACGGAGTGTCTAACGTTACGTCCGACGGAACCCGAAATAAAAATTAAAGTTACGCCCAACGTAACTGTCAAGCATTCGAGTTGCGTCCGACGTAAACCAAAATAAAAATTAAAGTTACCGTATTTACTCGAAAATAGGTCGAACCCTATTTACTGGGTCCATAGAGAATAAAAAAAAATAATTCAAATATAGGTCGACTTTTTTTTATTTTTAAGAACAGGGGAAATTTTGGGCAAAAGAAACAAACCTTTATTTACATCACTCTCAGCTAAATCACGGGGCGATGCCAAAAACTTCATCACCGTCAGAACTTCTGGACATGTCATCGTCGTCCGAAGCTTCTTCAGCTGGGTAGACATCCTCGCATATTCGCAGCAATACTTCACTGACACCGTTGTAAAATGACGACAGGAAACGAAAGAAGGTGCGAAGCGACGGAAGACAAACTACAAAGACGCAAGCAAAGCCGCCGTGTCGTCATGAGCAACACGCGAGCCGAGCCGCCTCAAGCAACTAACAAAAGTAACTTTTTCTTTTTTTTTTTTGTGCGCGTTTGCAAGGATGGAGGGTAAAGTGCGTGGCGCATCGCGTTCCTCTCCCTCCCCGTTGCCCAGCAAGGGGAACGCTAGAGGCGCGATGTCGAAATCCGACGCCCGAGGAGCGGCACGGGCCACCGCGGGCGGCGAGCCATTTCGGTTACCAAAAACTTTTTGAAACAAGAAGCGGCGCGGCTCTACGGCAACGCCGGCTCGGTGACTCGATAGCTTCATGCTTCCGGTAGGGTTGCAAAATTTGGTCGCGAATGCAGGTGTCGAAATTCTTTAGTCACAATTTCCGAAAAAAAAAAGAAAAAAAAAAGGTCGATTTATATTCGAATAAACACGGCCGCGCGACGATACACACATGAAAGCGATTGGTGCGAGCGACCAAGGCGATGAGCGACGTTTTCTAGAAGCCCAAGAACCGAGCGGCGCAAGCAGCGGGAGTGAGAAATCTTCGTCGCTCGGCGCCAGCACTCGTAGCTTCTCGCCGTCGCTCGTCTCGTTGATCGCTATATTGCTTACATGCCGTTCAGAAAGGCGCTCTAAGTGCTTAACATTGCATTGGGACCAGCCTCGCATCCAACCGTAACCAGTCTTGACTTTCTTTAAAGCCGCACAGGTAGAAGTTAACATCGTACATACATCGTTTTCAAGCATGGCTCCTCGTTCATTGCTCGATTTACTCCTCGTTCATTGCTCGATTTACATTTGCGGTAAATGACAAACCGCAATGAAGCACAATTATTCTAGTTCAAAATTGTCACGAACACTTGGCACGCATGCTTACACTGTAGCGCACCAAACGTAATTTAAAAGTAGAACGAAAACGGGACGAGATTCGCTTACCGTTTCACGGAGACAGACGCCTTCGGATCCCAGGCCTAAAGAACTCGGAAGTCGCCGGCGGTCCGGAGATCGGACGAGGCGAGCCGACCGCGCTGACCCAGGCCGACCACACCTGGTTGAACTATGAGAGGCGCCGTCGAGTTTAGAACCAGAGACGCAGTAGAAACGGACCGCAAAACATCTGTCCCGTAACCGTAAACGAGCCAACGAACCACATCGCGCTATCTTCGCCATTGTTCGCCATCTCCGCGACGACCGGAAGTGGAAGCCGCGAAGTTTGAAAAGCCGCGGCAGCGGAAGCACCGAAGCCACTGGGCGGAAGCCTTAAGTTTCGGTTTCGGTTTTCTCCAACGCCGGCTACGGTCGCTACGGTTGCGGGCTGGTGAGTTTGTGGCTGGTTGCGAGGACGCGAGGGGCCACGAAAAGACGCCGAGTTTGCCGAGTACGAGCAACGGGCCGTTTGCCGCTGTCGACCGGCGATGCGGTATCCGCGGCTTGGTGTTACGATCGGTTTCTTGCCGTGCACGTTAACTCAAAGCTCGAAGTTCCGCAGTTCCGTTCCGGCACCAGCCGCACCACGTTTTCCGGTGCATCGCACGTGGAGTCCTTTCGACGCATTCAGTGAAAGTAAAGATCGTGTCCGCTGTCTTCGGTGCTGTGGAAGAAGTTGCGAGACGGAAGAAGCATCAAAACCAAGGCGTTTAGGACTCCAGGCCGGGCCGCCGGTTCACTCTGAACGAGAGGCGACGTGTGTGCGCACGCTTTGAGAAAGCTTCCGCGTTTCGCCGCGCCAGACCTCGCCGATCGCGACCGGACCAGCCAGACCCCGAGTCCGAGAGGCTCTTGCGCAGCCAGGAACGGCACCGAAATAGGAGCTGCTCGTTCTGCGCTACCGTGCAGTGCTCTACAGTGCTCGGAGCTCTCGGTGTCATTCGTGCTTGCACTGAAGTCATTGTGACCCCTTCGGAAGCGCAAGTCGTACTTCGCAAAGGTTTGGACGGGGCCGCCCTCACCGAGCAGCTCCGCTATATTCCGCTTACTTATGATCGCAACAAAATCTTGCGTTTGTTCTCGGAAAAAAAAAATTGCGGGACCGCTCTCCGCGCCGCCGACGAGGTTGGCCGCCGCCATGTTCTCAGCTGTTCACTCGCTCCCGCAGCGAGCGCCTTGCGATTATCCTTCCCGTTCCAAAATGCGATGCGCTTTGCGCATTATGCCGTTTACATGACCATATATTGAATGCGGCAACTGGATTCAATGCGACTAAGTCGCATTCATGTAAACGCGGCTTATGTTCTTTTTCGACATACATGGTGTATGTACGATACCGGTGGTGAACGATGGACGTTTTTGTTGGAAGAGGGCGGTCGTCTTTCTGCATGTATGATTTAGTTATAACGGTGGTCCTGTGGTGTAAGCGTTTTGGTGGAAAGAAGCGGTCGCCTACGTCATCGGACGCAAAATCATACCAGCCACACGGAATCATATCGGCAAGCAAACTGGCTGCCAGTATAGACAGACCCGGAGCCATAGCGGTGCCGGTATCTCCAGTTATGCAGAACGCCAAACCAAACTAGCTGCATAAATAATACCAAGAAATTATGGTGGTGTCATACCAGAATTGTAAAAGCGGCAGGTTTGTTTCTTGTTCGTTTTTCCAATAGGGTGGTTGCGTTGCGAAGGTTAGGTGCGTGTGCACTCGACTCTTCGTTTCTCCATGCGGCCGTACGTCTTTCGGGCCCGCCGATGGCTTCGATGCCAGTGCTGGCGCTGAAGGGCAAACCACGTCAACAAGCGAGTTTGAGCGGGACGTCGTAAACAGTGGAAGCTGTGTCCTCGGTGAGCCAATTGGAGCGTGAGAGTCAGGCACGTGAGGACTTAACTCCGATGTGGACATCTGTGCAGCGCCGTCACGTGCCTCGCTCCAGTGACCTTATTGGCTCCCCGGGCCCTTCTGTTTTGCCATTTGCCAACTTCTACCGGGTTTGAGGCTCCTCCGGTGGCTGTTTCTCGCCGACTGGTTCCGGCCTGTCGGGACTCTCGGGCGCCACTATCCGGGCCCGGGCGCCCGGGCAACTCGGGCTCTAAGCTAGGCGTGCTGCCGTGGCGAAGAGCAGAAGGAAAAAGAAAAACGGGAGGCACTCACTTGATCGAATGACGTTTTAGCGAACGCCCACGTTTCACCGAATGACACTTTAGCGAATAGTCGGACGCCGCAAAGCGGCGTTTTCGGGTGGGCTAAATGGGTTCACATTTTGTAATGAGCCGTCGCAGACTGTCGCCGCGAAGCGGCGTAAAGCGCAGCGCGGCGGATGGGTTAACGCGCGCCCCCGTTATTCGCTAAAACGTCGATTCGCTCAAATGTCGCTGTTCGCTAAAATGTCATTCGCTCATGTGATATGGACCCGCCCTTTTATAGAGATTATTTTAAACTGGTGAAAACGAAAGAGAAGGGAAACATTGATGTTAGGTGTCTGAAGTGTGCCCCGAAACTCAAGATCATCTCGGCGTCCGTCACTAGCACGTCTAATGTCAGAAAGCATCTGAAGGTAAGTGGTCCATTTTATATGAGCGAATGACGTTTTTGCGATCGACACTTTAGCGAATAGGAATCACTTGAGCGAATGGACGTTTTCGCGAATGACGTTTTAGCGAATAGGTTGTTTGTAGCCTGTAGGGACATGGGGACGTTTCGTCGCGGTGTGTCACTGGGTCGCGTGTTAACGCATGAAGACCACCCGTTTACGCCGCTTCGCGGCGACAGACAAAATGGCTCATTACAACAAAACAAAAAAACAAACAGACAAACAAAAAAAAAAACGCTAATGCGAGCTGTTGGTGTAACTGCTCACTGCTGTTCGTTTGCGGCGGCACGTTGTAGGGACGCTTCGTCGCGCGTGTATCATTGGGACGCGTGCTAACATACTCGGACCCCTTGTTTACCCCGCTTCGCAACGGCCGACAAGGCGTCACCTAACAAAAAGAAGCTAATCCGAGCTGTCGATGTAACCAGACCCATTCTCTAATATGAACGGCGCTATTCGTTAAAAAGTCACTCGATGAAACGTCGTGGTTCCGTTTTAATTCGCTAAAACGTCGTTCGATCAAGGGAAAGAGCTTGGCCTCATTGCAAGCGCAGCATCTTCTGAGCACTGAATGTGTGTTCATAAATAAAGTGTTTCTCCTCCTCCTCCCGAAAGGATTCGATGCACGAAAGATGGGCCCGTTTTTGCCGCTTTTCGATAGAGGCCCGAAATAAGGCCTAGTATTTTGAAAACTCGCTCTCCATCCTGATCCCGGGATAATGTCTTTTCACTCATGTAGCAAATGTAAGTCACGTAATCAAAACGACGTTTATCAAATGACGGAATAAGCTTATTTTAAACATTAATCTTGAGGAAGTATGTTTATAATGTAGCAACGAATGTCGCCTCACTTAAAGGACCCTTGTAATTATTTTTTTACTTGCGCTGAGACTGACCCCAGACAACGTAGGAACGCGGAGAGAAAATCATTGTGGCAAAATTCGCGTTATTTCCGCATTTATAAACAAATTAAAACCACTAAAACCGGCGATGCATACGGCACAGCCATTGCTAGGCGCGAAGAGAGCTGGCGCACTCCGAAGACCGACCGGTACAGGCCTCTATGGTGACTCTAGCTTTGACAAGTCTTACAGGCCTCCCCCGTCTTGAAGAGGGTGAAGGGGCTCACAGCCGAACCCGTTTTCAAACTGCCACCGCCGTAGGATGCAGAACTGGTGTTGCGCCGCTACTGGCCTCTATGCTAGATGGCGGGCTCAATGAGGCGTTCTTTTACTTTTCAAATTCCATTTCTTTAATTTCTAGCCCCGAAACATCAATAAAATCTACTTTTATAAAGAATTAAGATGGTGAACACAATCGTACTAAATATTTCTCGGTCAGAGAGATACGTTTGCCGGTTCTAGCTAATTCCGTTAATCACCAACCGCGCGCGTTTAGCACCACGCAGCGCCGCATGTCTCTTGAAGGACGTCCATTATATGCCTCACCGTGTGTACAGTAAGGTTTGTTATGCTCCGCACTATGTGCGTTTACGTCCGTCAGTCGGCCAAGAGATTGACGTTACGTCGCACGTCAGGGTACGCCTGCTACTAATTTCTCGTTGTTCTCAACTGCGGATGTTCGGTAACTGGGACTTAGAACTTTGCAGGACCCCCTCAAAACCGTTGTTTAAAGCCTGTCCCTGCGTCAACTCACTCTTCGTTTTTCGACGTGTTTCGACCCATTCACCACTCTGACTTCACCTATATATTATATATGACGAAGTAGAGGTCCCTCGGTAGAACAACGGAAATTTTATTTTTGACGTTTCAACCGGAGTCTGGTCTTCGTCAGCAATGGGCGACAGAAAAAGGTTTGGTCATACTTATACAAAATTACGGTGCAGGTCCACTTTTCAGGGCGTATGGAGCGACGGTAAGAAGTCGTTACAAAGATGTCCGGGTGCGCTAGGTAAACTGGGCCTCCGAGAAAATGAACCTACCCATTGTAAGCTGCCTTGTCATTAGTCAATTAGATATCGTCTTCATTTTAGTTTTACTGAAAGCAACCACTTTTTCCCTTTTTAATGCCCGCACGTCCGGAATTTTCCGCCGCTGTTGACCATCTTTGGCGTCTGGCAGAAATATCGTTTTTGTCACAAGTGCTAATGCTGAAACCTAGTTGGATTATAGTGTCCTGCGCCACTGAGCTGTTCTAAAACGGTGCAATAAGTATTAACCTGCTTTGCCTATTCCAGAGGTCTCACAAGGAAGCACTAAAGAGTGTCGACAAGAGCAAAACGAATGTCGCCGGGGTAACACGGAAAGCCGCGGCACCCAAGAAAAAACCCGAATGTGGCACAGGGCCTCCACAACATAGAATAGCAGCAGTCTAGCCATCAGTGGCAGACTACATGGGGAGCTCGAAGTCCCCGTTAGGCCAGACTACGAGCACTTAGATTATCTGCCCTTGATGTTTGTATCCTTCTACTGCAGCATTAAGTTTTCACAACAAAGCCTGCCAGTTTTTTTGTGCCTAATTATGTGAAATGAACATTTACATATGTAAGGTCTCCCAATACTATTTTCCGCACGTAATTATAACTGTTACTCTGGAAGTAGTATTTGTAGTATTAGTATTTGTTTTAGAAGCCAGGAGTGAGCTTCTTCAGGCGTAGCCAGGGGGTTGCCCCCCCCCCCCCCTCCCCCTCAAATCTTGTTTTGCTGGGACTTCCTTTCTCCCTCCCCCACCTATAGCACCTTGTCATAGTCGCCCCCCCACCACCCCCTACCCCGCCCGCCCTCCCGCCCGCAACAAGATCCTGGCTACGTGCCGGAGTTCTTTAACATAATTGAATGTTGACAGACGGAAAGTTGTGTACAATACGTTCTAAGATACATTCGTACTGCTACCGAAGCAGCCCTGCATTTATTGAATGAACGGATATTTGGTTTTTAGATGCATTAGACAAAATGGTTCAGGAACTGGTTGTAAATGCCAACCTGCCGTTCTCTTTCGTGGAACAGAGGAGTTTCAGGCATCTGATGCAGTGCGGCTTCCCTGGCCGTCACGTGATGAGTCGACCCAAGTTGATGAGCGAAATCAGTAAGGATGCGGCTGAGACGAAGGAAGTGATAAGAAAAAAGCTTGACGATCTTCAGTATGTTTCTTCTACTGCGGACTGCTGGTCACTTTATAAGAGGTAAATGTCGTGGTTTCTCTTCATTATGTGGTATTCTAAGTGCCATAATTTATTTTGGTGTCTCAAGGAGTTACCTTGGGGTGACAGCACATGGGATCGACCCAGACACGCTGGAAAGGTGTTCTTTTGTGCTGGGCTGTCGTCGCATTCGAGGAAGGCACACATTCGATGTTATTGCATCTACGTTAGAAGGCGTATACACCAGAGTACGATATCCTCGACAAACTAACCTGCACCACAACGGAGAGCGGCTTTAATTTCATTAAGGCTTTCAGGTGAAAATTAAATCTTTGATATTTCTTACTAGAAAATTCGAACAATTTCGCCAGAAAAGATGTTTATCATTTATTTTATACAGCCATTTTGGGCGGCAGTATAAAGACTACACAGACACATCATCGGAGAGCGAGATAGAGGAGGAAGTCTGTGCACCTGTTCCAATCTATAAGGTCATCGAAGCTCGTGACCAATCTGATGGGGTCTACTCACTTCCTCACCACCAGCGCTGTGTGTGCCATATGCTGAATCTGATCGCAACGAAGGTAAATAGGCAAACTCTTACAGCGGCAATCGGTTGACGTTACTTCTAATTCTGCAGGACGTGGAGAACGCTGAAGAATCGTCGCGGCAGTTGAAGAACAAATAAGGCAGACTTTCAGCAAGTGCTCGGCATTATGGAAGAAGCAAGCGAGGTCTAATGTGGTTGCTGACGCCATCTCTTCAAGCTCTGAAGGATATTTGCCCACGCCTGTCCTCACGCGGTGGAACTCTACATACGATTGCCTCAAATCGCTTCGCGGAATGCTTGTTCACAGTGAGGGAAAGCTGAAGGAAGTTTGTGCGAGTTTTAAAATTCCGCGATTCACGAAGTTAGACATTGACTTTATTGATGAGTATGTTCAGGTGTTTGTACAGCGCCAAATAGTGACGCCATAATATACTGTAAACGATCTAATTTTCGCGAGGACCTAATTGTCTCGAATTTCGTGAATCACATACAATTCGCGAAAAATATGTCCCGCGAACAATTCCGCTAAAATGTTAACACATTGGAATCTATATTGAGATCCCACCGCGTCGCGAAAATTAGGACCCGCGAATTATTTCAAAGCTTCACCTTTGACTTAAATCGCGAAATAATGAGCCCGCGAAAAGTAACTCGTTTATAATATATCAACATGCGTGTGCGGCGACTTTCGTCGCAAGCGGGTTCAAACGCGTCACCGTCACCACGTGATTCATTTCAAACACACCGAAAACCAAGCACTTTTACAATAAGCAAGCGACCGAAATAATAATAATAAACAAGTCACTACACATAACTCGTAAAAACTCGCATTTGCACGCAAGGTATGCTCGCAGTAACAATTAACGCTGTGTTACGGCCTCAAGTGGAGTCAGCTTTTTTTTTCTCTGGATCGCAATTACGCGCTCAGTATAAGTTTCTTATGCTTTAAAGCTACTTGGAAACATTTTGATATGAAATGCTTGGAGTGCACATTATATATAATCCTGAGTAATACTAATGGCACATTCAAATTATTCTTAAAGAGCATCAAATGATCAAATATGTACTTTCAATGCACTAATATTGTGCACACTATACGTATACTCAGCCAGTATACTTCGATCGCTGAAGGTCTTTTGAAAGCTACATACTATTCATATACTTTTAATATAATTATGTTACTCTACCTGCTTAGTAACGCACTAGACGTATAGTGAGAATACATTTATTATGTTGTTTTTCGCTAAGGGAAGTACTTTTTTAAAAATTAGTTTTCACTCTAAGGTGGGATATTTTGCATATCAATGCTTAGTGTAATAACCCAGCAGCACTAGCCTTAGCACTAGTAGTGCAACGACTCAATTCCCTGTCTATAGTGCACCCAGTGTCCACACACTTCAAAAGGGAATGCTGACTTTAAATAGAAATTTAATTTTGCTTGTACTAACTTTGCAACATTGTCTTGCCTGTCAGTCCCAACTGAGAAAAAAGCGACTGAATCGCAGACCAGGCAACCAAACTTCACATTTGAATAAATGTTTTGCGTTCGGTATTCCGGTACTGCGGCAATCGGGTGGAATTGCAAATTGCTTGAAATGAACACTTTAGCAATGAACATATGTTCAGTACTAGACCACAATAAACACATTAGATCGGAAGATAGACGGGCAGGAGCCAAACAAGGTTAGACGTTCGAAGCGTTTTTGGCGTTCTAACTTTAATTTTGTTTGCGAAAGACGACGAAAGTTTTGTGTGATCACTCTATTAAAACTAACGTTGTCGATTGGTGACGACCGGCACATGCTATGAAATTCTGATAAACTGCAGTCTTCTGGAGGTCTATAAAATATCCTACCCTACCCCTGTCCGTTTCGATCTGGGATAGCATCGTACCGGTCGTGTACCACTACTGCGTGGTGCACGTTGAAGACCCCAAGCTAGCGGTTGTACTGCACTGGCTAAATTTCTAATCTCAGCGAGTGACTCGTCACAACTTAGAACTATAAAATATCCTACTCGTGGACATATTTTTTATTTATAAAGGTGTATATACATATATAGAACTTTTTATTTTAGTAGTTGCCTCACCGGCAGATAGAGGGCGCTGATGCGCTCGGCGCCATTCTAAGCTTAAATGGTAAAACAAAATGGCTAGGTGGCGTAAGCTACCGCCCGATCCAAAGGGCTCAGCCGTATTCATCCATCCATCCATCCATTAGGTTGCTTCAATTTTATCGGTTTCGGTTTCAACGTGAACGCGGCTATGTTGCTCTTTTACTTTGTTTTTGCTTAATTTTCTGATACGATTGTTTTTCTTGTAGCACAAAACCAATGAAACAGTGTTGCTGAACCACTTTGAGGACTACGAAGTGTATTTTAGCCTAAATTGCGGGCTTTTTTTTTTGCCAACTCATTTGATGATCTGATTAGGGTCGGTTGCGAAATGGCTGACTGATGTACAGGGAAGATTACCATCGTCTACTGCCGTACCCGATGACACCAGGGGACCTATGTTGGACTTTCGAGAAACTAGAAACAGAAGTGACGTACCGGCAGGAGGAGCGTAACCAAACAACGGCGCGCACCGCGAAACCGCCCTCTTTGACGCCGTGACGACATTGCAAGATTGGCGTCTGTCACTCACTTGAGAGGCGTCAAGAGCCAACCCCCGCAGAGCGGAAGTAGCTACGCTGTCCCCCTGCCGTACCTACGCTTTCTCGGCGGTACCTATCTGGAACCTAGCCCCTACGCAAGCGTCCGTTTCTCTGGCAACTGGAGGAGCATTTTCTGCTTTTAGTCAAGCGATGGCAGCCAATCCCTTGCGGCGGCGACCTTCACATCGGCTCTATTTTAAAGAAACTTGTCAAACTAAAAAAATACACGTGTTCTATTGAAATATACAACTGATTTTGTAGCGGTTCCAGAAAATATTAGATAGAGTAAACTCGCATAAAAGGCTAGAACAACATGCGGGACGCGGATGAGCGCCTAGTTCAAATTACTGGCGCTAATGACTGCTCAAGAAACAGGAGGATGTGGCCTCTCTGGTACGCGGCGCAGCTAAGCTGAGCCCGGCGCTGTCCAGAGACGACAAAGTTCGTCTCTGGAACGAGCTAACCTCCCAGCTCAACTTCGTCGGGCCTCCAAGGAAGCCTCCAAGGAAGGAGCTGGAAGGTTGGAAACGCTACTGGGCCATGCGGGTGTCGAAGGCGCGGGCGCGGGCTACGGAGCTGGCGAAACAGGCGAGGTAATTTGCGTAGGTTACTCATAGTGTGGACCAAGCTATTGAATTACTTCCTTTACCCGCAGGCAAACAGGGGGCGGAGGCGCCCGGGTGCGCTCGCTGGCGTCATCATACTCACGTATTTTGGCGCTGGTGGGCGAGGACTCGGCCGTGGGCGCTCCCGGGTTTTCTTTATTTGAAACCAAGAGGTCTGCACTCTAGCCACAACTTGCCACCCGCCTGAAACTGGCCTCCGGGTTTGCCATTTTTCTTTTATCGAAATAAAGTGGAGATTTGGGCCAGTTCGTTCATTGCAAACAGAAAAAGCGCCGAAAAAAACACAGAGACGCAGCCGAAGGGAAACAGGACAAGGTGCACTCTCAACTGAAGTTAAATTTTCAATAAACTTCAGTTAAGAGTGCATTTTGTCCTGTTTCCTTCGTCTGTGTCCCTGTGTTTTTCGTTTGTTTGTTTTCTTATATCATTGTTGATCTCAACATTCCTCTACTATGGAATCTGTCATGCTTCCATGTGTGACAAAACACACACCAAATGGCAGTGTGCTGAATTAAGTGAAGTGTAGTGTGAAATAATGTCTGATATATCCTGGATAATGACAAACAATTTATACGGTGTTGAATAGTCCATGCTCAATTTTAAAGAAAGTATTGCAACCTGTGCTTTCAAACATGTTTATTTTTCATATTACGGCATTGTTGTAAAAAAAAAGAAAGCACTTTCAAAGACACTGCTTGTTGTCTTCTTTATACATTCAAACTGACACAAATCCAATATGCGATTATCGAGTAATACACCTGGCCCTGTGGTAACCATAATAGATTGTAAAATGAAACAGGGCAATTGAAGTGTAGAGAAAATGAATCGATGTGCAAACCCGATACAAACAATATATTGCAGTAAAAGAAGCAAAACGGGTCTCACCAGTAGCCTCATTGAGTTATCCGTTTCCTGCAAGGGCGAGCCAGATGCCCTGTTGGCTAGCTACATAACCCACAAAACATCTGTTATTGTTCCAGGCATTTTATGCACCCTGCTTGCAAATTAAAAAAAGCTCTATCAACATCACCGTGATGCACTGAATAGCATTTCGGAGGCGGTACTACATGTCCGTAAAGGTAACACGGTGGTTGTGCGACGAACTGCGCAAGGCATTGGAGTTGACACTGTGGAGCTTATGGACGGCCTTGACTGTGGAGCAACACGTGAGGCACATACTGCCACGGGGGGCTTCTCTGGTGGCGAGGGCGTCAGTCGAAGTGAGGACGACGAGGGGTGCGCTGTTGCCGGTGGCGTCCCTGGTGTGCGGGAGTGCCACCGTGGCGAGGACGATGAGGGGCTCCCTGTCGCCGATGGTGTCCCTGATGGGCGTGACCTCCATTGTGGCGACGGACTCCTTGGCACTGGTGGTGTCCCTGGTGGGCGCGACTGCCATCGTGGCTTGCGTGGGGCTCCGGGGAGGCACGGCTGTGGCGGGTTCGGAACTGGGCAACAAGGCGCTGCCTCAGAGCCCTCCCCCTGTCCGAGAGGCTGACCCGAGGGTGGGCAGAAGCTAGCCTCTCGTCATCCGCCACTGACCCCTCCGAGCTCGGCCCAGACTCCAACCCTGGCTCGTGAGGGTCCGGTTCTGCCTCCCTCGATGAAAGGCACATATTGTGGAGCACTGCACAAGACGATATAATGACGGTGGCTGTTGTTGGATGATAATACAGAGTCCGGTGTCTTTGCAGACACTGGAATCTGCTTTTCAACAGCCCAATGCAGCGCTCCACAATAGACCTTATCGAAGAATGTGCCTTATTAAACCGGCCGCAAGCGGTGGAGGTCGCGCGGAATCCAGGGACAGGGGTGATGAGCCAAGGTTCCAAGGCATAGCCGCTGTCACCTGCAGAGTCGGAGAAGGAAATGTATGATATTAATGCTGTTTTTTTTTAAAAGAATACTTCAACGACAGTTGAAATATACCCGTCGTGTTCAGAAATAGGCTGAATATGATCCACAATACCCGTAAATGACAATTGCACATTTGTATTTTGAGCTTGATGGCTGTATTTTTCGTTATAAACAGCCCACACTGGCAAGCGCTCGGAGAGCAGCCAGCTGAGAGCACGTCACATCCAGTGCAATTGTGATGTAGTTTATCTCGGGATGAGCAAAGCTGCGGCGAGGCAGACGTCGTCAGGATGCCCTAGCTGTTCCAGCAACCAAAGCGGTCGAAGCACGCCAGCGATCGGGCCACCGCAACTAACCCCCAAGCTGCTTTTGTGTGAATTTTGAGTGACGGGTTAATCTTCTATCATCTTGGGACACACAAAAGAGAGTCCCGTCGAGTGTGGAATTCCTCCCTTCCCTTTTCTCTTCTGCTGGCCGTAGAGCTGTCGGAATGGCGTCAGGTTCAAAGCATGTATAGTTCTAGGTAAGATAGTTATCATCCCTACCTGTCAAGGCTCCTAGACGGGCATTACAGCTTTAGCGACATCTAGAAAATGCTCTTTGCTAATTGCCTAATTTATTTAAATGCCTTTCAGTGCCTTTTTTAACAAGATATTGATGAGTTCGATGTGATACTGCTCTTCTGAACACGTATAGACCAAAAAATAAGCACCGAAATTTCGTTGTAGTATCCCTTTAAAATTGCTCACAACTACGCAGGTAAAACTGCTGTTTGCAACCTTCCTTTCCTTCCTTCCCCCCCCCCCCCCCCCCCCCCGTAGTTGACAGATGCGTCGGAGTGTTTTCAAGGAGACGTGTCACAGGTATGGCCAGAGCGCATGCCAGTTATCCATGTTCGGAACAATATGCGTGATATTGTAGCGCTTATAAGTGGTGCAGAGCCATCATGTACAGAACCAACAAATGGAGTATACTTATCGAGCAGGAGCCTGCCATCGTCTATCAGCCGGCCTTGCTCGAAGTTGCTCCGGAGCCACGAGTAGCGCCACGCGAAGGAGTTGTGCACCGACCCAGGGGGGCTATGTTGCGCTTTTTGGACTCCCAGGAGACTTGGAAGAGGGAAGTGACGTCAACGACTAGAGCAAACGCAGATTGGATGTTGACGGAAGAAAACGAAATCAACACCCAATCTGCGTTTGCTGTGTCGTTGACGTCACTTCCCTCTCCCTAGTCTCCTCCCTACCGAAAAATCCGGTATAACTTTCCCTATCCGGAATATGGAACCGGAAATTTGTTACTGGAAACACGAAATCCAGATTGAGAACAAAGGAATAATTTCTGAAAACCTAAATTCCAGATAGAGTCTAGATAGAATCCAGATAGATTTCCGGTTCCATAATCCGGATAGCAAAAATTATACCGGAATTTTCGGTAGGGCTGGGAGTCCAAAAAGCGCAACATAGCACCCCAGGATACCGTGGGTCGATGCTCATCACCCGGCAGTCGGCGTCACACACCTGCAATAGTGAGACATATGTCGACATTAATTTAACTGAATCCACAAACAGTTGATTGCACTCATTGTCATGGGGCCCTGTCAAACACTATTTACATGTTGAACGACACACCACCATAAATTATGTGGTTTACAAACTTAAAATATTAAGACAGCGCAAAAAAAAAAAAAAAAAACGACGGAATATTGGATGAAAGAGGGCACAGACAGAGCGCTGCTTGTGTTACAAAGATTAAAATTATATGATAAATAGCCACTACCTTTGATCCACGTAATAGTTTAGGCAAATTTGTTTTTTTGTTCAAAGGAGAGTTTACACTTTATCATGCAGGACAGGGACTAATGCTTAACAGCCTAACACGACATGAAAACAAACAGAGATCGAAAGCTTTTCAGCTAATAAACCCCCCCTTCCTTCGTCGAACGAACGCTTGTGCGGAGGATGAACAAGTACTGACAATTCATAACTCTCTAAAATGGCATATCCACATTGTATTAGCGTTACGATCTTTTTCAAACCCATTCAGAACGGGCATTGACCTATAACTAAAAGCGCGAGCTAGCTGCTTTGGATAAAGCCCCGGCGGCTGCACGAGCGCTCGTGCAGCGAGTGCTCCAGTCAAGCCGTTCGCGCTTGCACAGTCGTCTTAGTTAGTTCATGCTAAGGTGAGACGTAGTATATATGTGATCATACGTACCTCCATCGCGTTCAGAGCGTAGAATTGTTTGCGGCACCAATACGCCGCCTTCGTGACGGTGGGGTCGTTCTGTGACGGACCGACGATGGCGATCATCGTCCCGTCGACGCCACCGATGACGCCGGGTATCCTGCCAAGCCGTTGGGAGCCCCTCTCGACGTCTTCCCTCTTGCCGGTTGTCTGGGAAAAGTCAGCTGCGCCGGATCCCCAGAGGCTGCACAATAGCGAGGGACATGAGCCCGCACAACAATACCGACTGTAGCCTGATTCCTCGCTATGTGCTCGTCGCTCGCCACCATGCTCTGAAAGCTCCCCGCACAGTTTGCTCCCCGTGGCTAAAAGCGAAGTGCGCACAACACTTGCTGTTCCACAGACATCACCGTCCACGAACCTCGCAGCCTCAACTCTGGCTCCTCGCGCAGTTCGTCGCACAATCAACGGACCACATTCTTGGTGAGACGGTACTGCCTCCGAAAAGCTTCCTCCGGTAGTTCAAAGGCATCGCGGTGTCGTGGTGCTGCCGATGGAGCCTTTCCGGAGGGGAAAAAAAAAGTTGAACAATAGAAAGACTGTCGCTCTGCCTCCGGGACGCCGTGTTTCCAATTTCGCTACCGCGAAGAGACCATCGACAGACTCGTTCCCTTTTCAGACGAAACACCGAGGAAACGATACGTCAAAGTGTTGTCACTTCCGGTGGGGGCGGTTCGCCGTCTCCGCCCACATTTTCGTAGGGAACTTTCGTCATTCGAGCCTCAACCAATCAGACGCGATGTCGTCACTTCCGTTTTTTTTAGGAGAAACGAAACATTTGTCCAACATAGGTCCCCAGTTTTCAGGAAAGCAAATTTTTGAAGAGACTATACTTCGTTTCAGCTTCGGTCCGAGCGCGGCCGATGTTATAAACCGAAGGGCCAATCAAACACCGCAAAAAGCGCAGCGTCATGGAGTGCTCTCTGGCCTTGATAAGACTAGCCGGCGGAGGAGCACGCACAGAGAGACGGCGAATACCGGCTGGTCCTATCAACTGCAGAGAGCACGGAATGACGTTGTGCCTCTTTCGCTGTTTGATTGGCCCTTCGGCTCATAACATCGGCCGCGCTCGGACCGAAGCTGAAACGAAGTATAACACGTGAATGTAAAGAAGCATATCGACAGCTTGATTATCATTGTGCTGAATTGACCAGAAAAGTTGAACTCGTGAATTTACTACTCACTTTTTGGTTTTCGTAGGCACCCAACCTTTAGTGAACTTCGCAGACGAAAAACGTATCGTATAATGACGAAGATAGTTGATATAAACAAGTAGTATCGTCTCAGGCCCTTTTTTAATTCAGTAATCGAGCATGGTCTTGAGAGGCCGAGTAGGAAATTTGTTAAATTATCAACCCCGCAAAAGAACTCATTAGCAGCATTTCGCGATATTAGCCCTAGGAAATAAATTATTTTTATATGAATATTTGCTTACTCGACATATGATATAAGTGACAGGCCCGTCAAATTAAATCTGCCATTTGTCTCCCGTAAAATTGGCCAATTAAAATTAAAGGGCGCCGGAGGAGAAATAAATACCTCGGAAAGTTTGACTGAATTCAAGCGCTTGGCACCAATTCGTGGACCTGTGTGAACAAACATTTATTTGTTTGAAAAGATTCGCTTTGTAAATCTCGGTGTCGGCAGCCACCAAAAAGGAACCTCTATTCGCCATCGACAATCCAGGGGACCTATGTTGGACTTTCGAGAAACTAGAAACAGAAGTGACGTAGCGGCAGGAGGCGCGTAACCAAGCAACGGCGCACTCCGCGAAACCGCCCTCTTTGACGCCGTGACGACATGACAAGATTGGCGTCTGTCACTCACTTGAGAGGCGTCAAGAGCCAACCGCCGAAGAGCGGAAGTAGCTACGCTGTCCCCCTGCCGTACCTACGTTTGAGGTGCTGGAACTGGCGGAGGCCCGCTTCCTGCTGTTCCCTCTCAAGCTTCTTCCGTCTGCTCTACTTCCACATACATTCGGCATTCGTCTGCCTCGTAGGAGCCCCAGCAGTGCAACGTATTGGACTCCACCTGCTCTTTATAATGTCTGAAAGGTCGGAGCACTGCAGTCGATTTTGCCTTATACTGCCGCGCGCTCGGTTACTCGGTTCTAGATTTGCGTCTATAGGGTCCATTCACTTGCTGAGTCATCACCCACAAACATGGCCGCCGAAGGCCATAGCGGTTTGCCGATAGGCGAGTTTGCTTTGCCTTCTTTTAATTTTTCACCAAGCTCACGAATAAAAGTTCCGCTTTATTGCTCGGCGGCCATGTTTGTGGGCGATGACTCAGCAAGTGAATAGACCCTATATGGTGATAACGTGATATCAGGCGACATGTGGCTTGATTAAACGCTTTAACGTATAGAGTGTATTCATATGACGTCAGACTGTCTTTTAATGTCCAGTCACTACACACAAGCATGGCCGCCGAAGGCAAAAGCGGTTACCCGATTGGCGGGTTTGCTTTGCCTTTTTTATGTTTCTCAAGGCTCACTGCTAGCTTTATCGTTTGGTGGCCATGTTTGTGGGCGATGACTCAGCACGTGAATAGACCCTATACACATGACGTCCTACATCGTCCATCTATTGAACCGTCTGGCGCAGTGACCGCCGATGGCTGTGAAAATAGCTTAGTTAGTAAACATTCTGTGTCCGGCACTCAGCGAGTACGAACGCAAGGATGGCTCGCTCCGATAGAGCGGAGATAACGGCCCGTTCGGGCCGCGGTTTTGTTGCTGACGACGTGTCCCAGGATTATCAGATTGTGATGCCTGCCCTACCAAGGGGCGTTGCTTTTTCAAACACCCTGTTCCTTCACTGTGACATCGCCGGACGGCCGTATAGGATTGCGGACTTCAAGACAGGACTCGAGACCACAGGTGTGCTGCAGGACCTGAAGGCATGTGGACCGTACCAGATGAACCACTTCTGGGCGGTCACATTCCACTCCTTGGCCTCGAAGCACAAGCTACTGGAGGCAAAGGAGCTCCAAGTTAAGGGTAGGCGTTGCCTTGTTCTGGATCCAAACAGAGCCGAAGTGCGACTGAAACTTTATTGGCTGCCCACTGAAGTCCCAGACGACCTCGTTCGGAAGGCACTCGAGCCGTTCGGAAAGCTGGAAGGTGTGGAAAGGGAGACCTGGCGCGAAGAAGGCTTCAGCGGCGTTGAGACGACCACAAGAAGAGTGCGCCTCAAACTCAAGGACGGCGTGACGACGGAACGACTGCCCCACCAGCTGCGGATTCTCAACGCCAACACGCTTGTCATCGTCCCAGGTAGGGCACCCATGTGCTTGCGCTGCCGGAGGAATGGGCATGTTCGTCGAGACTGTCGAGCGCCGCGCTGTGATTCGTGTCGACGATTTGGCCACCTCAAAGAGGACTGCGTGCAAACCTACGCAACAGTCACCAACGTGGAGCCCGAGGATCCCAACTCTGAACTTTTAATGGACGAGGTTGAGGCCGAGGCAACTGTGGGAGAAACAAAGTCCACGGACGCTGCACCCGCTCAACGGCCATCCTCAAGCACTGCGGAATCAAGCGACATGTATCCGCCGCTCACCGTGCCTTCAATGGAAGCAGCTTCGGCAGGGATGGAAGGAAAACAAAACCATCGATTTCCACCTGATGCAGCCAGCGGAGGATACCAAGTCATCGCTGACGAAGCGCGGCGGAGACAACGGACAGATTGACGAAACTACTATGGACGTTATAGAGGGAACCACTGGAAAGCGACCGCTGCATCTGGCAGAGAGTGAATACACCGAGGGCGAGGACGACTCAGACGCGCCACTCCAGCGTCCGCCATGGCAACCGGTTAAAGCTAGAAAAAGTCGCACCATCAAAGCCCGAGGACCAACAGATGACCGATGATAGCCCAACTCACTGTAGGTTATACTTATATTCTTGATTACCTCAGCCCTTTTTAACGCTCACATTATTTCTCAACGATGTATAAGCTGAAAGTTGTAACGCTAAATTGCGTCAGCTTGATTGTCCAAAGGCGCAAGCAATGGCTCCTGAATACTCTCCTCAAATAACGAGCGGATGTTGGGCTCCTGCAGGAAACGAAGCTCACGCCCGGACATGTAGAGCACGCAACTAAATTCTTTGAGCGCCTTTTTCACTTCCGGCACTCTAACGCTATCTCACATAGCGCTGGCACAGCAGTTCTAATTCGCAAAGATAAGGAAATTTCGGTGTTTCCAGAATGGGAAACTGATCGCAGCGGCAGAGTATGCGCAGTGGATTTGCTGTGCCACGGCGATGTGCTGCGGGTCGTATCAGTGCACGCTCCGAATGATCCGGCAGAAAGAAAGGTCTATTTCGACAACTTAGCGCAGTACATTGACACACCGGCCAAGGTGATAGTGGGCGGCGACTTTAATTGCCTTTTAAACGCAAAAGATTCCTCGCAGGGCCTGAGGCAGGACTCGAGCATGGCGGTGCTTCGGAAACTCCTTACAGTGCATGACTTGCAAGATGTTACTGGGGCGGTAAACGCCCCCGATCCCGGCTATACGCACTGGCAAGGAAACTGTCATTCGCGTTTAGACCGGGTTTACGCGTCGAGTGACATAGCAAATGTGGCTGCAGCTTATCAGGTTGAACCGCCGGCCTTTTCCGACCACGCATTGGTCGCCGTGCGGTTCGGAAAGAGAGCACTAACGAGACAGGAGCCTTGCTGGCAATCGTGGAAACTCAACGAAAGTCTGCTTGACGATGACGAGGTGGTCAAGGAAGTGAAAGGGCTTATCAAAAATGTAACCGAGAAACAAGCAATGAATGCCGTGGATTGGGAACTGTTAAAAGAGGAGATTAAAATGAAGCTGATATCAGTCGGGCAGGAAAAGGCGAGAAAAAAAAGAGCGGAAAACAAACTTCTAACGGAAACTTTAAGAACGCTTATTCACGCCGAAGATCAGACTCCGGGATCTTTTGGAGACGACATAAAAGAATGCAAGTGTAGGCTACTATCTAAGCTAGAGGAAGAATACAGAGGTACAATGATTAGGTGTAGAATGCAAATACTAGAGCGAGACGAAGAGCCTACGAAAGTGTTTAAAACGAAAGAACGTGAACGAGCAACAAAAAATAAAATCACGGCCCTAAGAGTTGGGGAAGTTCTTCTTACTCGCCAAGAAGATATCGAACGAGAACTCGTCAAATTTTACGAGGAGCTATTTAAAGGAAAGCAAAATTCCAATGATCATCTATCAAAAAAGTTCCTTAAAATGATGCCGCAAGTAGAAAAATCAGTATCAGAACTGGTAAATCAAGATATCACAGTTGAAGAAGTAATCGAAGCAATTAAAGAATTAGCACCTCGTAAGTCACCAGGCGTGGATGGGCTTGGAGCGGCATTCTACAAAACATGTTCAGAGCAAATAGCGCCGATCCTGTGCGAGGTCTACGCAGATAGTTTGAAAAGACAACTACTCCCACCCTCCATGAGACAGTCGGTAATAGTGTTAATACCAAAGAAAATAAGCTCCGACAATATTTGATCGGCCGATGACTATCGGCCAATAAGTTTGCTAACGGTTGATTACAAAATCCTCGCCAAGATACTAAGCAAGCGCCTCGAGAGCGCCCTGCAAACGGTCGTAGGGGTGCACCATACGTACGGGTTTAAAGGGAGGACGATTGGCTCAAATCTACATATAATGCGTATGATCGCGGAAACTGCAGAAGCAATGCAAATGCCGATAGCTGTGCTGCAAGTCGATTTAAAAAAAGGCATTTGACAAGGTATCACACTCGTTTTTACTCTCATTGCTAGAGCACTGCGGTGTGGGGAAGCGACTATTGGAGTGTGTAAAGATATGCTACAAAGATATAAGGACGCGCCTCTTAGTAAACGGTCGTAAAACCACGTCAATCCCAGTCTTTTCATCGGTCAGACAGGGGTGTCCGATGTCACCAACACTTTTCGCTTTGCACTTGGAGCCTCTCTGTAGGGCATTTCTTAGTGACGTTAATATACGAGGGGCCGGCCTGGCGGTGTCGCATGTCAAACTTTTAGCCTACGCAGATGATGTGAGCGTAGTATGTACGTCGCGGCCAGAATTACGGCTTGCACTCCGGCACATACAAGAGTTCTGTAGTGTGTCGGGGGCCGAAATGAACACGAAAAAATCCTCAGGGTCGTGGCTGGGGCCATGGACGTCCACGCCCGACTTATGCATGGGAATTCCATGGACTGCCTCGTTGTCAAATCACTTAGGGGTCAGCCTTGACCGCACAAAGTTAGGCAGCGGCGAAGGTGGCACGAGGCTACAGGCCGTTAGAGCGAAAGCTACGGAATGGCAAGGAAGAAATATCTCTTAAATCGAAGTTGTTTGTAATGCTGTTTTCTTCTCTTGTGCCTGGTACTCGGCACGTGTTGTGCCTTGTCATAACAGTGAAGTGCAAAAAATTCAAAGAGTATATGCGACTTTCGTGTGGAATTCTTGTTTTGAAAGAACGCGCCGCACCAATCTTTTTATCAGCCCCCACAAAGGCGGGCTAGGGCTAATTAATTTTGACATTAAGTTGAAAGTGCATCGGTTTCTGCTTTTCCGAGACAAGGAAGCCCCGATATCCGCCGCAGTACTGCGCTCGCTAGGAGGGCGTTATCTCTCTTCGTGGATGGACGTCAACGTCGATGATGATGCAGTAAAGAAGGCATTCGTTCTGCGATACTATAAAGAGATAGCAGAAGCGGTGAAGTATTTTGAAAATAGATATTCAATGGAATACTTAAGTAAAGTGACAAGGAAACGTTTGTACTGGGACACGATAGACCTAGTTATGCCGCCGCCCCTCTACCGATCTGGCTTTACTGCAGAAGCGAACGGATCTGATGTCTTCAAGCGGCTGAGGAGGTATCCTGTCCGGCAGGGAATTAAAGACTTTTTTTATAAGGTTTCACATGGAAGTGTTACCAGTAAAAACCTGGGAGGAAAAGAAAGGTTTTTTCCTCCCATGGGGAACAAACTGTGTCATTTGCCCCTTTGCCGAGACGCTGCAGCACACGTTCTTGTATTGCACGAATGCCGAATTATTCTGGGCCCAGCTGCGAGCGGAAGCAGGAATTTCTTTATATCCTACATGGCGTAGCATGAAGTTTCTAGATGTCGGGAAGCAACAGCATAGCCTCAGCCTTGAAATATTAACTCTAATTGGATTACACGCAATTTGGAGTTCTCGTACGGATCACACTCTGGTAAGAGAAGGTGGTCAACCCGCATGGAGGTATTTGATTCAAGGAATTAACTATGTCACCTCTTTAGTTAAGGAGATAGAGTTCCCTGAGAGCGACTTTTGGGAAACTCTTAAATCCCGATTAAAAATAACGAGATGACCACATAACAAGTCACTGAAAACGAGTGCTGTGTTACTATTGTCGGTTGTTATTATTCTTTGGCCCACTGTTGAATTGTACTGACCATGCAAGTGTATGTGACTGTGAATGGATTCGGAACTGTCACACCTCATGGGGCAGTCGCAAGCCGCCGACTCACCCATTTTTTTTTACTTTGTAAATAAATAAATCTTATCCAAAAAAAATGCTCAGTTAGTAAAGTGCTTGGCTAGCGATATCTTGATCCTGGGTTCGAATCCCGTTGGGGTGGGACTCCAATAACCAGTATTTATTTTCAATTTATTATTAGTCATGTATTTTTGACTCTGAGCTTTGTAACGGTCAAACGTTACAACCCTGCGTTACAATTTCCCATTACATTCTAGCATTAGATTTTTCATGTGAACCAGCCCTAAACCACATTCCGTGTTAAAAACCTTCAGTGTGTTTAAAGTTAAGGTTGCATGTAATCACGCATGCGACCTGGTTGCAAGAATAATAAGTGACACAAACAACTGCCCGTATCAAATATATCCAAGACAAACAAATTTCAAAATATTTCATCTTTATTAGAGGCCGTCGATGTACCGCAGTTTGTGATTACACTGATTAATTACCTACCACAATACCTAGCTGTACATCAAATATACAAATTGACAAATTAAGGAATAGGGTTTTGACAAACATACGTAAGTTCAAAGTTTCGACGCGTTCAAAGAATTAATTTCAAAGATAGTGACAAAAGAGGTTTTCATGCCGCGTGCATACTACTCTCTGCATAGTAGCATGGCACTAAATTGCTGACGTGTACAATTGCAAATGTTGGATCAAATATCAGTAAATCATCATATGCGAAGATCAAAGCTGACGTAACTTACGCCGTGTTCTGCGGTAAACACACATAGCCAAGATATGAGAGGCACGGTCTACGTAACTGTAAACAGTACATAAAAATAACTGTACTTCAGAATCTTGGGGTGTTCAGTGCTCTGGAGCCTTAACTCAAGAATCCATAAGACAGAGCAAAATTGCTGTATTAATCTTTAGCGGAGCTGGCCAACATGGTGCGTAGTGTTTTTGCACATTTTACTCTGGTTGTTACTCCGAGAGATCGCAATTCTGTCTGCAGTTCTTCTGCACTCATGGACTCAATATCAACAACCGGGCTTGCAGTCGGCAGTTCCATAGCTGAAGGCTGTCGTTTTCTCCTGCGGTCCTGTATCCCTCCCGACTTCCAATACTCGTCGTCGCGCTTTATGTAGCTGCGAACGCTCCCCGCCTTTGGCATAGCCTCAAACCTTTTCAAAGAAGGGGTGCCAGGGGCTCGTCAAGCTGCATATAAGCAGCTTTTTCCCTTGGTATCCCCCATCATGTGATGGAAAATAAAAGCTGATTTGATTTGATTTTCGCTAGTTTCAAAGCATCAGCTGCTGCGTTCCATTTGTTGCTTTTTTCGTGGTATAGGGTTTTTAAAACGTCGTTTTTTTTCTTCTAGTCCTTGACTTGAATACCACCCAAGACACCTAAACTGCTCATGTTTTATGAAGGTGTGATGAGTAAGTATATGTATGTAAGGCGTAATGCGGCTTTTTCCGTAGCCTTTTCGGGATGTATGGCCCAAATCCAGGAAAGTCTTGAGAAATTGCTGTGTTTTCTGGTCAACCCTTTCTCCTGTTGCGTTTTTCCAGACTTGTACCGTACGCATTACAAGTAATCAAATTACTTGTAATCGATTACTTGTTGGAGTAATTTTGTAATCAGTTGATTACTTTTATTAGGCAGTAATCACAAGAGTAATCTGATTACTTTTTGAAGTAATAAAATTACTTGTAACCGTTACAATTTCTCCACGGGACCCCCCCCCCCCCCATACCCGGCACACGCCTTTTTTTTTTTTTTATGAAATGACAAAAATAAAATTCGCTTTTTTTTTCGAACGGAAAAAAGAAAGGTTTTTGCGGAGCTGTATATAGGAAACGAGGTCGATCTCTTTCTATGCACAGTTTCTGTAGAATGTCCGTTTTTTTTTGTTTTTTTTTTCGAGCTGGGACTGGGAGTGGGAAGCCCCAGGGAAGCCACAGTGCGTGGCAAAGGCCATTCAGGGCGAAGTTTGAGGAAGCAGAATGTACCTTTGTGAATCCTTCGTTCAAACTAGCCCCCTCACGCACACACACACAGAAATAAAAAAAAATAAAAAAATCCTGCTTAGGGTATCTACTCGCAGCCCGTAGGAGAACCAGAACCGAAAAATGCCTAAAGCGGGTGCAAAATTTAACAAAGGCAGTTGAAATATTTCCCCATTTCCCCTACGTGGTCTTTGTGACAAGCAATGTTTCGAGTTGAGAAGTGGTCGGGGCGATCTCTTCCGCTAATGGATACTACACATGATCCGTTTCAAACCCTGGAGTTACTGCTCTTTTGTATGACATGCGAGCTCATCCACATGTGAATAATAAAATGAGCGACGCAAACTTTGAGCGACAACCCTTGCTCAAGCTTAACAAGATCTAGAACCCCCTCCGCTCTCCCCCCCTCTCCCCCCCCCCCCACACACACACACAGACTCACTGGCGAACGCCCAAAATCATTAACAGTCTTCAAACGAATTCTATGCTTGTGTCCGCATTGTGAAGGTGCAACGACCACGAAGAGGGAGCCAGTTTTGTTCTTCAGTACAAATGTGAAATATAGGTTGGAAGTAGTTCATTGTTATGAGCATTAAAGATGTGTCTTCACACAATAAAGTAATCGGAAAAGTAACGATTACTTCTTTAAGTAATGTCCAATTACTTTTGCCGTCGAGTAATCAAGTAATCTAATCGAATACTTTTTAGCCAGGAGTAATAGTAATTGTAATCGATTACTCTTTTTTAGTAACGTGTACAAGACTGCCGGTTTTTCTCAAAGTGGGTCATAACATCAGAAAAGATGCTCCAGAGCGAAAGGACTGCAGATTTAGTATCTGAGTGCAGGAACCCCTTTGCTTTTTCGGGAATACTTCGCAGGAGCAACTTGCATGTGTCTCCCGTTAGTGTAGTGAAAGCATGCTGCTTCTTATTGTCTTCCCAGACATCGAACCTCACCCCAAGACTGTTAATCAGTGCTATAAATTTAGCCATGTGCTCGTTTTTTGAGGTCGGGTTTTGGACTTTGGCCTGGCAATCAAGGTCATCAAGTTCGATTCCTATTGCATCTAAAAGACGATGGCAAATTCTTATTGTCATATGCAATGTATCGGGGACGACAGCGGAGGGTTGAATATCAAAAAGAGGTGAGAACTGAACTCCGTGTTTAAGCTCATCGCAATCCAACTTCATGTTGTCGCGAGTCCTAGCAATAGGTGGCGCATTGAAATAAGTGATTTCCAAGTCAATGTTTGTTCGCTCATTTGCATCAGCGATGCAAAACGGGCAGGGGAAGTTCGAAGAGGCTGACTCCAACCCAAGCGCTAACAAAATAAACTTCAGGTCAGCGCCTAGACACACTTTCACTCTGAAAGTGACGCCCTCCAAAATAATCTTTTCTTTCTTAATCATGTCATTGATTTCACTTATTAGTGATCGGAATGACTCCCTTATGGCAAAATAACACTCGTGCGTTTCGACTACTGTGAGCAAGCGATGCCACCTAGGGCTCTGCAGTTGCTTGTCGGAGCGAATGGCAACGAAAGGAAGTGTCGTCCAGGACGTTTTCTTGCTGACTTTTCAGCCGTCTCCTTCTATCTTGATTACAAGTTGCTGGGCACTTATATCCGTAAGCGTTTTCTTTTCGTCTGCAGCAATTTCTTTAATTGCAGTTTCCAAGTCTCAAAAACGAGACTTGCGCACCTTTGGCGTTTCCTGGAGTTTTAAAAATCTCTATGTGGATGGTAAGTGTTTCTCGGCAGCTGTCGAGAAGTTTTACCGAAGGTAAGTATTTTACTGTTCTGCACAGCTGCTGCCAAAATGTGTTGCTAACTGCGTGCTCGTCTAGAAGCACTGCTATATCGCGTACCATCTGCTGGTCTGAGGGATCCAGGTCACTGTAGGAAATCTTACCACAACCACCATATAACCGATTTGCTGCGTGTTGGACAGACACGCGTCCTTCATCGAGATATCTAATCTTGTGAAGTAAGCCCTTTAGATCACTTACAAAAATATCGTGAAGGTTCAACCCGAAACTGCTTGACAAGTCATTCACTGCGTCATCAATACTGGCTCCGGCAGCTATCAGCTTCCTGCAGTCGGTATTTTTACATCCCTCGCCCATCTTTTTTCCATAATTTAATGTTCCCTCGCGAACTTCTAGGGTAGATTGCAGGGCCGCCTTTCCTTTTTCGTGGAGATCACATCTCTGTTTTAGTTTTTCAACTTCACGGCCAAGCTTTGAGACTACCTCCTTTACTGTGTTACTGTCATCGGCCTTATCTGCAAGTAGTTCGTGCACAGCACCACTCCCTTGATCTGGAATGAACTCGTCTTCCAGAGGAGCGACATTAACGTTTTCGGCACTTTGAATCGTAGGAGAAGGGATCGTGACTGTTATGTAGTGAGTCTTCATCAAAAAGCTGGCCTTGCTCCGCCCTTTTTGCTTTGCGTAGGCATGTTTAACTTTCTTACAAAGCGCCTTCACCCGTTCCTCAAGACGTTGGCGGGCACCTACGTCCAGCATGTGGGGTAGCTTTTCTTCAATCTTCCTCGCATAAAACTGCGTTGAAAGATGCTTTTCATCGTCTATTTCAAGAACGCTTTGATTGCTCAAAGTTAATATGAGTGTATTTTCTTTTAACTCAACTGAAGGTTCACAGTCACGACCTGCCATCTTCATTCTGTTTTTAGAGCGCAGCTCTTAGGGGCCCGTTCCCAGCTTGAGCGGCGTCGGCGTCGCCGTCGCCGTCGCCGTCGGCGTCGGCGTCGGCGTCGGCGTAACCGCAACCCTCGTAACCCTCGTGAGGGTTACGAGGGTTACGAGGGTTAATCTCATGAGGGTTACCCTCACGAGGATCACGAGGGCCACGAGGGTTACTTACCCTCGTAACCCTCACGAGGGTTACGAGGGTTAGTTACCCTCAAAAGGGTTACCTTCACGAGGGTTACCCTCACGAGGGTTACTTACCCTTGTAACCCTCACGAGGGTTACGAGGGTTAGTAACCCTCGTGAGGGTAACCCTCGTGAAGGTAACCCTTTTGAGGGTTACTAGGGTTAGTAACCCTCGTGAGGATAACCTTCACGAGGGTTACCCTCACGAGGGTCACGAGGGTTATGAGAGTTACCCTCACGAGGGTTACTTACCCTCGTAACCCTCACGAGGGTTACGAGGGTTAGTAACCCTCGTGAGGGTAACCTTCACGAGGGTTACCCTCACGAGGGTCACGAGAGTTATGAGAGTTACCCTTACGAGGGTCACGAGAGTTACCCTCACGAGGGTCACGAGAGTTGCCCTCACAAGGGTTACTAGGGTTACCCTCACGAGGGTCACGATGGTTACCCAGGTCGTGGCCCCCCCTGGGGTCACGTGACCTGGGGATACCCCCCGAGGTCACGTGACCCCCTGTTGACGTCATAGCCACTGATGACGTCATCAGTGACGTCACTGATGACGTCACCGGCATCCGCATCGTCATCATCACTGATGACGTCATTAGTGACGTCACTGATGACGTCACCGGCATCCGCATCGTCATCATCATCACTGATGGCGTCATCAGTGACGCTACTGATGACGTCATCGGTATCGTCACGTGGCCCCAGGTCACGTGACCCCCCGACGTCACGTGACGCCCCAAGGTCACGTGACTTCCACAAGGTCACGTGACCCCCAAGGTCACGTGACCCCCCGCCCCCCGAGGTCACTTGACCCACCCCCCAGTACCCTTCCCTCCTCCTCCTCAAGAGCTGCGCTCTAATTCGGCGTTACAGGGAGTTGTAAACGGCTTTCATTTTTTGTCCCTGTGTCACAAAGTACACATGCAATCTCTCCAGAGGAAAGCCGAGCCCAAATTTTCTGGAAGATTTCTGGCAACGCAGAGTTCCTTTTACCCTCACTGGGAAAACGATGCTCACAGCTTCACCAAACTTATCCTCTCTGCTGTCCCACCCTTCTGGCAGGTCGATCCTGTCAGAGTCCTTTCTCTCGCATAAAATCCAGTCATTGGCTAGCTTTCTTTGGTTTTGAAAAACGCAACGATATATATCGAGGTCAAATTCTACCCTTAGGAGGCCATTGCTCTTACGGCAGTTTGCTAGCTTTTTTTGCACTTCAGACAGTAGCTTGTTTGCGGCGTCTTGAAGGCGCTCCGGGGATGGCTTCCTTGGCTGCTCCAGTTCCTTAAGACAGGCCGCATTCAGGTGGCGCCGAGGCTCGAACGTGCATTCCCACTTTGGATATCCTTTCCATTTAACCAGTATTCTCTTGCGCTGCAAACACAGTAGGAACATGATTTATATAATACATTGAACACAGTAAGCACGCGAACGGTTGCTTACACTGATTGTGTGTAAGCGTGCGAATTGTAACACAATTAGGTTTTCGGTTTTCAAATTTACCTATAAAAAACATCTTCACAGCTGGTTGGCGTTAGCTTTTCAGCTTGAGGCTAGAATGTAGTTTGCGGGTTTTATGGCGCAACAGCGACGGAGGCTATACTGCACATGTAATGTGCTGCTTTGGGTCAGAAAACCCCTTTTATGAGCGCGTAAATTTGTCTTTTCATGCTTGAATTATTGCTGTATTCTCCCACTGCACTGCTGTGTAAGTGGATGTCCGTGGACACGACAATTTCACAACCTGATCTCTTCCCTCGCTGAGTCACATACAAACAAGCGATTTTCAGCGGTTAGAATGCAAAACAAAATATCAGAAAGCATAAAATCACAATTATGCTGATCATGTAGCCATTTACAGGGCATACAGATGCATAAAAATTAACAAAGGCTTAATATAAAAATAGCGAACGGCGTAACGGTCGCATACCGGAATGCAAGCGCTAACCGCCTGTGGCGTCATACCGATAACACTAATAAATGTATGCTGAATGCTATTATGACAAGTGGAAGATACAAAAAATATTTTAAAAAGTCTAGTCGACCATTTTGTACTTTTTACAGTGAACTCCATTTGAGACGAACACGAATGGACCATGCAAATTTATTCGGCCTATCAGAAGTTCAACTTAAATGAAGTCTTCAAAATATGCCGGGTATTCTAAATTGCCTTTAGAAGAGAAACACAGCATGAAGCATAACACAGGCTTAAAATAAAAACAAACACTTACAAAGCTTGTCTAGTTCGCCATAAAAATGTTACTGATATGTTTCATACGCCTCTTGCTGGGAAACAGATAAATTCTATAATCTGATAGTCTCCGCTGGGCAAATCGGTTTGACGTCAAGAATCACGACGTATTTCCAATATTTCTCAGAAACTCCTCGGACCTTCAAGTTCTTAAAAAAGAGGAATGTTTGGAACACAAGTCGAGTTGCCTGCCCATATTTGCTCATTGGTCGATATCGAGACGGCAGCATGACAGAAAACATACAACGGGAGCGGGAGATTGGTCGTGTGGGAGACAGGCACGCGAGCGGGCGGTAACTGGCGACTCTTGCCTCAAGAACCGTAGCCGGCGTTTTTAGCCTACTTGCATCGCACCACCCTCCGCCACAGAACGCCAGCATTTTTTTTTTTTGCTTCACGCAAAATGTTTGTTTGTACGCTTTTCCTCTCTCCGTCCTTTAGCGGCCTTCGCTTGCCGTCGCTCTTTGCTTCTCCATTTCGCGCTGGCTAATAGCGGCGATGCAAAGTTCAGGTACGGGTTAACCGTAGTGCACGCTCGAAGCCATTCCTGTTAAGCGAATTTTTTAGAACATTGCGTCTATGGGAAATTAATCAAACGTTTCAATTTTGTTCGGCATACCCGACAATTCTGCTCAAGCGAGTTCAGCTTAACGGAAATGTACAATATTCATTGTTGGAGCCTAAGCGTATTTAATGTAGATTTGATATGAATAAGGCACATACGCAGATTTGATATGAATAAGGCACATACGCAGACGGGAACATCTACCCTGATATATTATAGCTAAGAATACAGCTAGATTAGGCCCGTACGATCAATAAACAAATACGGTACGTTTCAAATTAAAGACGAATTTCGTTTCCATGTGAATGGCATACTGACTTCCCGTAAACACTTAAAAATGTCGTAATTGGCACTTACCGTTTCAGCGATGATTCTTTCGATTGGATAATAAGACATCAAGTGGTGACACCGCTGTGCGGAGCGCTGGTAATTTGCAGAGGCAAAGGGACTCGTCGGGGCAGAGAAAAGTGTTCACTTAACCGCTGGTCACTCCCGACGCCAGAAAGACTACTTGAGTGTTAAGCCACTTTCAGAGTACTGGCCTAGGCCTAGGCCGCACAGGATGCTGGCGTGAGTTTTCTCAATTAGTCGTACAAGGAAACCAGAGCAGACAATGCAGTTGTAGGTGGAGCCGTCGTGGTATGACCAGTGAAAGCTATTGGTCCGATTGGATGTGATATGTAAGGGCATGAAGGAAGGGTTTTTCTTTTTGTCGATAAGGCAATCAGTTCCAGAAACTCAGAAGGCGTAGTAGCTGTACTCTTTTGCGAGCAGATAACTTGCAAAATGAATTGCCGGATAGCCCGCGTTACATGGTAGAAACGGCCCCATCCTGATGTGCTTCATATCGAGGTAACAAGCGACTAAAAGCTCCCACAAAGTAAACGACAATTTGAAAAAACGATCATGCGGATCCCACGCCATGTGAAAATCGGTCTTAAAGCGAGGCTTTCTATGGTGTGTACGCTGGTTGTCGCTGCTTGGACGGTGATTTTGACGCCAAATTTTGAAGTCGTTCAGCGCTTGGTGCAACACGACACTAGTGAAGTGTTGTAAACATATATTGGAAACACCAACACTGTTTGTTTGTCTTTACGAACTGTATACTACATATAAGACGCAGTAAGACGCATTCGGGCCTCGCGAGTGCGTCTGCACAGCTGCGGCACAAAAGGTCGGACCAGAGCTTCAGTCCCGCCTTGCGCACCACGCCCTGCTTGCAAACAGACTTTAAATTTTTATCTTCTTCAAGCTCACGCCGATAGACGCGTCGTTAGAAACGTTGCGCGGAAGACTGCATGGTCACCATTTGGTTCACGTCCACGGGCACGTTGACGATCTGCCCCACAATGTCGAACTGTCCGCCGTGAATTAGTTTGATCCACATGAATGGGATTCGGGGGAGACCAAACGCTCACTAATCTCGTTCAACTGGGGTAGGTGCGCAAGGCGGCCCGGATACCAAAAGCCGTTGCTTCGCGACAGATCCGGAATGCTATTCTGGTTTAGCGAGCTTTTGCAAGTAGAACACACGACATAGTTGGACATGTTTTCACCGGGATACGCCTCGCTCAGCGTAAACTTGTGGCGTTCCAACACCGGAGACACACCCGACCAAAATCAGAGTCTATTGCACAACTGCAAACCAAACCAAACTCGTCCTGCACGGAGTGTCTCTCATGGTACTTGTGTGCACCCGCAGACGGCACAGTCCGGTTCCGCTGCTGTCTCACCGCTGCCATGTATCGAAGCTGTCCCGCTTCGCGTTTACGAGCCAGCATGCATTCGCGTTCTAAACCATGCTTCGCCACGTATCGAAGACGTTCTTCCTCCGCCCGGCGATTCTTCCGAGCCTCCGTCTCCTCCGCAGTCAGTGCACGCTTTGGCCCCATTTTAGTTTTTCTAGCTGGCGTCTGCGCTAAGTTATAATGCCCCTGGTTGCTATGCAACATGTGCTTGCTTTTATTTTTATATATTGTTTTTGTAAGGCTCCTCCTCTTTGGAATGCTTCGGCCCTGAGGGTAAAATAAATAAATAAATGGCGTCTTCTGAGCCGGCTTGCTAGAAGCAAAGCCTTAGATGACTGCGTGAAAGGAAGGCCACCATGCCTAGGGTGCGCGAGCGCTTGAGACTCGACTCCATGTGCCATCCCGTTCGTGCGCTTGCGTTTGCAGTGCTTTTTTGAGACAGTCTTATCTAAGACGCTTGTTCTAGCAAGCCGGCCCCGCTGACACTCTCCCATGATCCACGCGGCGGGCGCCACTGCACTCAGTGCCTTTACGTCCCGTTTCGCTTTCGCTTCGTATGTATAGGCAGATTCTACGTCGCCCATGACGTCGATGACGGCTTCAACGCCGTCGTAGCCTCGTCGTCGACGTCAACGTCGTGGACGTCTTGGACGTCGAGGACGTCGTGGACGTCGTGGACGTCTTGAACGTCAAAGACAATTACGTCCACGACAACAACGACGACGACAACGACGTGAACGTTGAAGACATTGTCGATGTCCAAGACGTCGTTGACGTCTTCAATGTGAATACGACCTTTACGTTCAGGACGTCGACGACGTCTTCGACGTTCAAAGTGTCCACGATGTTGTCAAATTTGACGACTCCGACGTTCAAGGTCGTCGTGAACGACTTGAGCATCTAAGACATCTTCGACGTCGTAGACGCCTTGAGCGTCGAAAACGTTGTCAACGCCGAGGACGTCGCGGACGTCCTCGACGTCGATAAAGTTCACGACGACAACGTCGTCGACGACTTGAACATTGACAACATCGTCGACGTCGAATCCGTCGACGGTCAAGACATCTTGGGCAACGTCCACGACTTCTTTGACGTTCAAGACGTCTTCGACGACGTCGACGTCGTCGTCAAAGACGAAGCGCGATATGATAAAGACCAAGCCAAACTTCGTGGCCTTAAGGCTGCGGTCCCATCGCGGCCATCTTGAAAGGCAAGAGAACAGTTTTTAATTTATTAAAAGAAACGTATAAACAATGAATCAAAAGTTGCTACGCAAACATCTTTCCACTGTTCTTGGGCATTTGAGGAAGCAATGTAATAGTCATAGCTAGATTATTTAATTAGATAATTAGCGACTAATTAGTGCTACGGAGTTCAAAGTTTCCTCCTCTAATATTAACGTTAGGAGGGCGATAATTTTACACCGTGTAGTCAAAGCAACAGTGAAGAAGGCTATAGAGCGTTTTCGAAATTTTTTATTTAATGTGTGTTTTAAAAAATAAAAAGTTTCGTGGAACAAATGTTTTATTTTCTAAAACACACTTTCATTCAAAAATTTCGAAAATACTCTCTATAGCCTTCTTTATTGACGCGTTGACTACACGATGTAAAATTATCGCCCTCCTAACGTTAATATTAGAGGAGGAAACTTTGAACTCCGTAGCAATAATTTGTCGCTAATTATCTAATTAAATAATCTAGCTATGACTATTACATTGCTTCCTCAAATGCCCAAGAACAGTGGAAAGATGTTTGCGTAGCAACTTTTGATTCATTGTTTATACGTTGCTTTTAATAAATTAAAAACTGTTCTCTTGCCTTTCAAGATGGCCGCGGTGGGGCCGCAGCCTTAATGGATGCTACGCGCATGGAAACACCAGGGCTTGCACATTTGAATTTTGACACCATCATACTATAACCGGGCTAACGCACAGATTGAACAGGAGGGCTCAGCGTTGTGCATGGCTAGGTTGGGACTCGTGCTCAGTCACTGCGCGGACGTCAGGGTCGGGCTCAGTCGCTAAGTTGATAACGTCGGAGTGTGGTGACTTCCATTAACAAAGAGGGGACAGTTAACAGGCTTTGATTAGAGCCTAGGTGGTGTTTGCTCGACGCGCTATCTATGGACCTTTCCAATAAACGCCGTCTGCGAGCTGCCATTTTTCTTTGCTGGGCTGTGGAACGCCTTCTGAGCACGCGCAATAACTCCCTTTGCGAAATGTCGTACGCTGCGCCTGCGTCCACAGCCCAGTGACTCGGCATTTTTCGCCCGGGTGATAAGCGATGGAAAGGTGTATACTCTGTATCACTAAAACCGTGCAGTGACGCCAAAGCTACAGCCTCGTATGCCAACCAGAAAATCAAACGGCACTCTGCACTATCACTCTGCGGCGCATGAATCCACGTTGGCGGTGTCCGCTCACATGAGCAAAAAGCAGACGATGTTCGATCTTCTGATTCGCTTACGACGGCTGTAACTTTGGCTGTATTGCGCTGGTTTAGTGAGACGGAGTACAGTTATATAACAGCTGAATTATGGAACTGATAGCGCATGCGCGATATTTTTGATGGCCGTTAATTTCTTGTCGCTTCCCTCTTGACCAATCTTTGCTGAGTCGGCGTTGTTATCGACGATGAGTTTAGACTACGCTGGAAGCTTTCCGGCACAAAAGGCTGGAGCGATCGCGGCTAATACAATCGGGTCTTCAATGCTTGTGCGTTCGGAGACAAGGTCGCGGGACAGGATCCGGACTTCAGTGAATTTTTATGCAGCGGTATGATGGCATAACCAGTTTGTGCCCATGAGCTATGCTAAAATATTACTTTCCTTAGAACGAAGAGTTCGAGCAGTTTGTATTGCCATTGACAGAAATTGACAATTCCGACGTTTTTTTTTCTTCTTTGTATCATGTTTGAGAAAATGCCTAATCCATAAATTACCCTGGCGCATTCGCAGTCAATACACTCCACAATAGAGACAACCTCCATCGGTTTAACTATTTAACTAGCATTTTGATTAATGCCTCCCCAATTAGCGTCGAAATTGTCGTTGACTGAGTCATAGTAGGAATCCGGGTGGACAGCTGGCTGAAAAAAATAGATCAGCCGCTGGAATGCCGTTCGCATAGACATAATCTTATTGCGGCTGTGAGTTTTTTCTGTTTAGACACGGTAGGCGCCTTTAAACCCACGTACTCGCTGTGTTTGTATCGTCCCTCATTTTTTCCCCAGTCTCGGGGTTTTGTCTAAAATGTTACTCGCTTAGTTTCATTATATTGCTCGCGATTACAGCGTAGTTACTTTACTACTGCTTTGATATTTATATAGTGAAATATCTTGAATTTTAATAAATAAAAGCCTAATTTACAACTCTGTATTGATCTTCTGTTCCAAAAAAATAGCTGCTTCCAGTAGTTACATGTCAAATGAAGATTGGTTAGGCATGCGCCCTTTTTTCGAGATATGTTTTTCGAGGTTATATATGTTTGCTCAACGTATTAACATAAATATGTATATTCTTTTACGTTGTGTTGTCGCACGCGGTTCCAGTATTTGTGGTACAATATTAAAATTTGCGGACTAGCAACACCTAAAAAGACAGACATAGAATTTTTACATATACTTTCATGCTGGCAGTAATCCAGGCACAGATTAAGCAAGAATGAATACAGTCGTGCATGTAACATAGTACGCCGGATGGGATACATAAGATCTAATGGAAAGGAGAACGACCTTTCTCGAGTTTGTTGTCCATCTGTGTTTGTTTTGAGATAAGTCGTAGTACAAAATGCATTTACTGTTTCCCTGTAGTAGTAGTAGTACAATATGTATGTGTCGCATCTCAGAAAACGATTCATGTCATCTTTTCTTGGTTAAGGCCATCTGGGGTGAAAGGGAAGGAAGGGGGAGGGAAAAAGGTAGCCACATATGCTTCGCCAGCCCTCATAGACGGAGAAACTCTAATAGATTCCACTATGTGTTTTCTATGAGAGTTTCCCATATTTGGGAGGGCCCATCCTTCGTATGATGTGGGCCTCGTTTCCTCTTCGGGAGAGCTTATGCCACGCTTCGCGATATCGCGAGACCCCGGCCCAGTCCCTTACGAAGTGCGAACATATCGCCAGGTCCCTACAGTGTTCAATGTTGGGGGCGATTCATAGGTCGTCTGGGTCCGTAGGTCTGCAAAACCTTGTCTGCCAGAAAGGAGTGATTATGGGTGATAGCCGTCTTGGTCTGATGCCGCCTGAGAATCACCTGTTCCCACCGGCTCTAGCCCGGTGAAATAGGGTGAGAATCTGGTGGGAGGAGGGAGATTAGCCTGCGTTTGCAGGCTAACAGATCATCTCTCTATGCCTCGTCTGTGACCGCGCTATGCCGGGCCTATCTTCTCGCGGTTCGAGGACACGCGAGTGAGTGGGTACATCCGTACTGTTGCGCAATCGCGGTGTTGTTCAACCTTTTGTTTCCCGGATTGCCTTAGTCACCCGAGATCCAGTCTATGACGACTCGGTTATTTCACGAAGCTTCAAATTTGAAGTGTGACGCCGCCCTGCCAATAGAAAAGTGTGCATTTTCTGAAGGCTTCTGGCGAATCGGTGCACATGAGTGATTTGGGTCGCTGGTGACTGTTTGTGGCTTCCCTGGCCACCTGTAATATGGCCAGCCGCTTTGCCGTCTTCGGGATGCTCGGCTTGTGTGTTTCTCCTCTCCTCGTTTGACCGCGGGTAGGATGGTCCCGACTCTCAAGGGATGCACGTTCAGGCTCGTTTGTGTCCGCGTCGGTTTAAGGGACGTCAGTGTCATCTTTGACTTGATGAAGTGTCTTTATATGATCCTCGCTACTGTATTGGCGCTCCTTTCTCTGGTCTTTGCCTTGGTTCGTGAAGATCGGCTTGCTTGTAGAGACGTCCCTCGTTTTCCATGGCGACTGTTGCGTCACCACGATTGTCCTTTTCAATTTTACGCAGGATAAGAACAATGGTTGCGCTACACACCACAAAAAAAATTAAAACCACAATCCACTGTGGTGGGCTCGAGCTCGTCGCTCCAACCCCTATTTCGGTCACGCAAGAACTTGGACACAAATTTATTTCCTACGCTTCGCGCATCGTGAATAATCGCCTTCGGCTTCTCGGACCAATAATAAACAAGCAATTTTTGTTTGTTGCCCCCACGCATGAAGCAGCGTGGCTGTTCGATCTTGTCTCCACGACATTTTGGTTGCACGTCAAAATACCCCTAGGTTTTCTGAATAAATCATCAATCCTTCGCTGGGGTGTGCTATACTTAGTTTCACCTTCAGTCCGAGCGCAGTGGATGCTACGCGCCGTCCCAGCCAATCCAGCGTCGGGGGGTATCGCGTGATCTCGAGCTCCGCGTGTCGCTCCGCCCAACCACAAGGTCACGTGATACTCTCCCGGCGCTGGATTGGCTGGGATGGCTCGTAGCGTCCGCTGCGCTCGGACTGAAGGTGAAACGAAGTATAGATGCTCTGCGTTGGTTTGGCATGTAAACACAAAAGAATAAGTTCCTTAAAACAGGGCCGGCTTGCACGAACTAAGGCACCTTAGCTCGAACCATTGTCTGAAATGAGACTGTCTGAAAGAAAGCACTGCCAAAGCTAGCGCATGAGCGGAGTGGCGTGTGAAGTCGCGTCTCAAATGCTCACGCGCCCCATGTTTGGCAGGCTTTCTTTCCTTCAAACGGTCTCATCTCAGACGCTGGTTCGAGCAAGCCGACCCTGATGTTTCAAGGCACATTTATTGGTTTCTCCTCGCCAACACTCCTAAGCTGACAGTGTGGTGGAAGCTACGTACTTGCTGGACCAGTCACCTGTCGTTCTTGCCACACGTGATCACACTCTGGGTGAAGCGATAACAGGCAGTCAATTGATTCGTCCGATGAACATGTAGTTTACATCGCATTGTCAGCTTAGGGGTGAACCCGAGTGTAGGTCAAATGTCATAGACACTTATGCGCGCTCACAATCAACTGACGACTGGGTGTTGTTTTCCTATCACGCCACCAGCGGAGTGAACAAACTGATACCCGGCACCACCGTGCGGGGATATGATAAATGTATGCCCTTACTCAGTTTGTTTTGCTTTATTGCAAAAGGGCTGCGACGGCTTAAAAGAACACTTCCTTGCCGCGGAATAATGCCTTGTCGTCTTTCGGCGCCTCTTCATGTGAATAGAATCAGCTCCCAGTGTGTTTTAACGCGATAGCGTTAATGAGCTCGTGTCGCAGAGAAGCTGACGTCGGTGGCGTGACGCGAAAGCCCGGGATTGGTCGACAGGGTGATGACGTCACAGCCACATGACCTCGCGCGGAAATTTCAAACAACCCACAACGCTCACGTGAAAAGTGACGTCACGCGTGGAATGAAAGTGATAAAAAGATTAGATGTAATGCGAATTAAATATCCCCGCATGTCTCTAATGATTTCACTTTATGAAGTAATTCATTTTCTACGAAGAAAAATTTGAAGAATTTCCGGCTATGTCCTTTCGGTTGCGCGCCAGCACGCTACTCACTACGCCACGTAAGGCAGCTTGCACGGCTTGGGAACGAAGAGAGTTGTGTCATGAGAACTAGATCGTTGTGTAAAGAGCATGAGAAGCGAATGAGAAGGCGATGCGAACGGGGCCCGATAACGCAATCGCGTCCCACTCTTAAAGGCGAAGCTTAAGCGTCCTCCAAGTTTTTCTTTTTTGCGTCATTGCCGTGCAACCTTAAGCAGAACGCGACATTCTACATGCTTTAAAAAGAAAAAGATAAACATTAGTTTTGTGTTTTGGTGGAATGAGTTATCTGCAAACTAGCAAGGTCCCAGGCCCCAACGGGGCGTGTGTTTGTGAACTAGTCTTCTTACGCTGTGGTGGGCTTTCTAAAGCGACGTGTCAGTCTTGTACCTGGTCTGAGGTGCGAATAACGATTGGTAGCATTGTTCGCATGATAGACCCTCATTACAAAGCGGACCGCCAGGCGTTCAGTTTTTCCACTGAACTATTCAAATTTTACACTGTGCATCGACATGCTTATACATCATATAAAGGGCAGTTTGACACTCTCTACATCCATTCCACGATGTTCTGTGCGTCTTGACACCATCTTCGTCCAATTTCTCAATATATTCAAAATGGTGTTTTAAATCATGTGCGTGGAAGTTCCACTAGTAAAGCAAATAGAATTGGCGAATTTTCTTAAAAACCATTTTGAATAGTGTTACAGCCAGTGCCAGCACAGATTAAAGGGGGACTAAAGTGAATTCTTAGTTTGCAGTTAACGATGGATATTTTTTGTGAGCATCTTGCCAGAAGCACTGATTTCAATCATGCGTCTAGGACGGACTTCTATTCTCAAGTTCGTTGTCACAGCGGGAGAACATATCAAATGGGTTCAGCAATATAACATCAACCGTGATGCTGAACACAAGTAAGCTACTTTTCTAATATTGATTGAAAGGTCAAGGAGTTAACAGACATTTTGAAAAATTACCCAATCATCAAGAAGCATGTTGTGTTTTTAGGTACACGCGCTCTACATGCTGCCGTCTGGAGCGGTAATTTTGTAACCAAAAGTTTTAAGCAAATGGCACGTTGCCCGCGCGTCCATCAGTGTGTGCACGTCAGAACGCACTGGTGCACGTCGCGTCCAATTACACTGTAGCATGCTCCTTGGGCTTGGATAATTTCGAAAAACATCTATATTTCGTTTCACGTTATCGGCGAGCGAAGCCAAAGGTACAAGTACAAACAGGCTGCCTTGAATAATGCTTGCAATCCACAGGCACACGTGCGAAAGAGGAACACTCAGAGCGCTGGGCTCGCACTTCTAGCTTTGACTTTGCTCGCGCATAAGGCGATACGAAATATATTTGCAACTTGTGGACGGCCTTGAGACACACGACTGAGGTGTTTGAAGCATGGTAGGCTTAGGGTTCCTAGGTAGGCTTTGCTTGCTTATTTTTTTCCGGCCTAAAAAGAACGCACGCGAAATATAAAAGTACCACGAGACAACGCGCCCTCGTGCCGCGATTGGTGGGCGCGTTGTCACGTGGTCGAGCGTCCGACACTTCTTCGCTAGAATAATCTAGTGTGGGTTCGCGTATAGTACCAGCTGAGGTGAATACAGCACTGACTCTACAATAGTAGGTAACACTTCCCCCCAAACCTCGCTTTTCTCCGACCGATAGGCTTCTACGCCTGTGACGCGCGATGAAGCGTTTTCTTCCAAAATGCGGTCGCTGGG
Organism: Ixodes scapularis; assembly: GCF_016920785.2. Lineage (NCBI taxonomy): Eukaryota > Metazoa > Arthropoda > Arachnida > Ixodida > Ixodidae > Ixodes > Ixodes scapularis. The sequence continues at coordinate 143,828,732 of NW_024609835.1, read as the reverse complement.
TAAAAAGATGAAAGTGTGTGGGGGAACGAGCTATAAGAGAGGAGGTTAAGATAGCGGTGGACCGACGCACCGGCGTTTCAGAGTCCGTTCAAGGTTGATACGCTACGTGGCGTGAAAGTCAGGAACTAGGCCGGCATGTCCCAGAAAGCTGGCCACGTATGGATGTGTCCGATTTGATACTGCTCTTTTGAACACGTATAGACCAAAAAATAAGCACCGAAATTGCGTTGTAGTATTCCTTTAAAATTTTGACAACTAAGCAGGTAAAACTGCTGTTTGCAACCTTTCCCCCTGTAGTTGACAGCTGCCTCAGAGTGTTTCCAAGGAGACGTGTCATAGGTATGGCCAGAGCGCATGCCAGTTATCCATGTTCGGAACAGTATATGTGATATTGTAACCTATAAGTGGTGCAGAGCCATCATGTACAGAACCAACAAATGGAGTATGCTTACCGAGCAGGAGCCTGCCATCGTCTAACAGCCGGCCTTGCTCGAAGTTGCTCCGGAGCCATGAGTAGCGCTACGCGAAGGAGTCGTGCACCGACCCAGGATACCGTGGGTTGATGCTGATCACCCGGCAGTCGGCGTCACACACCTGCAATAGTGAGACATATGTCGACATTAATTTAACTGAATCCACAAACAGTTGATTCCACTCATTGTCATGGGGCCCTGTCAAACGCTATTTATATGCTGACCAACACACCACCATAAATTATGTGGTTTACAAATTTAAAATATTAAAACAGCGCAAAAAAAAAAAAACAAGAAAAAACGACGGATTGAATGAAGGAGGACACAGACAGAGCGCTGTCTGTGTTACAAAGATTAAAATTATATGATAAATAGCCACTACCTTTGATCCACGTAATAGTTTGGGCAAATTTGCTTTTTTTCTTCAAAGGAGAGTTTACACTTTATCATGCAGGATAGGGTCTAATGCTTAAAAGCTTAATACATACGACATGAAAACAAACAGAGATCGAAAGCTTTTCAGCTAACAAACCCTCCCTTCCTTCATCAAACAAACGCTTGTGCGGAGGATGAACGAGTACTAACAATTCATAACTCTCATTTATAAAATGGCATATCCACACCGTATTAGCGTTCGCTCTTTTTCAAACTCATTCAGAATGGGCATTGACCTATAGCTAAAAGCGCGAGCTAGCTGCTTTGGATAAAGCCCCGGCGGCTGCACGAGCGCTTGTGCAGCGAGTGCTCCAGTCAAGCCGTTCGCGCTTGCACAGTCGTCTTAGTTAGTTCATGCTAAGGTGAGACGTAGTATATATGTGATCGTACTTACCCCCATCACGTTCAGGGCGTAGAATTGTTTGCGGCACCAATACGCCGCCTTCGTGACGGTGAGGTCGTTCTGTGACGGGCCGACGATGGCGATCATCGTCCCGTCGACGCCACCGATGATGCCGGGTATCCTGCCGAGCCGTTGGAAGCCCCTCTCGACGTCGTCCCTGCTTCCGGTTGTCTGGAGAAAGTCGATCCAGCCGCGCCGGATCCCCAGACGCTGCACAATAGCGAGGGACACAGCCCGCACAACGATGCCGACTGTAGCCTGATTCCTCGCTATGTGCTCGTCACTCGCCACCATGCACTGAAAGCTCCCAGCATAGTTTGCTCCCCGTGGCGTAAACGCGAAGTGCGCACAACACTTGCTGTTCCACAGAAATCACCGTCCACGAACCTCGCAGCCTCAACTCTGGCTCCTCGCGCAGTTCGTCGCACAATCAACGGACCACATTCTTGGCGAGACGGTACTGCCTCCGAAAAGCTTCCTCCGGTAGTTCAAAGGCATCGCGGTGCTGCCGGTGGAGCCTTTCCGGAGGGAAAAATAAAGTTGAACGATAGAAAGACTGTCGCTCTGCCTCCGAGACGCCGTGTTTCCAATTTCGCTACCTCAAAAAGACCATCGACAGACTCGTTCCCTTTTCAGACGAAACACCGAGGAAACGATACGTCAAAGTGTTGTCACTTCCGGTGGGGGCGGTTCGCCCTCTCCGCCCCCATTTTCGTAGGGAACTTTCGTCATTCGAGCCTCAACCAATCAGCCGCGATGTCGTCACTTCCGTTTCTTTTAGGAGAAACGAAACATTTGTCCAACATAGGTCCCCTGGACTCAAGTCATTGCTACGCTGAGGTCTTTTTTTTACGTCAAATATTGCTGATTCCAGATACTGGCAAATATTAAAACAGCGTGCGAAAAAAAAAGCGACGTCATTATTGCGCATGTGCCGAACCCAAACCGCGTTTTAGATTTCCAAATAGAAACGACGTTATTTCTTAGTGCACGCTACTCTAAAACCCCCTTTTGTTAAGTGTCTGTGGCAGTTTCTTAAGCGGGAAGTCTCAACCTTTGTGTTAAAACAGTGGATGCACTGGTTATCTATATATAATCAATAAATCACTTAAATGACTGTCGAAATGGAAACGAGCACGGTATACAATTTCTCAAACTTCATAAGTAAACCGACCAACCGAATATTTAGGTCGCAAAAAAGAAATGAAAATCACATACACATGTAGGTGTGATATTATGAACAAACAAATCGCCTGATGTTGACGTACCATTACTTCTAGACTCAGATAAAATACAAGTTAAACGTTCCTTGTCTATCTCCTCCGCGAGTTTCCCCACATAATCAAAAGAAACTATTTTTAATATATTATGAATACAAAGAACGATACTTTCAGGAAATACAGATAATCTCCTTGCGCTCCTTCCGATCCAAAATGCGTGGTATGAATATACGCGCTTCTTACTAAAAATGTTCCGCTACTATTAGTAAACAAACCTCAGTTGTCATAAGGACATTTGAACCCTCATGATGTCTTAGTTGTCGAGTAGACGTATTGAACTACTGTTTCCGAAGTAAGGCAAGAAAGCACGGTGAAACGCAAAGAAAAACATGAAAAGAACGCATCCGCCAAGGTGCGGAGGGGAGAGCGGAACAGCAAGTTGGAGCAAGCTGATGGCTGCCGCGTCACGTGATTCCAAGATGGCAGCGCCCATGCGGAGGAGGATGAAAAGGTCTATCTATAGTTTACCAAGTAAGCGCATTATTGCAAGATCTATCAAAGTTAATGGGTCTCCCAGGTCGCCCTAATTACCATAGTTCTAAGCTAACTTTAGGTTTTAAATGTGTTTCGAAATTCGAATCCAATCACACAAAATTTCGGACATACAAACCATTGTTAACGGCAAGGAGGTTTGAATATGATTAATTTGGAGCTTATTCTAATTACGACCGAGATTGAGTCATAACTAGTCCAAAAATTAGAGTAGTTATGGCTTTCAATCGAACTCTTCATACGTATATTTAATTTGACAGGCGAAAAATATCGTCAGCGACTAGTTTTGACGTTTCGAATATTACTGCATTTGAATTATTTGAATTGCCGCCTTATATTCCAACGACTGTTTGATTTTTCAAGACCGTAGCTGCGATATTTTCGGGATAATCGTTTTCCCGAATTGCGATCTTAAGGTATTGTTGAAATCACGGCAGCATGCTTCGTTGCCATTAAATGAGTGCCGATCTCAACAAGAGCCCCACGCATGCGTGATGAAGCCTCGTTTCTTATCGTATCTAAAACAAGGCAAAAAAAAATATTCAAAGCGAATGTCAGTGTAATGACACACCCGGTGCTTTGGAGACAAGCAATCCATGTTTTTCTCATCTCTAAAGTACTGGCGCCGAACGCTTAATATTTTTCCAAATGTAGTGCAAGCGGTAGGGTCCAGGTGGTAAAGTTTCAGAGCTTACCGTTATATGATTTCGAAATTGGTAATCAATTTCTGATCATTTTCCAAGAGAAAATTCCGATAGGGGACTCCGTTTGTGTCCATGTGTTCGTATGCTCTGTGTGTCGCCAGTTTCTTAATTAAAGTTTCAAGAAATAGCGTATAACTTCTAAATTACATAATGGAGTTAAAAAAAAATTGGCATATGGCCTACATTTGCATGGAAACTGATCGTTTAGTTAAGCGTATATCTTTTGCGGTGAGAAAATCACGGTTCCTTTTTTTTTTATCAAACCCGATAGAATCATGTAGATAAAGAGAACAAATACCAATATTGATGAACGCATAGAAAAACAAGTTATGCAGTATTAGAACTAAGTGTATTATTCAAAACAGGCTTATTCAAATCAGCAAAGAGCGACAGCGCTATGCGCGATCACCCTTCGTTTCACTTTACCGTATTGCAATAAATTTACTTTTCACTTTAGCCCGACAGAAGTGCCATATATGTTCATATCAAGAATTTGGTAAGGTCATACAAAGCCATATTATACACTCATAGTCCATAAGGCTTTATTTGACCAAATATTTATGTGGTCATAATTCTGTACGGGAGGTTCCAGCTTTCGTTCGACAAGTCTCGTTGGAACCGCCAAGGGTTCGACAGGTGACCGATTCGCGCTTTCGACGATGATTTCTATTCATCACATGATCGCCAACGTGAGCAATATGGTACGTGATATTGTTGTCTACAACATTTATTCAGAAGCTTCAAATTAGAAAAGGTAAAGTCATAGTCAATTCGAATAATAGTTTATAACTTCTATATCCGTCTACATTAGTACGATTATTTATTAAAATTGGGATAACAATTTTTTGAACTACAGAAACCCGCTGAAACAGTGACGTCTACTTGATGGAACATGAGGATTTAAAAATTATGCCAATGCGCAGTTCAGCTTCTACTGAAAAACTAACTTGATGACGTCCACCAGTGCTCTATAGTTTGTTTCTATGGCGAAAATTTTGCACGCGCTGAAGATACAATAAAATGGTATTGAAACAGCGCTTGCAAAGCAGAACGTTTCAGTTGGGGATGCATGTGCGTCAGTTAGATACCTTGTCGCTGCACCAGCTGCGCGTGGCATGGTTAGGGGTTCCGCTGTCGTTCCATCACGCGGTAGTATAAAAATCCGACATTTGCTGTTCTCTCGTGTTGTAGCTAGCGTTCTAAAATTACCAACGAAAACAACACAGCAGCTGTGTTCTCAAAGTCCTCTAAATGTTTTCTTGCCTTATGCACAAGAATAATATTGTGCATATTCTTCTTTTCTTGAGAAACTGCTCGTTTAACTAACGTAAATAAATACCGTAAATAAAAAAAGAAAAAAAAAAGAAAAACATTGCACACGGAAGTTGTAGAGGTTATGATGAGAATGCAATTAATGCGAAGGTGCAGGTGAGCTGGACAATAATAACAATAATGATACCCGAAAAAGGGGAATAAGAAAAATAAAGGACAAACACAAATCTCCGAACGCAGCTCGGTGAATGCATGATGTGCGAGTGAAAAAATCTGCGTGGTCCTGGTATCAAACTAAGTCCCTTGTTCGAGGACCTGGTGGACTTTGCAGTCGCAACCAGTCACCTAACATTGTTTGGAGATTTTTGTTTGTCCTTTGTCCCCCTTGTTTCCCTTCTCCACGGATTATTATAGTTATTGTAGAGGTTCAAGGGTAATTCACACAGCTTCATGGTCGTTTTGGTATGGATCGAATTGCAAATGCCAGCGCCTTGAATTAAAATTTCGGATATTACTTAAAATTGCTGGAGCTGCAAGTTATCGGCAGCTCCAAAAAATCGTTTGAATCTACAAAGCATTCCACTCATAATGACCTTATGGCATCCTCAGACTAGTATAAAGTATAACAAGTGGTGTACCAACTTGCTTTGGAGTGGGGGGGGGGGGGGGCAAATCACCCCCCCCCCCCTTCCCCACCAGGGCCGGGGGGCGGTGGCCTTGGTATCCCTTGGGCGCCGCCGGCCAGTGTTGGCCCTGCTCAGGCGGCTGTTTCAGGTGAGCAAAACACATGCCCACCTGAAACACTCTTAGAATTAAGGGGGCATGGCCCCCCTTGCCCCCCTCGTTAGTACGCCCATGGGTATAACGAACCAATTTTAAATGATTTGGCTTTATACTTTAAAAATAATGTTTATATTACACTCATTCAACATTCATGGCATCTTCAGTGTCATAGCCTAACTCGAGAGTTCATTATTAATGCGCCCTAGAGTGGTGGCATCCCTTACATTGTTGAGGCTACATAAAAGCTCGTAGCGGGCTCGCTGGGCAACAGTAATAACATTTTTAGGTGTCACCATAGTTTGCATATTAAAGACCCGAGATATCTGAATTAACGTAACTTCTTTACCTGAGGCTTAAGTAAGTCACATCGCCTCTGCTGTCTGTATTTTCACGAAATATAAATTGTGCAATAATTATTCGTTTATATCCTGTATTAATTTTGTAAGACCACGAACCTCCGGGGTTTCAGCCGCTCGCTTGGGAACCAGAACCTAAAGTCATCCTCAACTTTCTTGAACATCAACGCCTTGGCGCATTCACTAAAATAAGAATTTCAACTGAACAACAAGAAAGATCACAATGTTCTCCGGGAATATTTGAGATGACACTCATATTATCAATCAGTAGTAATTAAACTTTTGGACTCGTACAACTTTTATTCCACGGGTTTACAACTTTTTTTGCATTGATTCCTGTGGGCCACTTTCACAAAATTATTAATTCCTGATTGTTTTGACAAAAGATCGTAATGTTCCCCACGGCCGTAACTTCCTAGGTATCATAGAACGCAAATAAATTATAATTTTGATATTTTAGTTAAAAATGTTTATTTACGGAATATCCCAGAATGGTGAGAGTGCCCGCAGAATGGTGGCAAGCAATTTAACCTTTTTTTATGCTACGCGGTAAACAGCAGCTTCGAGTTTGTTATTTTGAAGGCGGCGCTTGGTTTCGGGGATCGGTTTCCCATCTCTCCGTGATGTGCGGTTGGCGAAAGAATTGTGACTCGAGGAACAGCAAAGGTAAGACGTGAAATGCGCGAAGTAACTGGGTATCGGTTGTCTCCGTTTAACATCGCAGTGCTGACGACGAGAAGACTGAGAAAACAGACCTCTCCGTTTTTTCTGTTACTTCTGCTCTTAAAAAAAGAAAAAAAAAACTCAGTCTCAGGGTAAACGACGAAATGTTTGACTTCCACCAGCTAGCCTGTACTTTGACTCTTTTCTCGTTAAGACTGAGTAACTGCTTTCGAAATGCAAGTTTCTGTACCTGCGAGGGGAACCTGGCTTCGGAAGTAAACACAGTTTGCGGAAAGCTCTTTGTTACGCTTTTATTTGCTGCTCCTTTCGTCCTATACAAGAGACGTAGCGTCCTCGTTAAGCCCTATTGAGCTCGATTTGCTCGATTCAGGGCCGCCATAATGAGATGGAGGCGACGGAGTAACTATTTGCTCTCCTGCTTTAGGGACGAAGGTATCTCCCTTTCTAAAGGAATATGCTACGAGACCGCTTCTCCCCTTAGGGAGGACGATCCATACCCTTCTTTCTAATGGAGTGGAGACAAAAACAGCTAGTGTTCGGTCTATTCACTGATCATTGCAACCAGAGCTCGCCGTTTTGTTGTCTGCGCGCGCTTTCGTTTTTTCCTCTCCCTCAGTTTCTCGGCGCGTACTATTTTTTATGAGCTTCTTGTTAAAACGTCTTTTGAGAAGCAATGCCCATCGGGTGAAAATGTACAACGTGAAACGCGTGTCATCATGTTCACCGAGACGAAATTTCCAATCGGGTCGAAATGTCCACCGAGTAAAAATGTCCATCAAGACGAAATGTCCAAATTCTCAAAATGTTCATCGGATCAAAATGTCAATAGGGTCAAAATGTATAACAACTCAAAGTGTCCACCGGGTTCTTTTTTAAGTTTATGAAACCCGACCAAATACATTTCTAAACAGGATTCAACTAGGAACTCCAAAAAACAAAAGCGACTGAAAGCTCCGAAATCACAAAGTCTGTGAAAAATAACCTGGTCTTTAAAACTTTATCTTTGCACATACCCGTCTCATGCCACCCTTATCTCCGTGTTTGAGCAGTTGACCAAGTGGATGAGTGTTCTATGACAAATTCCTTTATGTGACCAATAGCCATGCTACGAGTTGACTTTCGGCGAATTGTCTTTCACCGAACACCCCGCTTCCTCCGCTCCGCCAAGTATGTAGGAGGTTCAGTTTAAAGTTTATTTTACTTTGTTACGTCCGTGGACCTAGTGGTGTGGCGAATTGTTTAACGTTGCTTCCGGCAACAATATGCCATTTGTTCTGGAGCTCTATTTTAAACGTTTCTGCTACAAACGTCATCATGTGCAACTCGTTCCCTTTCAGCCGAAGCTAACGCATTAACGTTCCGAATTTCAAAATTAGTACAGGGCGAGAAAATTGCTGCCCGGCACTTAGAGCCAAAAAAGTTGTATCGATTTCGTTCTTTTTTAATATTTTCTACTCTACTCTTGACATTTTCTTATCTAAATAGCAAAACTTCTACAGTAATTGTGTAGCATTTTTGACATAGAACTACGTCTTTCAACGCGCTTTAAATGGGGTGCAAAGTTGGGAGATCATGTCGCGACAAACTGGGTCACGGAAGTGACGTCACATAGAGAACACCAAAGTGCCGACAGAATTGTATCACCACGCTCCCTGACGGCGCACCGGCTGCTGTCGAAAACCGCACAGTGCGCACGCGCGTCCTTTCTTTTCTGCTGGCGTGCTCGTCTGCTCGCTTCAACGCGAAGCGCTACTGTCTGATGGAAACGCCGCTCCGGCAGCCGTGATTTCATAATCTTCGCACATGGCTGTGGACAGCGGCCAAGCGGCCGAGCTCGCGTGCTCTGTGACACGGGCAGTTCACTCGACTTTCTCGCGCGACTCGGCGAAGCGTTAAAAAATAATCGCACGCAATTCCGCATATGCGCCTCGGAGATAGCGGCACGGGGGCTGCATGTTTGCCTTTACAGGACTCCGAGCCCCAGACATTCGCCCTTATGCGCACTCGACATCGCCATGCGGCAGAAGCCCGTGGATGTTTCTTCAGCTCTGGCCCTAGTGCTACAGAAATTTATGAAGCATAGTAAACCTACGCCTAGACCAATTTTTAGTTGTACCAAACCATCAGTTCTACCAATATACAGGCCGTTAAAAGCGGATACAACTATGTTTTCTGAGCGCTAACATAATTAAAATTTGCCATAACGTAACTCCAGCACATCGATACCGAAGCCGAGGTCTTCAGAAGAAAGCGATGTTTCTTATTGTTGAACTAACGGCCAACAAAGACCGTGCAGGCTGTGAATTAGTGTTTTTTTTTTCTCAAGTATTATATTTGCCATATTTCTCAAACAAAGTTTTGAGAATTAAAATACTATTCTTCGTATTCATTAGCATGGGGTGAATGGTTCGCGGGACCACATTTTTGTCATTGTTTTCAAATTGCTATATATGCGCAACTGAAGGCAGCGAACGCGCCCTATTTTGTCGCTAATCATTTTCTTTTTAAGTCGCTTATATTTTGTAAAATTTCTAGCCCTTTTCTTTGAACATTCGGCATTCTGTCGTAGGCTGAGCGGGCCGCAATGTTTGTTTTAGTATTTGAATAGAAAACGCTGTTCTCCCCTAAACATCCGAAATGGAGAAATATGGCTACCCTACTGGTGACAAAATTAAAAAGGTTACTCAGATTTACGCAAACGGTCAGATTGTGACGGTTTGTGCAAGAACTCATGTGTATACGTATATACTGCTTATGTATACAAGTCTGTATCAGCTCCAGAGTTAAAATATGACTCAACGAGATAAAGTGTCTAACGGGTCAAAATGTCAATCGGGATTAAATGCCCATCGAGTAAAAAGGACTACCCAGGTTGAAACGTCCGGGACAGAATGTCATATATAGGACATTTTGACTATGAACATTTTGTCTTGATGCAATTATTTAGGTGATAAAAATCTCTGCCGGTTCAGTATTCAGCAATAGACCGATCTCAGTAAGCGTTACGCGCATGCGTGACACCGCATAACTGTAGTTCACAAGAGGCAGACGCCAGAGAACGAGACAGCTCGTGTTGTCTTGTGCTCTGCTCGCGCGCTGTGGTCGCAGAGACTACAGCTACCACGATGCATGCCGGCAGAGGTGGCGCAACGACACTGGCTGTGAGGTTAGTGTATTGCATCACACTCAAGAACACCACGCTGAATTGGCGCTGGGTGGCAAGAAACACAAGATTTCCCCTCGGCTCTTCAAATTCATTTCTGCAAACAAAGTTCCTGCTTAGTTTCTTTGTTTATCCCAGGCAGCACGCCAGAGAAAAATCAAACTTCGTCCAAGTTTTGGCAATCCTAGGGCCTATCTAGGCTTTGCTCCAAGGCGTTAGGTAGAACCAAATAACTTTTCGTTTGCCCTAACTAGCCAGTGAAATGCAAAGCCTGACTTTTCTCTTGCTCACCATGGGACTGACATGACCCAAAGATGCCACGTGAGAACCGAACAACCAACAGGGAAGGCTAAAACTGGAATTTTCTTGGTAATTTAACCCCGAAGATGCCAGATGGCAACCGAACATTAGGGCATTGGAGGATAACTGGACACTTCTTTGCCAACTTAAGGCGAAAATATCCAGACTCTAGCCGAATAATGTCAAGCTTGGGTATCCTTTCAATTTTTTTGGGCTTTCACAATCCTAAAGTGCAAAACTACAACCGACTTTTGGCCAACAAAACTGTTACTTGGTTTAAAAATAATGAACTATGACCCTGAGACTAGAAAGAAAGACGACGGGGAAGGAGAAGAACAGGATTCTCAAACACGGCGGTGTTTGAGACTCCTCTTCTTCCTCTCTCTGATCGCCGGCTCTCTCCCTAGTCTCAGTGTTATAGTTCATTCTGTTTAATCATCACCAGCTCGCTCGCGCTCTAACGTTCTATTCATTACTTAGGATATTTTATCGGTATCTTATTTTTTGCTGCCAACGTTGGAAACATTGCCACCGGTTGAGCCCGAGCCGAGCCCATTATATATAATGATGTTAACCTGTGTGAAGCACTCCCCGTTGTCTGGAAATCAACATTTGATAATCGTAAAGAAAATGTCTCCTCAATTTAAGTTTCGTATCCTACTGAGCCAGGGAGTCAATTTGTGCCGTGTTCTTTTCATGCACAATCCTATCTTGACTTAGTAACTTCGCCTTCAAAAAGTGCCAATGCAGCTTCTCTACCTCTATATTGGCTTTCGTGTTCTCAGCTTTTCGATTTCGTTTTGTGCAAACGGGAAGAGTTGACGATCTAAAATAAATATTACATTTGAGTGCGTCACAGAATAATAGTTCGCGTTCCGGTGAATAACAGTGTGCTGCAAACAAACTACTTCTATACCCATTGCGTCCAACTTCTCTCATAAGCAAAGCCGGTGTTGTTTTGTTTCCTCATTTCAAATCGGTAGCAAAAATATTTTTTTCCAGTGGTATTCAGTATGTCAAGGCTCTCTGAACCTAAATTATATAAAAAAAGTTATTGCCACGAGGCAAGGTTAATCAAAATTGTTATGATGGCCTTCAAACACAAATACCCCCCCCCCCCCTCCCCCTTCCCGCGTTTTCATCTGCAGGGACGCCTGGCTACACCTGGCAGCTTGAAGAGGATTGGCGGCTGGTGCTGAAAGAGAAATAAAACACGTAATACAAAGTACACATTCGAAAATGTAGTAACACAGTGCCGCTTGCAAAGCAAAATCTACCTGCTGCTGAGAATTTTGTAGTTACTTTGTTGGCGAAGAGCTTTCATAAGCTCTGGTGTTGCAGGCTTGTTTTACACAAAACAACGTCGCTGAGCCGTACTGAACCCAAAGAGAAGCGAGACTTTTCAATTATACAGAAGGTACGTAAAAGGTTTTGATAGCTTCATCTTTATTATACGTACGGTCGGCACGGAATTAAACGCGAACAGTGGGTGCATGGTTTTCGCTAGATGCTGCACCACCTGAACCAGGTGGGAGCTGCAAGAAGATGGCTCCTCCTTCGATGTGTTAGACTCTTGCTCAGTGCATCCAAACCTTCGGTGTTGCGTCTCTAGGTGACTCAGCGTGGGTCGAAAACCATGTGCTCCATGTTCGCGTTTCATTCCGTGCCGACTGTACAAAAGAAGTAATAAAAAGGCTAAAGATGCAATAACAATTGTAATCATTCATCAAAAAAAAAAAAACATTTTCAATCAGTCGTACGCGCAGAAGTGACGAATGTCGCTAATTTAATAGAACTTCTCTGTTTCGAATTTTAGGCATAACGATGACAGTAGTTTCTCGAAGGTGATGCTTTTAGGTAGCGGCTTTTGTTTTGAGGAATACATGCAGGGTGACCACCTTCCTGCTAGCGAAATGCGGGACACGCGAGGCGATGGGGAGGGGGGATAAAGGAACATTATTTAATATCCTCTGCTGTTTATACACCTGCTAATTGTATTGCAGCAAATAAGCTCAGTTGATTTTCACTCCCAGTGATATATTTCTTTATGACAAATGTGCCATTAACTGTGTCGAAGTTGAAAACATAAAAATCGGCTGCAGCAGAAGTCAATGCATCAATGGGAAATAAGAAACAGTAAATGTTTTTTCCGGCTATTTTTTTTTCAACGCTTGATTTTATCAACATGGTCTTACACACACTTTTAGCATTATGTTCTTTTTCGACTGTTGCAAGTTGTAGGCTTTTTGCCTTGTGTGGCTGTCCTCACTAAAACAAAGATCTAAAGCAATCTTTTTGCATTGACACAATATTTTATATTGAAACTTTTGGCGAGCAATTTTTCTTAAAATATTTAGCCACCAAGGGGAGAGGGAAAATGGAGCATGCGCATCCATCTCCTGAATGAACGACGGTCGCTCCCCGCAATTGTTGTGTATGAAATGGCGTACTATTGCGATTCACACGATTACCAGCGACCTCCGCGCTTCCCCGTGCCCCGTTGTTCGGCAGCACCATGAGTTGCAGAGTGAATTTCACTACAGCATAAAATGCGGGACAATTTCAAGATTTGGGAACTTCTTGCGGGACGCGGGACACAAGCCCTCAATGCGGGACAGTCCCGCGAGTCGCGGGACGGGCGGTCACCCTAAATACATGTGCATTAACCACAATATTTCACTCACCTTTACGCAGTTTAGGAAAATAAATGTACATACATATAGTTTAGAACAGTGCGAAAAAATGTTGGTTGGAATTTCATGTCATTGGACATACAGGGTCTGTAACTTGAAAGATAGTACTAAGACTAATGGAAACTTTTTTGCAAAAAAGAAATGTTCTGTGTTTGTGAACTTTAGTATGTCGTCGCTGCAACCACTAGCAATCGTCGGGCGTGACTAGGGTTAGGGGAACAAATTAATTCTTCCTGGTGTAGCCTTGAACGACAGATATCTACAAACATGCTCAACGCTCCAATTAGCCACCGAAGCAGATAGTGTTCCAATGTGGTGCGACGGGTGCGGAGCTCACATACCTGGTATATTATTTAACTTGGCTCGCTTCTCCGGGGGATATTGTAAGAAAAGAGTCATCATAGAATAATATATATATATATATATATATATATATATATATATAACACAATACAAGTATACAAATCTCCACAGGGACGATGAACATGTAAAGCGCTATTCTCGTTATGCTCCCGCAGATATCCGGTTTCAGGAACATTGCCTTTGCTTTCGTTTTTGGGCCCGTTATTCACCGGACGAGGTTTGCATGCAGTGATTGATACTCGTTTTCCTCTGAGAAGAAACATACGCATAGGCATTTTTATGAAATGTAGTTCACGCCAGCCTATTAGCTTCAATACATGACTTTTAATGTATAATTTATTTGGGAATGTATGTTAACAACGATCTTGTACTTTCTATTTTAGTTCCAAAATACGTCTTGTATTTTGGAACATTGCACAACTGTGCGCTATTGTTCTAGAACTACGCTGACATAGTGAGAACAATTAAAATCATGTCTAAAACGTTTTTTTTAGCAGATCCTGCTGCTCGTCCTTTTTATTAAAAGGCATTTCAGGCTCAATTGCGTCTTGTGTGTTGACGTTATTTTGAACTTTTCCAGAAGCATGGCAGCCATATGCTCAAGATTTATATCCAGTGCCCAGATTGTGCTATTTGTTCTTCTTGGAATTGCCTCTGGTAGCACCCCGACAGCAAGGTTTAATGACGTATGAATACTCTATGTCTTCTTTATTTATGATTCTCCAGAATTTCAGCAGATGAAGAGACAACACTGAGATCGATTTTGTGAAATATGCAAACGAATTTGTGCCACTGGACCAGTTGGAGAATACGACCATTTTGTTTACTAGTAACTGTTAAAGCTAGGTTATTTATTAAATTTAATAAATAATCATTGACCCTAAGCTCGAAAGCCAAGAAAGTTAGTTATTAATGATGCCACGAGTATTTAAACGTTGTTCCAAAATGAAAATCTAAGTAAAGAGTCGTTTTACGTGATCTGCAACAAAGTAAGAAAAAACACAGATGTCTGCATTCAAAAAAGTATTTCACTCGATTCGAACAGGTCGAAAGCTACAAAAACGTTACCCCAATAATATTCGATAAATTTATACCTCACGTGCAACATGATAATTATTTTTAATAAAATGCCTTTAAAAATTTTCTCCAGTAAATCCAATCTTAAAGTTGATCCAATTTACAGTTTTGATTTCCTTTCTTTCTGCTTCAAAAGTCTGTATCGCCTCGTTAACACCCAAATAATGCTTCGACGATCTTTCTGTTAACCTCTAGGTTTCAACCCCCAAATATGATGCTATCATGGTCGGGGGGGGGGGGGGGGATGTGTAGCCAGAAAGCATTGATGAAAACACTTGAAATGGTGCAATAGAAAGCAATATAACACTTTAAAGTAAAGGGCAAAGCAACTGCCAATAACAAAACCAATTACTTGTAGTATATACTGCATTAAACTATTCTGATAAACGTGGAGCTCCGATTACTTCTCTCAATATTTTTTTAGGTGCAACTGCGATATTCAAACTTTGATGTACAATTTCAGGAGATTCAGACGACCCCAATAGTGCTGTATCAGTGCTACCGAAACGGCACAACCGTAGAGCCCGAAAATGCTGTCAACTACACGGTACTTTTTGACGGAACCTCGCCGAATGATACTGACTCCAAAGGAGACGTGTGGTTTGCCATCAACGGTACTAAAGACAGCTACACAGAGTAAGCAGTTCCTTTTACTCCGCGAAGAAACTACCTTCGTGATGTGAGCGTCCAGTATATACGTCGACTTCTCTTTCACATTACTTCAGGGCCCATTCTAGAGTGCTTAATGTGAATGACACAATATTTTTTTATATATGGATCAGGGGCGGATCCAGGTTTTGTCTAAGGGGGGGGGGGGGGGTCCAGCAAGGACCCGGGAAAGGGGGGGGGGGGATAGACCCATCATTCGATCGCGGGAGCCGGGCATCACTCCCTGCTCTCCTCCCCCCCTCTCCTCCTACTTCCCTCACCCATTAAATGCTTATTGGCTGGGGAAAGTGCTACAGGCGCCGACACAGATTGACCGCAATTATGTTGTGATAAATTGTATCAAACCTTTGCCTTTTTTGAGAGAGGAACAATGAATATTTGCGTTTTATTAAAAACATGACGGGATTAATGGAAACAATGTACAGTTCTGTTATGGTACTGCTGTCGTACTTCAGTCGTACATCACGCATGCACTAAACATCCGACGCTGATGCTTTCTGATGAACGCCAGACAAATCGCTTTGGTGTCTATCGGAATGTCTTGATGGACATGCATTAGAGCAAGTCCAGTGAAACGTTCTTCTGTCATTGTGCTTCGCGTGTAGGACTTGACTCTTCGTAGAGCAGAAAAACTCTGCTCTGCCTCGGCGCTTGAAATGGGAAGCGTGCATCCAATTATTTATAGCTGACGAATGTTCGGAAACACGTCGCCGTCGGTGCTGCACAAGGTATCACGAAGATCCTCAGGAACGCTGTGCAGAGTCTGAGTCCTCCAGAATCTACACCACTCCTGGAGCTCGTGCCGCAGCGATGACGGAGACGGGAGATCCTCTTCCCAGAACAGAAGCTCTTCGTGAAGAGACCGCTCTAGAGTGTCCGGGCCATCACTCAATATGTACGATGGTAGTAAGCAAAATATTGCCTTGCCTACCCTTTCCTCCTGAGCAAATCGCGTATCCATCTCTTGGAGCATGTGGTCAATAAAAGGAACTGCCGTGTTGGTTCTGTAAAGCTCTTCTGGAGATGAGGACGGATTGTTCGAACGGTGAGCTTGACGAGCAACTACTCTTGGAGTTTGAATTTCGGTCCCAACAAGATCTGCCAGCTTGACGGAGTCGTTGAACCACGATTTAAACTCTTGCTCGACTTCACACCGCAACGCCCGAAGTCTAGAGATGGTAGAATCAGTCATACCATACGCGTCGATGAAGTCCCGATCCCGTTTCTGAAGCTTCATGGCAAGGGGCTTCACGACCTCCAAGGCATTTTTTACAATCATAAAAGATACGATCGTATCCGATGACTTCAGATTGACGAGTAGGCCGGCCGCCCTCATCTTGGTGTCGCGGTCCCAGGACCACTGCTCGGCGGGCGGAAGGTCACGTGAGTCATCGGTGCTAGCTTCGATGTCAGTTCGCGCGTAAACATGGCGGTGTTGGGCGGGCACAGTCATAGCTTCTAAGCAGAGGCACACGTAGTGGTACAGGTTATAAAACGTATCCAGTGCTGTGTGTCGTTCTACCCATCTTGTGCGACACAAACCGCAAAGCCTCCTCTTCGCTTGTTCTGAACCGTATGCCTCTAGCACTCGTTCCAAGAAACGTTGCCTCTTCGGAGACATGTCAAAGAAGCAAAATACCTCATTGATGACGTCAACGGTGAGGCGCACTTGCGGAATCTTGCAGGCTGTTGGGATGCTTAGGTTTAACCTGTGATTGCTGCAGTGAGTGTAGAGAGCTTTTGGGGACGCCTCTTTGATTCTAGCTTGGACACCAACCCGGGACGATGACATCGCTGCCGCTCCATCATACGACTGTCCCCTTGCTTTTGTAATGTCCACGTTGCAAGCAGCCAAGCTTCGGATGATTGCGGAAGCCAGTGATGCCCCCGTGGTTCTCTCCATGTGCACGAAGTCAATCACGCTTTTCTTTATATGAACTCGCTGGTTCTCAAAGACGAGATAACGTAAACAGACACACAAAATTTCTTGGTTCGAGCGCCGGTCAATAACCTCGTCAGCGATTATTGAAAACACTCGCGACTCGCCAGTTATCTTTTCAGCAATCGATGCTTGGATGTAAGTTTTTATGTCATCAATCAGGTCATTCTGGGTTGTTTTTGATGTGCCCTTCGCATTTCGTGCTGCTGTATCGAGGTGCGTCCTCAAGCGCGAATCATGCTCGGCTATTAAGTTGACAATGGCAATAAAATTGCCTCGGTTGGTTGACGCATTCGTCTCGTCGTCGCGATGGCCACGAAGAGGGATATTTTGTCGTCCGCAAAGTAGAACAGCCTTCACAAGCACCTCAAGGATGCACAAGTTCTTTTCATACAGCTCCTTGTTTTTGTTAGAGATCATGACAGGAATAGTGGCATCTGGCCTGTCCAAACTTGACCTTAGCGTCATAGCCTGAGCCGTCGCATCGCTGTGGTAGCGAAGGCGTTGATGGCATTCAAGAAAGCCATCTTTGCCACCGGCCTTGGACAAGTTATTTAGTGGCTTGCTGACTAAAACACCCGCTTTGGCGACACGTGGATCTCGGGGAGAGAAGAGTACACAATATTTGCATAGCCCGCCACGCAGGTGGGGGCTGTACACTAGCCATCGGTATTTTTCCAGCCACGAGTGCTGAAATGTCAAAGTTTTTTTCTCTTTTCGCTGTTCCTTTTGTAACAGTTTGCTTTACAAATGCGCTGTAGTTGAAAGGAGGCACGAAGTGGTTTGGGATGTAGTGAAGCTTTTCAGTGCCTTCCAGCGTTACCAAGGGCACGCTCCCATCTGCAATAAAACCACAGTCTACGGATGTTTCCTTACTTGATGGAACTACCTCCGTGCGTTGTCGTTTCGGTGGTTCCGGCCAAAGCTGTTCTTCGGACTGGTCCGGTGTGTCGGGCCCTGTCTCCGAAGTCGCCAGATGGCTGGTTGAGGCACTCGATAGTTGGGAATCCTCACAATTGCCGACACTTAGCGCAAAATAAGACGTCACTTTACGCTGCATCACTGGAGCTGGACACACTCAAACAAGACTATCCGAAAATATGCATTATTGGAAGAGATACACCATGGACGCGAGGACCCATTGCTTTTTGTACGGCAGCTGTGTCTGAAGGCTGGAGTCTGGACGTGTGCAGAGACGGAGACTTTTTACAGCTTTTTAGAATGGACCTTTTCGAGTAACTAGCGCCGTCCGGGGAGCTGTCTGCGAACTGTTGGGCCTCAGATTTCCCTTGCGGAGACGAGTCAATGCGCCAACCCCCGGTTAGAGCACTATATAGCTCCTTCGAAGCAGAGTAGCGCAATCTAGAACGCCGCCTCTCGGCGACTAGCGGCGAACGCCCGGAGGTTCCAACTGCGGTCAGAAATGCATGGAGAATGTGAGAAGTGAGAAAATCGTTGTTTCTCCAATATTGTGGGAATGTACGGAATCGCAATCACTTTTGACATAATAATGGAACACTTTAGAATAATTTGCGCTGAGTTTTGTGCCCCGCAAGGACCTGACTTTTTTTAAAAAATTGCCTGAGCGGCATCATGCAGCAGACGACACGGCGACGTCACACCATTCACGTGACCCGCTCCGGCCAACCCGAAAAGCCCATCTCCGCTGCGAGCAAAAATCGTCTGCTTCAAACGCCATTGCCTTGGAAATTGCCTTCTCAAAATTTGCACACGCATCCGATATTGTTAAAACTTTGATAAAGTGTTTAGTGCTTTACTAACTTCACGACAGACTAGTTTTGAAAAGTGTGAACTCGCCGTTCATTTTTTAATCAGCCGTGTTGTGTCGATCTCCATGTATTCTCCCATAGGGCGGGCCGCCTCCTGGAACCCCGAGTACCACTTGACTCGCGCCGAGCCGCTCTGTCGGCCATCTTGTCGGCAAAACACGGGGTTCAAAGGATTGCGTTACTCTGCTCCGTAGGAGCTATATAGTGCTCTACCCCCGGTCACAGTCCGAGTTTCGCGGCGCTGACAATAGCGTCGCCACTGTCAGTGGCGCTGTGTATAGCGTCGCCACCGACAGCCGCGCTTGGGTGGTGGGGGGCTCTCATTAATATAAAAATACAAATATAAAGCTTTGTTTGCTAACAGTAATTTCAACAAAACGTCTTCACCGCGCCATGAAAATCAACTGTAATCTATTTGATATGATTATTTCTGTTTGTTCCGTTTTCGGTCTGAAACCAAAACTCTAAACTGACCCGCTCGCCTCGCCGGCGCCCTGGGCCTTGGAAGGCGCCGCTGCTCCCCTCGCCCAAATTTGAAACTTCGTAACGGCGGACGGCGGTGTCGCGTGGTTTTGTTTACCCAAGGGTCGTGCAAGCGTGCTTGCACGACCCTTGGGTAAGAAACCATAGTTGCGGTCGCGTAAGCTGAGAAACGGACCGTCGTCTTTTTCACTGGTGTCCGGAGAGCTTAGCTGGCTGGCTAAAAAAAAAAAGGGGGGGGGGGTCCGGACCCCAGGACCCCCCCCCCCCCCCCCCCTGGATCCGCCCATGTGGATTTGTAGGTTAATTAAGTCTATATATTAAATGAAGCAAATACTGTAGTTAGGGTGTTAATTCGTGATAAGTTTCTTGGTTTTTATAATATCTTGAGTCTATTTTCTTTCTGTTTCAGACTCACATTCACGGCGAAGTATGAGAGCCAGACCGATTTGATCATTCTCGTTGCCGCCGGTAATTTATACACCCCGTTCACTGGATCATTGCATTGTTGGAATGATATGCACTTTCCCCGCTATCGTTTGGCCGCACATCTTTTTCTCAGTGTAATTATGCACTATAACGTGGGGAGAGTTAGATAGAAGAAGTTGATAAACGTAAAAAAAAACGCAAGCATAATGCTTTTGTCGCGGCTAGGCAACACACTCCTTATTATATGTCTTTAATTCTTTCTCTCAATGTGGGGGCCTAAGAAGGAAATAAAACAAGATCAAACGATGTCCAATTAGTTTCTTTGTTTCTTCAAGCTCTTTTGTAGGGAGAACTTTGAAAGCCCAACACAATATTTGATTTTAAATAAGAAGTGTACACATGCTTCACAAGAAAAAGCTACTACTAAAAAAAAAACAAAAAAAACAACAACAACAAAAAAACATCAACTTAGGGCACAAATAAAAAAATGCTAAGTAAGGGCGTTTTGTTTGAGAGCTCGACAGAAGGTTAAGCCAAATAATTCAAAAGAAAACGCGTTCATTATGATTTTCAAAGACTTACCGCTTCATTTGTGAGAAAAAACCCGAGAACAAGTATAACTGATCAAGAGAACACGCATGACGTTGGTGTCTGTTAAGGGTCCGGCACCGCCTCGAAGGAAACCAACAATTATTATTTGCGTACTAACCTTACCTCCGCAACTTCAGAAATGTGTGATCCACTTCACATTAAATTATCAATAAGTTACAAATAATTTAGGTTGAGGTTTTCGGTGCGTTGTTAATTGATTATTTATAAACCATGGAATCCCTCCCCCCCCCCCCCCCCCCCCCCCCGCCCTCTAGGTTCAACAACTGAGGAAAAAATATACCTTTCGGCTGACCCATTCCGTGGAAAGGGATACTTCGTGAGTAAGTGAACAATGATTTTATGGATTGGCTGATGTCGGGCCACGAGACTTTTTAAAGACAAATCGCCCGCGCACCTATCTCTGAGACCGAAATTTGTGCTGAATAAAACGAAAGCAAAAATATTCTTTATTTACCTCTAGCGAATAAGCATTGCGGTAACAGTAGCGCTTCAAGAAAAACGTCCTATTCTTCTCTTAAAAGAGGTGGTCATCTCGTTACATTGAGCAATATTTTAGAGCACTAAATACAATCCAGTCATGCTGAGGCTACATGTTTAAGGACACATCTAGAATATATTTTTTTTAATTCAAATTTTCTGTTAACAGGAGCGTCGCAGACGTTTTAATTTATAATTCATAAATTTAATGCTGGAATATATATTTATATACTAGTTTCGGCCTTTCGGTAGCTATATCTGGCCCGCTCGTTGTGGAAGGTGCGTTATGTTGGGAACACACACAGCAGGTCCATTGGCATGCAGGGCCAGTAAGCCAATTTGTTCAAAAGTTCACGTGGAAGCACGTGTTTATATACAAGTCGGGATAGATGTCGAAAACTCGCTTTCTTACATTGAATGTCACAATAGGCTACAATCGTTGGAATCTGCTACAACAGATAAACCTAAGTACACACAGATAAACCCTGGACAAGAGTATCGGCACAAATGGGTGTCGTGTGCAAAGGAAACAAACGAGACTATGCGCTGAGAAAGTGAGGGAGAGGAGGAGACGAGAACTCGCGGGAACGCCAGAATGCCGAGCCCTGATTGGAATGATTAGCGGGTTGACCTAAAGCTAGCTGGCTTTGTCTCCACTGCATCCGTTTGGCTCTCGCATTCGAACGCGTCTGACGGCTGTAGTGGCGGCAAAGGCAGCTAGCTTTAGGTCAACCCACTAATCATTCTAGCCAGAGTTGGGCATAGTGACGTCCCCGCGCCTCCTCCTCTCCCTCAGTTTCTTGACCTTACGGATGGATGTGACGTCATGGGTGAAGCGTTTCACATATCTATGTTTCTGTCCCAATGACCACAATTTCAACAAAACTAATGCTCTTTTTCTAAAAACGGTACGGTATATGTCGTTTTTTTTCATAAAAAGTTCGCCCTTAAGAGGTCGAAAGGGGGGAAAGGGGAGGAGGTGGCGACCGACTAACCCCCTCCCTCCACACACACACACACAATTTCCGTTCGCGCCTTAAAAGAGCCATGAAACTACATTTTTACTGTTGCCAAATGGCTTTTACATTGAACCTTCAATGCTCACTGAACGCCGAGCAGGCATCCGTTTTCGTTTCGGTTTATTAACTTCTACACGAAAAATGATTGAAATATCAAGTTTTTTCACCTTTCCAACTTACCGGAAAACAGGCCGTGTCGTAATTTTGGCGGTCGTGAGGTGATGTGGCACCGGGCAGTAGGGGGATGGGGGCGCCTCTCATCACCGCCATAGCCATGGACATCATCGCAGATGCACGAAATTAAATTAGATATGCTGCGCTGCAGCGACAGCATGGGACTGGTCCCACACACCGGGACAAAGCGCAGAAGGGCATCAGCACGTGACAGCACGTGATGTGACAGTCGGCAGTCACGTGACAGCGCACAAGATCTCGCGCTCTCTTGATGGTAACGAGCGCCCGCGAGATTCTCCGGACTTTTCGCTTTGGCCTTCGGCTCCGGCGGCTGCGCTCGAGCCTCGTCCTCTCCCTTGATGGCTGACCCAGACGACAACCTCCTCACGATCGTGAAAGTTACCATTATCGTGCGCTCCCTAATGTTGCAACGTCGTTGCGTGCAAAAAACAAAAAAAAAAAAAAATGAAAAACGGAAGTTATTTTTTTGGCACGTTTTAACGTGGAGTACCCAAAATGACTTTCGTCGTTAAGGAAAGGAAAGAATAGGCACAGTCTTAAGAATCCTCTCCATCACGCGAGTTTCCCGAGCGAGGCCGACGGCTGGCGGCTCAAAAATAACGCTCGCGTTCGGCGAGAAAAGCGTTGCCATGAGATCGTACACGTCACTGAATGCGGTGCTCTCTGATTGGTCGCCTCTTGGTCGCGGCGCGCGGCACGCAGAAAAAAAATAGCGTCGATGCGCATTCGTTTTGCGGGAGAAAAAATCCTGCCGCGGAGCAGGTCTTGCGGGAAGGCGCCCCGCCACGTTTTGCCGCTAGTGTGGCCGTTCCTTTGGTCGGCGAAAGCGGACGGACAAGGACGACGAGTGCAAGGACGATACACTTCTGAAGCTGCCCAGGGATTTCCCTAGGAATTGAACTTAGGGGGGGTGTTAAAATTTAAGAGGGGGTGGTTGGGGGGGGGGGGGGGGACATTAAATGTAGAGGAGTCGTTGTGAATTAAGGGGGTGCCTTGGAAAAAACAAGAGGGGGGCGGGGGTACACCCCGAAAAGGGGGGCTGTACGGAAATCACGGACGCTGCCTCATTGACTCCACCAGATCGTAGCGTTGGCTGCAGTAGGGTTGAACATGATACGGAGTATTGCTGTCGTGGAGTCACATAATGTACTAATCGCTACACTTCGTTTGCCTTCTTTTCAGACGAAATGTTTGGCGGAAAACCCGCCAGCAAGATCTACGACGCCGATAAGAGCTGCGTGAACGCGGCTGCGAACCTGCGGGAAGCGTGTCCCGACGGTTGTGGCATGAGATTTGTTCGAGACATCGGCAGAGTGTCGGGAGGGTCGAAGAGTGGCATCGCAGTTATCCTCGAAAAATTATGTCGTTATTTTCCTTTCGTTCCGATAATTTGCGCGAAGAAAAGGGAAGCTATTCTTTTTTGATGTGTTTTTTTTCACTCGCTTTATTAATGCGAAAGCAATATATCCCCCATTACGCGAACATCCGGCGTCGTCGGCAGCGTGACCGAGCGATGGTACCAAGAATGGCCGACGGCGCAAAAAGTAAAAACGCATAAAAAATGATTATATTTACGTCGAATTTCTCCGGGAGCTTCCTGTAAACAAAGTAAATTAATGGCTTTAAAAAGAAAATTCGGTATATTTTTGTCCGGGTGGGAATGAACCGGGGTTTCCGGGGTGCTAGAGGAGCACGCTTCCTCGACGCCTGGCGGCTCCACGGTTGTGGCTGACTAGAGGTGGGCCAAGCAATGTTTCCAGTTTGTGCTCAACGGATACGCAAACACACACACCGAATCATCAGAAAGAGCTTTGAGGCATGTAGAACATGTCAATCGAAAAATTTCACCAAAAGGAACTATAATGCTTTCGCATTCCCGGTCT